>NC_092401.1:22279984-22948762 GCF_030028105.1 Mobula birostris
ATGGAGACAGGCGTGAAAGCACAGAGGAACATCTGGAGATATTTCTGAAACGCCGGTTGGCTGCCGCTGTTACTGGGTGATCAAGAATCTTCCAGAGGGAAGGCCCCAAAATCCCCGGCTTTGCCTGCTGCTGGCAACCGAGACTGAGGTCGAATTGTTCGGATAGAGATGGTGCTCGGTACTCGGTGTCGGAGGACTGATCAGAGGCTCGAAGTTTTCGGACGACTCAGAGTCGGACTGTTGTCGGGCATGGCAGGGAGAGTTTTCTTCCTTCTCCCGTCTGCGTGAGATGTGGGACATTCGAGAGACTTTGAACTTTTTTACTGTGCCATGGCCTGTTCTTCATCAAGTTATGGTATTGTTGCACTGTTGTAACTATATGTTATAATTATGTGGTTTTTGTTAGTTTTTCAGTCTTGGACTGTCCTGTGATTTTGTGATATCACACTGGAGGAATATTGTATCATTTCTTAATGTATGCATTACTAAATGACAATAAAAGAGGACTGTGTGTCCTCATAATCTATAAAACATGTGAGGATCGGTACCTGTGGAAACAGCTTGATTAGAGCTTGAATGACCGGATCATTACATTGAACTTTTGCGGTAATGATGGGGCTGTGCGTATGACTGAGAGTCACCACTTCCAGAACCTGCCCTGCCTCAGTGGTCTGTCAGGTTAATATAGAGTTTGATACCATAAATTGGATCTTAATGTGGATTACACATGGATTAAAATCAATGGCCGAGCACTGCTCATTCTGAACTACGTTTGGTTTCTACTCAAGGCAGAATTGTCTTCACTGAGATTTACATAAGGAAGACCAAACACAGCAGCATATTTTGATGTAGGGGAGCACAGGCTGATCCCACAGTGTAATAGTTCAGTCAACAATTTGGGCAAGTTAGAACATCCCCTGTGAATGAGTCTGTAAAACTCATTCTTATACCATGTACACAAGCATGGGAAAGACACAGAAAACTTACCAGTCTTGTCTTCTCCAGCAATGGTTCTCCAGGAAATGTCGAAGGAATTATTTTGAGTTTCTAATTTCACCAGTTGGTCTGCATTCGCATTGTTCCTTTCAGGCACCTTGACCTTAAGAACTATGAGGAAATGCAAAGTAAGGTGAAGCATTCAGTGGCAAAAAGGATGTGTTCCCTCTTTCCCTCTCTCCCTACCAATATGAACAATACTTCTCTGCAAAGTCTTGTTCAGGCATTCTGAGAATCCCAGCTGATGGATACAATTTGCAACTGGGCTTTCTTGGGCTGAGTTAGCTTATTTTAGCAAGAAAACAATTAGTCTCAGCTCCCACAGAACTGAGAGAAAATACTCATGCATGTTCTTTACTGTCTGGTGGCACTGATCAAAAGCAGGTAAAATGATAAATTCTGGCTCAAATGTATTACATCAGCAGGTCTAATATCTTACCAGCACTTCTCAACCTTGGCACAGACAGTGATCTTCACTCCTTACCAGAGTTAGTGAGGATTCCCGCTCCTATATCAGGAACATTGAAGTTTCATGACTTCAGTCTTTTTCCTAACTTCAGAATGTCCTCCTAGATGCTATTTTTGAAGTGTGGTGGAATTAACATCAGAAGTGATTGAGCTACTTTGTGTTTGGTTACCCTGCTTAGAGGGAGTGCAGAGAAGATAGAGCAGAAAGATGCAGTCAATGAGGAACATCAGATCCATTGACAGACCAGAGAATGTGGCATTGTTCTTCTTCAGTAGTGAAGGTTGAGAGATAATTTGATAAAAATCTTCAAGATTGTCAATGGTTTGGGCAGAGTTAATGAAGAGAAAGTTCTTCTATTAAAGAAGGTTGGAGAACCAACAAACAGAGGTTTAAAGGTGACATTGTTGAACCAGAGGTGCCAGGAGGGAAACCTTTTCCACACAGAGAGTGGTCAAGGAACTCACTACTTGAATAGGAAGTGGAAGCATTTCATCCCAAGTTTTCAAATGGGAAAATACATGGGAGTGTTGGAGAGATAGTGTACAGGGCAATCAAGAAACAGAGGATGACCAGACTGTAATGTCCCTGTCGAGACCGAGCATGGTTTCAATGGGCAAAATGACCTGCACAACGATGCTCCTATGATACTACAGTGGCGGTGAACACATTGGAGTGGGAGATTTGCAGACAGTGAGGTCACAAAGAAATTAAATAACTCCTTATATAATGTGAATGAGGGTTTGGGAATACATCTTGTCTGGAATATAAAGCAGAAAAGGGTAGTTAAAGTGAATGGAGGTCCCCTGGAGAACAAGAACGGGGAATTAATATTGGGAAATGAGCAAATGGCCAAGGCTTTGAATGACTATTTTGTGTCAGTCTTCACGGTGAAGGACACGTCTAACATGCCAAAGAGAGATGATATGGATGCGATGGGAGCTGAGGTCCTCGATACAATAGCTGTCACTAGGAAGTAGAGCTGAACAAACTTGCGGGCCTGAAGATGAACAAGTCCCCTGGTCCTGATGCAATGCATCCCGGGGTACTGAAAGAAATGGCTTTGGTGATAATTTACCAAAATTTTCTGGACTTTGTGCAGGTCCCAGCAGAATGGAAAATGCTGCATGTCACACCACTGTTAAAAATAGGATGTAGGCAAAAGGCAAATAATTATCGGCCAGTTAGTTTAACATCTGTACTTGGGAAAATGCCTGAAGCTATCGATAAAGAAGAAATAGCGAGGCATCTGGAAAGAAATGGATCCATCAGACGGACAAAGCATAGATTCAGCAAAGGCAGGTCCTATTTGACAAACTCACTGGAGTTCTTTGAGAATATAACCAGCACAGTGGATAGAGGGGAACAGATGAATGTTATTTACTTGGATTTCCAGATGGCGTTCAATAAGGTGCCACATAAAAGACTTATCCATGAGATAAGGATGCGTAGAGTTGGGGTGATGTATTAGCTTGGATAGACGATTGATAAACTAATATAAAGCAGAGAGTTGGGATGCATGAATGTTATTCTAGTTGGCAATCAGTGGCGAGCGGTGTGCACAGGGGTCGGTACTGGGCCCACAACTGTTCTTGATATGCATTAACGATCTGGAAGAGGGGACCAAGTGTAGTATATGTAAATTTGCTGATGACACTAAATTGAGTAGAAAAGCAAATTGTGCAGAAGATATGGAGAGTCTGCAGAGGGATATACAGTGTCTCTGTCAGGGACAGAGAATGGGAGCACTCAGACCGAAGATGTAGGGGAGAAGGAAGAAAAAGATAACAAA
Organism: Mobula birostris; assembly: GCF_030028105.1. NCBI lineage: Eukaryota > Metazoa > Chordata > Chondrichthyes > Myliobatiformes > Myliobatidae > Mobula > Mobula birostris. Next base: position 22,283,239 of record NC_092401.1, read on the forward strand.
GTTGTTTGCATCATTAGGGATAAACAGAGAGTAAGAGGTGGAGAGTTTCTTAAATGCATCTATTTTAATGCTAGGAGCATTGGTGGATGAGCTTAGAGCATGGATTGATACCTGGAAATATGATGTTGTCGCTATTAGTGAAACATGGTTGCAGGAGGGGTGTGATTGGCAACTAAATATTCCTGGATTTCATTGCTTCAGGTGTGACAGAATCGGAGGGGCAAGCAGGGGAGGTGTTGCATTGCTTGTCAAAGAAAATATTACAGCGGTGCTTTGGCAGGATAAATTAGAGGACTCGTCTAGGGAGGCTATTTGGGTGGAATTGAGGAATGGGAAAGGTGTAGTGATGCTTATCGGGGTGTATTATAGACCACCTAATGGGGACCGAGAATTGGAGGAGCAAATTTGTAAGGAGATAGCAGATATTTGTAGTAAGCACAAGGTTGTGATTGTGGGAGATTTTAATTTTCCCCACATAGACTGGGAAACCCATACTGTAAAAGGGCTGGATGGTTTGGAGTTTGTAATCTGTGTGCAAGATAGTTTTTTGCAGCAGTACATAGAGGTACCAATTAGAGAAGGGACAGTGTTGGGTCTCCTGTTAGGGAATGAGGTAAGTCAGGTGACAGAGGTATGTGTTGGGGAGCACTTTGGGTCCAGTGATCACAATGCCATTAGTTTCAATATAATTATGGAGAAGGATAGGACTGGACCCAGGGTTGAGATTTTTGATTAGAGAAAGGCTAACTTTGAGGAGATGCGAAATGATTTAGAAGGAGTGGTTTGGGACAATTTGTTTTTTGGGAAGGATGTAGTAGAGAAATGGAGGTCATTTAAAGGTGAAATTTTGAGAGTACAGAATATTTATGTTGCTGTTAGGTTGAAAGGAAAGGTTAAAAGTTTGAGAGAGCCATGGTTTTCAAGGGATATTGGAAACTTGGTTCGGAAAAAGAGAGAGAGCTACAATAAATATAGGCAGCTTGGAGTAGATGAGGTGCTTGAGGAATATAAGGAATGTTAAAAGAATCTGACGAAAGAAATTAGAAAAGCTAAAAGAAGATATGAGGTTGCTTTGGCAAGTAAGGTGAAAATAAATCCAAAGGGTTTCTGCAGTTATATTAATAGTAAAAGGATAGTGAAGGATAAAATTGGTCCCTTAGAGAATCAGAGTGAACAGCTATGTGCGGAGCCAAAAGAGATGGGGGAGATTTTGAACAATTTCTTTTCTTCGGTATTCACTAAGGAGAAGGATATTGAATTGTGTAAGGTAAAGGAAACAAGTAGGGTAGTTATGGAAACTATGATGATTAAAGAAGAGGAAGTAGTGGCGCTTTTAGGAATATAAAAGTGGATAAGTCTCCGGGTCCTGACAGGATATTCCCTCGGACCTTGAGGGAAGTTAGTGTGGAAATTGCAGGGGCTCTGACAGAAATATTTCAAATGTCATTAGAAGCGGGGAGGGTGCCGGAGATTTGGCGTATTGCTCATGTTGTTCCATTGTTTAAAAAGGGTTCTAAGAGTAAACCTAGCAATTATCGGCCTGTGGGTTTGACATCAGTGGTGGGTAAATTGATGGAAAGTATTCTTAGAGATGGTATATATAATTATCTGGATAGACAGGGTCTGATTAGGAATAGTCAACATGGATTTGTGCGTGGAAGATCATGTCTGACAAATCTTATTGAATTTTTTGAAGAGGTTACTAGGAAAGTTGATGAGGGTAAAGTGGTGGATGTTGTCTATATGGACTTCAGTAAGGCCTTTGACAAGGTTCCACATGGAAGGTTAGTTAGGAAGGTTCAATCGTTAGGTATTAATATTGAAGTAGTAAAATGGATTCAGTATTAGCTGGATGGGAGATGCCAGAGAGTAGTGGTGGATAACTGTTTGTCAGATTGGAGGCTGGTGACTAGTGGTGTGCCTCAGGGATCTGTACTGGGTCCAATGTTGTTTGTCATATAAATTAATGATCTGGATGATGGGGTGGTAAATTGGATTAGTAAGTATGCAGATGATACTAAGATAGGTGGAGTTATGGATAATGAAGTAGGTTTTCAAAGCTTGCAGAGAGATTTAGGCCAGTTAGATGAGTGGGCTGAAAGATGGCAGATGGAGTTTAATGCTGATAAATATGAGGTGCTACATTTTGGTAGGACTAATCAAAATAGGACATACATGGTAAATGGTAGGGCATTGAAGAATGCAATAGAACAGAGGGATCTAGGAATAATGGTGCATAGTTCCCTGAAGGTGGAATCTCGTGGATAGGGTGGTGAAGAAAGCTTTTGCTATGCTGGTCTTTATAAATCAGAGCTTTGAGTATAGGAGTTGGGATGTAATATTGAAATTGTACAAGGCATTGGTAAGGCCAAATTTGGAGTATTGTGTACAGTTCTGGTCACCGAATTATAGGAAAGATGTCAACAATTTGAGAGAGTACAGAGAAGATTTACGTGAATGTTACCTGGGTTTCATCTCCTAAGTTACAGAGAAAGGTTGAACAAGTTGGGTCTTTATTCTTTGGAGCGTAGAAGGTTGAAGGGGGACTTGATAGAGGTATTTAAAATTATGAGGGGGATAGATAGAATTGACGTGGATAGGCTTTTTCCATTGAGAGGGGGGGAGATTCAAACAAGAGGACATGAGTTGAGAGTTAAGGGGCAAAAGTTTAGGGGTAACATGAGGGGGAATTTCTTTACTCAGAGAGTGGTGGCTGTGTGGAATGAGCTTCCAGCAGAAGTGGTTGAGGCAGGTTCGATATTGTCATTTAAAGTTAAATTGGATCGCTATATGGACAGGAAAGGAATGGAGGGATATGGGCTGAGTGTAGGTCAGTGGGACTATGTGAGAGTAAGAGTTTGGCATGGACTAGAAGTGCCAAGATGGCCTGTTTCCGTGCTGTAATAGTTATATGGTTATGTGGTCATGCAAAAGTTTGGGCACCCTTGGTCAAAGTTTCTTTTACTGTGAATAGCTAAGCGAGTAAAAGATGACCTGATTTCCAAAAGGCATAAAGTTAAAGATGACACATTGCTTTAATATTTTAAGCAAGATTACTTTTTTATTTCCTTCTTTTACAGTTTCAAAATAACAAAAAATGAAAAGGGCCCGAAGCAAACGTTTGGGCACCCTGCATGGTCAGTACTTAGTAACACCCCTTCTGGCAAGTATCACAGCTTGTAAATGCTTTCTGTAGCCAGCTCAGCGTCCTTCAATTCTTGCTTGGGGGATTTTCGCCCATTCTTTCTTGCAAAAAGCCACAAGCTCTGTGAGATTCTTGGGTCGTCTTGCATGCACTGCTCTTTTCAGGTCTATCCACAGATTTTTGATGATGTTTATGTCGGCGGACAGTGCGAGCCATGGCAAAACCTTCAACTTGCGCCTCTTGAGGTAGTCCATTGTGGATTTTGAGGTGTGTTTAGGATCATTATCCTGTTGTAGAAGCCTTTCTGTTTTCACCTTCAGCTTTTTTACAGATGGTGTGAACTGTTCTTTACATGAAATTCTGCACCCTTTTTTCTCCAAACATACCTTTACTCATTGCGGCCAAAAAGTTCTATTTTAACTTTATCAGTCCACAGGACTTGTTTCCAAAATCCATCAGGCCTGTTTAGATGTTCCTTTGCAAACTGCTGACGCTGAATTTTGTGGTGATGTCACAGGAAAGGTTTTCTTCTGATGACTCTTCCATGAAGGTCATAATTATGCAGATGTCGCTGCATAGTAGAACAGTGCACCACCACTCCAAAGTTTGCTAAACCTTCCTGATGGTCTTTTGCAGTCAAACGGGGGTTTTGATTTGCCTCTCTAGCAATCCTACGAGCAATTCTCTCAGAAAGTTTTCTTGGTCTTCCAGACCTCAACTTGACCTCAACCGTTCCTGTTAACTGCCATTTCTTAATTACATTACGAACTGAGGAAATGGCAACCTGAAAATGATTTGCTATCTTCTTACAGCCTTCCCCTGCTTTGTGGGCATCATTTATTTTCATTTTCAGAGTGCTAGGCAGCTGCTTAGAGGAGCCCATGGCTGCTGATTGTTGGAACAAGGTTTGAGGAGTCAGGGTATTTATAAAGCTTTGAAATTTGCATCACCTGGCCTTTCCTAACGATGACTGTGAACAAGCCATAACCCTAACAAGCTAATTAAGGTCTGAGAGCTTGGTAAAAGTTATCTGAGAGCTCAAATCTCTTGGGGTGCCCAAACTTTTGCATGGTGCTCTTTTCCTTTTTCTCAGTCTGAAATTGTACAAAACAAAAATAATAGACTATTCTTAAAATCTTGAAAGGAATGTTTCATCTTTAACTTTATGACTTTTGGAGATCAGTTCATCTTCTACTCACTTAACTATTCACAGTAACAGAAATTTTGACCGGGGTGCCCAAACTTTTGCATGCCAATGTAGATAGGTTAAGTGATTGGGCAAGGATCTTGCAGATGGAGTACAACATTGGTAAATGCGAGGTTATCCACTTTGGAGGGAAAACTAGAAGAGCAGATTATTATTTAAATTGTAAAAATATTGCCACATGCTGCTGTCCAGAGGGACCTGGAAGTGCTTGTGCACGAAACATTGGTTTGCAGGTGCAACCGGCTTTCAAGAAGGGAAATGGAATATTGACCTTCATTGCAATAGGAATTGAAGTTAAGAGCAGGGAGGTTATGCTGCAACTGTACAGAATACTGGTGAGGTCGCACCTGGAGTACTGCATGCAATTCTGTCTCCTTACTTGAGGAAGGATATACTGGCTTTGGAGGCAGTGCAGAGGAGGTTCACAGGTTGATTTCAGACATGAGGGGGTTAGACTATGAGGAGAGATTAAATCACCTGGGTCTGTACTCACTGGAATTCAGAAGAATGAGAGGAGATCTTATAGAAACATTTAAAAGTATGAAAGAGATAGCTAGGATAGAGGCAGGAAAGTTGTTTCCACTGGTAGGTGAGACAAAAACTAGGGGAAATAGCCTCAAGATTCAGAGGAGTAGATTTAGGATGGAGATGAGGAGGAACTGCTTTTGATTCCTGAAGAGTGGTGAATCTGTGGAATTCTCTGCCCAATGAAGCAGTGGAGACTACCTCAGTAAATATATTTAAGACGAAGTTGGATCGATTTTTGCATAGTAAGGGTATTAAGGGCTATGGGGAAAAGGCAGGTAGGTGGAGATGAGTCCATGACCATATCAGCTATGATGTTATTGAATGGTGGAGCAGGCTCGATGGGCCAAATGACCTACTCCTGCTCTGATTTCTTATGTTCTTGGTATAATTCTTCTGCTCTTCTATGATTTAGTGCCTTGTATTCACACCAACAGAGCAGATGACAGATTGTCCCATGCCTCAGTTCTGCACTGGACAGGAACCTAGACATTGTGCTCTACAGACAGCAGTGAGGGTGAGAACAGAGAGAATGGGACTACACTCAGTTGCTGGCAAAATCAGCACCATACAAGCAAGAAACAGCCTCTTCCATCAATCATTTCTGCAGAGTTCTGGGGAACAGAAAACCTGGCTGACAGTGATCTCATTGTCAGATTTCCTGAGAAGATGTCGTAACAGTTGCAACACATGAGAACTGATTATCAGTGACGCAGCATGTTTCAGCACAGTCTTTCAAAGCAACCTCATGAAATCAGAAATAAAAGCAGAAAATGTTGGTAAATTCAGCAGGTCAGGCAGAAACGTTAGAATGTGAAACAGTTAACTTCTTCAACATGAACTTTAACTGGTTCTCCATCCATGGACGCTGTCTGACCAGTCAACTACTTGCAGCATTTTCCTTTCTCCCATATTTCCTGTCACTTGGTTGATATTTAAACTTTAGACATATTAAACAAAGATTTCTATCAAGAGTCAACATGCTGATCATTTCCAAATCCAGATGATTATTTAGAAACTAATCTCCACATTTCCTTCCTTTAACTTGAAACCAGTTTCACAGACTCGATAACTAGCAATGAGGACCTTTGCTCTAGTGGTCAATGTTTTCAGTGTCCAATACTTTACCAAAAGAGTTTGTTTCTATGGTCTTTGTCTTTGAACTGGGTAGTTTCAGAGCAATGGCCATTGCCATGTTCTCCAAGAGGTCCACTGTGGCCGATACCACCTTCAGCCTTTGAATGGTGTCCATGCTATCCAGCCGCAAACTGTTAAGAACATTGTTTACAAACGTTGTCAAATCCTACGGATGAAAAGGAACACTTAATAAATTGAGAAGCAAAATACTACAGATGCTGGATGTCAAAAGAAAAGGAAAATGCTGGTTTTCCAATGAAGGATCATTGAGTAAGAACATTAATTCTGTTTTCCTCTCCACAGATGCTGACTGATTTGCAGAGTCCAGCAATTTCTATTTGCTCTTCCCCCAGTTCTGTGGAAGGGTGACTAACACAAAATGTTGACTGCTTTCTCTTTCCATCGATACTGCCACACTGGCTGAGTTTTTCCAGCATGTTCTACTTTAGTAGGGGCTAGCAGTGGAAAGAGGGAGAAGCTTCATGTTCCTGGGTGTCAACGTTCGAGATTCTTTTCTAGGCCCAAAACGTTAATGTGATCATGAAGGCACGTTGGTGGTTAGACTTCATTAGGAGTTTGAGAGATTTGGTATGTCACCAAACCTTCCAGCAGATTTCTGCAATGAATTCTGCCTGGTTGCAGTACTGCCTGGAATGAAGGCTCTAAAAACAGGTTTGAAAGAGACTGAAAAGGGTTGTACACTCCGCCAGACCTATCATGGTACAACCCTCCCCACCACTGAGGATATCTTCAAAAGGTAGTGCCTCAGGAATGCAGCATCCATCATTCAGGACCATCGCCACCAGGACATGCTCTCTTCTCATAACTACCATCAAGGAGGCAGAGAAGCCTAAAGATGCACGCTCAACATTTCAGGAACAGCTTCTTTCACTACCACCAGATTTCTGAATGGTCTGTGAACCTCACTATTCCACTTTTGCATGGTTTATTTATAATAATTTTGAAGTTCAAAGTACATTTAATATCAAAGTATATATACTATATGCAACCTTAAGATTAATTTCCTTACAGGCAGCCACAAAACAAAGAAACCCAATAGAGCCCATCAAAAATGAAGACCGTCAAATTATAATAATTTGTCTTAGACTGTACAACTACTCAAAACAACAGATTTCATGACATGTCAGTGATGATAAACTTTATTCTGTGATTCTCAACACTGAACTGATTCCACAACCAACAAACCCTTTTTCAAGGACTCTACGACTTGGTATTACTTATTTACATTTTTCATTATTTCCAGGATTTATTTTCTTTTGCACATTTGTCATTTGTCACTCTTTGTTATTTATAGTTCTTAATAAATTGTATTGTATGTCTTCATTTTCCAGTGAATGTCTGCAAGGAAATGAACCTCAGTGTTGTGTATGGTGACATATATGAACCTTGATAATAAATTGACTTTGATTAGCAGTTCTATTAGTTTTCCTTTAACAAGTTCTATTCTCCAATAAAGGATTTGTATGCTTTTCTGTTTTTTTATTTCTACTGTATTAATTGTTGAATCTTTCTCCACCTACGTTCCTCTTTTCTCTCCCTTCTACTCCAACACCCTTTTTCTCTCCCTTCACTTCCAACTTTGACTACCTCTCTTTCTCCATTGCCTTCTGTTCCACAGCTCCCACTTTCCCAACCCTTTCACTTTCTCCACCTCTTTTTTGTCCCTCATCCTCTGATAACCATCCCAGTGCAGACACTGTGGGGGCAAGAGCAATGTTGTGTTGTGAATTTCCTATGAATCGATGAGAAAGGTGTTGTAAGAACATTCCGCCATTCCTTAGAACCCATGTAACTTAGCTCCATCTGGTGATAATTCTCCCACCCCGTTACTACCTTCAGTTAACAAAATCCATCCATCTCGGGTCTGGAATCCAACTTTGACCCAAAATTGATGGGTCGCTGGGGAGTGTTCTGATTTTCCACCACTAGCTGGGTGTGCAAATCTTTTGAAATTTCACTCCTGAAAGGCATGGCTTTAACTTTCAGACTCTGCCCCCTTGTTCTGGACCTTCCTCTGCTTTCCCTAACTCGTCCACACCCCACACTCCCTCCCTTCACATCTGCTCCTCTCCAGCTCTGTTTTCCATAGTACACAGATCATAGCACAGTACCGCACAGGAACAGGCCATTCAGCCCACAATATCTGTGCTGAACATGATGCCAAAATTAAACCATTTCTCTTCTGTATCCACATTATCTACAGTATATCCCTCCATTCCCTGAAACTTCATGTGTTTATTGAATAGAGTCTTCAACACCACTATTCCCACCATTATGTCCGGCAGCCTGTTCCTGACATCCAACACTCTGTGTGAAAACCTGTCCCACACATTTGTTTTAAACTTCCCCACTCTCACCTTAAATGCATGTCCTACAGTATTTGACATTTCTACCCTGGGAGGAAGATACTGACTGCTTACTCTATCTACGCTCCAGAGAAAAGACCCAAGTTTGCCCAACCTCATCTTATAGATTGTAATGTGAAAACAACAAATCACCTTGTCAGTTCTGGCTGAAAAAATCCCCCCCACCCCCAAGCAGTGTACTTTTTAGATACAGTATCTTTGCCTCTCTTTCTGACAATGTATTCAAGACCCTCTGGCTGATGAAACTGTCTGTTCGACTTCCTTCCTAACTTTCTTCCAAATACTTCTTGTCCATTGTACTGATATTTCTGGATAGGTGAAAAGACCTTTATATATCCTCAGTGCTCTCTGCTCCAAGATATCCAACTTTATCAGTCATTCCTCAGTCAAAATTTTCCTGACTATATCCTTGTAAATACCCTCTTTACTCTCTCCACCTCAGGAACACACCATTTTTACCACAGGATAAAATTGTTGGGCTTCTAATTCCTTACCTTGGTATCCTTTGTCCCACTGAAATTCTGACAGATTTTATCATGGTAGCAATCAGCTAACTTCAGCACGTCTTCTGCAGAGTTTAACTGGGCAGAGGAAGAAGACAACAGTTAAATGTACTAGGACAACCAAACAAACAGAAATAAACAAGAGTAACAAGCAATCTGAAAAAAATAATGTCTGAGGATGATGCCTCTAAAAGAAAGTCTGAAAATGAAGCCTTTCACAGGCGACTCTGACATAGTGTCGAATGGCAACTCTTATTGGAGGTCATGGTGTCAATGAAAGGACACCTCTGAGCATTGAAAAGCAGCAAGCAATGGCAGTCTCAGAGCATTCCAACATGCTTTATAGGGTCTGGCAGAACTGTGGTACAGATCTTGGCCAAACTCTCCAGAGCCATGGACCAATGATCAGCTGATCAAACATAGAGACATAGAAACATAGAAAATAGGTGCAGGAGTAGGCCATTCGGCCCTTCGAGCCTGCACCACCATTCAGTATGATCATGGCTGATCATCCAACTCAGAACCCCGCCCCAGCCTTCCCTCCATACCCCCTGATCCCTTTAGCCACAAGGGCCATATCTAACTCCCTCTTAAATATAGCCAATGAACTGGCCTCAACTGTTTCCTGTGGCAGAGAATTCCACAGATTCACCACTCTCTGTGTGAAGAAGTTTTTCCTCATCTCGGTCCTAAAAGGCTTCCCCCTTTATCCTCAAACTGTGACCCCTCATTCAGGACTTCCCCAACATCGGGAACAATCTTCCTGCATCTAGCCTGTCCAATCCCTTTAGGATTTTATACGTTTCAATCAGATCCCCCCTCAATCTTCTAAATAAATTCTAACGAGTACAAGCCCAGTTCATCCAGTCTTTCTTCATATGAAAGTCCTGCCATCCCAGGAATCAATCTGGTGAACCTTCTTTGTACTCCCTCTATGCAAAGGATGTCTTTCCTCAGATTAGGGGACCAAAACTGCACACAATACTCCAGGTGTGGTCTCACCAAGGCCTTGTACAACTGCAGTAGTACCTCCCTGCTCCTGTACTCGAATCCTCTCGCTATAATGCCTTTTTCATTTATTCATTTGCCTTTTTCACCGCCTGCTGTACCTGCATGCCCACTTTCAATGACTGGTGTATAATGACACCCAGGTCTCGTTGCACCTCCTCTTTTCCTAATCGGCCACCATTCAGATAATAATCTGTTTTCCTATTTTTGCCACCAAAGTGGATAACTTCACATTTATCCACATTAAATTGCATCTGCCATGAATTTGCCCACTCACCCAACCTATCCAAGTCACTCTGCATCCTCTTAGCATCCTCCTCACAGCTAACACTGACACCCAGCTTCGTGTCATCCGCAAACTTGGAGATGCTGCATTTAATTCCCTCATCCAAGTCATTAATATATATTATAAACAACTGGGGTCCCAGCACTGAGCCTTGCGGTACCCCACTAGTCACTGCCTGCCATTCTGAAAAGGTCCCGTTTATTCCCACTCTTTGCTTCCTGTCTGCTAACCAATTCTCTATCCACATCAATACCTTACCCCCAATACCATGTGCTTTAAGTTTGCACACTAATCTCCTGTGTGGGACCTTGTCAAAAGCCTTTTGAAAATCCAAATATACCACATCCACTGGTTCTCCCCCATCCACTCTACTAGTTACATTCTCAAAAAATTCTATGAGATTCGTCAGACATGATTTTCCTTTCACAAATCCATGCTGACTTTGTCCGATGATTTCACCGCTTTCCAAATGTGCTGTTATCACATCTTTGATAACTGACTCCAGCAGTTTCCCCACCACCGACGTTAGGCTAACCGGTCTATAATTCCCCGGTTTCTCTCTCCCTCCTTTTTTAAAAAGTGGGGTTACATTAGCCACCCTCCAATCCTCAGGAACTAGTCCAGAATCTAACCAGTTTTGAAAAATTATCACTAATGCATCCACTATTTCTTGGGCTACTTCCTTAAGCACTCTGGGATGCAGACCATCCGGCCCTGGGGATTTATCCGCCTTTAATCCCTTCAATTTACCTAACACCACTTCCCTACTAACATGTATTTCGCTCATTTCCTCCATCTCACTGGACCCTCTGTCCCCTACTATTTCTGGAAGATTATTTACGTCCTCCTTAGTGAAGACAGAACCAAAGTAATTATTCAATTGGTCTGCCATGTCCTTGCTCCCCATAATCAATTCACCTGTTTCTGTCTGTAGGGGACCTACATTTGTCTTTACCAGTCTTTTCCTTTTCACATATCTATAAAAGCTTTTACAGTCAGTTTTTATGTTCCCTGCCAGTTTTCTCTCATAATCTTTTTTCCCCTTCCTAATTAAGCCCTTTGTCCTCCTCTGCTGAACTCTGAATTTCTCCTAGTCCTCAGGTGAGCCACTTTTTCTGGCTAACTTGTATGCTTCTTCTTTGGAATTGATACTATCCCTAATTTCTCTTGTCAGCCACGGGTGCACTACCTTCCTTGATTTATTCTTTTTCCAAACTGGGATGAACAATTGTTGTAGTTCATCCATGCAATCTTTAAATGCTTGCCATTGCATATCCACCGTCAATCGTTTAAGTGTCATTTGCCAGTCTATCTTAGCTAATTCACGTCTCATACCTTCAAAGTTACCCCTCTTTAAGTTCAGAACCTTTGTTTCTGAATTAACTATGTCCATCTTAATGAAGAATTCCACCATATTATGGTCACTCTTACCCAAGGGGCCTCTCACGACAAGATTGCTAATTAACCCTTCCTCATTGCTCAAAACCCAGTCCAGAATAGCCTGCTCTCTAGTTGGTTCCTCGACATGTTGGTTCAAAAAACCATCCCGCATAAATTCCAAGAAATTCTCTTCCTCAGCACCTTTACCAATTTGGTTCACCCAATCTACATGTAGATTGAAGTCACCCATTATAACTGCTGTTCCTTTATTGCACACATTTCTAATTTCCTGTTTAATACCATCTCCGACCTCACTACTACTGTTAGGTGGCCTGTACACAGCTCCCACCAGCGTTTTCTGCCCCTTAGTGTTATGCAGCTCTACCCATATCGATTCCACATCTTCCCGGCTTATGTCCTTCCTTTCTATTGCGTTAATCTCCTCTTTAACCAGCAACGCCACCCCACCTCCTTTTCTTTCATGTCTATCCCTCCTGAATATTGAATATCCCTGAATGTTGAGCTCCCATTCTTGGTCACCCTGGAGCCATGTCTCTGTGATCCCAACTATATCATAATCATTAATAACATTCTGCACTTTCAATTCATCCACCTTGTTACGAATGCTCCTTGCATTGACACACAAAGCCTTCAGGCGCTCTTTCACAACTCTCTTAGCCCTTATACAATTATGTTGAAAAGTGGCCCTTTTTGATGCTTGCCCTTCAAGTTGAAATTCAGTCATGAATTCAGGCAGCCTGGAAATAGGCCCTTCAGCCCATTGAGTCTATGCTGACCCTCAGACTCCCATTGATGCTGATGTTAAACTCATTCCTTTATATTCTCTTTACATCATGATAGGGACATTTAAGAACTCTTAGGTAAGGACAGGAACGTGCAGAGAATCATGGATATGGACGCTGTGTAGGCAGAATGGATTAGTTTATTTTGGTGTTTAATTACTAGTTTCCACCACCATTTTGTGTACAAGTCTTTTCAAATTTCACTTCTGAAAGGCGTGGCCCAAACTTTCAGACTCTGCCCACTAGTTCTGGACCTTCCTATGCCCTCTCTACCTAATCCACACTCCCTCCCTTCACATCTGCTCCTCTCTAGCTCTGTTTTCCATAATACACAGATCATAGCACAGTACAGCACAGGAGCAGGCCATTCAGCCCACAATATCTGTGCTGAACATGATGCCAAATTAAAACTAATTCTCTTCGGTACCGACATGATCACTGACAGCCCAAGAAACACTGCTGACTCTGGTGAGGACTGCATCTGCAGGAAAACATTCCAATAGATCCACGTCTGGGGATAATGGAAGTTACGTTTGCTCCTTGGAGAAGTAGAGTGAGTGAACATCAGAAGAACTTCTCATACCTGCAGGGTGTTTGCTGAATAATTCAAGTTGCACTGCGGCAGTGTAGAGTTCTGCTTCTCAGAGACAGGACAGGAAAGTGGATCCACTGGAATGAAAATGGCATTTTAGAGATCTGTGTGTCCACCTGCAAACTCTATCACCACCTTCCCTTCCCCAACCTTCTTATTCTGTCTTCATCACACTTCCTCTCCAGTCCTGATGAAGGGTCTCAGCCCAAAATGACGACTGTTTATTTCTCTTTTTGGATGCTGCCTGACCGACGAGTTCCTCCAACATTTTCTGTGTGAGACATCAGGACCCATGTTTGATGTAAAGTTGTTTCAATGGGCTGGGGTGAGACCATTCAGCACCAAGTGACAAGGTGCTGAATTTAATTATCTTCTTTATACGTTAAATAATCTTGTCCACACTCCCCCATCTCTACAATCCCATCCTCTGCTCACTCATCGCCTTCCCACCACTCACAGGGACCAGTCTAACCTGTTCCTCCTGCGACTGACCTGAGGACTGGAGCCAGTGGTCTGAGCATCTGGGGTGAGCTGCCCGTGTCTGAGATCAGTCTCTGGATTGGGGCTCTGGGGTCATGAGGAATTCCTCATCAGAGGGCTGCAGACCTTTGGAATTCAGTGAGCCGTGGTTTCTCAGACTACTATGTAAATTCAAGGTTCATTGTAGTTCTTTGGACACCAAAGGTGCTGGGAATCGGGCAGAGTTGTGGAGTTTAGGGTGGGTGTGGAATGGAGGTCTACATGATCCTCTTGTGGAGGAAAGGACTTGGGGACTGGGAGTTAGCAGAATTGTGGGGAGAATATGAAAAACACAGAATGGGACTACCTTCTTTGTCTTAACAAACAATAGATCATGTCATCAATGAGGAACCGATTGTATGGGTGGAAATCGTCTGAGAGACAACATGATTAGCGGGTTGTTTGGTACTCTGAGCAATGAGTAACCTATTGGAACACTCACAACACGCTGGAGGAACTCAGCAGGTCGGGCAGCATCCATGGAAACAATTAGTCAACATTTCGGGCTGGTACGTTGATTGATTGTTTCCACGGATGCTGCCCGACCTGCTGAGTTTCTCCAGCGTTTTGTGAGTGTTGCTTTGACCCCAGCATCTGCAGAGTATTTTGTGTTTACGAGTAACCTATTGGATAGGTACTAATGTTGTATAAATTGTGGAAACAGTGTTTGGAGACCGGCTGACCTTGTGTGATTAGATTTACTGTATAAACTTGAATTGTAACCTCATGTTGATGGAGACATGTGGAAAGGTTCCCCATAAATTCACGAATTAAGGCAGTAAAAAGCTTCGAGCCTACTTGTGTTTCATCAGTACTAAATTCTCTAACAGAATGTGGTTAAGAAAGTGTACGGTGTATGGGCCTTCATCAATCGTGGAACTGAATTTAGGAGCTGAGATGTAATGTTGCAGCTATATAGGACCCTGGTCAGACCCCACTTGGAGTACTGTGCTCACTTCTGGTTGCCTCACTACACGAAGGATGTGGAAGCCATAGAAAGGGTGCAGAGGAGACTTACAAGGATGTTGCCTGGATTGAGGAGCATGCCTTATGAGAATAGGTTGAGTGAACTCGGCCTTTTCTCCTTGGAGCAACGGAGCATGAGAGGTGACCTGAAAGAGGCGTATAAGATGATGAGAGGCATTGATCGTGTGGATATCCAGAGGCTTTATCCCAGGGCTGAAATGGTTGCCACAAGAGGACACAGGTTTACGGTGCTGGGGAGTAGGCAGAGGGGAGATATCAGAGGTAGGTTTTTTTTACTCAGAGTGGTGAGTGGGTGGAATGGGCTGCTGGCAACAGTGGTGGAGGCGGATATGATAGGGTCTTTTAAGAGACTTTTAGATAGGACATGGAGCTTAGTAAAACAGAGGGCTATAGGTAAGCCTAGTAATTTCTAAGGTAGGGACATGTTCAGCACAATTCTGTGGGCCGAAGGGCCTGTATTGTGCTGTAGGTTTTCTATGTTTCTAGAATCTGGCGATGAGGATGGGATCCCTACAATATGGGATCCCAATGAACCCATCGGAGAAGTTTTCTTATCGTCAACATTGGACCGGCGTACCCATCCATGAGACTTGCTTGAAAGATAGAAGTCAGACTGGGGGAGGGAGTGGAGTTGCCCCATACCGGCTGGTGACCATCTCTGACTTCAGACTCAGAACAAGACAGGCTTTGGAAGAAGGGAATTAAAACGAAGGCAATTAAAGGACGGTATTAAAACTAAGGCAACTGAGACCTTGAGATTAGAATCTGGATCCATTGGCCAATGGAAAAGGGAAAGAAAATTACATGGAGGACACCCCACACTGACCCAGCCTCACTCTCCACTGTCCCCAACACACCCCACACCGACCCAGACTCACTCCCCACTGCCCCCTACACACCCAACACTGACCCAGCCTCACTCTCCACTGTCCCCAACACACCCCACACTGACCCAGCCTCACTCTCCACTGTCCCCAACACACCCCACACTGACCCAGCCTCACCCTCCACTGTCCCCATCACCCCTCACACTAACACTCCCCGCTTTCCTCAAGACATCCCACACTGACCCAGTCTCACTCTCCACTGTCCCCTACACACCCCACACCGACCCAGACTCACTCCCCACTGCCCCCTACACACCCAACACTGACCCAGCCTCACTCTCCACTGTCCCCAACACACCCCACACTGACCCAGCCTCATTCTCCACTGTCCCCAACACACCCCACACTGACACAGCCTCACTCCCCACTGTCCCCAACACACCCCACACTACCCAGCCCCAGTCCCACTCTTCACTGTCCCCAACACACTCGAATCTGACCCAGCCTCACCCTCCACTGTCCCTACACACTCCACACTGACCCAGCTCCAGCCTCACTCCTCAGAATCCTCTACACACCCCAAAGTGTCTCCTTGACAGTCAATGATACTCAGAAACTTGTAGAGACACAAGATGTTCTGTAGATGCTGGAAATCCAGAGCAACACACATACAACTTAGCAGGTTTGTCAGAGACTGCTAGCGATAAATGGAGTTGATGTTTCAAAGTTTCAAACTCTTCATTAACACTTTGAAACACAAAATCTTCTTCTTTGCATGGGTTCTCCCTGACTTGTGTAGTGTTTCCATTATCATCTGTTTTGATTCTCAGCTCTCAGTAATCACTCTATTTTCACCTGTACAGGCCAGCTGAGTGTCTCCCTGGTTCTGGTGATATCCCGCTTTGCAGGTGCAGTAAAAAGACCCAAAGGAGTTGCGACAGGTCATGTTCACTCCGCACGCACTTTTATCCTGGCATTCATGCACATCTGTTGTAGAGAGGAACAGAGGTACACATGTTACCAACACAGATGTAGTCAAAGTGTCATAGAGGACTATAGGACAGAAACAGGCCTTGCTGCCCATCGAGTCTGTGCTGAACTGTTATTCAGCCTAGCCCCATTGACCTGCACCCAGAACATAGCCCTCCATACCTCTCCTATCTATGTACTTATTCAAATTTCTGGTAAATGTTGAAATTGAACCAGCTTCCAATACTTCCACGGACAGCTTGTTCCACTGTCACTCCACCCAGTGAAGTCCAGTGAAGATGATGGAAATTACAACAGATCTTGACTGGAAAGTGAATGGTGTATGGAGTCCCACAGGAGCTTCACTCAGATCGTTGTTCCCCATACTCTACATCACGCATTATTAACCATTTCCTGCATGGATTCCCCTGGATTTAACATCAGGAGTCACAGTGCTGCATCTACTGCAAATGCTACTCCATGAGCCCAGCACCCCGGGTCCAATCGGAATTCAAATTCCTCCACAGCAGCTGCAATTTAGGAAATGATTTGTCATAGGGACATCTCTCACTAAAATGAACAAGCTGTCTTAAAATGTCATCCATAATATCCTCCTGGAATGAGCCCCTGGATTCGCGATAGGTGTTCGATGTTCGAGGCCCAGTGTTTGATGATCGGTGTGCCCTGGAATTGGATGTGGTCCTAAAGGTTGTGTTGCGTGGTTTCCTGTTTCCAAAGTCTTATGTACACTTGACAAATAATCAAGAAGCTTAAAACCTGAATCTCGAGGATGGAAATATGGTGACCTTGCTCAGACAAGCCTGTGTGATGAGAAGCACCAATGTGGTAACTCACAAATTTCCCAAGAAAGGATCTGGAACTCAAGCAATGAACGCCTTTTTCTGATGTAATTGAACCTTATAAACCTGTGAAGTCTATCACCACAGCAAAGGGCATCAAACAGATGAAAAACACCATCATCTGCAATGTTCATCTCCCTGATCTGGAAAGAATTTGGAATTCTTTCCCCATTACACAGTCTGGCAATTCCCACCCTCAGCACTTCAGAACATTTTTACCAGAACAACTGCACCAATACAAGTAGTCAGCTCTTGAGCAAACCCTCCAGAGTGAAATACAAATCAAGTCTGCAAAAAGTGCTTCTCATATCAAGTTCTGTCAGAGAACAAGAAGTGTGAGGAACTGCACACAGATAGATTACAACAGAACAAGCCAATTCTGAAAGAACAGCAAAGACGAGTATAGTAAGAATCCTAATAATGTCGTAATAATCCTAAGGTGTTGGCCAGAGAGCACAAGGAACAATTGTTGGGATGAAATGTGTGATGTGTGGGTGAAGGGTCACCTGGGTGATAGCTGACCAGGGTATTGTCTCTGCAGACCTGAGCCTGTAGTGCCCAAGGCAATGGACATGTGATGGGTCAACCTGGACAAAGGATCGACCCAAGTAGGGGTGGAGAGATGTGACCACGGCATAAAAGATTGAATACACCGCTAGTGAGGTTTCTTGGATTTGGTCTCACCACAGGTTAGATTGCAACTGACACTGTGGACCAATTGGGATTGGACACTGCAGTCAGATGGGTTCAGGTATGCTTCCAAGATAAGTACCACTTGTTGTAACTTAGCAGTAAAGTGTGTTGTGTGCAGCATTGCATTGGACAAGGTTTCTTTCTATTGGATCTGCAAACAGTCCCTAACTTTTGGCACAACACATACTCATAGAATTCAGTATCAAAACACTACCACATGTCAAATGGAAGATGGGGTGCTGGTTCTCAAGCTTACCTTGTGTCTCTTTAGAGCAGTGTAGGAGACCATGGACAGAGGGATCAGAGAGAGAGCATTTGGAGAATTCTATTGACAGGCAACCGCGAGCTCACGGCTACCCCAGCTGATGAAAGCAGCTGCTCTGAAGGGTGGCCACCCTCTGCATTTGGCTTTTCCAGTGAAGAAGAGGCCACATTGTGAGTAGCAAACATTCTGGATAGTGAACAGAGGCCCAACCAGTTCCCCTCCACCAATGAACTCATACAGTTTGAGTGAATTCGTTCTCTGGTGATGTGACTAGTTAGAATGCTGAAGATGTTATACAGTGGGCGATGAAGGTGGACCCAAATGCAAGACACAGACACTGGAGTTCTAGGAACAGGACTAAGTTTGGCAAGAAAGCAAGGGGAGTGGGGAAGTGAGGACACTGACATTGACACAGGCCTTGGACAAGACTAGGATGCAGGGCCTGGGATAGGACATGGACAAAAAACACGAAACCCGGAAAAGGAATAGGAACAAGGACAAAGGACTCCGGACCTAGAACCTGGACAAGGACCTGGAACCTGGGTCTTGGTTAGGACTAGGAACCTGGGTCTTGACTCAGAACCAGAATCTGGGCTTAAGCTGAGACAAGACATGGCTACAGGACTGGACGTGAGACTCTTGGACAGGACCTGGGAACTCCAGCACCGGACGAGGAATCTCCAGCACAGGGCTGGGCGAGGTACTCATTGACAGGACGAGAACACGAAGCCATGACTTGGTCTTGGGAGTCAGGAATCTCGGAGTCTTGGACTTGAGCACAGAAACATGGAACACAGAGGCAGAATCCCTCATTGGGAGCAGGACGTAGGTCCGGGACTTGAACACAGCACACTGAGCCAGGACCCTCTCCTTGGGAACAGGACCAAGGGCCAGGGCTCTTTCTATACACAGGACACTGAACACGAAGAGACAGTTCTCCACTTAGGGTAGCGGCAAACAGCCGGACCTATCCAGCGGAGGCAAGGACACAAAGAGACAGTTCCCGACACGAGGTAGCGGCAAACGGCCAGACCTACCTAGCAAAGGCGAGGACACAGAGGCAATTCTCAACTCAAGGTAGCGGCGAACGGCCTGACCTACGTAGCGAAGGCGAGGACACAAGGAGACGGTTCCCAACACAAGGTAATGGCAAACAGCTGGACCTACCTAGCGAAGGCGAGAACACAGAGACAGTTCCCAACTTAAGGAAGCGGCAAACATGCAGACCTACCTAGTGAAGGCAAGGACACAAAGAGACAACTCCAAACAATGACAAACTGTTCCTTATCTTAACACAGCAAAGCCCCAGTCTTGCTCCAGCAGTTGAACTTGACGTCGTTACAAAGCTGTGCCGAACATGTCTCTACCTTAGAAATTACTAGGGTTACCCATAGCCATCTATTTTTCTAAGCTCCATGTATCTATCCAAAAGTCTCTTAAAAGACTCTATCATATCTGCCTCCATCACCGTTGCTGGAAGCCCATTCCACACACATACCACTCTCTGTGTGAAAACACTTACCCCTGACATCTACAACTGACTCCTGTGTACCTACTCCCAAGCACCTTAAACCTCTGCCCTTCTGTGGCAGCCATTTCAGTCCTGGGAAAAAGCCTTTGACTATCCACACGATCAATGCCTCTCATCCTCTCATCGTCTTATATACCTCTATCAGGTCAACTCTCATCTTCTGTCGCTCCAAGGATTCACTCAACCTGTTTTCATAAGGCATGCTCCCCAATCCAGGCAACATCCTTGTAAATATCCTCTGCACCCTTTCTATGGTTTCCACATCCTTCCTGTAGTGAGGCAACCAGAACTGAGCACAGTACTCCAAGTGGGGTCCTATATAGCTGCAACATTACCTCTCGGCTACTAAATTCAATTCAACAATTGGTGAAGGCCAATACACCGTATGCCTTCTTAACCACAGAGTAAACCTGCATAGCAGCTTTCAGCGTACTATGGACTCGGACCCCAAAATCCCTCTGATTCTCCACGCTGCCAAGAGTCTTACCATTAATATAATATTCTGCCATCATAGTTGACCTACCAAAATGAACCACTTCACACTTACCTGGGTTGAACTCCATCTGCCACTTCACAGCCCAGTTTTGCTTCCTACCAATGTCCTGCTGTAACCTCCGACAGCCCTCCACACTATCCACAACACCCCCAACCTTTGTGTCTGGAGAAGACCTCTGCTGGAAGAAAGGATTGAGTGGCTATTCTTGGGAAGAGGCCTAATGGCTTGAGAAAGAAAATCAGGTGAACGGAGTTAAGGAACAGGAAATGGTTTTAAGAATTGAGGTCAAAAGGCAGCTGGATGCAGATGACAGTTAGATTGCTACAGATATACAAAGTTGAGCATTCTGACTGACTGCATCACTATCAAGTATAGAGGGGCCAGTGCACAGCACCAGAAAAACATACCGAGGCTTGTAAACTCAGCTGGTTTCTATGGGCGTTAGCCTCACCACTATTTAGGGCATCTTGAAAACACACTGCTTCAAACAGGTGGCATCCATCATGAAGGAACCCCACCACCCAGGACATGCCCTCTTCTCAATACTGCCATCATGCACGAGGTACAGAAGCCTGAAGACAAATATACAACTTTTTAGGAATATCTTCCCGTCCAACATCAGATTTCTGAACAGACAATGAACCCATGAATATTACCTCGCTATGTTTGCTCTCTGTATTTGCTACTTGTTTTTAATTTTCTAATATATATTTATTACTCCAAGCTATAGCATATTTTATGTATTGCACTGCACTGCTGCAGCAGAGCAACAAATTTCATGACATATGTCAGTGATAGTCAACTGGAATTTGATTTTTCATTCTGTTGGAGCCGTGTATTAAGGCTGTATGTTGCTGGGTGGAAGTGGTCGATGGGGAGGTGTACAGGGTGTCCGTGGCTCTATTGAATACTAACGTGGCTCTGAGCCTAGGCTGGGGTTGGACACATTTCAATCCCAGTACTTTGCCCAGCCGCTCCACTGAATGGGTTCTGCGAGTATGACTTTGCCCAAATGGGAATTTGGGATGCAGGACTGGAAAAGTAATGACTATGGCTGCTATAGCTGATGTTAATGGTTGTGATGGAATTCAATTGTCTCCAGACTACCTCGTTGGTCTCCTGATTCCAAGGGATCTGCTTGATGAATAAATTCATGTCCAAAATATTCAAAGGCACGGATTTATAAAAATCTCTTCGTAATCCAACACACACAATTTATCGGAGGGATTTACACAGTGCAGACACTGTCTGTTTATTCTTTACTTCCAAGAATATCTTCGGGATAATCTTGGAGAATCAATGACACCAAACCTGCCTTGAGAGATATTCTCCATTTTCATGAAGATACGAAGCCCTTACCTTCACAAACCTTCCCTGCAGTGAGGTTGAGAGTCGCAGTAGATGCCTGATACCCTACAGCACAGTTGCACTGGTAGGAACCCAGTGTGTTGTTGCAAGTTGCAAGTTGGTGACACGGAGAGGATTCACACTCGTCAATATCTGTGTGAACAGACAAAATCCTTCACAATCATAAACATTCTTTGCTCTCTGTTAAACATGTCTGGCATTCTGTGGGACAAAAGTATGGCTCTGCTATTTCACATAATGCAAGCTGGGGCTGATCTTTGCTGGGATACAAGTTCTTGCTTCAATCCTGTCCAGACTATATTGCTCAACCCTTAGTTATGATTGCATTGATACTGCTTCTTACAATCATACAGAACTGTGAAAAGTTATCAGGATAGATGACTCTTTTCAAGATACACTCATCTTCATATGGTCCATCGCTGACTCTTCCCCTCGCTCTCAGGATCATGTCCCTGTTCCCAGGGATTACTCAGACCATCACTGAACCACCTCCGAGAGCGTGACATTAGACTGTGCGAGAGTTTGGGAACCAAGACTAGAATAGTAATCAACACGCCAGCTACAGCTGCCACTTCTAGTCACCCCTGTTCCTGGACAATGCAGTACTCTGTCTCCTGTTCCTAATGGAACATGACTGGTCAACGAATTCATTTCCCAAACTCTAAAATATAGAGTCACAAACTTGTCAAACACAGAAAAAGATCTTTTGGCTAATCTCATCCATGCTGACCACAATGAGCTATTCCTATTTGCTTGTGAGTCCCTTTTCCCTTCTCATTTGAACAAATCATCAGATTTATCAAAGAAATTAACAGTAAAAGTAATGATAGCTATCCCACCTCCCCACAACGACTCCCCTGTGTAATTTGCAGAGTGCTGAGTCCATTAAATTCTTCTTTAGTTATAGGCCTCTGCAGCAGAATTGAGGATTGATATCTACAATAAGTTGCGATTAATTCACCATTTTCATGTTGAGACAATGTCCTTACCTTCACAAACTTTCCCTGCTGTGAGGTTGCCGGTCGCAGGTAATGCCTGAAAACCTGTGCTGCAGTTGCACTGGTAGGAGCCCACTGTGTTGACACAAGTTGCATGTTTGTGACAAGGTGAGGACTTGCATTCATTGATATCTGTGTAAACAGGGAAAATCTCTCTCAACAGTAAACATGGATTGCTCCCTTTCATACCTGGGCTCTGTGGGTCGGCATGGAGTAACTCAGCACTGTGTCGTTTAATCGAGAGAAGACCTCCGCTGGAACAAAGGATTGAGTGACTATTCTTGGGAAGGGGCCTTATGGTTTGAGAAATAAAATCAGGTGAATGGAGTTAAGGAACAGGAAAAGGCCTTAAGAATTGAGGTGAAAAGGTAGCTGGATGGAGGTAACAGTTATATTGCTACAGATATATAACGTTGAGAATTCTGACTGACTGCATCACCATCAAGTATGGAGGGGCCAGTGCACAGCACCAGAAAAACATGCTGAGGATTGTAAACTCAGCCGATTTGAATGGGCGTTAGCCAAAACCGCCATTTAGGGCATCTTGAA
Source organism: Mobula birostris (assembly GCF_030028105.1). NCBI lineage: Eukaryota > Metazoa > Chordata > Chondrichthyes > Myliobatiformes > Myliobatidae > Mobula > Mobula birostris. The sequence goes on from NC_092401.1 coordinate 22,306,274, forward strand.
AACACACTGCTTCAAACAGGTGGCATCCATCATGAAGGAACTCCACCACCCAGGACGTGCCCTCTTCTCAATACTGCCATCATGCACGAGGTACAGAAGCCTGAAGACAAATATTCAACTTTTTAGGAATATCTTCCCGTCCAACATCAGATTTCTGAACAGACAATGAACCCATGAATATTACTTCGCTATGTTTGCTCTCTTTATATGCTACTTGTTTTTAATTTTCTAATATATATTTATTACTCCAAGCTATAGCATATTTTATGTATTGCACTGCACTGCTGCAGCAGAGCAACAAATTTCATGACATATGTCAGTGATAGTCAACTGGAATTTGATTTTTCATTCTGTTGGAGCCGTGTATTAAGGCTGTATGTTGCTGGGTGGAAGTGGTCGATGGGGAGGTGTACAGGGTGTCCGTGGCTCTATTGAGTGGCTCTGAGCCTAGGCTGGGGTTGGACACATTTCAATCCCAGTACTTTGCCCAGCCGCTCCACTGAATGGGTTCTGCGAGTATGACTTTGCCCAAGTGGGAATTTGGGATGCAGGACTGGAAAAGTAATGACTATGGCAGCTACAGCTGATGTTAATGGTTGTGATGGAAATCAATTGTCTCCAGACTACCTCACTGGTCTCCTGATTCCAAGGGATCTGCTTGATGAATAAATTCATGTCCAAAATATTCAAAGGCACTGATTAATAAAAATCCCTTCGTAATCCAACACACACAATTTATCGGAGGGATTTACACAGTGCAGACACTGTCTGTTTATTCTTTACTTCCAAGAATATCTTCGGGATAATCTTGGAGAATCAATGACACCAAACCTGCCTTGAGAGATATTCTCCATTTTCATGAAGATACGAAGCCCTTACCTTCACAAACCTTCCCTGCAGTGAGGTTGAGAGTCGCAGTAGATGCCTGATACCCTACAGCACAGTTGCACTGGTAGGAACCCAGTGTGTTGTTGCAAGTTGCAATTTGGTGACACGGAGAGGATTCACAGTCGTCAATATCGGTGTGAACAGACAAAATCCTTCACAATCATAAACATTGCTTGCTCCCTGTTAAGCATGTCTGGCATTTTGTGGGACAAAAGTATGGCTCTGCTATTTCACATAATGCAAGCTGGGGCTGATCTTTGGTGGGATGCAAGTCCTTGCTTCAATCCTGTCCAGACTATCTTGCTCAACCCTTAGTTATGATTGCATTGATACTGCTTCTTACAATCATACAGAACTGCGAAAAGTTATCAGGATAGATGACTCTTTTCAAGATACACTCATCTTCATATGGTCCATCGCTGACTCTGCCCCTCGCTCTCAGGATCATGTCCCTGTTCCCAGGGATTACTCGGACCATCACTGAACCACCTCCGAGAGGGTGACATTAGACTGTGCGAGAGTTTGGGAACCAAGACTAGAATAGTAATCAACACGCCAGCTACAGCTGCCACTTCTAGTCACCCCTGTTCCTGGACAATGCAGTACTCTGTCTCCTGTTCCTAATGGAACATGACTGGTCAACGAATTCATTTCCCAAACTCTAAAATATAGAGTCACAAACTTGTCAAACACAGAAAAAGATCTTTTGGCTAATCTCATCCATGCTGACCACAATGAGCTATTCCTATTTGCTTGTGAGTCCCTTTTCCCTTCTCATTTGAACAAATCATCAGATTTATCAAAGAAATTAACAGTAAAAGTAATGATAGCTATCCCACCTCCCCACAACGACTCCCCTGTGTAATTTGCAGAGTGCTGAGTCCATTAAATTCTTCTTTAGTTATAGGCCTCTGCAGCAGAATTGAGGATTGATATCTACAATAAGTTGCGATTAATTCGCCATTTTCATGTTGAGACAATGTCCTTACCTTTACAAACTTTCCCTGCTGTGAGGTTGCCGGTCGCAGGTAATGCCTGAAAACCTGTGCTGCAGTTACACTGGTAGGAGCCCACTGTGTTGACACAAGTTGCATGTTTGTGACAAGGTGAGGACTTGCATTCATCGATATCTGTGTAAACAGGGAAAATCTCTCTCAACAGTAAACATGGATTGCTCCCTTTCATACCTGGGCTCTGTGGGTCGGCATGGACTAACTCAGCACTGTGTCGTTTAATCGAGAGAAGACCTCCGCTGGAACAAAGGATTGAGTGACTATTCTTGGGAAGGGGCCTTATGGTTTGAGAAATAAAATCAGGTGAATGGAGTTAAGGAACAGGAAAAGGCCTTAAGAATTGAGGTGAAAAGGTATCTGGATGGAGCTAACAGTTAAATTGCTACAGATATATAACGTTGAGAATTCTGACTGACTGCATCACCATCAAGTATGGAGGGGCCAGTGCACAGCACCAGAAAAACATGCTGAGGATTGTAAACTCAGCCGATTTGAATGGGCGTTAGCCAAAACCGCCATTTAGGGCATCTTGAAAACACACTGCTTCAAACAGGTGGCATCCATCATGAAGGAACTCCCACCACCCAGGACGTGCCCTCTTCTCAATACTGCCATCATGCACGAGGTACAGAAGCCTGAAGACAAATATTCAACTTTTTAGGAATATCTTCCCGTCCAACATCAGATTTCTGAACAGACAATGAACCCATGAATATTACCTCGCTATGTTTGCTCTCTTTATTTGCTACTTGTTTTTAATTTTCTAATATATATTTATTACTCCAAGCTATAGCATATTTTATGTATTGCACTGCACTGCTGCAGCAGAGCAACAAATTTCATGACATATGTCAGTGATAGTCAACTGGAATTTGATTTTTCATTCTGTTGGAGCCGTGTATTAAGGCTGTATGTTGCTGGGAGGAAGTGGTCGATGGGGAGGTGTACAGGGTGTCCGTGGCTCTATTGAATACTAACGTGGCTCTGAGCCTAGGCTGGGGTTGGACACATTTCAATCCCAGTACTTTGCCCAGCCGCTCCACTGAATGGGTTCTGCGAGTATGACTTTGCCCAAGTGGGAATTTGGGATGCAGGACTGGAAAAGTAATGACTATGGCAGCTACAGCTGATGTTAATGGTTGTGATGGAAATCAATTGTCTCCAGACTACCTCACTGGTCTCCTGATTCCAAGGGATCTGCTTGATGAATAAATTCATGTCCAAAATATTCAAAGGCACTGATTAATAAAAATCCCTTCGTAATCCAACACACACAATTTATCGGAGGGATTTACACAGTGCAGACACTGTCTGTTTATTCTTTACTTCCAAGAATATCTTCGGGATAATCTTGGAGAATCAATGACACCAAACCTGCCTTGAGAGATATTCTCCATTTTCATGAAGATACGAAGCCCTTACCTTCACAAACCTTCCCTGCAGTGAGGTTGAGAGTCGCAGTAGATGCCTGATACCCTACAGCACAGTTGCACTGGTAGGAACCCAGTGTGTTGTTGCAAGTTGCAATTTGGTGACACGGAGAGGATTCACAGTCGTCAATATCGGTGTGAACAGACAAAATCCTTCACAATCATAAACATTGCTTGCTCCCTGTTAAGCATGTCTGGCATTTTGTGGGACAAAAGTATGGCTCTGCTATTTCACATAATGCAAGCTGGGGCTGATCTTTGGTGGGATGCAAGTCCTTGCTTCAATCCTGTCCAGACTATCTTGCTCAACCCTTAGTTATGATTGCATTGATACTGCTTCTTACAATCATACAGAACTGCGAAAAGTTATCAGGATAGATGACTCTTTTCAAGATACACTCATCTTCATATGGTCCATCGCTGACTCTGCCCCTCGCTCTCAGGATCATGTCCCTGTTCCCAGGGATTACTCGGACCATCACTGAACCACCTCCGAGAGGGTGACATTAGACTGTGCGAGAGTTTGGGAACCAAGACTAGAATAGTAATCAACACGCCAGCTACAGCTGCCACTTCTAGTCACCCCTGTTCCTGGACAATGCAGTACTCTGTCTCCTGTTCCTAATGGAACATGACTGGTCAACGAATTCATTTCCCAAACTCTAAAATATAGAGTCACAAACTTGTCAAACACAGAAAAAGATCTTTTGGCTAATCTCATCCATGCTGACCACAATGAGCTATTCCTATTTGCTTGTGAGTCCCTTTTCCCTTCTCATTTGAACAAATCATCAGATTTATCAAAGAAATTAACAGTAAAAGTAATGATAGCTATCCCACCTCCCCACAACGACTCCCCTGTGTAATTTGCAGAGTGCTGAGTCCATTAAATTCTTCTTTAGTTATAGGCCTCTGCAGCAGAATTGAGGATTGATATCTACAATAAGTTGCGATTAATTCGCCATTTTCATGTTGAGACAATGTCCTTACCTTTACAAACTTTCCCTGCTGTGAGGTTGCCGGTCGCAGGTAATGCCTGAAAACCTGTGCTGCAGTTACACTGGTAGGAGCCCACTGTGTTGACACAAGTTGCATGTTTGTGACAAGGTGAGGACTTGCATTCATCGATATCTGTGTAAACAGGGAAAATCTCTCTCAACAGTAAACATGGATTGCTCCCTTTCATACCTGGGCTCTGTGGGTCGGCATGGACTAACTCAGCACTGTGTCGTTTAATCGAGAGAAGACCTCCGCTGGAACAAAGGATTGAGTGACTATTCTTGGGAAGGGGCCTTATGGTTTGAGAAATAAAATCAGGTGAATGGAGTTAAGGAACAGGAAAAGGCCTTAAGAATTGAGGTGAAAAGGTATCTGGATGGAGCTAACAGTTAAATTGCTACAGATATATAACGTTGAGAATTCTGACTGACTGCATCACCATCAAGTATGGAGGGGCCAGTGCACAGCACCAGAAAAACATGCTGAGGATTGTAAACTCAGCCGATTTGAATGGGCGTTAGCCAAAACCGCCATTTAGGGCATCTTGAAAACACACTGCTTCAAACAGGTGGCATCCATCATGAAGGAACTCCCACCACCCAGGACGTGCCCTCTTCTCAATACTGCCATCATGCACGAGGTACAGAAGCCTGAAGACAAATATTCAACTTTTTAGGAATATCTTCCCGTCCAACATCAGATTTCTGAACAGACAATGAACCCATGAATATTACCTCGCTATGTTTGCTCTCTTTATTTGCTACTTGTTTTTAATTTTCTAATATATATTTATTACTCCAAGCTATAGCATATTTTATGTATTGCACTGCACTGCTGCAGCAGAGCAACAAATTTCATGACATATGTCAGTGATAGTCAACTGGAATTTGATTTTTCATTCTGTTGGAGCCGTGTATTAAGGCTGTATGTTGCTGGGAGGAAGTGGTCGATGGGGAGGTGTACAGGGTGTCCGTGGCTCTATTGAATACTAACGTGGCTCTGAGCCTAGGCTGGGGTTGGACACATTTCAATCCCAGTACTTTGCCCAGCCGCTCCACTGAATGGGTTCTGCGAGTATGACTTTGCCCAAGTGGGAATTTGGGATGCAGGACTGGAAAAGTAATGACTATGGCAGCTACAGCTGATGTTAATGGTTGTGATGGAAATCAATTGTCTCCAGACTACCTCACTGGTCTCCTGATTCCAAGGGATCTGCTTGATGAATAAATTCATGTCCAAAATATTCAAAGGCACTGATTAATAAAAATCCCTTCGTAATCCAACACACACAATTTATCGGAGGGATTTACACAGTGCAGACACTGTCTGTTTATTCTTTACTTCCAAGAATATCTTCGGGATAATCTTGGAGAATCAATGACACCAAACCTGCCTTGAGAGATATTCTCCATTTTCATGAAGATACGAAGCCCTTACCTTCACAAACCTTCCCTGCAGTGAGGTTGAGAGTCGCAGTAGATGCCTGATACCCTACAGCACAGTTGCACTGGTAGGAACCCAGTGTGTTGTTGCAAGTTGCAAGTTGGTGACACGGAGAGGATTCACACTCGTCAATATCTGTGTGAACAGACAAAATCCTTCACAATCATAAACATTCTTTGCTCTCTGTTAAACATGTCTGGCATTCTGTGGGACAAAAGTATGGCTCTGCTATTTCACATAATGCAAGCTGGGGCTGATCTTTGGTGGGATACAAGTCCTTGCTTCAATCCTGTCCAGACTATATTGCTCAACCCTTAGTTATGATTGCATTGATACTGCTTCTTACAATCATACAGAACTGCGAAAAGTTATCAGGATAGATGACTCTTTTCAAGATACACTCATCTTCATATGGTCCATCGCTGACTCTTCCCCTCACTCTCAGGATCATGTCCCTGTTCCCAGGGATTACTCGGACCATCACTGAACCACCTCCGAGAGGGTGACATTAGACTGTGTGAGAGTTTGGGAACCAAGACTAGAATAGTAATCAACACGCCAGCTACAGCTGCCACTTCTAGTCACCCCTGTTCCTGGACAATGCAGTACTCTGTCTCCTGTTCCTAATGGAACATGACTGGTCAACGAATTCATTTCCCAAACTCTAAAATATAGAGTCACAAACTTGTCAAACACAGAAAAAGATCTTTTGGCCCATCTCATCCATGCTGACCACAATGAGCTATTCCTATTTGCTTGTGAGTCCCTTTTCCCTTCTCATTTGAACAAATCATCAGATTTATCAAAGAAATTAACAGTAAAAGTAATGATAGCTATCCCACCTCCCCACAACGACTCCCCTGTGTAATTTGCAGAGTGCTGAGTCCATTAAATTCTTCTTTAGTTATAGGCCTCTGCAGCAGAATTGAGGATTGATATCTACAATAAGTTGCGATTAATTCACCATTTTCATGTTGAGACAATGTCCTTACCTTTACAAACTTTCCCTGCTGTGAGGTTGCCGGTCGCAGGTAATGCCTGAAAACCTGTGCTGCAGTTACACTGGTAGGAGCCCACTGTGTTGACACAAGTTGCATGTTTGTGACAAGGTGAGGACTTGCATTCATCGATATCTGTGTAAACAGGGAAAATCTCTCTCAACAGTAAACATGGATTGCTCCCTTTCATACCTGGGCTCTGTGGGTCAGCATGGACTAACTCAGCACTGTGTCGTTTAATCGAGAGAAGACCTCCGCTGGAACAAAGGATTGAGTGACTATTCTTGGGAAGGGGCCTTATGGTTTGAGAAATAAAATCAGGTGAATGGAGTTAAGGAACAGGAAAAGGCCTTAAGAATTGAGGTGAAAAGGTAGCTGGATGGAGCTAACAGTTAAATTGCTACAGATATATAACGTTGAGAATTCTGACTGACTGCATCACCATCAAGTATGGAGGGGCCAGTGCACAGCACCAGAAAAACATGCTGAGGATTGTAAACTCAGCCGATTTGAATGGGCGTTAGCCAAAACCGCCATTTAGGGCATCTTGAAAACACACTGCTTCAAACAGGTGGCATCCATCATGAAGGAACTCCCACCACCCAGGACGTGCCCTCTTCTCAATACTGCCATCATGCACGAGGTACAGAAGCCTGAAGACAAATATTCAACTTTTTAGGAATATCTTCCCGTCCAACATCAGATTTCTGAACAGACAATGAACCCATGAATATTACCTCGCTATGTTTGCTCTCTTTATTTGCTACTTGTTTTTAATTTTCTAATATATATTTATTACTCCAAGCTATAGCATATTTTATGTATTGCACTGCACTGCTGCAGCAGAGCAACAAATTTCATGACATATGTCAGTGATAGTCAACTGGAATTTGATTTTTCATTCTGTTGGAGCCGTGTATTAAGGCTGTATGTTGCTGGGAGGAAGTGGTCGATGGGGAGGTGTACAGGGTGTCCGTGGCTCTATTGAATACTAACGTGGCTCTGAGCCTAGGCTGGGGTTGGACACATTTCAATCCCAGTACTTTGCCCAGCCGCTCCACTGAATGGGTTCTGCGAGTATGACTTTGCCCAAGTGGGAATTTGGGATGCAGGACTGGAAAAGTAATGACTATGGCAGCTACAGCTGATGTTAATGGTTGTGATGGAAATCAATTGTCTCCAGACTACCTCACTGGTCTCCTGATTCCAAGGGATCTGCTTGATGAATAAATTCATGTCCAAAATATTCAAAGGCACTGATTAATAAAAATCCCTTCGTAATCCAACACACACAATTTATCGGAGGGATTTACACAGTGCAGACACTGTCTGTTTATTCTTTACTTCCAAGAATATCTTCGGGATAATCTTGGAGAATCAATGACACCAAACCTGCCTTGAGAGATATTCTCCATTTTCATGAAGATACGAAGCCCTTACCTTCACAAACCTTCCCTGCAGTGAGGTTGAGAGTCGCAGTAGATGCCTGATACCCTACAGCACAGTTGCACTGGTAGGAACCCAGTGTGTTGTTGCAAGTTGCAAGTTGGTGACACGGAGAGCATTCACACTCGTCAATATCTGTGTGAACAGACAAAATCCTTCACAATCATAAACATTCTTTGCTCCCTGTTAAACATGTCTGGCATTCTGTGGGACAAAAGTATGGCTCTGCTATTTCACATAATGCAAGCTGGGGCTGATCTTTGGTGGGATACAAGTCCTTGCTTCAATCCTGTCCAGACTATATTGCTCAACCCTTAGTTATGATTGCATTGATACTGCTTCTTACAATCATACAGAACTGCGAAAAGTTATCAGGATAGATGACTCTTTTCAAGATACACTCATCTTCATATGGTCCATCGCTGACTCTTCCCCTCACTCTCAGGATCATGTCCCTGTTCCCAGGGATTACTCGGACCATCACTGAACCACCTCCAAGAGGGTGACATTAGACTGTGCGAGAGTTTGGGAACCAAGACTAGAATAGTAATCAACACGCCAGCTACAGCTGCCACTTCTAGTCACCCCTGTTCCTGGACAATGCAGTACTCTGTCTCCTGTTCCTAATGGAACATGACTGGTCAACGAATTCATTTCCCAAACTCTAAAATATAGAGTCACAAACTTGTCAAACACAGAAAAAGATCTTTTGGCCCATCTCATCCATGCTGACCACAATGAGCTATTCCTATTTGCTTGTGAGTCCCTTTTCCCTTCTCATTTGAACAAATCATCAGATTTATCAAAGAAATTAATAGTAAAAGTAATGATAGCTATCCCACCTCCCCACAACGACTCCCCTGTGTAATTTGCAGAGTGCTGAGTCCATTAAATTCTTCTTTAGTTATAGGCCTCTGCAGCAGAATTGAGGATTGATATCTACAATAAGTTGCGATTAATTCGCCATTTTCATGTTGAGACAATGTCCTTACCTTCACAAACTTTCCCTGCTGTGAGGTTGCCGGTCGCAGGTAATACCTGAAAACCAGTGCTGCAGTTACACTGGTAGGAGCCCACTGTGTTGATGCAAGTTGCATGTTTGTGACAAGGTGAGGACTTGCATTCATCGATATCTGTGTAAACAGGGAAAATCTCTCTCAACAGTAAACATGGATTGCTCCCTTTCATACCTGGGCTCTGTGGGTCGGCATGGAGTAACTCAGCACTGTGTCGTTTAATCGAGAGAAGACCTCTGCTGGAAGAAAGGATTGAGTGGCTATTCTTGGGAAGAGGCCTAATGGCTTGAGAAATAAAATCAGGTGAATGGAGTTAAGGAACAGGAAAAGGCCTTAAGAATTGAGGTGAAAAGGTAGCTGGATGGAGCTAACAGTTATATTGCTACAGATATATAACGTTGAGAATTCTGAGTGACTGCATCACTATCAAGTATGGAGGGGCCAGTGCACAGCACCAGAAAAACATGCTGAGGATTGTAAACTCAGCCGATTTGAATGGGCGTTAGCCAAAACCACCATTTAGGGCATCTTGAAAACACACTGCTTCAAACAGGTGGCATCCATCATGAAGGAACCCCACCACCCAGGACATGCCCTCTTCTCAATACTGCCATCATGCACGAGGTACAGAAGCCTGAAGACAAATATTCAACTTTTTAGGAATATCTTCCCGTCCAACATCAGATTTCTGAACAGACAATGAACCCATGAATATTACCTCGCTATGTTTGCTCTCTTTATTTGCTACTTGTTTTTAATTTTCTAATATATATTTATTACTCCAAGCTATAGCATATTTTATGTATTGCACTGCACTGCTGCAGCAGAGCAACAAATTTCATGACATATGTCAGTGATAGTCAACTGGAATTTGATTTTTCATTCTGTTGGAGCCGTGTATTAAGGCTGTATGTTGCTGGGAGGAAGTGGTCGATGGGGAGGTGTACAGGGTGTCCGTGGCTCTATTGAATACTAACGTGGCTCTGAGCCTAGGCTGGGGTTGGACACATTTCAATCCCAGTACTTTGCCCAGCCGCTCCACTGAATGGGTTCTGCGAGTATGACTTTGCCCAAGTGGGAATTTGGGATGCAGGACTGGAAAAGTAATGACTATGGCAGCTACAGCTGATGTTAATGGTTGTGATGGAAATCAATTGTCTCCAGACTACCTCACTGGTCTCCTGATTCCAAGGGATCTGCTTGATGAATAAATTCATGTCCAAAATATTCAAAGGCACTGATGAATAAAAATCCCTTCGTAATCCAACACACACAATTTATCGGAGGGATTTACACAGTGCAGACACTGTCTGTTTATTCTTTACTTCCAAGAATATCTTCGGGATAATCTTGGAGAATCAATGACACCAAACCTGCCTTGAGAGATATTCTCCATTTTCATGAAGATACGAAGCCCTTACCTTCACAAACCTTCCCTGCAGTGAGGTTGAGAGTCGCAGTAGATGCCTGATACCCTACAGCACAGTTGCACTGGTAGGAACCCAGTGTGTTGTTGCAAGTTGCAATTTGGTGACACGGAGAGGATTCACAGTCGTCAATATCGGTGTGAACAGACAAAATCCTTCACAATCATAAACATTGCTTGCTCCCTGTTAAGCATGTCTGGCATTTTGTGGGACAAAAGTATGGCTCTGCTATTTCACATAATGCAAGCTGGGGCTGATCTTTGGTGGGATGCAAGTCCTTGCTTCAATCCTGTCCAGACTATCTTGCTCAACCCTTAGTTATGATTGCATTGATACTGCTTCTTACAATCATACAGAACTGCGAAAAGTTATCAGGATAGATGACTCTTTTCAAGATACACTCATCTTCATATGGTCCATCGCTGACTCTGCCCCTCGCTCTCAGGATCATGTCCCTGTTCCCAGGGATTACTCGGACCATCACTGAACCACCTCCGAGAGGGTGACATTAGACTGTGCGAGAGTTTGGGAACCAAGACTAGAATAGTAATCAACACGCCAGCTACAGCTGCCACTTCTAGTCACCCCTGTTCCTGGACAATGCAGTACTCTGTCTCCTGTTCCTAATGGAACATGACTGGTCAACGAATTCATTTCCCAAACTCTAAAATATAGAGTCACAAACTTGTCAAACACAGAAAAAGATCTTTTGGCCCATCTCATCCATGCTGACCACAATGAGCTATTCCTATTTGCTTGTGAGTCCCTTTTCCCTTCTCATTTGAACAAATCATCAGATTTATCAAAGAAATTAACAGTAAAAGTAATGATAGCTATCCCACCTCCCCACAACGACTCCCCTGTGTAATTTGCAGAGTGCTGAGTCCATTAAATTCTTCTTTAGTTATAGGCCTCTGCAGCAGAATTGAGGATTGATATCTACAATAAGTTGCGATTAATTCGCCATTTTCATGTTGAGACAATGTCCTTACCTTTACAAACTTTCCCTGCTGTGAGGTTGCCGGTCGCAGGTAATGCCTGAAAACCTGTGCTGCAGTTACACTGGTAGGAGCCCACTGTGTTGACACAAGTTGCATGTTTGTGACAAGGTGAGGACTTGCATTCATCGATATCTGTGTAAACAGGGAAAATCTCTCTCAACAGTAAACATGGATTGCTCCCTTTCATACCTGGGCTCTGTGGGTCGGCATGGACTAACTCAGCACTGTGTCGTTTAATCGAGAGAAGACCTCCGCTGGAACAAAGGATTGAGTGACTATTCTTGGGAAGGGGCCTTATGGTTTGAGAAATAAAATCAGGTGAATGGAGTTAAGGAACAGGAAAAGGCCTTAAGAATTGAGGTGAAAAGGTATCTGGATGGAGCTAACAGTTAAATTGCTACAGATATATAACGTTGAGAATTCTGACTGACTGCATCACCATCAAGTATGGAGGGGCCAGTGCACAGCACCAGAAAAACATGCTGAGGATTGTAAACTCAGCCGATTTGAATGGGCGTTAGCCAAAACCGCCATTTAGGGCATCTTGAAAACACACTGCTTCAAACAGGTGGCATCCATCATGAAGGAACTCCCACCACCCAGGACGTGCCCTCTTCTCAATACTGCCATCATGCACGAGGTACAGAAGCCTGAAGACAAATATTCAACTTTTTAGGAATATCTTCCCGTCCAACATCAGATTTCTGAACAGACAATGAACCCATGAATATTACCTCGCTATGTTTGCTCTCTTTATTTGCTACTTGTTTTTAATTTTCTAATATATATTTATTACTCCAAGCTATAGCATATTTTATGTATTGCACTGCACTGCTGCAGCAGAGCAACAAATTTCATGACATATGTCAGTGATAGTCAACTGGAATTTGATTTTTCATTCTGTTGGAGCCGTGTATTAAGGCTGTATGTTGCTGGGAGGAAGTGGTCGATGGGGAGGTGTACAGGGTGTCCGTGGCTCTATTGAATACTAACGTGGCTCTGAGCCTAGGCTGGGGTTGGACACATTTCAATCCCAGTACTTTGCCCAGCCGCTCCACTGAATGGGTTCTGCGAGTATGACTTTGCCCAAGTGGGAATTTGGGATGCAGGACTGGAAAAGTAATGACTATGGCAGCTACAGCTGATGTTAATGGTTGTGATGGAAATCAATTGTCTCCAGACTACCTCACTGGTCTCCTGATTCCAAGGGATCTGCTTGATGAATAAATTCATGTCCAAAATATTCAAAGGCACTGATTAATAAAAATCCCTTCGTAATCCAACACACACAATTTATCGGAGGGATTTACACAGTGCAGACACTGTCTGTTTATTCTTTACTTCCAAGAATATCTTCGGGATAATCTTGGAGAATCAATGACACCAAACCTGCCTTGAGAGATATTCTCCATTTTCATGAAGATACGAAGCCCTTACCTTCACAAACCTTCCCTGCAGTGAGGTTGAGAGTCGCAGTAGATGCCTGATACCCTACAGCACAGTTGCACTGGTAGGAACCCAGTGTGTTGTTGCAAGTTGCAAGTTGGTGACACGGAGAGGATTCACACTCGTCAATATCTGTGTGAACAGACAAAATCCTTCACAATCATAAACATTCTTTGCTCTCTGTTAAACATGTCTGGCATTCTGTGGGACAAAAGTATGGCTCTGCTATTTCACATAATGCAAGCTGGGGCTGATCTTTGGTGGGATACAAGTCCTTGCTTCAATCCTGTCCAGACTATATTGCTCAACCCTTAGTTATGATTGCATTGATACTGCTTCTTACAATCATACAGAACTGCGAAAAGTTATCAGGATAGATGACTCTTTTCAAGATACACTCATCTTCATATGGTCCATCGCTGACTCTTCCCCTCACTCTCAGGATCATGTCCCTGTTCCCAGGGATTACTCGGACCATCACTGAACCACCTCCGAGAGGGTGACATTAGACTGTGTGAGAGTTTGGGAACCAAGACTAGAATAGTAATCAACACGCCAGCTACAGCTGCCACTTCTAGTCACCCCTGTTCCTGGACAATGCAGTACTCTGTCTCCTGTTCCTAATGGAACATGACTGGTCAACGAATTCATTTCCCAAACTCTAAAATATAGAGTCACAAACTTGTCAAACACAGAAAAAGATCTTTTGGCCCATCTCATCCATGCTGACCACAATGAGCTATTCCTATTTGCTTGTGAGTCCCTTTTCCCTTCTCATTTGAACAAAGCATCAGATTTATCAAAGAAATTAACAGTAAAAGTAATGATAGCTATCCCACCTCCCCACAACGACTCCCCTGTGTAATTTGCAGAGTGCTGAGTCCATTAAATTCTTCTTTAGTTATAGGCCTCTGCAGCAGAATTGAGGATTGATATCTACAATAAGTTGCGATTAATTCGCCATTTTCATGTTGAGACAATGTCCTTACCTTTACAAACTTTCCCTGCTGTGAGGTTGCCGGTCGCAGGTAATGCCTGAAAACCTGTGCTGCAGTTACACTGGTAGGAGCCCACTGTGTTGACACAAGTTGCATGTTTGTGACAAGGTGAGGACTTGCATTCATCGATATCTGTGTAAACAGGGAAAATCTCTCTCAACAGTAAACATGGATTGCTCCCTTTCATACCTGGGCTCTGTGGGTCGGCATGGACTAACTCAGCACTGTGTCGTTTAATCGAGAGAAGACCTCCGCTGGAACAAAGGATTGAGTGACTATTCTTGGGAAGGGGCCTTATGGTTTGAGAAATAAAATCAGGTGAATGGAGTTAAGGAACAGGAAAAGGCCTTAAGAATTGAGGTGAAAAGGTAGCTGGATGGAGCTAACAGTTATATTGCTACAGATATATAACGTTGAGAATTCTGACTGACTGCATCACCATCAAGTATGGAGGGGCCAGTGCACAGCACCAGAAAAACATGCTGAGGATAGTAAACTCAGCTGATTTGAATGGGCGTTAGCCAAAACCGCCATTTAGGGCATCTTGAAAACACACTGCTTCAAACAGGTGGCATCCATCATGAAGGAACTCCACCACCCAGGACATGCCCTCTTCTCAATACTGCCATCATGCACGAGGTACAGAAGCCTGAAGACAAATATTCAACTTTTTAGGAATATCTTCTCCTCCACCATCAGATTTCCGAACAATGAACCCATGAATATTACATCGCCATGTTTACTCTCTTTATTTGCTACTTGTTTTTAATTTTCTAATATATATTTATTACTCCACCCTATAGGATATTTTATGTATTGCACTGTACTGCTGCAGCAGAGCAACAAATTTCATGACATATGTCAGTGATAGTCAACTGGAATTTGATTTTTCATTCTGTTGGAGCCGTGTATTAAGGTTGTGTGTAGCTGGGGGGAAGTGGTCAATGGGGAGTTGTACAGGGTGTCCGTGGCTCTGTTGAACAGTGACGTAGCTCTGAGCCTAGGCTGGGGTTGGACACATTTCAATCCCAGTGCTTTACCCAGCTGCTCCACTGAGCGGGTTCTGTGAGCATGACTTTGCCCAAGTGGGAATATGGGATGCAGGACTGGAAAAGTAATGAGCACGGCAGCTATAGCTGATGTTAACAGTTGTGTTGGAATTCAATCCTCTCCAGACTACCTCGCTGGTCTCCTGTTTCCAAGGGATCTGCTTGATGAATAATTCATGTCCAAAATATTCAAAGACACTGATTAATAAAAATCCCATCGAAATCCAACACATACAATTTATCGGAGGGATTTACACAGTGCAGACACTGTCTGTTTATTCTTTACTTCCAAGGATATCTTCGGGATAATCTTGGAGAATCGATGACACCAAAACTGCCTGAGATAAACACTCCATTTTCATGAAGATATAAAGCCCTTACCTTCACAAACCTTCCTTGAAGTGAGGCTGGCAGTCGCAGTAGTTCCCTGATACCCTGCAACACAGTTGCACTGGTAGGAACCCAGTGTGTTGTTGCGAGTTGCAATTTGGTGACACGGAGAGGATTCACACTCGTCAATATCGGTGTGAACAGACAAAATCCTTCACAATCATAAACATTGTTTGCTCCCTGTTAAGCATGTCTGGTATTTTGTGGGACAAAAGTATGGCTCTGCTATTTCACATAATGCAAGCTGGGGTTGATCTTTGGTGGGATGCAAGTCCTTGCTTCAATCCTGTCCAGACTATCTTGCTCAACCCTTAGTTATGATTGCATTGACACTGCTTCCTACAATCACACAGAACTGCAAAATGTTATCAATATAGATGACTCTTTTCAAGATACATTCATCTTCATATGGTCCATCGCTGACTCTTCCCCTCCCTCTCAGGATCACATCCCTGTCCCCATGGATTACTCAGAGCTTTACTGAACCACCTCCGAGAGGATGACATTAGACTGTGCGAGAGTTTGGGAACCAAGACTAGAATAGTAATGAACACACCAGCTACAGCTGCCACTTCTAGTCACCCCTGCCCCTGGACAATGCAGTACTCTGTCTCCTGTTCCTAATGGAACATGACTGGTCAACGAATTCATTTTGCCAAACTCTAAAATGTAGAGTCACAAACTTGTCAAACACAGAAAAAGACCTTTTGGCCCATCTCATCCATGCTGACCACAATGAGCTATTCCCATTTGCTTGTGAGTCCCTTATCCCTTCTGAGTTGAACAAATTATCAGATTTATCAAAGAAATTAACAGTAAAAGTAATGATAGCTATCCCACCTCCCCACAACGACTCCCCTGTGTAATTTGCAGAGTATTGAGTCCATTAAATTCTTCTGAGGTTCTGAGCAAGGCCTGGGGAAAGAAGAAGGTATTTTTGAACAGGAAATTAATATATTTTGATCAAGATAACCCCCCAGTTGTCCTACAGAAATGTAAGGAATATTCTGAAGCAATGTGAGTATTAAAGCAAACAAAGATTCGCCTCCAGACTCCGTACCCTGCTAAACTATGAGTGTTTTATGAAGACAGGATGCAGGTGTATCAGACAGTGAAAGGGGGGACTGCAGACATGAAGGACAGAGAGTTGCCTGTCAGCATGATCAAACCGAGGGAAAGCCTGGCTGAGCAGCTATCCCACTCTGCTTGGGAATTAGTGAGAGAATCGAGAAAGCAGGGGATGGGAGGAAGGCGAAAGAAGAATATCTGGAAGAGACTGTGTGTTTTCAGAAGACAGCCCTCACTGTCTCCAAAAGAGTCACAAGGTCTGACTAATTTCAAAAGTGTTGATCAGCTAAACAGAAGGAAAAATAGACGGTGCTATACTTAACTCCAGAAATACATATTACAATATGGAATTTATATTACTCAATTATTTTATTTTTTATTCATTCATTTGCTTCTTTTTCCCCACCTAAATCAGAGTATATACATGGGAGGAATACACAGGGAAGTCTTTTCTGTGTAATGGATATAGATTTTTTCATTTACTTTTATGGGTACTGCAGTGGGGGCCCTCAGCTCACAGGTAGGAGAGGCTATCCCGCACGGCTAGACGCTTCCTCTAGCTCAATCCAGGGTCATCTACTAGAGACCTCAGCCTTGGAATCACACCTTCGTTACCATTCTTTTCATTCGTGTTTCTTGGTTCTTATTTGTTCAAGAAGTAGATCGACTAAGTTTTATTCTGCTAATTTCAATGATATACTGACAGATAAATACACATGGCAAAGGACAAAGTAAAATTCATTTCTTTTAATGTCAAAGGGCTGTTAAATCCAATCAAACACTGTAAGATTCAGTCAAAAATGAAGAAAGAACAAGCCCATGTAGTATATTTACAGGAAATTCAGTTAAGTGATAATGAGCATGGAAAACTAAAGAGAATGGGCTTCACTAATTTGTTTTTCTCATATAACCCAGGACATAGGAGAGGAGTTGCTATTCTCATCTCAAGCAAGCTAAATTTTGAAAAAGTATTCAAAATGGGAGATAAGGACGGCAGATATATTCTGGTAAGGGGGAATATAGATGGAAATTCAGTTATTCTATTGAATATATATGCACCCCCAGGAAGAGATATTACTAATATTACGGTAACGGAAACAGAAGGTCTCTTGATATGCAGGGGAGATTTAAATTTACGTTTGTACAATTCCAACCAAAGTTAGACTCCTCCAATAGAAAAACCTATGAAACAAAGTCCTTACATAAGAAAGTTAACACATGTTTTGAGGACGTTGGTCGAATTGATATATGGAGGGACCTTTTCCCTGACAGAAGCGATTACACTCATTATTCTGCCCCCCCCCCCATTCTGTATATACAAGATTAGACAATTTCATAACATTTGGAAAAGATAAAAACAAAATAAACACCTGTGGAATTGGGACAATAGATGTAAGTGACCATGCGCCTATATATTTATCTGTTGATTTTGACCAACAACCAAAGAATACTATTTGGAAACTAAATTCAAGTCTACTCAATGATCCCTATTTTAAGGAACAAATTAAAAAAGAAATTGGTCTTTAGTTAGAATTCAATGATAATGGAGATGTTTCACCATATCTTCATATAAGAAAAAAATAAAGAATAAAACCGAGGAATTACAGAATAAACTGAAGGAACTAGAAAAAAAAACACAAATTGAGTTTGGCACAGGATACATTAGAGAATATTTTAAAAATTAGGAATGAAATTAATAGTTTGTTTACATGAGAAATCAGGAAAAATTTACTGTTTCTGAAACAGAGACACTATGAAAGTGGATCTAAATCTGAAAATACTGGCATGGACACAAAAAAAAAGGTAGCAGAAAATACAATTCATAGAATTAGGGATCCAAGAACAAAAATGATAAAAAAAGAAGCTAAGTGAAATTCAAGAAGCTTTTGAAGTGTTTTACGAAACATATATTCCAAAGTCGAGGGGGAAGCATAACCCAAAATGGACACCTTCCTGAATTCTCTAGAGTTACCCATTTTAAGCGAAGAACAAAATGGAACGATGACTACTGACATAACTGAAGCTGAACTAAAAACTGCAATTAGTAGGCTTAAATTAAACAAGTCACCAGGATCAGATGGATATACAGCAGAGTGGTGTAAAGAATTTAAAAATGAGTTAATTCATATTTTACTTCCCACATTGAACTGGGTTCTAAAAAAGGTGCAAATGCCACCTAGCTGGAAGGAGGCGATAACCTCAACTATACCAAAAAAAGGCAAGGATAAAATGGATTGTGGGTCTTTTAGACCAGTATCTGTTTTTAATGTGGATTATAGATTATTTACCTCTATCATGGCCAAACGATTAGAAGAGTTT
Source organism: Mobula birostris (assembly GCF_030028105.1). Lineage (NCBI taxonomy): Eukaryota > Metazoa > Chordata > Chondrichthyes > Myliobatiformes > Myliobatidae > Mobula > Mobula birostris. The sequence goes on from NC_092401.1 coordinate 22,325,205, forward strand.
CTACCCACACTGATACATAATGAACAGACAGGTTTTATACAACATTGCCAAACACAAGACAATATACGAAGGACACTTCATATTATTTTTCAGATACAAAAAAATAAAATTGAAGTAATAGTGATCAGCGTGGACACTGAGAAGGTATTTAATTCGGTTAATTGGAATTTCCTTTACAGAGCTTTACATAGATTTGGTTTACATGACACAATTATTAAAACTATACAGGCACTATATGGCAATCCTACTGCTAGGATTAAAATCAATGGATATTTATCAAATAGATTTACCCTAGAAAGGGGCACAAGACAGGATTGTGCATGGTCACCGCTACTCTTCACATTATATCTGGAACCATTAGCTCAATACGTTAGACAAAATGAAGATATCAGAGGAATTACTATTAAAGGGACAGAGCATAAATTGACCAGTTACGCAGATGTTATTTTGATCTATCTAGGGCAACCAACATACTCTTTACCTAAATTGATGCAATCCTTTGAACAGTATGGTCAATTATCAGGATACAAGATCAACATAGATAAAACCCAATTACTTTCATATAACTATAGCCCACCAAGAGAAATTGAAATTAGATATCCCTGGGAATGGCAAACAGAGTCTTTCAAATATTTGGGCGTCATTATGCCAAAAGATTTGGCAAAATTATCAGAATGCAATTATCCGCCTATACAGTATATAAAAACAATTAAGGAAGATATAACAAGATGGAATCTAATTCCTTTTTTTAGTCTCAGTTCAAGGATTGAATCCATTAAGATGAATATATTGCCCAGACTATTATATCTCTTTCAGACCCTACCAATAGAGATTAACCAAAATTAATTCAATGAATGAAACAAAATGTTATCAAGATATATGTGGCAAGGTAAAAGGCCTAGAGTTTGTCTCAAAAGTTTGCAATTAGCCAAGGAAAAGGAGGGATGGGGCCTACTTTCTCTTAGAGATTATTATTTTGCAGCACAGTTGAGAGCTGTGAAATGCTGGTGCAACCCATCATATGACGCTAAATGGAAAAACATTGAGGAGAGGATACTTTCCATCCCCATACAGGCAATTTTGGCTGATAACAACCTGCAAAGATACACAAATACTATTGATAACCCATGGGTGAAATGGACTCTTAAAATATGGAAAACTATTATGAAAGTATATAAACTAGAGGGAGATATTGCAATTCTTAAATGGTGTGCATATGACTCGGATTTTACGCCGAATATACTGGATGCTAGATTTAAGGACTGAATAGCTAAAGGAATAACAGTTCTTTGCAATATAATGAAGGAAGGAACACTGTTCAGTTTTGAAATGCTTAAAGAGAAACAATTATTAGAAAAACAAGACTTTTATCGGGATTTACAGATGCAACAGTATGTTAATAGGAGGGTTAAAAATGTAACCAAGTCAAGTACATGTTTGATAGAGCTATTTAGAAAAGCATATAATTCAGATAATGGTAGTAAAATCATTTCAAGCGTGTATAAGGGTTTGTCAAATCTTAAAACACATTCCACTTCATACATCAAAACAAAATGGGAGAAGGAAGGAGGGATAATTATATCTGAGGAAGAATGGACAATAATATGGAGGTATCAATGGAAGTGTACCAGTTCACAGAAATGGAGGGAGTTTGGATGGAAAAAATTGATAAAATATTTTATTACACCTCCTCAGAAATCCCATTTGGATAGTAACCGCCCTGTTTGCTGGAGAAATTGTGGAAATCAAAATGCGAACCATTGTCATATTTTCTGGGATTGCCCCGTTATCAAAGGCTATTGGAGTGAGATACACAATGCCCTTCAAGACATCTCTAAATGTGAAATACCCTTAGAAAGTAAGACCATATGTTTTGGGTATATACCTCAAGAGTGGTTGAAAAGAGATGAATATTTAATGAATATACTGCTGGTGGCTGGTAAAAAGACTCTTACCAGGAAATGGTTATCACAGCAGAGCCCAACTTTAAATGTATGGATGGAAATTACAATGGATATTTACAAAATGGAGAAGACAACAGCATCTGTTAATCATAAGTTGGAACAATTTGGTTCATACTGGGAAAAATGGTTTAACTACATAACACCTCATAGGCCTGATTTTATTCTCACAAATCAATGAATATGTTGTAAAAACAAAACAATCACTCCCTACTTGTACATAGTTTTCTCCTTTTGCTTGTTCTTTCTTTCATCTCCTTTCTATACATGTATATCTCAGATAAATATGATGTGGATATTTGTGGCAAATATGAATATATGATCTATATGTACAGTGTCTGAAGTACATCTTATGGAAATGTTTGTTCAATGATGAACTTCAATAAAAAATAAATTACAAAAAAAAAGAATAATAACCATAACAGAATCAATTAAAGATGCCCAACTAGGGCGGTCACCCAGAGTGCAGAAGACAACAAACTCTGCTAATAGAAACAGAAATAATAATAATAATAATAAATAAGCAATAACTATCGACAACATGATATGAGGAGTCTTTGAATCTGGTTCTGGGAACATGTCAATGATGATGCAAGTGAAGTTTCGTGACGTTATTTCCTTTGGTTCAAGAGCCTGATGGTTTAGCGGTAGTAGCTGTTCCTGAACCTAGTGGTGTGAGTCCAGAGGCTCTTACACCTTTTTTCTGATGGCAGCAGTGAGAAGAGAGCATGTCCTGGTTGGTGGTGGTCATGGATAATGTATGCTGCTTTTCCCATTATGGCCTGGTCTGTAACCACTATTTTTTGTAAGATTTTCTGTTCAAGACCATTAGTGTTTCCATACCGGGCTGTGATGCAGCAAGTAAATCTACTCTCCACTACACATCTATAGATGTTTGTCAATGGTTCTATGCAATGGAGTTTGGTAATAGATGAAATTGACTCAAGTTCATCTACCCACCTCTAAACATCCATGGAAGATTGTTAACGCTTTATGAAATGAAGTTTGGGAATTGACTCAAGGAACCAAATATTCAGTTGTCTGCTGGAAGCTGAGATGTTTGATACCCTGTTCTCCGCCCCATGGGGCTGTCAATAACAATGTGGAAGGTCTGCAGTGGCCCCACTTTTCTCTGCTGCTGCTGCTTTTCATGGGGTGGGAGTTGGAAAGGGAAAAACGACTCTCATCGCTCCAGTAATCTTTAACGTGACTGCACCAAGACCAGGTTTGGTCACATTCAAGTCTTAGTTCATTGCCTCATCCCTCCCTGAATCTGCTCTGGAAATACTCAGCTGGTCAGGCAGCATCTGTGGGTGAGAATCATAACACTGGGTGCTTCCAGCATCATTCTTTGTTTCAAATTTCCAGCATGCTCTACACTGTATCCTACATTTTTATTTCTATTTCTTTCTAACCATGCACATTCAACTATTAACTGGATGCTTTGTGTCCCCTTCACAAATCTGGTCTCCATCATATCAGTGACCCCTCCTTCTCTTTTTTTCCAGCTCTTTGAACCAGTTTCTCTCTCACAGCTGCTGTCTGATCTTCTGAGCTTCTCCACTCTCCATTTTGTAGTTCAAATTTCACCATTTGCAATATTTAAGACCATAAGACCATGAAATCTAGGAGCAGAATTCTGCCATTTAGCCCATAGAGCCTACTCTGCCATTCCATCATAGCTGAATTACGATCCCTCTTCACCCCATTCTCATGTCTTCTACCTGTAACCATTGGCACCCTTACTCATTAAGAACCTCTCAAACTCCACTTCAAATATACACAATGACTTGGAGCTAAGGGCTTAAGAAGAAGAAGAACCATTCGGCTCTTGAACCAAAGGCAATAATTTCTGTCAGTAGATGAATCACAGTGTTGTATATGCTGACAAATATGTACTTTGATAATAAATTAATTCAACTTTGATTATGATGTTGATCGATGTGGGAATTTAGGATTCTGGACTTAAGCAGTAATGACCATGGTAACTAAAACTGTTAACCAGCTTGGATGTGGTCCTAAGGGTTGTGTTGATGGTGGTTTCGTGTTTTCAAACGATCTGTCTGGTCAATATAGGTAGATGGAGCTAACAAATTGCTACAGATGTACAACAGAGAGCATTCTGACTGACTGCCTCACCGTCAAGTATGGAGGGGCCACTGCACAGCACCAGAAAAACATGCCGAGGGTTGGAAACTCAGCCAGTTTCTATGGGTGTTAGCCTCACCACCATTTAGGGCATCTTGAAAACACACTGCTTCAAACAGGTGGCATCCATCATGAAGGAACCCCGCCACCCAGGACATGCCCTCTTCTCAATACTGCCATCATGCACGAGGTACAGGAGCCTGAAGACAAACATTCAACTTTTTAGGAATATCTTCCCCTCCTCCATCAGTTTTCAGAACAGACAATGAACCCATGAATATTACCACACTTGTTTTGTTCTCTTTATTTACTACTTAATTAATTTTTGAATATGTATTTCTGACCAATTTATAGTACGTTTCATATATCACAGTGTACTGCTTCAGCAAAGCAACAAATTTCACAACATACCTCGGTGATCATAAACCTGATTCTGATTTCTGTTTGTGCTGGAGCCGTCTCCTGAGGCAATAAATTCCACAGATTCACCACCCTCTGCTAAAAAATTCAAGGGACTACAGCAGGGGTCCCCAACCTTTTTTGCACTGTGGACCGGTTTAATATTGACAATATTCTTGCGGACCGGCCGACCAGCGGGGTGTAGTGTTAAACATGACCGGAATATAGGTGATAAATCAACTATAAGTCACTTACAAGTGGCTAATACACTCAATTTAATTTCTAAGGGGGTTTATCTAATGAACTTAATATTAAGCACACAGTGCATATTTTCCTCACATGAATATAGTGATAAGTGAATTATAACAGTGGTCCCAAACCTCTGGGCCGCGGACCAATACATTGCCGCGAAGAATTCAGCGGTTCAGTGGTAGCCGGAATTCACCCAGCACATCTTTAAGAAAAAAGCCGAAATAAACAAGCCGATTGTGTTGCCTCTGATCTGGGCCGGCATCAATTAGTTTGTTTATTTCGGCTTTTTTCTTAAAGATGTGCTGGGTGCGTTCTGGCTACCGCTGTACCACTGCATTCTTTGCGGTCCGGAGGTTGGGGACCACTGAATTATAAGTCACTTATAAGTCAATAGCATCATAACATTTTAAGTAACGTTTGGATATTAAACACACAGCGCATACTGTCCTTGTGTGAACATATTAAATCATTGCAACACACCAATATCGCTGAATCAGTGGGAGCCCTGGGCTTGTTTTCCTGCAACAACTTGGTCCTATCGAGGGTTGATGGGAGACAGCGATACTCGAATGGGTTCCTTATGTCCACTCTATTTGGCAATTTAGTTTTCATTGCATTCATTGCAGAAAACTCCACTTCACAGCGATATGATGTTGGAAATGGAAGCAACATTTTCAGTGCTTTCGTGGCTATCTCAGGATATTCAGCCTTGACTTTGATCCAGAATGCCGGCAGAGATGTTATGTCAAACATATTTTTCAGCCCACCGTCATTTACAAGCTCAAGGAGTTGATCTTTTTCCCACGCTGACATGGGAGATCACCGGAAACATTCACAAATGGGTCACGGACCCATTCCTTTGCACGTCTTGGGTCACTGATGACCTCGCGTGCGTTAAAGTTCAACAGTGGGCGTGACAGGGTATGAGGAAAGGTGCAGCTGGACTCATATCGTTTCATATCGCCAAATCATATTGTTTCCTCGCAGCCCGGTATCACGTGCTTTGCGGCCCAGTGGTTGGGGAGCACTGGACGACAGGCCTAGAATCATCAAATGCTCCTCATATGTTAATCACGTCATTCATGGGATCATTCTCTGGACCCCCCCTCCATTGCCAGAACATCTTTTCTTAGATAAGGGGCCCAAATCCGTTCTGAGCAATGCCTTCTCAAGCCTCAGCATTACATTCTTGCTTTCATATTCTAGTCCTCTCTTTTATTCAGCATTAATAACCAGAGCTGTCCAAAGATCTAAAACCCCCACTTTTTTTTTTGCCTTACCTCATCTTTAATATTTCCTCTCAAGGCAGCAGCAGCCATGAGATTATTCTTTAATTTTAGGAAATGCCCCAACACTGCGACATATTTCTCGCCAACTATTAGTGACAGAAAATCACTGTTTTTTGAACGCAAACACACACAACTGATGCTTCAGCAGAATCCGGTCAATTAGGGAAGCCGTTTTTGGGACAACTCTTAAAGAACAAAAACTAAATTGAGAAAATAGCCTCATTTCCTTTCAGTATTTGGGACAACTATGCTGCTTAATTGGGGTAGGAGCTTTTCCAAACAGTTTCTAACTAGTGTGATTCACATCCACTTGCATGGCCGTTAGACACTGCGCTTTGCTTAGAGCAATCAGCCTTTTAGTAGCGTCAGTTACATGTGTTTGTGTTCAAAACACAATGACTTTTGTCATTGAAAGCTGGCAAGAAATTAGCAGCAGAAAAATTCAGAACTGTTTTGCTCAATGGAGTTTCAACCGTTCTGACTTGAAGATACCAGACATGGCCAAGAGTGAAAATGAAACCATATCACTACTTCAACAAATTAGGAATTACAAAGGTATGGACAATCATTATGAATATTATCAATAAAAATGAAGAATTGGAGGATGCAATTGTCCAAAGTAATCTATAAAGGCAGTCTGTTGTCTACTACAAACGTTTGTAGCTGTCTGCACTGATTTTGTTCATTTACAGCCAATCAGAGGTACACAGCAGATTAATTCCTCTGTTGATAACTATTAAGAATTAATACACAGTGTTATAGTACTCTAGTAGTACTGGCGGTATACTAATTCATCTGCATTTCATTTAAATACGTAAATTGTTAGTTAAATGATAGCTTGACATTTTAATAAGTTTTAATATTTCCATGACAACCACTGATTGGACCAAAATGTGCTGGTCTTGATGCGTCCCAATTATCAAGAATCCATTGTATTTAAAAACTCTGCTCTCAGCAGAGTATAGCGTCCAATATACACACACCTATGCATGATTGACACTAGTTAGAAATTGTTCGGCAACCGTCTACTGCCCCAAATAAGCTGCATGGTGTCCAAAGTAACTGAAGGGAATCTTGGCAATGTTCACAATTAGTTTTTGTTTTTTCAGTGTTCTCCCAAATAAGTGGCTGCCCCAATTAACTGATGGCCCAATTAATCAGAATCCACTGTATGTAATGTATGTTTTTCTTGTGAATGACTCTTACATCATGCCATGTGCCTGTGATGCTGCTGCAGGTAAGACCGTAAGATCAAAAGACATAGGAGCAGAATTAGGCCATTTGGCCCATCTGGTAAGTTTTACATTGTACTAGAGCATACATCTATTTGTGCATATTACAATAAACTGAACTTTGACTTTGACCTTGACCATCCTGGAGATTGGCAATTTGATCTTTATTCTATGTCACAGTTATTTATGGTCATTACCTTCACAGCTCCTCCTTCCGCTGGAGCCAGCCTTCTCAGTCGACTGAAAACCTGTGCTGCAAATACACTTGAAAGACCCATCTGTGTTCTGACAAGTTGCTTCCTGGGCACACAGAGTGGAAGTACATTCATCGATATCTGTGCAGACGGAGAAACATTTCAGGGATCTTTCAACTACACATTAGGGTCCCTTCGTTCTTCAATATTCCCTAGTGTCCCACCATTCATGGTATATACCCAACCTTCAAGATCTCCACCCTCACACTTATCAGAGTTAAATTTCATCGACCACTACGCTGCCCAGACTTCTGTACAAACTCCTTACAGATGCACTGGAAAGGAACTCCAAACTCTGAAACCTCGAACTGTAATAGCGTTGCACTACTCTACCATAGCGCCCCCTAGAGTCATGGAAAAGTACAGCACAGAAGAAGCATCAGCCCATCTCGTCAATGCCATCAACCTGCACTGGTAACCCTCCATACCCCTGCTATCCATGTACCTATCCAAACTTCTGGTGATGACAACTCCTTCCACACTCTCACAACCCTTTGAGCGATGAAGATTCCCTCATATTTCTCGGTTTGGAGACCCATCCAACCTCAGTGGAAAAGTCCTGTTTGCATTTTCCCTATCTACAATATACCCCTCGCAATTTTGTTTCATTCACAGTCTCTAACATAGTGGTCGCCAACCAGTCGATCGCTACCTAACACATTCACAACCAACAATTCAGATCTAAAAAATCATTCTTGATTTTATAGTTATTTAAAGTCCTCACCTTCACAGTCCTGATTGACTGCGTTGTACCCTTGCTTGCATTGACACTTGTAAGAACCAGCTGTGTTCCAACAGCTTTTGCGAGGTCCACATATAGCAACATTTTCACATTCATCGATATCTGTGTAAAGAGGAAAAGTTCTTTACAATCGTAAACATTTTGCTCTCCATTACAAGTGGATTCTACTGTAGTTGATGGAATTTAGAAAATAACATCAGGGATGCCACGGTAGTGTAGCGGTCAGCACAACGTTATTACAACTCAGGCTATTCCGGAGTTCAGAGATCCATTCCGACAATGTCTGTGAGGGGCTTGTACATTCTCCCCACGAGTGTGTGGATTTCCTCCAAGTGTTGTGGTTTCCTCCCAATGTCCAAAGATGTACTGGTTGGTAGGTTAATTGGTTATTGTAAACTGTCCTGTGATTAGGGTAGAGTTAAATAGGTGGGTTGCTGCAGTGTGGCTCATTAGATCAGAAGGCCTGTTCCATACTATATCACTAAATAAATAAATAATATTAAAGTTGACTTTTGTAGCGATATGATTTTTAAAAAGTGCCAGATTTTCTTCAAAACCATTTGGTTCATACATATCCTTCATGGAAGGCCACCCACTCTCTCCACTGGTCGATGTGTCAAGTCCAGACCCATCAATGTGCTTGACACATACATTTCGATCCCATCTTCACACCAGGGACACCCCCCTGAATATTGTGCAGCACTACCGTCACATTAAATCAACTGGTTAAAAAGGCCTCTGGTGTGTTGGCCTTCATTAGTTGGGGATTTGTGTTCAAGAGCTGTGAGGAAATATTGCAGCTCTATAAAACTCTAGTTACACCATATTTCACAATTATCCATACTGGAATTTATTTAATTACCAGAGAGGAACTCAGAGGGATCTTCAGAGGGATCAATATACAGTGCTGTGCATTCAGAAATGCCCTTCTACACACCATTGTTGTAACACATGGTTATTTGAGTTACTGTCACCTTCCTATCAGCTTGAACCAGTCTGGCCATTCTCCTTTGACCTTTCTGTTGTGTATTTAATAGCTCAGAAATATTTGTGTAATATTGTAAATATATTGTTTGAGTAAGTGTTCTGGTTCATTTAAACAAAACTAAATGTACATGAGTTATCCCTGGCTCTGGCTCTGTGGTTTTGCTTTTAATTCGTTTTGTGTTTTGGAGTTACAAAACATAACACTTTCTCATTACAAGGTGTTTTCACTCACAGAACTGCTGTTCACTGGATGTTCTAGAGTCTGTCATGTGTGAAAATCCCAGGAGATCAGCAGGTTCTGAGATACTCAACCCACCCTGTCTGGCACCAACAATCATTCCACAGCCAAAGTCACTTACATCACATTTCTACCCCATCCTGATCTTTGGTCTGAACAACAATTGAACCCTTTGACCATGTCTGCATGCTTTTGTGCATTGAGTTGCTGCCACATGATTGACTGATTGGACATTTGCATTAATGAGCAGGGGTACATGTGTACCTAATAAAGGGGGCACCAAATGTACATTCATTGAAACCATTAAATGGACTGTATCACCCATTTAAACCTCAACCAAACTCAGTCACCTGAGGGAATTTAAAACTCACCGAAACATTTGTTTTGTGATGGTTCAAATCGATGACCTGGTTGACACTTGTGATTTTGGGACAGAATGTCTTGGAACATACCACAGCACAAGATAACTAGAAGAATGAAAATGAAGCTGTTAGACTTTGGTTCTGTCATTTTTACTCCTTCCCTCCTGGAACACAACACCCCAATACTGAACATAGCCAGAGATGATGACAACTGTGGGACGGTGAGAGAGTTAATAGCCCCACCTCCTGAGATGGGCAAAACCAGACTTTGGATTGATGGCATTGATCACAGGAGTGTCTGTGCTTTGTTCTCAGTGACCAAAATCCAGCCACCGGTATTGACTTCTGACACCGGTCTCCAAAGCTCACATAACTCCACATCACCTGCTGACGTTATCTGCACTGATTCAGGAGGCTGATGGTTAAGGGTAATAACTTCCTGAACCTAGTGGTGTGAGAACCAAATTTTGCCTTCTTTTGTACTTTGATTGTTTGTTAGTCTTTGTTTATGTAGAGTTTTATATAAATTTTACTGTATTGCTTTATTTCCTTGTAAATGTCTTCAAAAAATGAATCTCAGGATAGTACATGGTAACTTACCATATGATAATAAATTTATTTTGAACTTTGAAGTGATAAATATTAACTAATATCCAAACAAGGTGTTATGAGATAGTATTCATGAGTTCATGGACATTTCAGAAATCTGGTGACTGGACTGATGGCGGCTGTTGGGAAAACATTGAGTGTGGGTCTTCAGGCTCTGTACTGCTTTGCTGATGGGACTATTGAGAAGAGGGCAAGTCCTGGATGGTGCGATACAGGAGCCTTAGGTCCCAATAACTGTTCAGGAACAGTTATTACCCAACAACCATCAGGCTCCTGAACTACCATGGATAACTTCACTCTCCTCAACGATGAACTGATTCCACAACCTATGGACTCACTTTCAGGAAGTCTACGTCTCATGTTCTCTGTATTATATATTTACTTTTTTTTATTGACATGATTTGAACTCTTTTGCAGATTGCTTGTTTGTCAGTATTATTTATGATGTTTAATAAATTCTATTGTATTTATTTATGTTCCAGTTTTTGCCTGCAAGAAAATGATTTCCAAAGTAGTATATGGTGACATATACTTATTTTGATAATAAGTTTACTTTGAGCTTAAGATTTCCAGTTTAATTGTAATTTTCTCTCAACAATGGAACTAATTATTTTCCATCCCATCCCTCCAAAAGATGAACTCCAATGATTGGAGTGCTGTCCCATTGGAATTCCCAGCAAGTTCCACAGCATCAACATCAACACAACATATCCTGGGCCCAATACATTGATGCAGTCGTGAGGAAGGGACATCAGTCGCTACACCTTGTTAGGAATTTCTGTGGAGGAGAGTGGTGCGACGGGTTGCATCACCACCCAGGATCAAAAGAGTCAGCAGACTCAGCCAGTTCCATCACAGACACCACCCTCCCATCATCAAGGACATCTGCAAAAGACAACACCTCAAAAGGCAGCATTCATCATTTGGGACCCACCCCCTTCTCATTACTACCATTAGAGAAATGGTGAAGATGCACACTCAGCATTTTACGAACAGCCTCTTCTCCACTATCTTCAGATTTCTGAATGGCCCAAGAACCAATGAACATTACCTCACTTGTCCTTCTGTTTGTACCATGCATCTATTTTATAATTTATCGTAATTTTATGTCTGCTCTATAATGCTGACATGAAGCACGAATTTCATGTTATAGAAGACAGTGATAATGAATCTGGCTCTGATCCTTTTGTGCCAGTTTCCCAAGGACTCAATGCCTTGATTTTGCAAATACTTACAGTATCTATTTGCACGTTAAATATTCCTAATGATCCAGCCTTCACCATCCTTGGTGAATTCAGAGCTCCAGAGGTTCACTGTCCTCAGGGAAGAAATTTTTATGCACCACAACATGCCATCACTGGGGGTAAATTAGGTTACCCTGGAATTTGGAAAGAAAGATTTGGAATTCCTCTCCCCGGGACAGAAACAGATAAGGGGTTAGAGTTGCAAGACAAAGGTCAGTCATTTTCCTTGTAACTAAAACGCGAGAAAATCTGCAGATACTGGAAATCCAAGCAACACACACAAAATGCTGGAGGAACTCAGTGGGCCAGGCAGCATCTGTGGAAAAGAGTAAACAGTCAATGTTTTGAGCCAGGACTCTCCAATAGGATTGGAACGGAAGGGGAGAAGTCAGAGTGAGAAGTTGGGGGAAGGGGAGAAACAAGTACAAGGTGGCAGGTGATAGATGAAACCGTGAGAAGGGGAGGAGGTGAAGTAAAGAGCTGAGAAGTTGATTGGTGAAGGAGATAAAGGGTTGCAGAAGGGGGAATCTGACAGGAGAGGACAGAAGACCATAGAAGAAAAAGAAGGAGGAGGAACACCAGAGGGAGGTGATGGGCAGCTAAGGAGATAAGGGGAGAGAGGGAAACAGGGAATGGGGAATAGAGAATGGTGAAGGAAGGGTGGGGGGAACAATTGCCGGAAGTTCAAAATATCAATGTTCACACCATCAGGTTGGAGGTTACCCCGATGGAATATAAGATGTTGTTCTTCCAACCTGAATGTGGCCTCATCGTGGCAGTAGAGGAGACCATGAACTGACATGTCAGAATGGGATTGGGCATGCAATCCAGAATTGAATTGGGTGGCCACCGGAAGATCCCATTTTGTGGCAAATGGATCAAGGGTGCTCAGTGAAGTGTTCTCCCAGTCTACGTCGGGTCTCATGAATATACAGGACACAGGGAGCACTGGATACAATACATGACCCCAGCAGACTCACAGGAGAAGTATCACCTCACCTGGAAAGACTGTTAGTGGCTCTGAATAATAGTGAGAGGGGAGGTGTAGGGGAAGGTGTGACACTTGTTCTACTTACAAGGATAAGTACCAGGGCGGAGATCATTGGAGGGGGGATAAGTGGACAAGGGAGCCAAGTAGGGAGTAATCCCTGTGGAAAGAGGAAACTGGTGGGGGCAGGGAAGATGTGCTTGGTGGTGGGATCCCATTGGAGATGGCAGAAGTTACGAAGGTTATGTGCTGGAAGTGGAGGCTCGTGGGGTGGTAGGTGAGGAACCGTATCCCTGGTGTAGCAGGAGGAGGATGGGGTGAGGGCAGATGTGTGCAAAATGAAAGAAATGAGGGTGTGGGCAGCATAAATGGTGAAGGAAGGGACGTCCCTTTCTCTGAAGAAAGAGGATATCTCAGTTGCCTCATAAGCAACTTCCCCCAACTTCTCACCCTGACTTCTCTCCTTCCGTTCCAATCCTATTGAAAAGCCTCAGCCTGAGAGTGGGTGCAGGATGCAGCACCAATGCAGTCGTCAATGTTGTGTAAGTAGAATTTGGAGGATGATGCTTGTGTAGGCTTGGAACATGGACTGTTCCACGTAGCCGATCAAAAGGCTGGCATTTCTGGGTCACCTGCGAGCGCCCATGGCTGCATCTTTAGTTTGGGAGAAGTGGAATTAACCAAAGGATAAATTATTGAGGGCAAGAACCGGTTCTGGAAGACAGAGGAGAGTGGTGGGAAGGGAAGTGTTTGGGTCTGTTGTCCAGAAAGAAGCAGAGAGCTTTAAGGTCCTCCTGAAGGGTGATGGAGATGCATTGGGAATGGACACTCATGGTGAAGATGAGACTATCAGGGTCGGGGAACTTAAAGTCATTGAAAAGATCAAGAGTGTGTGAAGTGTCATGGACGTAAGTTGGAAGGGACTGAACCAGGGGCACAAAACAAAGTTGAGGTATGCAGCCACAAGTTCAGTGGGACAGGAACTGGCAGAAACAATGGGTCTACCTGGACAGTCAGGTTTATGGACTTTGGAAAGGAGGTAGAAACGGAAGGTGCGGGGTAAGGGAACTCTCAGGTTGGTGGCAATGGGTCGGAGATCCTCAAAGTCGATAAGGTCAGCAATGGCGCACGAGACAATGGCCTGGTGCTCCTTAGTGGGGTCCTGTTCAAGGGGCAAGTAAGAGGAGGTGTCTGAGAGTTGCTGCCTGGCCTCAGCAAGGTAGAGGTCAATCTGCCAGACTACTACAACACCCCACTTATCTGCGGGCTTGATGGTGAGGTGGGGTTTAGTGCGGAGAGAGTGGAGAGTTACACGTTCAGAGGGACTGAGGTTAGAATTGTAGAGATGAGTGTTGAAGTTGATATGGTTTATGTCCCATCGGCAGTTAGAGATAAAAAGCCCCAGAGCAGAGTGTCCAGGAAGAGAAGGAGGGTTGAAGACAGGAGAAGGGGTCATCGGTACAGGCTGAAGAGTCCTTGCCAAAGAAGTAGGGACAGTGATGGCGACAATGGAAGAAGAGCTCGGCTTCACTGTGGGCATGGCGGGTGCAGGGGGACAAAGGTGAGGCTCTTACTGAGGGCAGGACGTTCCGCCTCAGAGAGGGGAAGGTCAGACAGAATTGAGAATATCCGGTATGGATGAGAACTGTGATCAGAGAAGGGAAGAAGTTTGGTAGTACCTGAGGAGGGAGGAGGGTTGGGGTGTTCTGTTATCACCTCACTGTTCCAACTCATTGCCTGTAAGACACCACTAAATGTCTCTAGCAGTAAGAAGAAAGTAGGCACTCTGATGGAAGAGGGAAGAAGACGGAGGCCCACAGCACAATACGGGTCCTTCAGCCCACAATGCTGTGCTGAACACGTACTTACTTTAGAAATTACTTAGGGTTACCCATGGCTATTTTTCTATGTTCCATGTATCTATCCAGGACTCTGTTTAAAGACCCTGTTGTATCAGCCTCCACTACCGTTGCTGGCAGCCCATTCCACACACTCACCACTCTCTGCCTAAAAAATTTACCCCTGACATCTCCTCTGTAACTACTTCCAAACACCTTAAAACTATGCCCTCTCACAATAGCCATTTCAGCCCTGGGAAAAAACCTCTGACTATCCACGCAATCAATGCCTCTCATCATCTTGTACACCTCTATCAGGTCACCTCTCATTCTCTGTTGCTCCAAGGATGAAAGGCTGAGTTCACTCAACCTATTCTCATAAGGCATGCTTCTCAACCCAGGCAACATCCTTGTAAATCCCCTCTGCACCTTTTCTATAGTTTCCACATCCTTCCTGTTGTGAGGTGACCAGAACTGAGCACAGTACTCCAAGTGGACTCTGACCAGGGTTCCATATATCTGTAACGTTACCTCTTGGCTCTTAAACTCAATCCCATGGTTGATGAAGGCCAATATACCATATGCCTTCCTAACCACAGAGTCAACCTGCACATCAGCTTTGAGTGTCCTATGGACTCAGACCCCAAGATCCCTCTGATCCTCTACACTGCCAAGAGTGTTACCATTAATACTATATTCTGCCATTGTAGAATACCAAAATGAACCACCTCACACTTATTCGGGTTGAACTCCATCTGCCACTTCTCAGCCCAGTTTTACATCTATCGATGTCCTGCTGTAACCTCTGACAGCCCTCCATGCTATCCACAACACCTCCGGCCTTTGTGTCATTAGAAAATTTATTAACCCATCCCTCCACTTTTTCATCCAGGTCATTTATAGAAATCACGAAGAGAAGGGGTCCCAGAACAGATCCCTGAGGCACACCACTGGTCACTGACCTCCCTGCAGAATGTGATCCATCTACAATCACTCTTTTCGTTCTGTGGGAACGCCAATGCTGGATCCACAAAGCAAGGTCCCCTTGGATCCCATGCCTCCTTGCTTTCTCAATAAGCCTGGCATGGGGTACCTTATCAAATGCCTTGCTGAAATCCATATACACTACATCTACTACTCTACCTTCATCAATGTGTTTAGTCACATCCTCCAAAAATTCAATCAGGCTTGTAAGGCATGACCTGCCTTTGATAAAGACAGGCTGACTATTCCGAATCATATTATGCCTCTCCAAATGTTCATAAATCCTGCCTCTCAGGATCTTTTCCATCAACTTACCAACCACTGAAGTAAGACTCACTGATCTATAATTTCTTGAGCTATCTCTCCTCCCTTTCTTGAATAAGGGAACAACATCTGCAACCTTCCAATCCTCCAGAACCTCTCCCATTCCCATTGATAATGCAAAGATCATTGCCAGAGAATCAGCAATTTCCTCCCTCACCTCCCACATCTGGGGTACATCTCGTCCGGTCCCGGTGACTTATCCAACTTGATGCTTTCCAAAAGCTCCAGCACATCCTCTTTCTTAATGTCTATATACTCAAGCTTTTCAGTCCCCTGTAAATCATTCCTACAATTGCCAATATCCTTTTCCGTAGTGAATACTGAAGCAAAGTATTCATTAAGTACCTCAGCTTTCTCCTCTGGTTCCATACACACTTTTCCACTGCCACACTTAATTAGTCTTATTCATTCACATCTTATCCTTTTGTTTTTCATATACTTGTAGAATGCCTTCGGGCTTTAACTAATCCTGCTCGTCAAGGCCTTCACATGGCTCCTTCTGGCTGTCCTAATTTCATTCTTAAACTCTTTCCTGCTAGCCTTATGATCTTCTAGATCTCGTATCATTACCTAGTTTTTGATCCTTTCATAAGCTTTTCTTTTCTTCTTGACTAGATTTTCAACAACTTTTGTACACCACGGTTCCTGTACCCTACTATCCTTTCCCTGTCTCATTGGAATGTACCTACGCAGAACCCCACGCAAATATCCCCTGAACATTTGCCACATTTCTTCTGTACGTTTCCCTGAGAACATCTGTTCCCAATTTATGCTTCCAAGATCTTGCCTGATAGCCTCATATTTCCCCTTACTCCAGTTAATAGCTCTTTTATTTTATTCTTTTTTTATGGGCATGATGTGGTTTTTATTCTCTGCATTTTGGGTGTTACAATCTATATATATATATATAAAGATATAGTTTATATATATATAGATATATAGATATAGTTTTTTAATGGTACACCTCCATGGCATAAAAATTGGTCTAGTATCCCATGAAATACTTCCAGACCAGTGACTACGTGGGTTAAATACAGAGTAACACTCCTTCTGTGTCATCCCATCAAACATATCCTCAGCAGGATATCATGGGTTAAATTCATTGTAACTCTTCGTCTGCACTGTACCACAAGCTGTCAGGGCACTGGAGCAGGGATCCAATTGCAGACCCAGTACTGTGCACACAGTGATATTAACTGAGTATCAAATCCCAAGGTGCAAACAAGATCATCGTCAAAGTTCAGGTAGAGATCAAAACATCCAGAGAAATCCAAAAACCAGAATCGGAGAAACAGAGTCGATATTCAGACACACAGAGTTCAGATACGAATGCTGGAAAGGCTCAGGAAAATTCACTGGCACAATCTGGCAACAAACAGGTGAAAACACAGGGCTGAAATACACTGAGCAATAAACAGAGAGACAGATGATAGTTGGAGCACAATGAGACACAGGGGGCAGCAGTACAGGTAATAATGAGAAACCGATGAAAGACGGAGTGCTCACTAACACAGAAGCCAGAGTAGAGCAGGAGCGGGGACAGGAGCACATGGCAATACAAAACCACAGACTGACAGCTAGGGGGAAAACACACATAAAGACAGAGTTCAGGTGGAGGTACTGACACAAGCACATCTGAGGCAAGGACATCATGGGGTAAGTACAGAATGAAGCTCCCTTCAAATTGTCCCATAAATATATCATGGGCAGAGAAAACATGAGTTATATACAGAGTAAAGCTACCTCCACCAAATCCAATCAAACAGATGTGAGGGGGCAGACCACAGACTAAGTTCTGGGATGGAATTCCTTCAGAGGGACACGGATATGAGAGTCCAGCCTGGTTCAAGCTGTGAAGGAGCCAGTCCCGGGACAAAGGTACCAGGGTTTGAAGAGTCCACTAACAGACCTGCAGCTCATAATGTACTAAAATGTGCAAGGTGCCAGATAATCTGGACTGTGACTCGCTCTTCTGACTGGTGGGGAAATGGTGGAGGCTTCATCACCAGATCAGGAAGATATGCTCGATGACAGCCCTTCCTGCTCATAGAAACATAGAGGATAGGATGAGACCATTCAACCCTTCAAGCCTGTGCTGTCAGTATGATAATTATACCTGGCCCTCCATCTCTGACCATTTTCCTGCTCTGTCCCCAGTCAAGGATCCAGAGGAAATAGGAGACTTGGTCTGTACCTTTAACAGACTGTTCTCGCCTAATCAATCCAGCCAGGATGCACACACAGTTTGTGGGACGACCTTCCAAACATTGGCTCAGATACTCCTGAACATTGGTGGAACTGACCATTGTCCTCCACCAGCTCTCAATAAGATCAGTCACCAGGGCAGGCCGGGATGACCTTGGAGATCCTCAGAGATTCTGGAATCAAGCACTTGGGAAAACCAGGTGACTGGGTGGATGTCCCTCTCGTGACACAGTGTGGTCATTGCCATGTTACTGACTTGTGTGCCAGCCAGAAGCCATTCAGCCCATCCATCCCACACCAGCTCCAGCAGAGCAACCCCTTCTGACTTCTTACTTGCTGAGGCCCAGCGCCAACTCTCAGACACCTCTTTTTACCTACCCCTCGAAAAGGACCCCACTATGGAACAGCAGGTCACGGTCACCAACACTATCACCAACCTTTTTGGCTCTGAGGATCTCCCATCCACCGCCACCAACCTCACAGTTACCGCACCCCACACCCCACATTTCTACCTCCTACCTAAGATCCACAAACTCATTTCATGCATGTCTGCTTACCTCATCCTCCTGCCACCCTACCAGGGATAGGGTTCCTCTTGTCCTCACCTAATATCCCTCCAGCCTTCGCGTCCAGCACATAACTCTCTGAAACTTCCACCACCTCCAATGGGATTCCACCACCAAGCACATCTTTCCCTCCTCCCCCACACTTTCTGTTTCCTTATGAGACTCCTTTGTCCAATTGTCCCTCCTGATACTTATCCTTGCAAGCGGAACAAGTACAGCTGCCCCTACACCTACTCCCTCACGACTATCCAGGGCCCTAAACAGTCCTTCCAGGTGAGCTGACACTTTACTTGTGGTTCTGTTGGGGTCATTTACTGTGTTCGGTGCTCACAGCATGGCCTGCTGTACATCGGTAAGACCCGACATAGATTGAGAGACCGCTTCGCTGAGCATCTATGCTCTATCTGCCAGAACAAGTCAGATCTCCCAGTGGCACCTTTCTAATTTCACTTCCCATTCCCATTCCATTATATCCATCCATGCCCTCCTCCACTGTCATGACGAGGCCACACTTAGGTTGGAGGAACAACACATTATATTCCTTTTGGGTAGCTTCCAACCTGATGGCATGAACATCAATTTCTCATACTTCCAGTAATGCTCTCAACCCCAGTCCCCATCCCCACCCCTTCTCCATTACCCATCCCTTTTTCTCCCTCTCATCTCATCTCACCAATCAACTTCCCAGCTCTTTACTTCATCCCTCCCCGTGGTGGTACTCTCTCCCCTAGCCCACCTTTTAAATCTACTCCTCCGCTTTTTCTCTCCAGTTCTGCCAAAGGGGTTCGGCCTGAAACATCAACTGTACTTTATTCCATAGATGCTACCTTACCTGCTGAGTTCCTCCAAAATTTTCTGTCTGGTGCTTGGATTTCCAGCATCTGCAGATCTTCTCTTCTTTGTGTCCTACTTCCCTTCTTATTTCCCTGTTTCCTGGCAACATTCTCCCTCAGATGCCCATCAACTCCCCTCTGGTTATTTTGCTTTTTACCTACACTAAGAGGTAGCTTTCAGTGGTAATTAACCCTGTATATCCTTGGGATGTGAGAGGCAACTGGAACACCCAGAGGAACCTCATGTGCACGGGAAGAACATGCAAATTTCACAGACAGTACCTGAGATCAAGACTAAACCTGGGTCCGCTGACTCTCACTTCCTCAGAAGCTCGAGTCTAGTCTTCTCCCTCAGCACAGATGGCAGCATCTTTGCCCAGAGAACATTCACCCCCTGGGCCATGTGCTTGCCCATGCGATCTACCCTGAACAATACCGTGAATTCATGGCTGGTCTGTTTAGGGTGATGTCCGTTTGTCCGAGATTTGGTCCAACATCCTCAGAGGGTTGGTCCACTGATTTCCTCTCCCTCTTCAGCCAGGAGAAGATGCTCAAAGGGGTGGGCAAAGAGTATTTTTACTGGACTCTGGACTCATTCAATTAGCCCAGGACTTACTTCTGAACACTGCCACAGAACAGGCCCCTCGATATCAAAGCTGAGGACCAAGACTTTGGTTCAGTACAATACGTAGGCTATAAACTTGCAGGCTTTAAGAGGGAGGACAGAAAGTAATGCAGATTCTTAGTTTAAAGGACAGCATCTAAAGCACTCAAAAATTGACCTCGACTTAGTTGGCTTAGTAGAGTTATGAGGAGATGAAGTATGATGTACCCAATCTTAAATTTTTATTTAGCTATTGCTGCACATACCATAGGCTTGATTTCTCAAACAACGCCGAAGCGTTTTTATCTAGGTATTTTTCTCAACCATGTGTTCTGAGAAAGTAAAATGGAAATGAGAGATAAAAAGGCCAAGAGAGATGGCACTATGACAAACTAGGAAACTTGACAATAATCCAATAATCTTTTTGAAAAATGAGATGCTCTGATTCGCGCTCAGCGGCATGTTTCCAGTCGCTAAAACCAGTTTGGAAGATGGACTGACAGTTACCATCACTGAAGAGGCGGCATGCAAAACAAACCACACAGCCGGTGGGAGGGGAATATAAGAGCCGTATGATATGTGCTCACCATTTACCAGCTTGCGTTTGAAGTGAAATTTGGAGAAAAAAACATTTCTGCTGTTTGTATACTTGTTCCGAAGATTTGATATCCACATCCTTAGTCAGGCAGGACTCCGGCCCTTTCTTAGCCCAGTATGCTCGGACTGAATCATCTAACATTTCCTTTCCCCAGCGAGCAGGATCAATGCTGTAAGGATCTTCAGTAGTGGTAACGTTAACATTAATGGCAGCCCAACTTGGTTGGTCGGGAATCCCAAAGTCATGCTCTCTGCCTCTTCAATGTTAGCTGCAGACTGTGGCATGGACGGTGGTCCTGTGCTAACACTGGTGCTAGAACTAGCTGTTGAACAAGTCTCCATTTGTCCACCGGTCTCAGACTGTGACAAGAGCAATGGCACTGCTGCATCATGGAGAACAGGTCTAAAAAAATTCTGTCAATTTCAATGTCTTTTTTAATGCTTCTTTCCCACGGTCCTCTTTTTCTTGCTTCATTTTTCTTTTCTGAGCTCCACTTTCGTATTTTTTTTTGTTCGCCGTGATGATAACTACCTATTTTGGGCCCCCCTGCAGCTCTGGTCCCTGGGCTGCAGCCCAGCCTAGCCCTGCCTAAAGTCCAGCCTTGGTTGTAGTCTTTAGGATGGAAAGGAATGGACAAACAACAGGAATATGATGAGGAAAGTTAAGGGAGAGGGGAAGAAGGGGGAGGGGAGGACAAGTAGCAACAGAAGGGAGGGAGTGAGGAGGACGAAGGGAGGTAGAGGAGTGGAGAGGGGAGGGAAAAGAGTGGGCCAGAGACAGAAAGAGAAATATTCCAGAATTAACACTTACCCAGAAGAGGCAGGCAGCTGCTCATGTTGCCGAGACCCATTCTCTACGCACCTCCCCCTTTCTAGTGTCAGATGTCACGGTGAGCTCTGGGTTTTATATGCTGTACAATCTCACCATCACACTGACTACACAATGGAGAAGGAAATGAAGTTTGCTTCCTGAAAACGTCTAACGGCAAGAGTCCTGATGAAAGTCTCAGCCCAAAACATCAGCTCCTTATTCCCCTCCATAGATGCTGCTGAGTCCCTCCAGCATTTTGTGTGTGTCCAATTGGATTTTCAGTATCTGCAGAATCTCTTGTGTAAAGTGGGGCATTGTGGTATTATGTCCCAACCATCGATTCAATAGGGGGTCGTGCACGAAGTCGTTGAGAGCAGGGTTGTTGCTGTGACACCACTCAAGTCACTGTTAAATCTCACTCCTCTAAGACTATTCGCCACCATCTGAAAATCTGCCAACAAAATATCTATCATCAGCACATTTATAGATGGCATTTGAGTTATGCCTAGCCACACAGTCATGGGTGTGGATAGAGGAGACCAGTGGGCTAAGCGTTCATCCCTGAGGTACACCAGTATCAATTGTCAGTAAGTTGGAGATGTTATTTCTGATCTGCACAGATTGTGGACTTCCAGTTAGGAAGACGAGGGTCTAATTGCAGAGAGAGATACAGAGGCTCAGGATCTGGAGATTTTTGATGGGAAAAATTGTGTTAAACGCTGAGCTGTAGTCAGTAAACAACATCCTGACATAGTTATTTGTATTGTCCAGTGGGTCCAAGGCTGCATGAGGAGCCAATGAGATCACATCCACCGTAGAACTATTGTGGCAATAGGCAAATTGCACTGGGTCCAGGTCATTGCTGGGACGGGAGTTAATTGTAGCAATAACTAACCTCTCAAAGTACTTCATCACTATATGTGTGAGTGCTACTGGACGATAGTCATTAAGGCAGCTCACCCTGCTTTTCTTGGGCACTGGTATAATTGTTGCCCTTTAAAGCAGGTGGGAACTTCTGACTGTAGCAATTGGAGATTGAAAAACTCTCCCAATCGGCCCAAGATCCTTCATCAGGTCTGGAAATGAAGGGCAAGAAGCCAGAATAAGAAGGTGGGGGAGGGGAAAGAGTACAGGTGATAGGTGAGACCAGGTGAAGGGGAAGGTGAGTGTGTCGGGGAGGGGGATGAAGTCACAAGCTGGGAGGTGATCATTGGAAGAGATAAAGAACTGGTAAAGGTAAAACCATGGAAGAAAGGGAAGGAGGACAGGAACAAGAGGGAGAGATGAGCAGGTGAGGAGAAGGGGCAAGAGGGTAACCAGAATGGAAAAATAGAGAAGGAGGGAGAAAGATAACTTCCTATAACCCCCCTTCCCCTTTCTCTCTTCCATTCCCCTGGTTACCCTCTTACGCTTTTTCTTCTCACATTTCCATCTCCTCCCTCTAGTCCCCCTCCATCCATCCCTTTCTTCCATGGTTCCCTGTCCTCCCCAATCAGATTATTTCTTCTTCTTCAGCCCTTTACCTTTTCCACTTATTCCCCCACCCATCTTCTTACTTCATCCCACCTACTCACTTTCCCCTTCTGCTGGTCTCACCTATCACCTGCCAGCTTGTTTCCTATCTCCTCCCCACCTTCTGATTCTAGCATATGCCTCTTTCCTTTACAGTCCAGAAGAGGGTCTCGACGCAAAATATCGACTGTCTATTCCCCTCCATAGACGATACATGACCTGCTGAGTTTCAGTAATGAGTTCCAGCTGCTGGAACGATTCAGACTGTGGGAGGAGCTTCCAAATGGAAGCTCTGAATGGATTTTATTTGTTTCACTGACATTTGGTCTTCTGCAGTTATAGTGATCATAACATTGAGAGTTATCAAGAAAAAACAATTAACATCCTTCAACAAATCAGAATCAGGTTTATTATAATCGGTATATGTCGTGAAATTTGTTAACTTAGCAGCAGCAGTTCAATGCAGTACATAATATAGAAGAAGAAGAAAAAAATAATAAAATAATAAGA
This sequence comes from Mobula birostris, assembly GCF_030028105.1. Taxonomy (NCBI): domain Eukaryota; kingdom Metazoa; phylum Chordata; class Chondrichthyes; order Myliobatiformes; family Myliobatidae; genus Mobula; species Mobula birostris. Next base: position 22,348,694 of record NC_092401.1, read on the forward strand.
GTAATAAATAGATAAATTACAGTATACGTATATTGAATAGATTAAAAATTGTGCAAAAACAGAAATAATGTATATTAAAAGAATGAGCTAGTGTTCACTGGCTCAATGTCCATTTAGGAATTGGATGGCAGAGGGGAAGAAGCTGTTCCTGAATCGCTGGGTGTGTGCCTTCAGGCTTCTGTACCTCCTTCCTGATGGTAACAGTGAGAAAAGACCATGCCCTGGGTGCTGGAGGCCCTTAATAATGGATGCTGCCTTTCTGAGACATCGCTCCTTGGAGACGTACTGGGTATCTTGTAGGTTGGTATCCAAGATGGAGCCGACTAAATTTACAACCCTTTGCAGCTTCTTTCGGTCCTGTACAGTAGCCCCTCGCCCCATACCAGACAATGATGCAGCCTGTCAGAATGCTCTCCACGGTACATCTATGGAAGTTTTTGAGTGTACTTGTTGACATACCAAATCTCTTCAAACTTCTAATGAAGTATAGTCGCTGTCTTGCCTTCTTTATGACTACATCGACGTGTTGGGACCAGGTTAGATCCTCAGAGATCTCGACACCCAGGAATTTGAAACTGCTCACTTTCTCCACTTCTGATCCATCTGTGAGATCAAATGAAGGTTACAGTCACCACCCAATCCAAACAACATACAGTAAGTGATTAATTTTGTCCCTGCTACTCTAAAACCATTGTGAGAAGGATGTTGAAGAGATAAGCAAGACCCGGATTGGGGAGCATACCTTATGAGAATAGGTTGAGTGAACTTGGCCTTTTCTCCTTGGAGCAGCGGAGGATGAGAGGTGACCTGATGGAAGTGCATAAGATGATGAGAGGCATTGATCGTCTGGATAGTCAGAGGCTTTTTCCTAGGGCTGAAATGGCTAACACGAAATGGCATAGTTTTAAGGTGCTTGGAAGTAGGTACAGAGGAGATGTCAGGGTTAAGATTTTTATGCAGAGAGTGGTGAATGCATGGAATGGGCTGCCAGTGACGGTGGTGGAGGCAGATATGATAGGGTCTTTTGAGAGACTCCTGGACAGGTACATGGAGCTTAGAAAAACAGAAGATTGTGGGTAACCCTCGGTAATTTCTAAAGTAAGTACATGTTCGGCACAGCATTGTGGGTTGAAGGGCCTGTATTGTGCTGTAGGTTTTCTATGTTTCTATGTTAAACTTACAGAAACTGGCTCAAGGCTTGAGCTGATATGTAGATCAGCCCTGGGCAGTGAGAACACAGGATATGGTGTGAATGGGGAATGAGAGCATTAGAGTACTGTGGAAATCACTTTAACAGCATCCACATCTCCCGCTGACTGCTCCAAAGAGCTGCTGCTTGGAGGGCTTGCTGAAAAATGACTGCATCCAGGGCAGGAGGTACTGCTCTTAGACTGGCAGCTGCTCACAGTGTTGTTATCGCTCAGGAAACTACACGTATGCACCAACATCCATGTATGTGGGTGGGAGGAAGAAAATTTGTAGTCTGCATTTTGCCTCCAGGGAAAGCAAGGGACAAAGTTGTTTCGGATCCATCTTATTTATATTTTTTGTCCAATCACCTACACTCAGTGGCCACTTTATGAGTTACGTTCTGTACACAATAAGGTGGCCATGAAATGTATGTTCTTGGTCTTCTGCTGCTGTAGCACACCCACTTCACATAAAATGTGTTCTGCATTCGGAGATGCTCTTCTGTACAGCAATGTTGCAATGCATAGTTATTTGAATTACTGTTGCCTTCCTGTCATCTCGAACCAGTCTGGCCATTCTCCTCTGGCGTCTCTCATTAACAAGGTGTTTTTCACCCACAGAACTGTTGCTCACTGAATGGTTTTAGTTTTTCACACCATTCTCTGTCAACTCTGGAGACTGTTGTGGGTGAAAATACCAGGAAATCAACTCCTTCTGAGAAACTCAAACCACCCCATTTGGCAACAAAAATCATTCCGCAATCAGTCACTTAAGTCATTTTTCATCCCCATTCTGATGTTCGGTTTGAACCTTTTGACCCTGTCTGCATGTTTTTATGCATTGAGTTGCTGCCACATGATGGCTGATGAGTTACTCATATTAATGAGCAGGTATGCAGGTGTAGCTAGTAAAATAGCCACTGAGTGTGTGTCCCATAGTAGTGGACAGCTTCACCATGGGGAAATAGTTTTGTACTTTCTGCCCCAGTTATGCCACTTGTAGAGTTCCAGTTAAAATCAGATCAGACGTGCTCCTATTGATGGTGGATCAGGTTTGAGGAATTGATTCTTGCTGCTGTTTCCTGATGGTGAGGAAGTGCAACAATCGGCAACTTTTGCAGTGTTGGGTTGGACTGGGGCATCACTATCACAGCTCGGGGTGTCAGAGTTCAGAGTTCAATTCCAGTGCCGTCTGTACATTCTCCCCGTGGGTTTCCCCAGCTGCTCTGGTTGCCTCCACAGTCCAAAGACGCACTGATTGGTGGGTTAATTGGTCATTGTAAATTGTCCTGTGATTGGGCTCAGGTTAAATTGGTGTATTATCGGGAGGTGTAGTTTAGCCAGAAGACCCTGTTCCATCCACACTGTAGCTCTACATAAAATAAACAAAATAATTATTATTTCCCTTGTAGTTCAATTTTCTTATGCTTGCTGGTATTTTATATAATCAACTATATACATGTAATTGCTCTTTGTGTTTTTAGTGCCTTTGCATCATTCTAGAAACTTCTCAGTTTCGGTGGTGGAAATCACATTACTTGAATCGGGGCTTTCTTATTGGTTAATCTAGGCAATGGAATTTGAGTGGTACTGGTATAAGAGGACCAGACCATGTTGGTTTGTTCTCTTTTGTCTCATCTTCCCTCGGCCACTTGGTTTTGCTTTTGCTCTCCACTATCATCCTTTCCCCTCATTTGCTTTGATCTTGTAACAATTAATGAAATGTTTGTAAGCGGCAAGTCTTATGCCTCATTCTTGAATTCCAAAGTGATGAATTGCAAAAACATTAGGATACAATGCAGAGACAGTGGATATCACACCACGAATAGTTAAATCCATCACCTCCTCATCTCCTTTGCCGTGCGTGTGTGTGTGTGTGTATACGTGTGTGTCCTTGCATAATTCTTTCAGCTGTCCTTTATCAGAATCAGATTTATGTTGTGAAATTTGTTGCTTTGTGACAACAGTACAGTGTAATATATTTTAAAAAATCACAATAGTATATATATATAACTTCACGGAATGTTGCCTCAATAAAGTGGGGACATTGTCAAGAATTCCTGCCACCCTTTGCTATCCCCTTTTCTCTCTTCTACCTTCTGGGAGAAGACACAGGAACTTGAAAGCCCAGAACTCAAACTCAAAAACAGATTCTTCCCCACTGCAGTCAGATTCCTGGACCAGTCACCTCTTTCACACACCCTTCCCGATGATGCTACCACATGCTCGGACTCTTCACTCTACCTCTCTCGGTACCTTTTGCGTTGCTTTCAGTACTGTTTAGAATGCGTGGCCATCGTTGTGTCATTCTGTTGTCCTGTGCTCATGTTGGATTTACATTCAGCAACCGCTTTATGAGGGGCGCCTGCTTACCTGCCCTTTGATGCAAATATCTCACCAGCCAATCATGTGGTGGCAACTCAATGCATAAAAGCATACAGACATGGTCAAGAGGTTCAGTTGTTGTTCAGCCCAAACATCACAATGGGGAGGAAGTGTGATCTAAGTGATTTTGACTGTGGAATGATTGTTGGTGCCAAGCAGGGTGATTTAAGTTTCTCAAAAAGAGTTAAACTGCGTAGTATTTTCACGCACGACAGTCTCCAGAGTTTACAGAGAATGGTGCAAAAACCTAAAACCATCCAGTGAGCAGCATTTCTGTGGGTGAAAGTGCCTTGCTAGTGAGAGAGGTCAGAGGAGAATGGCCAGACTGGTTCAAGTTGACAAGAAGACAATAGTAACTCAAATACAGCATGTTACAACAGTGTTGAGCAGGAGATCATTTCCAAACACACAACACATGGATAGGCTACAGCAGCAGAAGACCACAAACATACAGAGATACACTCAGTGGTGTAGGGTAATGTACAGTGGTGTTAGAAAGTGTGTGAACCCGATAGAATGTTCCCTATTTATATATATATATGACCTAAAATGTAATCAGATCATCGCCTAAGTCCGAAAACTAGATAAAGGGAATCCAATTCAATAAATAACACAAAAACTTCATACTTGTTCATTTATTTATTGGGAAAAGAATCCAATATTACATGTATTTGTTGGAAAAACTATGTGAACCTTTGCTTTCAGTAATTGGTGTAACCCTTTGTACAGCAATAACTTCAACCAAACGTTTCTGGTAACTGTTGATCAGTCCTGTACATCCGATTGAAGGAATTTTAGGCCATTCCTCTTTACAAAACTGCTTCAACTCTGGCATGTTGATGGGCTTCCTTGCATAAACTGCTTGCTTCAGGTCCTTCCACAACATTACTATAGGATTAAGGTCAGGACTTTGACTCGGCCATACCAAAATACTAATTTTCTTCTTTTTAACCCATTCTGTCGTTGATCTACTCTTGACTTTCAGATTATTGTTTTATTGTATTATCCAACTTCTACTGAGCTCCAGGTGATGGACTGATCCCCTGACATTCTCCCATAAAATATCTCAACACAATTTTGAATTCATTGTTTTCCCAACAATTGCAAGCTGTCCAGGCCCTGAGGCAGCTCCAAACCATAGTGCTCCTTCCACCATGCTTCACAGTTGGGATGAGTTGGTGTGCAGTGACATTTTTCCTCCAAACATAGCAATGTGCATTTCTGCCAAAGAGTTAAACTTCTGTCTCATCTGTCCACAGAACATTGTCCCAAAAGTGTTGTAGAACATCCAGGTAGCCTTTTGCAAACTTGAGATGTGCGGCAATGAGTTTTTTTTTGAAGAGCAGTGGTTCTGGACACTAGACACTAGAATACTACAACAGAGTACAGGTCCTTCGGCCCTCGATGTTGTGCCGACCCATATATTCCTTAAGAAAAACGTACTAAACCCACACTACCCCATAACCCGCTATTTTTTGTTCATCCATGTGCCTGTCCAAGAGGCTCTTAACTACCCTTAATGTTTTAGTCTCCACCACCATCTCTGGCAAGCCATTCCAGGCACCCACAACCCTCTGTGTAAAAAACGTACTCCTGATATCTCCCCTAAACTTCCCTCCCTTAACTTTGTACATATGCCCTCTGGTGTTTGCTATTCATGCCCTGGGAAACAGGTACTGGCTATCCACCCTATCTATGCCTCTCATAATCTTGTAGACCTCTATCAAGTTCCTTCTCATCCTTCTATGCTCCAAAGAGAAAGTTCCAGCTCTGCTAACCTTTCCTCATAAGAATTGTTTTCCAATCCAGGCAACATCCTGGTAAATCTCCGCTGCACCCTCTCCATAGCTTCCACATCCTGCCTATAATGAGGTGACCAGAACTGAACACAATACTCTAAGTGTGGTCTCACCAGAGATTTGTAGAGTTGCAACATGACCTCTCTACTCTTGGACTCAATCCCCCATTAATGAAGCTTAGCATCCCATAGGCCTTTTTAACTATCCTATCAACCTGTGCAGCGATCTTGAGGGATGTATGGATTTGAACCCCAAGGTCCCTCTGTTCATCTACATTCTTAAGTAACCGACCATCAACCCTGTACTCAGCCTTCTGGTTTGTCCTTCCAAAATGCATCACCTCACACTTACCCGGAATGAACTCCATCTGCCACCTTTCTGCCCAACTCTGCATCCTGTTTATATCCTCTTGTAACCTTCGACAACCTACAGCTCCATCCACAACTCCTCCAATCTTCATGTCATCCGCAAATTTACTCACCCATCCTTCCGCCTCTTCATCCAGGTCATTTATAAAAATCACAAAGAGCAGGGGTCCCAGGACAGATCCTTGCGGCACTTCACTAGTCACCAACCTCCAAGCAGAATACTTTCCTTCCACTATTCCCCTCTGCTTTCTTCCTGTAAGACAATTTTTTATCCAAACAGTCAAGGTTCCACTGATCCCATGCCTCATGACTTTCTGGATGAGTCTCTCGTGGGGGACATTGTCAAATGCCTTGCTAAAATCCATGTAGACCACATCTACCACCCTACCCTCATGAATTTCTTTTGTTACCTCTTCAAAAAATTCAATTAGGCTCATGAGGTATAACCTTCCCTTCACAAAGCCATGTGGACTATCCTTGAGTAGACTGTACTTCTCCAAGTGCTCGTAGATCCTATTATTAAGAATCCTTTCCAATAGTTCGCAGACCACCGACGTAAGACTCACTGGTCTATAGTTCCCAGGATTCTCCCTATTACCTTTTTTAAGCAAGGGAACTACATTTGCCATCTCAAATCCTCCGGCACCTCCCCAGCAGCCAAAAATTGGATCAGACATGGTAAAATGGCAGAGCAGATTCAATGGGTCAAATGGCCTAATTTTGCTCCTATATCCTATGGTCTTATGGGCAATGCTCTAACTCTATGAATGAACTGCCTACAATACTACAAAAATCCTTTCTAAAAATAAGAGGTCAAAACTATGTACAATGTTCAAGATATGTGTTCACTTAAAACCTGAGCATTTGCTAAAGTACTCTTTTTCCAAACTCCAGTCCATTTATTAACTAAATGCATGTAGAAAATGGACCAATATAGTCTAGAAAAAGCCTTTGACTAAAATCTCCACTATGCCAGTTTAAATCACACAGATGCATTTGGCTTACATCTTTCTATTATCTATTTGTTTGTGTTAGCCCAAATGTCTCTTAACCATTTCTGTCAAATGCCACCAAACAAATTTCACATCTTTTAACTCAGTGATAATAAATCTTATTCTACTTCTACCAATTCACTTGGCAGCATATTCCTGACATAAGACTGTGTTTTTATAAGATGCTGTAAAAACAACTCCGCACGTAAATTTCCATTGAACTTTCTTGCAGGCATTCAGGTGCCTTATCTATTATTTAATACTTCCCTCCTGAGGAATGACCTACCATATCCATGCCTCTCAGTATGTTTGCCACTCAAAATTCATTACTCTAGAGAAAATAATTCATGTTTGTCAAGCCTCTGCATATACTGAATACTCTTCAATACAGGCGCTATCCTGGGGAACCTCTTCTGCGTGGTCTTCAAAACCTCCAGATCTTTCGTGTAATGGGATGTCCAGAAATGCTTCGGTCGAGACCTATCCAAGATTTTATACAGCTGCAACAGCTGGATCTGATGTGTCTTTATCTTTTGGATTATCCTACCTTGAGGCACCTTGCTAAATGATTTACAAAAGTTAATGTATACAACAGCCCCTGTCCCTCAATCTTCTCTGTGACCTGCTCACCATAGTCTATCAAGTTTGTAAGACATAAACTTTCCAGTACAAAGGCAAGTTAACTGTCTCTAATATTTCTGTGCTTTTCCAGATATGAGTAGCTCATAAGACGAGAAGACATAGGAGCAGAATTACGCCATATAGCGCATCGACTCTGCTCCACCATTCCATCATGGTTGATCCAAAATCCCACTCAACCCTATACACCTGCCTTCTCACCATATCCTTTGATACCTGACTGATCAAGAAACGATCAACTTCTGCCTTAAATATACCCACGTTCTTGGCCTCCACTGCAGTCTGTGGAAGAGCATTCCACAGATTCACTACTCTCTGGGTAAAATCATTCCTCCTTACCTCTGTTCTAAAAGGTCGTGCCTCAACTTTGAGGCTTTTCCCTCTAGTTCTGCAGACGCCCACCATAAGAAACATCTTCTCCACATCCACCTTATCTAGTCCTTTCAACATTCAGTAGGTTTCAATGAGATCCCCCCCAACATTTTTCTAAATTCCAGTGAGTAAAGGCCCAAAGCTGCCAAAAACTCCTCATATGTTAACCTCTTTATTCCCAGAATCATCCTTGTGAACCTCCTCTGGACTCTCTTCAATATCAACATATCCTTTCTGAGGTACGAGTCCCAAAACTATTGACAGTGCTCCAAGTGTGGCCTAACTAGTGTCTTACAAAGGCTCAGCATTATCTCCTTGTTTTTATATTCTGTTCCACTTGAAATAAATGCCAATATTTCATTTGCCTTCCTTACCACAGACTCAACCTGTCAATCTTGCACAAGTGCTCCTATGTCCCTCTGCACCTCTGATGTTTGAACATTTAGATAATAGTCCATAGTATCGTTCCTTTTACCAAAATGCATTATCATACATTTCCCAACACTGTATTTCATCTGCCACTTTTTGCCGATTCTTCCAATTTGTCAAAGTCCTGCTGCAATCACATTGATTCCTCAGCAGTACCTAGCCTTCCACCTATCTCCATATCATCCACAACCTTTGCCACAAAGCCATCAATTCCATTATCCAGATCACTGACAAACATTGTGAGAAGTAGCAGTCCCAATACTGACCCCTGAGGAATACCACTAGTCATTGGCAGCCAACCAGAAAAGGCCCCTTTATTCCCACTCACTGCCTGCCAGCCATTTATAGAAACATAGCAACATAGAAAACCTACAGCACAACACAGACCCTTTGGCTCAAAAAGCTGTGCCGAACATGTTTTTACCTTAGAAATTACCTAGGGTTACCCATGGCCCTCTATTTTTCTAAGCTCCATGTACCTATCCAGGAGTCGCTTAAAAGACCCTATCGTATCCGCCTTCACCACCATCGCGGCAGCCCATTCCACCCACTCATCATCCTCTGCATAAAAAACTTACCCCTGACATCTCTTCTGTACCTACTCCCAAGTACCTTAAAACTGTGCCCTCTTGTGCTAGCCATTTCAGCCCTGGGAAAAAGCCTCTGACTAGCCACATGATCAATGCCTCTCATTATCTTATACACCTCGATCAGGTCACCCTCATCCTCCGTTGCTCCAAGGAGAAGAGGCCGAGTTCACTCAACTTATTCCTATGAGGCATGCTCCCCAATCCAGGCAACATCCTTGTAAATCTCCTTTGCACTCTTTCTATGATTTCCATGTCCTTCCTGTAGTGAGGTGACTAGAACTGATCAGAGTCTATCTGTGCTGCCTTTAAGGCATTTATTTGACTTTGTTGGGTCTACGTTTTAAATGATTTGTTTGTAACTGTTTTCGAGTTAAAGTTAAAGGTTGATAACGATGTTACAGTCTAACAAAGGTAAATTAATTGCCTGAGGTATAGCGCGGCATGCGATGACGTCACCTCCGGTTTCGCCGCGTCTTGGTTCGGGAAGGTGTGACCCACGGAGACGCATTATAGAATTAACGCCGTAAGTTCATAAGAATGTATTTGAAGTAAAAATATTAACGCGGTTTCTGTGAAGGGAGCGGCGGTTGGGGCGGGGCGCGTGCCGGCTTTTCAATTTCAAACGCGGGGTGGGCTCGAGCCCGACGGCGGTTTGACGCGACCCCTCGCGCGCTGCTCGGGGCGGCTGAGACTCGCTAAAAGCAGAGAGAGCGCCTGGTCTCCAGAATGAAACCGACGCTCTCTATGTTTGTACTTTTTATCAACGGTTTTCACCATACGATGTTAATGTGGAAGAGTGCACCTTACTACCACTCTGTCTTCATTGGCTCCGACTTAACTTGGTGTTTAGTCAGAGTTTCAACACACTGCATGAGAACACTACACTATCCATGCCAGTACCTTTCCTGTGATGCCATAGGATTGTATCATGTTAAGCAGCCTCATGTGTGGCATTTTTTGAAAAATGTCTTCTGAAAATCCAAGTAAATTACATCCACTGCCTCTCCTTTATTCACCCTGCTGTTCCTTCCTCTAACAGATTTGTTGGGCAAGATTTCCCTTCACAGAAACCATGCTGACTTTGACATATTTTATCATTAGTCTCCAACTATCCCAAAATCTCATCCTTAATAATAGACTCCAACACTTTCCCAACCACCGAGGTTAGGCTAACTGGCCTATAATTTCCTTTCTTTTGCCTTCCTCCCTTCTTAAAGAGTGGAGTGGCGATCCTATCCCTAAGAATATTCTCCAATAATTTCCCATCCAGTGACGTCAGACTCATTGACAATGCCCCATTCACTTTCCTCACTCTACTGCATTAGTGTACTGAGGTGTCAGTGCATCAGGCAGAAGAACACCCAGGTCCCTTCGTACTCCACTTGTATACTTTATACTTTTATACTTTATTGTCGCCAAACAATTGGTACTAGAATGTACAATCATCACAGCGATATTTGATTCTGCGCTTCACACTCCCAGGATTACAAATATTAAATATTAAAAATAGTTAAAATTAGTAAATAGTAAAAATTTAAATTATAAATCATAAATAGAAAATAGAAAAGGAAAAGTAAAGTAGTACAAAAAAAACCCAAGAGGCAGGTCCGGATATTTGGAGGATATGGCCCATTTCCGGGTCAGGATCCATTCAGCAGTCTTATCACAGTTGGAAAGAAGCTGTTCCCAAATCTGGCCGTACGAATCTTCAGGCTCCTGAGCCTTCTCCCAGAGGGAAGAGTAACAAAAAATCTGTTGGCTGCTTGGGTCGTGTCCTTTATTATCTTGGCGGCACTGTTCCGACAACGTGCGGTGTAAAGTGAGTCCAATGACGGAAGATTGGTTTGTGTGATGTGCTGCACCGTGTTCACGATCTTCTGCAGCTTCTTTTGGTCTTGGACAAGACAACTTCCATACCAGGTTGTGATGCACCCTAGAAGAATGCTTCCTACGGTGCATCTATAAAAATTAGTGATGGTTTTAGGGGACAGGCCAAATTTCTTTAGTTTTCTCAGGAAGTAAAGGCGCTGGTGGGCCTTCTTGACAGTGAACTCTGCTTGGTTGGACCAAGTCAGGTCATTTGTGATATTGACCCCTAGGAACTTAAAGCTTTTGACCTGTTCCACTTGGGCACCACTGATGTAAATTGGGTCGTGCGGTCCGCTACTCCCTCTGAAGTCAACAATCAATTCCTTCGTCTTGCTGACGGTGAGGGTAGGTTATTGTCTTCGCACCATGCCACCAGGTTCTTAATTTCCTCTCTGTACTCAAAATCATCATTACCCGAGATACGGCCTACAATTGTTGTGTCACCAGCAAACTTAAATATTGAGTTTGATGGAAACTTGGCTGCACAATCATGGGTGTACAGTGAGTACAGCAGGGGGCTGAGTACACAGCCTTGTGGGGCACTGGTGCTCAGAGTGACTGTAGAGGAGAGCTTGTCCCCTATTTTTACAGCCTGGATCCTGTCTGTGAGGAAGTTGAAGATCCAGCTGCAGATCTCAGTGCTAAGGCCCAGGTTCTGAAGCTTAGGAATCAGTTTATTTGGAATGATGGTATTAAAGGCAGAGCTGTAGTCAATGAAAAGGAGCCTTACGTATGCCTCTTTATTCTCCAGGTGTTCTAAGGAGGAATGTAGGGCCAGAGAGATGGCATCTGCCGTTGACCTGTTGCTCTGGTAGGTGAATTGCAAAGCATCGAGGTTGACCGGTAGGCTGAGGTTGATGTGTGCCATAACCAATCTCTCGAAGCACTTCATAGCAATTGATGTCAGAGCCACAGGTCGATAGTCATTCAGGCATGTCACGTTGCTCTTCATCGGCACTGGGATTATTGTTGCCTTCTTAAAACACGAGGGGATCTTAGACTGAAGCAAGGAGCAGTTGAAGATGTCAGCAAACACTCCAACTAGCTTGCTTGCACAGGCCCAGGGAACCCGTCCCGGGATGCCATCTGGGCCCGTCGCCTTCCTTGGATTTATCTTCAGGAAGGCCCTTCTAACGTCCTTGGTGACGATGAATCTCGATGCCACCAGGTCCGGTTCATCCGGAGGGAGTGGGACGCTCCTCTTCTGTTCGAATCTTGCGTAGAATACGTTAATGCAATGTAACCCTCTATATAGATAACTTTGATTGCTTTTACATAACTACATAACCTCATACCTATTGTTTATTCATATTCAAGTTTATGATCAATAAACCTGGGTACATAGTCATAGAGTTATAGGTTCTTACAGCTTGGAAGCATGCCCTTCAGACTATCTTGTCCATGCCAACTATGTTACCTAGTTAGCTTGTCCCATGTGCCTGTATTTGGCCCACAGCCTTCTCCAATTTTCATAGCTTTGAAAGGTTGCTAACTTGCTTGTCTCAACCATGGTTTCTGACAGCTCATTCCAAATACCCAATACTCAGCTGCTTTCATAAAGCTATTAATGAATAACCAAAGGCCAAGCACTAATCCATGTGCCATTCTACTAGTTACATCCTTCTAACTTAGAAATACCAATTTATCCAACACTCACCAGCCTGTAGGTGCTGTATATGTCTTATAGCCACGGACATTCCAATAGTCATAGTCATAGTCATACTTTATTGATCCCGGGGGAAGTTGGTTTTCATTACAGTTGCACCATAAATAATAAATAGTAATAGAACCATAAATAGTTAAATAGTAATATGCAAATTATGCCAGTAAATTATGAAATAAGTCCAGGACCAGCCTATTGGCTCAGGGTGTCTGACCCTCCAAGGGAGGAGTTGTAAAGTTTGATGGCCAAAGGCAGGAATGACTTCCTATGACGCTCTGTGCTGCATCTCGGTGGAATGAGTCTCTGGCTGAATGTACTCCTGTGCCCACACAGTACATTATGTAGTGGATGGGAGACATTGACCAAGATGGCATGCAACTTAGACAGCATCCTCTTTTCAGACACCACTGTCAGAGAGTCCAGTTCCATCCCCACAACATCACTGGCCTTACGAATGAGTTTGTTGATTCTGTTGGTGTCTGCTACCCTCAGCCTGCTGCCCTAGCACACAACAGCAAACATGATAGCACTGGCCACCACAGACTCGTAGAACATCCTCAGCATCGTCCAGCAGATGTTAAAGGACCTCAGTCTCCTCAGGAAATAGAGACGGCTCTGACCCTTCTTGTAGACAGCCTCAGTGTTCTTTGACCAGTCCAGTTTATTGTCAATTCGTATCCCCAGGTATTTGTAATCCTCCACCATGTCTACACTGATCCCCTGGATGGAAACAGGGGTCACCGGTACCTTAGCTCTCCTCGGGTCTACCACCAGCTCCTTAGTCTTTTTCACATTAAGCTGCAGATAATTCTGCTCACACCATGTGACGAAGTTTCCTACCGTAGCCCTGTACTCAGCCTCATCTCCCTTGCTGATGCATCCAACTATGGCAGAGTCATCCGAAAACTTCTGAAGATGACAAGACTCTGTGCAGTAGTTGAAGTCTGAGGTGTAAATGGAGAAGAGAAAGGAAGACAAGACAGCCCCATGTGGAGCCCCAGTGCTGCTGATCACTCTGTCGGACACACAGTGTTGCAAGCACACGTACTGTGGTCTGCCAGTCAGGTAATCAAGAATCCATGATATCAGGGAAGCATCCACCTGCATCGCTGATCTAAGCTATTCTGCAATTTTTTGCTATGTCCCTGGCAAATGAGAAGTAAAATTCTCTGCCATGGCCCTAGCCATCTCTTCCAGTGGTTCACAGAACAACCTGGTATGGATCTCAATCATCCATTACATTCCTGTATACACAGCTGTTAGTCCATCATGAGCACTGTGATGATGTGGGGTATTTATTGATCAACTTCATATCTGTTCAAAGTGAAATTTTTTAAATATATGAGGGAAACTGGAACAGGTTAATATGATGGGAACACACATCAAAGTTGCTGGTGAACGCAGCAGGCCAGGCAGCATCTGTAGGAAGAGGTGCAGTCGATGTTTCAGGCCGAGACCCTTCGTCAGGACTAACTGAAGGAAGAGTGAGTAAGGGATTTGAAAGTTGGAGGGGGAGGGGGAGATCCAAAATGATAGGAGAAGACAGGAGGAGGAGGGATGGAGCCAAGAGCTGGACAGGTGATTGGCAAAAGGGGATACGAGAGGATCATGGGACAGGAAGTCCGGGAAGAAAGACAGGGGGGGGGGACCCAGAGGATGGGCAAGAGGTATATTCAGAGGGACAGAGGGAGAAAAAGGAGAGTGAGAGAAAGAATGTGTGCATAAAAATAAGTAACAGATGGGGTACGAGGGGGAGGTGGGGTCTAGCAGAAGTTAGAGAAGTCGATGTTCATGCCATCAGGTTGGAGGCTACCCAGACGGAATATAAGGTGTTGTTCCTCCAACCTGAGTGTGGCTTCATCTTTACAGTAGAGGAGGCCGTGGATAGACATGTCAGAATGGGAATGGGATGTGGAATTAAAATGTGTGGCCACTGGGAGACCCTGCTTTCTCTGGCGGACAGAGCGTAGATGTTCAGCAAAGCGGTCTCCCAGTCTGTGTCGGGTCTCGCCAATATATAAAAGGCCACATCGGGAGCACCGGACGCAGTATATCACTCCAGTCGACTCACAGGTGAAGTGTTGCCTCACCTGGAAGGACTGTTTGGGGCCCTGAATGGTGGTAAGGGAGGAAGTGTAAGGGCATGTGTAGCACTTGTTCCGCTTACACGGATAAGTGCCAGGAGGGAGATCAGTGGGGAGGGATGGGGGGGACAAATGGACAAGGGAGTCGTGTAGGGAGCGATCCCTGCGGAATGCGGGGGGGGGGAGGGAAAGATGTGCTTAGTGGTGGGATCCCGTTGGAGGTGGTGGAAGTTACGGAGAATAATATGTTGGACCCGGAGGCTGGTGGGGTGGTAGGTGAGGACCAGGGGAACCCTATTCCTAGTGGGGTGGCGGGAGGATGGAGTGAGAGCAGATGTACGTGAAATGGGGGAGATGCGTTTAAGAGCAGAGTTGATAGTGGAGGAAGGGAAGCCCCTTTCTTTAAAACATGAAGACATCTCCCTCGTCCTAGAATGAAAAGCCTCATCCTGAGAGCAGATGCGGCGGAGACGGAGGAATTGCGAGAAGGGGATGGCGTTTTTGCAAGAGACAGGGTGAGAAGAGGAATAGTCCAGATAGCTGTGAGAGTCAGTAGGCTTATAGTAGACATCAGTGGTTAAGCTGTCTCCAGAGACAGAGACAGAAAGATCTAGAAAGGGGAGGGAAGTGTCGGAAATGGACCAGGTAAACTTGAGGGCAGGGTGAAAGTTGGAGGCAAAGTTAATAAAGTCAACGAGTTCTGCATGCGTGCAGGAAGCAGCGCCAATGCAGTCGTCGATGTAGCGAAGGAAAAGTGGGGGACAGATAGGCACGGAACATAGATTGTTCCACAAACCCAACAAAAAGGCAGGCATAGCTAGGACCCATACGGGTGCCCATAGCTACAACTTTAGTTTGGAGGAAGTGAGAGGAGCCAAAGGAGAAATTATTAAGAGTAAGGACTAATTCCGCTAGACGGAGCAGAGTGGTGGTAGAGGGGAACTGATTAGGTCTGGAATCCAAAAAGAAGCGTAGAGCTTTGAGACCTTCCTGATGGGGGATGGAAGTATATAAGGACTGGACATTCATGGTGAAAATAAAGCGGTGAGGGCCAGGGAACTTAAAATCATCGAAAAGTTTAAGAGCGTGAGAAGTGTCACGAACATAGGTCGGAAGGGATTGAACAAGGGGTGATAAAACAGTGTCGAGGTATAATGGGGTTAGTTGAAGCGAGATGGAAGGTACTACTGCAGAACATAACTACAGAATGGATTTGGCTGGTGTGTTCAGTTCTGTTTTATTTATTATACACTATGGCCATTTTATTAAGTACTCCTGTACCCCTGCTGATTAAAGCAAATCCCCAATCAGCCGGTCATGTAGCAGCAATTCAATACATAAAAGCAGGCAGACGATTTCTGGAATGCTCTGCCACAGAGTGCAGTGAAGGCCAAGTCCGTGTGTTTATTTAAGGTGGAATTTGTTTATCTTTTGCTCTGTCAGGGCATCAAAGGATATGGCAAGAAAGCAGGTGTATGGGGTTGAGTGAGATCCAGGATCAGCTATGATAGAATGGTGGAGCAGACTGGATGGAATAAATGGCTTAATTCTGCTCCTATTTCTTGTGGTGTTATGGCCTAATATCAAGAAGTTCAGTTGTTGTCCAGACCAAACATCAGAATGGGGAAGAAATAAGATCTAACTGACTTTGACAGTGGAATAATTGTTTGTGCCAGGAGGGGCGGTTTTAGTTTTTCATAAAATTCTGAGCTCCTGGAATTTTCACACACAACAATCTCCAGAGTTTTTTGGGGAGACTGGACAAATGCTTCAAGTTGACAAGAAGGCAACATGAACTCCACAACTATATGACGACTATGTGTGCAGGAAATGTGTCCAGCTGCAGCTTCTGGCAGACTGCATTGAGCAGCAGGAGCTGCGACTGGATTCATACTGGAGCATCTGCGATCCTAAGAAAGTCGTGAATAGCACGTTCAGTCAGTTGGCCACACTGCATGTAAAGGCTACACAGGCAGAAAAGAAATGGGTGGCCACTAAACAGCGTAGCAGTGGGCAGGTAGTGCAGGAGTCCCCTGAGGTCATCTCCCTCCTAAACAGATATGATATTTTGGATACTGTTGGAGGAGATGTCTCATCAGGGGAAGGCAGCAGCAGCCGAGTTCATGGCACCCTGGATGGCTCTGTGGCACAGGGGGGAAGGAAAAGGAGTGGGAGAGCTATAGTGATAGGGGATTTGATTGTAAGGGGAATAGATAGGCGTTTCTGCGGCCACAAATGAGATTCCAGGAGGGTATGTTGCCTCCCTGGTGCAAGGGTCAAGTATGTCTCTGAGCGGCTGCAGGACATTCTGGAGTGGGAAGGTGAACAGCCAGTGGTCGTGGTGCACATAGGTACCAACGATATAGGTAAAAAAACGTGATGAGGTCCTACAAAGTGAATTTAGGGAGTTAGGAGATAAACTAAAAAGTAGGACCACAAAGGTAATAATCTCTGGATTACTCCCAGTGCTATGTGCTAGTCAGAGTAGAAGTAGGAGGATATTTCAGATGAATATGTGGCTTGAAAAATGGTGCAAGGGGGAGGGATTCAAATTTCTGGGGCATTGGAACCAGTTCTGGAGGAGGTGGGACCGGTACAAACAGGACGGTCTGCACCTGCGCTGGACTGGAACCAATGTCCTAGGGGGAGCGTTTGCTACTGTTGTTCAGGAGGATTTAAACTAATGTGGCAGGGGGATGGGAACAAGTGCAGAGAGACAGAGGGGTGTAAAATGAGGGTAGAAGCAAAAAGTCGTAAGGTGAAAAGTAAAAGTGGCAGGCCAGCAAATCCAGGGCAAAAATCAAAAAGGGCCACTTTTCAACATAATTGTATAAGGGCTAAGAGTGTTGTAAAAGCAAGCCTGAAGGCTTTGTGTGTCAATGCAAGGAGCACTCGTAACAAGGTGGATGAATTGAATGTGCAGATAGTTATTAATGAATATGATATAGTTGGGATCACAGAGACATGGCTCCAGGGTGACCAAGGATGGGAGCTCAACATTCAGGGATATTCAATATTCAGGAGGGATAGACATGAAAGAAAAGGAGGTGGTGTGGCATTGCTGGTTAGAGAGGAGATTAACGCAATAGAAAGGAAGGACATTAGCTGGGAGGATGTGGAATTGATATGGGTAGAGCTGCATAACACTAAGGGCCAGAAAACGCTGGTGGGAGTTGTGTACAGGCCACCTAACAGTAGTAGTGAGGTTGGGGATGGCATTAAACAGGAAATTAGAAATGTGTGCAATAAAGGAACAGCAGTTCTAATGGGTCACTGCAATCTACATACAGATTGGGTGAACCAAATTGGTAAGGGTGCTGAGGAAGAGGACTTCTTGGAATGTATGCGGGATAGTTTTCTGAACCAACATGTCGAGGAACCAACTAGAGAGCAGGCCATTCTAGACTGGGTATTGAGCAATGAGGAAGGGTTAGTTAGCAATCTTGTCGTGCTAGGCCCCTTGGGTAAGAGTGACCATAATATGGTGGAATTCTTCATTAAGATAGTGAGTGATATAGTTAATTCAGAAACAAAGGTTCTGAACTTAAAGAAGGGTAACTTTGAAGTATGAGACGTGAATTAGCTAAGATAGACTGGCAAATGATACTTAAAGGGTTGACGGTGGATATGCAATGGCAAGCATTTAAAGATTGCATGGATGAACTACAACAATTGTTCCATCCAGTTTGGCAAAAGAATAAACCAGGGAAGGAAGTGCACCCGTGGCTGACAAGAGAAATTAGGGATAGTATCAATTCCAAAGAAGAAACATACAAATTAGCCAGAAAAAGTGGCACACCTGAGGACTGGGAGAAATTCAGAGTTCAGCAGAGGAGGACAAAGGGCTTAATTAGGAAAGGGCAAAAAGATTATGAGAGAAAGCTGGCAGGGAACATAAAAACTGACTGTAAAAGCTTTTATAGATATGTGAAAAGAAAAAGATTGGTTAAGACAAATGTAGGTCCCTTAATGCAGGTGAATTGATCATGAGGAACAAGGCCATGAATAACTACTTTGGTTCTGTCTTCACTAAGGAGGACATAAATAATCTTCCGGAAATAGTAGGGGACCGAGGGTCTAGTGAGATGGAGGAACTGAGGGAAATACATGTTAGTAGGGAAGTGGTGTTAGGTAAATTGAAGGGATAGAGACAGATAAATTCCCAGGGCCAAATGGTTTGCATCCCAGAGTGCTTAAGAAAGTAGCCCAAGAAATAATGGATGCATTAGTGATAATTTTTCAAAACTCTTTAGGTTCTGGATTAGTTCCTGAGGATTGGAGGGTGGCTAATGTAACCACACTTTTTAAAAAAGGAGGGAGAGAGAAACTGGGGAATCTGGGGAAACTGGGAAACTGAGTAAGCCTGACATTGGTGGTGGGGAAAATGCTAGAGTCAGTTATCAAAGATGTGACAACAACACATTTGGAAAGCGGTGAAATCATCGGACAAAGTCAGCATGGATTTGTGAAAGGAAAATCATGTCTGACGAATCTCATAGGATATTTTGAGGATGTAACTAGTAGGGTGGATAGGGGAGAAGCAGTGGATGTGGTATATTTAGATTTTCAAAAGGCTTTTGACAAGGTCCCACACAGGAGATTAGTGTGCAGACTTAAAGCACATGGTATTGGGGGTATGGTATTGAAGTGGATAGAGAATTGGTTGGCAGACAGGAAGCAAAGAGTGGGAATAAACGGGACCTTTTCAGAATGGCAGGCAGTGACTAGTGGGGTACTGCAACGCTCAGTGCTAGAACCTCAGTTGTCTACAATATATATAAATGACTTAGACGAGGGAATTAAATGCAGCATCCCCAAGTTTGCGGATGACACGAAGCTGGGTGGCAGTGTTAACTCTGAGGAGGATGCTAAGAGGATGCAGGGTGACTTGGATAGGTTAGGTGAGTGGGCAAATTCATGGCAGATGCAATTTAATGCGGTTAAATGTGAGGTTATGCACTTTGGTGGCAAGAACAGGAAAACATTATTATCTGAATGGTGGCCGATTAGGAAAAGGGGAGGTGCAACGAGACCTGGGTGTCATTGTACACCAGTCATTGAAAGTGGGCATGCAGGTACAGCAGGCGGTGAAAAAGGCGAATGGTATGCTGGCATTTATAGCAAGAGGATTCGAGTACAGGAGCAGGGAGGTACTACTGCAGTTGTACAAGGCCTTGGTGAGATGACACCTAGAGTATTGTGTGCAGTTTTGGTCCCCTAATCTGAGGAAAGACATTCTTGTTATAGAGGGAGTACAAAGAAGGTTCAGCAGATTGACTCCTGGGATGGCAGGACTTTCATATGATAAAAGACTGGATCGAGTAGGCTTATACTGTCACAATGGGGGGCATTGGGAGCAAGGGTAGACCCAAATTCAAGACACATCTTGTGAAGTTAATTGAATTGAGTTCATTGTTTGATACCAGGAGAGCAAAGCAGAAGCAGGAATAGCGAACTGGACAAGGACTCAGGACTACGACTAGGCTGGGACTAAGGGTCTGGGCTGGGACTCGGAATTGGATTCCAGAACTAGAGGCGACATGAAGAGGCTGCGGTATGGACTCCGAGCCAGAGACTGGGCAAAGACCCAGTATCTGGGTCTTGCCCGGGGCTCGGACCCCAGAACCAGGCATGGACATGACATGGGCTAGGGAGAGGAGGAACATGGAAAAACAGAGCCTCGGTCTTGGGAGAGCAGGTACATGGAACCATGGACACATACACAGAACACAGAGTTGGGACCCCTCCTAGGGTGCAGGACATAGGGCCGGGACTCACACACAGAACAGAGCCGGGACCCCTCCTTGGGTACAGGACATAGGGTCGGGATTCACACACAGAACAGAGAGCTGGGACCCCTCCTTGGGTACAGGACATAGGGCCGGGACTCACCTTCTCCACACCAAGGTGGGATAGGTCCATCTGTTGGGTAACGGCAGGATGGCCAGTCTTACCCAACAGAGGCAAAGATGACAAGACATGTCCCACCGCAGGGCAACAGCAAGACAGCCAGACTTACCCCATGGAGGCGAGGACAAGACAAGACAAATACCAAAGAACAACAGGCAGTTCCTATCTAGCTCCGGCGATAGAACTAGATCGAGGTACAGGCGAGGGCTACAGACGAGGGCTGGAGGCAAGAGGGTAGAGAAGGGATTCAGACAGTGGGGTAGGACAGGAATCACAGACCGCCAGGGCCAGGGCTTGACTCGGTACTTGGATGCCGCCAGGGTTGGGATTTGACTCGGAACTTGGATGCTGCCAGAGCTGGGATTTGACTCAGAACTTGGATGCCGCCAGGGATGGGATTTGACTCAGAACTTGGATGCCGCCAGGGCCGGGACTTGACTCGGTACGTGGATGCCGTCAGGGCCAGGAGTTGACTCGGTACGTGGATGCCGCCAGTGCCAGGACTTGACTCGGAACTTGGATGCCACCAGGGCCAGGACTTGACTTGGAGCTTCCAGGTAGTGGCGAGCTCTCGACTCAGCCCGGGAACAATAGACAGCGGTTCTTGATAACCTCCGGCGGGTTAACTGACGGACCTACCTCAGTGAGGAAACTTTGCAGGCTCGCTTTGGCGAGGTAACTTGACAGGGTTGCTCCGGTGAGGAAAGGCGAATTACCAGCACTTGCTTCGGGCGGAGACTAGGCTTGCTCCGGCCAGATGACATTGGCACGCCGTACCTTTAGTGACTTTGCAGACGCTCCCGCGCCGAACAGCTGAAAGCCGGAGACTATAAACTAACGGTTCAGCCGAGAGTAAATTGCCTCGAATCACCAAGGCCGAGGGACACGGGAAAACATGGAGTCAACGGACCGGATCGTAACATAAACAAAGTAAATTTAAAGAGACCACGATCCGGACCATGACAATACCCCCCCCCCCCCTCAAAGGTGCCTCCAGGCAACCAACAGATTTATTGTATTATCGATGACCTGGGTGGGTGGAGGGGGTTTTGGCCGGCGAGCAAAACAGAACAACAACACCTTGACTTTAGGATGACAAGAGTTTGGAAAAACAGTATTTGTGTCTGCTGGGTCCATGTTTGGCGAGGGCGTTCTGTCACAATAGGGGGGGCATTGGGAGCAAAGGTGGACCCAAATGCAAGACACATCTTGTGAGGTTAATTGAATTGAGTTTATTGTTTGATACCAGGAGAGCAAAATGGAAGCAGGAATAGTGAACTGGACAAGGACTCAGGACTACGACTAGGCTGGGACTAAGGGTCTGGGCTAAAACTCGGAATTGGATCCCAGAACTAGAGGCGATTTGAAGAGGCTATGGTATGGACTCCGAGCCAGGGACTGGGCAAGGACCCATACCTGGGTCTTGCCCCGTGCTCGGACCCCAGAACCAGGCATGGACATGACATGGGCTAAGGAGAGGAGGAACATGGCAAAACAGAGCCTCGGCCTGGGGAGAGCAGGTACATGGAACCATAGACACATACACAGAACACAGAGTCAGGACCCCTCCTAGGGTACAGGACATAGGGCCGGGACTCACACACAGAACAGAGCCGGGACCCCTCCTTGGGTACAGGACATAGGGCCGGGACTCACACACAGAACAGAGAGCTGGGACCCCTCCTTGGGTACAGGACATAGGGCCGGGACTCACCTTTTCCACACCAAGGTGGGACAGGTCCATCTGTTGGGTAATGGCAGGACGGCCAGACTTACCCAACAGAGGCAAAGGCGACAAGACATGTCCTCCCGCAGGGCAACATCAAGACGGCCAGACTTACCCCACGGAGGCGAGGACAAGACAAGACATGAACCCCCCGTGGGGCAATGGCAAGACGGCCTGACTTACCCCACGGAGGCGAGGACAAGACAAGACAAGACATGACCCCCTGCGGGGCAACGGCAAGACGGCCTGACTTACCCACGGAGGTGAGGACAAGACAAGACAAACACCAAAGAACAACAGACAGTTCCTATCTAGCTCCGGCGATAGAACTAGACTGAGGTGCAGGTGAGGGCTACAGACGAGGGCTAGAGGTGAGAGGGACAGAGAAGGGATTCAGACAGGGGGGTAAAACAGGAATCACAGACCGCCAGGGCCAGGACTTGACTCGGTACTTGGATGCCGCAGGGGCCAGGACTTGACTCGGTACTTGGATTCCGCGGGGGCCAGGACTTGACTCGGTACTTGGATGCTGTGAGGATGGGACTTGACTCGGTACTTGACTCGGTACTTGGATGCTGTGAGGGATGGGACTTTACTTGGATGCGGCCAGGACCGGGACCTGACTCGGAACATGGATGCTGCCAGAGCCGGGACCTGACTCGGTACTTGGATGCCGCCAGGGCCGGGACCTGACTCAAAACTTGGATGCTGCCAGGGCCGGGACCTAAGTCGGAACTTGGATGCCACCAGGGCCAGGACTTGACTTGGAGCCTCCAGGTAGTGGCGAGCTCTCGACTCAGCCCGGGAACAATAGACAGCGGTTCTTGATTCCCTCCGGCGGGGTAACTGATGGACTTGACTCGGTGAGGAAACTTTGCAGGCTTGCTTTGGCGAGGGAACTTGACAGGGTTGCTCCGATGAGGAAAGGCAAATTACTGGCACTCGCTTCGGGCGGAGACTAGGCTTGCTCCGGCCAGATGACATCGGCATGCCATACCTTTAGTGACTTTGCAGATGCTCCCGCACTGAACAGCTGAAAGCCGGAGACTATAAACTACCGGTCCAGCAGAGAGTAAATTGCCTCTAATCACCAAGGCCGAAGGACACGGGAAAACAGGGAATCAAAGGGAAACAGGGAGTCAATGGTCTGGATTGTAACATAAACAAAGTAAATTTAAAGAGACCCCGATCCGGACGATGACATATACTCTCTGGAATTTAGAAGATTGAGGGGGGATCTTATTGAAATGTATAAAATTCTAAAGGGATCGGACAGGCTAGATGTAGGAAGATTGTTCCCGATGTTGGGGAAGTCCAGAACGAGGGGTCACAGTTTGAGGATAAAGGGGAAGCCTTTTAGGACTGAGATGAGGAAAAACTTCTTCACACAGAGAGTGGTGAATCTGTGGAATTCTCTGCCACAGGAAACAGTTGAGGCCAGTTCATTGGCTATATTTAAGAGGGAGTTAGATATGGCCCTTGTGGCTAAAGGGATCAGGGGGTATGGAGAGAAGGCAGGTATAGGGTTCTGAGTTGGATGATCAGCCATGATCATACTGAATGGCGGTGCAGGCTTGTAGGGCTGAATGGCCTACTCCTGCACCTATTTTCTATGTTTCTATGTTTTCAATAACCACTTGTTACAACAGTGGTGTGGAGAAGAGCATCTCTGAACACACAATACGTCTAACCTTGAAGTAGATGGGTTACAATTACAGGAGATACCTAATAAAGTGGTCTATGAGTATATGTTCCTTGCTGTCTACAGATGCATTGCATTGTTCTTTAATTGGGTGTGGCCTCTGGATGTTCTCGGACATCTGCTGTCCATTAATATTTCAATTGTCAGACCACACTACTTAATTGTGTTCCTAACTGATAACTGAAGTTATGATAACTATGGGACCTCCATATTAGACAATGTATCGTGTAAATCCACACAGATGACATTGAACAAAGCTGAGGTGAGAGAGGGTTCTGGGACAGAAGAGGGAGTGTGCTTCCTCCAGCCTTAAACCACTCTGCTGCACCCATTATCCTGAATTTAGATCATTCAACAAGGATCTTCCAGCTGTCCACCTGGACTGGCTGCTCTAGAATGACCTCCTTTCATAGCTCCACCTTGTTACACTAGAACATGACACAATCGGTGCTGAAGTAGGTCACCTGACTACTCAGGCCTGTGAAATCTAAGCTACCACCAAAAAAAGCCATGGCTGATCTGTCCCAGGACTTAACCACTGTTGTCAGAAAAAGAGAGTTTCAAGTGTGCACAATTATACACACATGATTTCTAGCCTTGGTGATTCATATGCTCATTAGATAATTGAACATTGTGAGAGTTTCTTACTCACAACACTCTGTCAGGGAGTGGATGTGGAAAGGATGTTTCTTATATTCAGTGAGAATAGGACCAAAGGACACAATCTCAAGATAGAGGGACATCTATTTCGAACAGAGAAGAGGAGGATTTACTTTAGCCAGTGGGTAGTGAATATGTGGAATTCGTTGTCATGGATGGCTATGGAGGCCAAGCCATTGAGTGCACTTAAAACAGAGGTTGATAGGTTCTTGATTAGTCAGGATGAGCTGAATAGCTTAAATCTGCCTCTATGTCAAATGGTTTTGTGGTCTTTTGGTATTCAGAAAAGTTTCCTTCATTCCAAGAGATCCCAAGGGGAGAGTGTGATACTAGGTCTCCCATTAGGGAACAAGACAGGCAGATGATGATGTGGGTGTAGGGTAACATAAAACCACAAGACATAGAAGCAGAATTAGATCATTTGGCCCATCAAGTCTACTCTGCCTTTCTGTCATGGCTGATTTATTATCCCTCTCAGCTCCTTTCACTACCTTCTTTCCATAGCACTTGAATCCCTGTCCAATCAAGAGCAGTTACATCATCCTTCCTTTAGAATATTTATTCATCTTTGGGATGTATCTATCCTGTGCCTTCCTTATTGTGCCCAGAGACTTCAGCTATTCTGTTCTGACATCACCTCTGCTATTTTCCCCTCTCAATTAACTTTGGCCAGTTTCCCTTTTGTGCCTCTGTAATTCCCTTTATTCCACTGTAATACTGATACACCTGATTTTCAAGCTGGTGATCATAATTCCATTAGTTTGAAGATAATCAAGGAAAAGCATAGGGTTGGTCATTGGACTGAGATTCTAAATTGGAGAATGGCTAATTGTGATGACATCAGAAAGGATCAGGCAAGTGTGGATAAGAAAGTTTGGTAAGTAGGGAGCCTTCAAAAGTGAGATTTTGAGAGTACAGTTTTGTATGTTCCTGTCAGAATAAAAGTCAAGCCGAATAGGTTTAGACATGTTTTTTGAGAGAATATGAAACCCTGGTTAAGAAGAAGACGGATGTGCATATAGGCAAGAAGGAACAAATGAGAGAGATTCTTGAGGAGATTAAGAAATGCAAGAAAACACTTAAGTGGTAAATCAGTAGGGCTAAAAGAAGGCATGAGACCACAAAACCCTAAAACATAGGAGCAGAATTAGGCCATTCTGCTCATCGAGTCTGCTCCGCCATTTCATCATGGCTGATCCCGTGTCTCACTCAACACCATGCACCTGCCTCCTCACCATGTCCTTTGATGCCCTGGCCGATCAGGAAATGACCAACTTCTGCCTTAAATACATACACGGACTTGGCCTCCACTGCAGTCTGTGGAAGAGCATTCCACAGATTTACTACTCACTGGCTTAAAGAATTCCTCCTTACGTCTGTTTTAAAGGGTCGCTCCTCAATTTGGAGGCTGTGCTCACTAGTTCTGGGTACCCCCACAGGAGGAAACACTCTCTACACATCCACCCTTTCAACATTGGGTAGATTTCAATGAGATCCCCCCCACGTTCTTCTAAATTCCAGTGAGTACAAGCCCAAAGCTGCCAAATGCTCCTTATATGTTAACCCCGTTATTCCCAGCATCATCCTCTTGAAATTCCTCTGGACTCTCTCCAATGACAATATATCCTGTTGACAATACTCTAAGTGCAGCCTGACTAGTGTCAGATAAAGGCTCAGCATTATCTCCTTGCTTTTATATTCTATTCCTCTTGAAATAAATATCAGCATTGAATTTGCCTTCTTTACCACAGAGTCAGCCTGTAAATTAACTTCAGGGGAATCTTGTACGAGGATTCCTAAGTCCCTGTGCACCGCTGTTGTTTGAACCTCTTCCCCATTTGGATAATATTCTGTGCTAATATTCCTTTTAACAAAATGCATTATCATACATTTCACAACACAGTATTACATTTGTCACTTTTTTGCCCGTTCTTCCAATTTTTCTAAGTCCTGCTGCAATCTTCCTATCATCCATGAATGTTGTCACAATGCTATCAATTCCATTATCTAAATCACTGACAAACAATGTGAAAAGCGGCAGTCCCACTACTGACCCCTGAGGAGCACCACTAGTCACCGGTAGCCAACCAGAAAAGGTGTCTTTTATTACCACTTGCTGCCTCCTGCTTGTCAGCCATTCCTCTATCCATGCCAGCATCTTTCCTGTAACACCATAGGATTTTATCTTGTTAAGCAGCCTTGTGTGTGGCACCTTACATACACATTCTGAAAATCCAAGCGAATGACATCCACTGCCTCTCTTTTGTCCACCCTACTTGTTACTTCCTCGAAGAACTCTAACAGATTTGCCAAGTACCTTGAAACCTCATCCTTAATAATAGAATCCAACACTTTCCCAACCACTGAGGTTAAGCTAACCGACCTATAATTTCCTTTCTTGTGCCTTCCTCCTTTCTTAAAGTGATATTTGCAAACTTCCAGTCCTCTGAAACCATGCCAGAATCAACTGATTCTTGAAAGATCATGACCAATGCATCCATTACCTCCTTAGCAACCTCACTCAGGACTGGGATGTAGTCCATCTGGCCCAGGTGACTTATCCACCTGAAGACCTTTGAGTTTGCCTCGAACTTTTTCCTTTGCAATAGCAATGGCACTCAATCCTGCTCCCTGACACTCACGGACCCCTGGCACACTGCTAGTGTCTTCCACAGTAGAGACAGATGCAATGTACCCATTTAGTTCATCTGCCATTACTACCTGTCCCCTGTTACTACCTCACCAGCAACATTTTTCAGTTGTCCAATATCAACTCTCACCTTTCTTTTACTCTTTATATAACTGAAAAAACTCTTGGTATCCTGCTTTATATTATTGGCTAGTCTGTCCTCCTATTTCATCTTTTCCCTTCTTATAGATTTTTTAGTTGCATTTTGTTAGATTTTAAAAACTTCCCAATCATCCAACTTCTCATTCACTTTTTCTACCTTGTATGCAGTTTCCTTGGCTTTTATGCAGTTTTTAACTTGCTTTATCAGCCACAGTTGCCTACCCCTGCCATTTGCAAACTTCTTCATCTGCGGGACAAATCTATCCTCCACCTTGTGAACTATTCCCAGAAACTTCAGCCACCTCTGCTCTTCTGTCATCCTCACCAGTATCCTCCTCCAATCCACATGGGTAAGACCCTCTCTTGTGCCTCTGTAATACCCTTTATTCCATTGCAATACTGATACATGTGACTTATGCTTCTCCCTCTCAAATTGCAGTATGAATTCAATCATATTATGATCACTGCCTCTAAAGGGTTCCTTTATGTTATACTCTCTAATAAGATCTGGGTTTTCACAGCACACCCAATCTAATATAGCCTTTCCCCAAGTAGGCTCAAGCACAAGCTGCTCTGAAAAGCCATCTCACAGGCACTCAACAAATTCCCTTGTTTGCAATCTGACACCAATCTGATATTCCCAATCCCTTTACATATTGAAATTTCCTGTTACAATTGTGTCACTACACTTATCACATGCCTTTTCCTGCTCTCTTTGCAATCTCAACCCCACATCTTGGTTACTATTTGTAGGCCTATATATGATCCCAATAATTGCTTTTTTAAGACTATAAGACCATAAGACATAGGAGCAGAATTAGGCCGTCAGGTCTATCAAGCCTGCTCCGCCATTCAATCATGGATGATCCTTTATTCCCTCCTCCTCCTCAACCCCAGTTCCTGGCCTTCTCCCTGTAAACTTGGATGCCATGCCCAGTCAAGAACCTATCAATCTCCACCTTAAATACACCTAATGATCTGGCCTCCACAACTCCATGTGATAATAAATCTCACAAATTCACCAGTGTTTGGCCAAAGAAACTTTTACGCATCTCTGTTTTGAAAAGGCACCTCTCTATCCTGAGGCTGTGCCCTCTTGTCCTAGACTCCCCCACCATTGGAAACATCCTTTCCACATCTACTCTGTCTAGGCCTTTCAACATTCAAAAGATTTCAGTGAGATTCCCCCCACCCCATCCTTCTGAATTCCAGTGAGTACAGACCCAGAGCTATCAAACGTTCCTCGTATGATAACCCTTTCATTCCTGGAATTGTCCTTGTGAACCTCCTCTCCAATGCCAGCACATCTTTTCTCAGATGAAGGGCCCAAACTGTTCACAATACTCATGGTGAGGCCTCAACAGTGCCTTCTAAAGCCTCACCTTGCGTATTGTGAACAATTTTGGGCTCCTCATCTTAGAACACATCCTTGCTCTTGTATTCTAGACCTCTTGAAATGAATGCTAACATAGCATTTGCCTTCCTTACCCCTACCCATTCTGCAAGTTAACTTTTAGGTTGTTCTACACAAAGACTCTAAAGTCCCTTTGCATCTCAGAGTCTTGGATTTTTTTCCCTTTTAGAAAATAGTCCACACATTTATTTCTGCTACCAAAGTGCATGACCATACATATTTCAACTTAATATTTTATTTACCACTTCCTTGCCCATTCTCCTAATCAGCCTAAGTCCTTCTGCATCCTACCCATTTCCTCAACATTACCTGCCCCTCCACCAATCTTCATACCGTCTTCAAACTTGGCAACAAAGCCATTTTTCCATCATCGAAATCAGTTATATACAGCATAAAAAGAAGTGGTCCCAATACTGACCCCTACGGAGCACTGCTAGTCACTGGCAGCCAACCAGAAAAGGATTCTTTTGTTCCCACTCGCTGCCTTCTACCAATCAGCTGATGCTCTAACCATGTTTGCAACTTTCCTGTAATACCATAGGCTCTTAATTTGGTAAGCAGCCTCATGTGTGGCCCATTGTCAAAGGCCTTCTGAAAGTCCAAATATATAACATCCATTGCATCCCCTTTATCTATCCTACTTGTAATCTCCTCAAAGAATTCCAGCAGGTTCGTCAGGCAGGATCTTCCATGAAGGAAACCATATTGATTTTGTACTATCTTGTCCTGTGTCACCAAGTACTCCATCACGTCATCCTTAACAATTGACTCTAACATCTTCCCAACCACTGAGGTCAGGCTAAATGGTCTATAATTTCCTTTCTGCTGCTTTCCTCCTTTCTTAAAGAGTGGAGTGACATTTGCAATTTTCCAGTCCTGTGGCACCATTCCAGAGTTCAATGATTTTTGAAAGATCAATTCTAGTGCCACCACAATCTCTAACATTGCCTCTTTGAGAACCCTAGGGTGCAGTTCATCTGGTGCGGGTGACTATGTACCTTTAAGTCTTTCAGCTTTTTGAGAACCTTCTCTCTTGTAACTATAACTGCACCCACTTCTCTTCCTTCACACACTACAACATCCGACATACTGCTAGTGTCTTCCACAGTGAAGACTGATGCAAAATACTCATTTAGTTCATCAGCCATCTCCTTGTCCCCCATTATTATTTCTCCTGCTTCATTTTCTTGCGGTCCTATGTCAACTCTCATTTCTCTTTTATTTTTAACATAGTTGAAAAAACTTTTACTATCCATTTTGATATTATTTGCTAGCTTGCTTTCATATTTTATCTTTTCCCTTCTAGTGATTTTTTAGTTGCTTTTTGTAGGTTTTGAAAAACTTCCTAATCCTCTATCTTCCCACTCATTTTTGCTTTGTTGTATGCCCTTTCTTTTGCTTTTACAATAGCTTTGACTTCCCTTGTCAGCCATGGTTGTACTATTTTACCATTTGAGTATTTCTTCATTTTTGGAATACGTCCTGCACCTTCCTTATTTTAACACTTTCAGTTTTTAACTCCACCCACAAAGATCCGATATTCTCTGACCCTGTGTCATATCTTTCTAAAGATGTATTTCCATCACCACACCACCGCCTATGCCTTCCTGCCTGTCTTTTCAATACAAAGTATATCCTTTGATCTTTGAGCTCCCAACCATGGCCTTCTTTCATTCATGACTCAGTGATGCTCACAATGTCCAACCGACCAATCTCTAATTGCACCACATATTCATCCAACTTATTCCAAATGCCATGCATATTTAAATACAACACCTTCAGCCCTGCATTCTTCGCCCTTTTGTATTTTGCCACTCTTTACTCTGACTGCATTTGTACCCAATGATTTGCTTGTCTTTCCTTACATTCATGTTATATCCATCATCTATTTGTAAACCTGCTGACTCTTCCTGACCTCTATCATACTGGATCCCATCCACCTGTTGTGGTGATATCACGTGATATGATGTGTCAGAACGTGATTGAACAGAGTTCGGAGCATGCACAGCAATGACAGAATGATCGAGAAACTTGTATGGTGAAAACGTGGTTTGGTTTGCTTGTTGTAAATAAAAGTTCTAGTTTTAATTCTTTCAGAATATTGTTTGTTGTTAGTAACCCACAGTACATATAAAGAACACAACATGGTGTCAGAAGTTGGTCTGGAAGAATAATACATTTCGCTAACAGGGGAGAAGCGAAGATAATCGAAAAAAAGAGCGCAAGCTGTTTTGGTGTTTGCTAAAAGTTTTACAACTGGAAGTTTTGCAACCCCCATCAATGCTTCAGCTGACTGGAAATGTAGCTGAAAACTGGAAAAGATTTGAACAG
This sequence comes from Mobula birostris, assembly GCF_030028105.1. Taxonomy (NCBI): domain Eukaryota; kingdom Metazoa; phylum Chordata; class Chondrichthyes; order Myliobatiformes; family Myliobatidae; genus Mobula; species Mobula birostris. Next base: position 22,379,608 of record NC_092401.1, read on the forward strand.
TGTTTTGAAATTTATTTTTCGGCAATCGAAGCGAACAAAAAATCAGAAAAAAACTAAAGCTGCAATTCTACTCCACGTAATACGTGACAAGGCAATTGAGGTATATAACAATTTTGCTTTTGAAAATGGAGATAACTTGAATCTAAAAGTGATAATGGACAAGTTTGACACATTTTGTATACCAACGTGGACTGTGACAGATGAACAGTACAAATTTTTCAAATGTCAGCAATTTGTTACGGAGCTGAGACACCACAGTAGAAGATGCGAGTTTGCAGGGCTGCCAGACTCTCTCATTAAGGACAGAATTGTTTGCAGCATTCTGGATAATGGTCTGAGAGAAAGACTAACAGAGCACAAGACATCAACTTGGAAAGGCTTTGGCACTCTTCAAAGCTTTGGAAACCGTGACATCGCAGGCTGATGGACTTTTCAAAAAACCTAGAACATAGACGCTGTGAAGAAGTGCAAAGATATTAGAAAAAATAATAAAACGACTACAATTCAGAGCAAGAAGGCTGCGAGTGAATGGCTAAGGGTTTCCAGAGAGAAGGCATTTTTATTGCTCGGCGTAGAGAGAGGCAAGACTGCACAGGTGCATGACATCAGCCAGTAGAGCGGGAAAAGTTTAAAAAGAAGACCACCATATCCAGCGGGCAGCAGAGTGAGAGGTGGCAGAGTCATTGGGCTTTGGCTTAATGGACTTAGGTGGTAACGAGGCGAGGTAGGTCTACCTGTGTTAATTGCGGAAAAGAAGTAGTATGTAGGTGAGGCCGGTTTTCTGTGCTCGGTGTCAGATGTGGGAGGTCCTGGAGTCTCCCATCCTCCCGGACGGCCATATCTGCACCCAGTGTGTCAAGCTACAGCACCTAAGGGACCACGTTAGGGAACTGGTGTTGCAGCTCAATGACCTTCATCTGGTCAGTGACAGAGAGGAGGTGATAGAAAGGAGTTATAGGCAGGTGGTCACACTGCGGCCACGGGAGATAGACAAGTGGGTCACAGTCAGGAGGGGGAAGGGGAAGAGTCAGGTACTAGAGAGTACTCCTATGGCTGTACCCCTTGACAATAAGTATTCCTGCTTGAGTACTGCTGGGGGGGTGCAGCCTGTGTGGGGGAAGCAACAGTGGCTGTGGCTCTGGCAGAGAGTCCGGCCCTGTGGCTCAGAAGTGTAGGGAAAGGAAGAGGAAGGCAGGATAGGGAACTCTATCATTAGGGAGTCAGACAGGTGATTCTGTGGATGCAGGAAAGAAACTCGGATGGTAGTTTGCCTCCCAGGTGCCAGGGTCCCAGGATGTTTCAGATCGCATCCAAGATATCCTGCAGTAGGAGGGAGAACAGCCAGAGGTTGTACTACATATTGGTACCAATGACATAGGTAGGTAAAGGGGATGAGCTCCTGAAAACAGACTACAGGGAGTTAGGAAGGAAGTTGAGAAGCAGGACAGCAAAGGTAGTAATCTCAGGATTACTGCCTATGCCATGCGACAGTGAGTATAGGAATAGGATGAGGTGGAAGATAAATGCATGGCTGAGGGTTTGGAACAGGGGGTAGGGATTCAGATTTCTGGATCATTGTGACCTGTACAAAAAGGACAGGTTGCACTTGAATCCCAGGGGGACCAATATCCTGGCAGGGAGGTTTGCTAAGGCTACTGGGGAGAGTTTAAACTAGAATTGCTGGGGGGTGGGAACCGAACTGAACAGACTGAGGAAAAGGCAGCTGGCTCACAAATAGAGTAAGCTCGGGGACAGTGCTTGAGGGAAGATAGGCAGGTGATAGAGAAGGGATGCTCTCAGATGGACGGTTTGAGATGTGTCTATTTTAACACAAGGAGTATTGTGGACAAAGCAGATGAGCTTAGAGCATGGATCAGTACTTGGAACTATGATGTGGTGACCATTACAGAGATTTGGATGACTCAGGGTCAGGAATGGTTACTTCAAGTGCCGGGTTTTAAATGTTTCAGAAAGGACATGGAGGGAGGCAAAAAAGATGGGGGCGTGGCACTGTTGATCAGAGATAGTGTCACGGCTGCAGAAAAGGTGGACGTCATGGGTGGATTGTCTACGGAGTCTGTGTGGGTGGAGGTTAGGAAAAGGAAGGGGTCAATAACTCTACTGGGTGTTTTTATAGGCCGCTGAAAAGTAACAGGGATATAGGGGAGCAGGTAGGGAAACAGACCCTGGAAAGGTGTAATAATAACAGAGTTGTCGTGATGAGGGATTTTAATTTCCCAAATATCAATTGGTATCTCCCTAGAGCAAGGGGTTTAGATGGGGTGGAGTTTGTTAGGTGTGTTCAGGAAGGTTTCTTGACACAATATGTAGATAAGCCTACAAGAGGAGAGACTGTACTTGATTTGGTATTGGGAAATGAACCTGGTCAGGTGTCAGATCTCTCAGTGGGAGAGCATTTTGGAGATAGTGATCATAATTCTATCTCCTTTACAATAGCATTGGAGAGAGATACGAACAGACAAGTTAGAAAAGTGTTTAATTGGAGTGAGGGGAATTATGAGGCTATCAGGCAGGAAATTGGAAGCTTAAATTGGGAACAGATGTTCTCAGGGAAAAGTACAGAAGAAATGTGGCAAAAGTTCAGTGGATATTTGTGTGGAGTTCTGCATAGGTATGTTCCAATGAGACAGGGAAGTTATGGTAGGGTACAGGAACCGTGGTGTACAAAGGCTGTAATAAATCTAGTCAAGAAGAAAAGAAAAGCTTACAAAAGGTTCAGGGAGCTAGGTTATGTTAGAGATCTAGAAGATTATAAGGCTAACAGGAAGGAGTTTAAAAAGGAAATTAGGAGAACCAGAAGAGGCCTTGGCGGACAAGATTAAGGAAAACCCCAAGGCATTCTACAAGTATGTGAAGAGCAAGAGGATAAGACGTGAAAGAATAGGACCTATCAAGTGTAACAGTGGTAAAGCGTGTATGCAACTGGAGGAAATAGCAGAGGTACTTAATGAATACTTTATCTCAGTATTCACTATGGAAAAGGATCTTGGTGATTATAGTGCAGACTTGCAGCAGACTGAAAAGCTTGAGCATGTAGATATTAAGAAAGAGGATTTGCTGGAGATTTTGGAAAGCATCAAGTTGGATAAGTCGCCAGGACCGGATGAGATGTACCCCAGGCTACTGTGGAAGGCAAGGGAGGAGATTGTTGAGCCTCTGGCAATGACCTTTGCATCTTCAATGGGGACGGAAGAAGTTGCGGTGGATTGGAGGGTTGCGGATGTTGTTCCTTTAGGGAGTAGAGATAGTCCAGGAAATTATAGACCAGTGAGTCTTACTTCTGTGGTTGGTAAGTTGATGGAGAAGATCCTGAGAGGTAGGAACATTTAGAGAGGTATAATATGATTTGGAACAGTCAGCATGGCTTTGTCAAGGGCAGGTCGTGCCTTATGAGGCTGATTGAACTTTTTGAGAACGTGACTAAACACATTGATGAAAGAAGAGCAGCAGATGCAGTGTATATGGATTTCAGTGAGGCATTTGATAAGTTACCCCATAAAAGGCTTATTGAGAAAGTAAGGAGGCATGGGATGCAAGGGGACATTGCTTTGTGGATCCAGAACTGGACTGCCCACAGAAGGCAAAGAGTGTTTGTAGATGGGTCATATTCTGCATGGAAGTCGGTGACCAGTGGTGTGCCTCAGGGAGCTGTTCTGGGACTCTTACCCTTCATGATTTTTATAAATGACCTGGATGAGAAAGTGGAGGTATGGGTCAGTAAATTTGCTGATGACACAAAGGTTGGGGATGTTGTAGATAGTGTGGAGGGCTGTCAGAGGTTACAGCGGTACATTAATAGGATGCAAAACTGGGCTGAGACATGGCAGAAGGAGTTCAACCCAGGTAAGTGTGAAGTGGTTCATTTTGGCAGGTCAAGTATGATGGCAGAATATAGTATTAATGGTAGTGTGGAGGATCAGAGGGATCTTGGGGTCCAAGTCCATAGGATGCTCAAAGCAGCTGTGCAGGTTGACTCTGTGGTTAAGAAGGCATATGGTATATTGGCCTTCATTAATCGTGGAATTGAATTTAAGAGCCGAGAGGTAATGTTGCAGCTATATATGACCCTGATTGCATTGTTTCACCAACCTTTAAGCGACTGTCCTTTGCGAATTCAGTGAATGATGATCAAATTGCAAAGATATGCATTGAATGTGTCATACACACCTCGAAAATTTACATACACGGCTGACACACTTTCCAGAGCTGTGGATCTAACAACAAAAGACAGTCACAGGGATGCTATTGATGTTCAGGCATTTGTTGATATGGTCATAGAAACTGTACCAGTTGCTCCCAAAAAGTTGAAACTGCTGCGTCTTGAGACAGAGAAGGACAGAATTCTCAGTCAGGTTATACAAGTGGTGATGGATGGATGGCCAGACAATAGGCATGACTGTACTTCAGAAGTACAAGAATATTGGAACCACAGATCAGAACTTTCTGTTGAGGATGGAATATTGTACAAAGATAGCAGAATTGTGGTTCCTAAAAGTCTCCGAAAAGAACTGCTTGGGAAAATTCATGAAAGCCACCTAGGTGTTGAAAAATGTAAGAGAAGGGCGTGGGAAGTGAGGTTTTGGCCCAGGATGAATCAAGAAATTGCTGAATTGGTGTTTTCTTGTCAAATATGCTTTAAATACCAACCTAGCAACCCTAAGGAGCCACTGCATCCATATCATAGTCCTCAGAGTCCTTATCAGAAGGTAGGCATTATATTTTTGTAACTGACAACAAACATTATCTATTAATTACAGATTACTACTCATTGTACCCTGAGGTGTGTGGTTTGAGCAGAACAACAACAGAGAATGTAATTACATGCATGATATCAGTTTTTTCCAGACATGGTGTACCTGATGAAATTTTCACAGACAGTGGTCCAGAATTCCATGGTGAATGTATGAGAAATTTTGCTCATGAATGGGGCTTTGTTCATACAATATCTAGTCCATTTTTCCCTCAGTCTAATGGATTAGTTGAGAAGTCAGCAGGAATTATCAAGAAACTGATGCACAAAGCAAAAGATAGTGGAGGTGGTTTTTATAAAGCTTTGTTAGCCTATCGTAGTACTCCACTTGAATATGGATTTTCACCTGCTCAGCTCTTGATGGGACGCCGTTTGAGATCCAATCTGCCAATAGATGAGAGCCTTCTGAGAACAGAGGGAGGTGAACAAGTGAAAAGATGGAAAGATGAACACAAAGCAAAGCAGAAAACATACTTTTTCAGAAGTTCTCGTCCATTACCTGAACTGCACCAAGGAGATGAAGTAAGGATACAAGACAAAATGAACACATGGGCACAGAAAGCTACAGTACTTGAAGAAGTACAACCCAGATCATACATAGTCCAAACAGAAGAAGGAGCAGTATTAAGAAGAAATCACAAAGACCTTAAGAAAGAACCAACTTCACAGTTTCAGTTGACTGATGCAGACCAGGCAAAACAAGGAAATAACAATGAAACACAAGAACTGTGTGAACCACTTAGAAGGTCTGCTCGTGTTCGTAAACACCAGAGAGACTGATAGAGACATGTTAAATTATGTATTTGTTCTGAACAATGTTGCTAATTGTTTTTCCTTTTAAGGAAAGGAAGATGTGATATCACATGATATGACGTGTCAGAACGTGATTGGACAGAGTTCGGAGCGTGCGCAGAAATGACAGAATGATCGAGAAACTTGTATGGTGAAAACATGGTTTGGTTTTCTTGTTGTAAATAAAAGTTCTAGTTTTAATTTTTCCAGAATATGGTTTGTTCTTAGTAACCCACGGTACTTATAAAGAACACAACCCCTGCCATATTATGTTAAACCATTCCCAACAATTCTCATAAATCTGCCAGCAAGAGTATTGGTCCTCCTCAGATTGAAGTGCAGCACTTCCCTTTGTACAGATCCCACCTGCCTCAGAAGAGGTCCCAAGTCTCCAGAAATCTGAATCCCTGCCCCTGCTTCAATCCTTCAGCCACATATTCATCTGCCACCTCATTCTATTCCTATCCTCACTCTCATGTGACACAGGCAGCAATCCCAAGATTACTACTCTTGAAGTGTATGGGGTGTCAGGGACGGGTAGCACCTCTGGTGGGGGAACATGTCGCGTCCTTCTCAGGGTGGTTTGTCCACCTTTGGTCCCCACCTGGTACTCAGCTCTCACCTGTGGCGCCTCGTAGCTGTTTGCAAGCGACAGCGGCCACACCCCGGGCAACGGCATCGACAAGCCGGCTAAACGAGGTGAGGGTAGCTGACGGGTCTCAAACCCTCGGTGAGATAGGGAGATGCCTATCCCAGCATGTGAAGACAGACTCCGGCAGATTGAGCGGACGTGACCAGCGAAAGGTCCATCGGGTAAGAAGGCGGTCTCTGCAACCGTCGTGGAACGTGTAGAGCACGACAAGACACAGAAGACGTCCCGGTCATCCACTGCGCCTCATCCCATCTCCAGCCGTCTTGACTCTGTCTTGCCACTGGATCTAGATGGGAATTGGAAAGAGAGAGTGAGGCTGACGCTGCACAACTCTCCTTCACTTAAATCTAAATCATGTGCTAGTCTCGACACCATTAACGGTGTCGAGGTCCTCATCGACGACGACGATAGACGAACATGGACTACTCTTGAGGTCCTGTTTCTCAGCTTCCTTCCTAGCTACCTATATTCTTTTCTCAGGACCTCCTCTGTCATTGGTAGTAATGCGTACCACAACTTCTAGTTGCTCACCCTCCTGTTTTAGTTCTGTTGGCAGACAAGTGAAGGAGAATCCCAAGAGATTCTACAGATATGTGAAGAGAAAGAGGATAACAAGGGTCAAAATAGGTCTCATTGAAAATCAGCAAGGTTGTATATTCTTAAATGGTGTTTGTGCATCAGTGTGTACTTGGGAGACAGACACTGAATTTTAGAACTGAGGCATAACAGGATTTATATACTGATCTGGGAAAAAGCCTCTGACTATCCACAAGATCAATGCCTCTCATCATGGATCATATACTGATTACAGAGGAAAATGTACTTCAGATTCATATTCAGATATATTTATCATATGTACATTGGAACAACCAATATACCTAAGGATGTGCTGTGGGCACTCACAAGGGTCACCACACATTTTGGTGTCAAAATTGCAACCCTACTTTGCTAGGCAGAACAACATGGAATACAATAAAATAGAATACAGCAAGCAACAAAACAACCACCGTCCCTTTACACTCTCCCACCCACACATGAACAGTTTATCAACTTCAGGACAGGCCTCTAGTCCTCCATGTCTCCAGGCTTCAGCCGTCAAGCTAGGGTCTGACAAGATGTCCCCTTGGACCCTGTGGGAGGCTAGTGCACAAATTGCAGGAACCCTGGCAGAGGTAGTTAAATTATCCTTAGCCATGGGTGGACTGGAGAATAGTTATTTTGTTCATGAAAGCTCTAAGAATAACCCAGGAAATTATAGGCTGGTGAGCCTGATTTCAATACTGCAAAAATTATGGGAAGGTATTCTAAAGGACTGCATGTATAAGTATTTGGATAGACTGATAGAAACATAGAAAACCTACAGCACAATACAGGCCTTTTAGCTCACAAAGCTGTGCCGAACAAGTCCTTACCTGAGAAATTACTTAGGGTTACCCATAGCCCTCTATTTTTCTGAGCTCCACATACCTGTCCAGGATCCTCTTAAACGACCCTATTGTATCCGCCTCCATCACTGTCGCCGGCAGCCCATTCCACACATTCACCACTCTCTGCATAAAAAATCTTACCCTTGATATCTCCTCTGTACCTTCTTCCAAGCACCTTAAAATTGTGCCATCTTGTGCTAGGCATTTCAACCCTGTGAAAAAGCCTCTGATTATCCACAAGATCAATGCCTCTCATCATGTTATACACAGATTAAGGATAGTCAACATGGCTTTGTGTGTGGGAGGTTATGACTACCTGCAAGAAGTGCATATGGCTGCAGCTCCCTATAAAATATGCTAGGGAACTGGTGCTGGAGCTGGATGCACTCCAAGTCATCTGGGAGGCTGAAGATTGATTGGCAGAAGTTACAAGGAGGTAGTCATTCCGAGGCTATAGGTGGGTGACTGTTGGGGAAAGGAAAGGTTGTTGAGAAAAATACTGTAGATCTACAAAAAGCCCCAAGCAGCATTTTCTTTTTTCAATATTGAGAGCACCACCTTGGAAGTGCTGTCATTTATCTTTGTACCCAGACAGACATGCTCATCTTAGCATATGAGGTCAGATCTGATGGACGGTGGATGAGATCTACAGTGAGATCCAACGTCCAGGAAGGCGATTCTGCAACACTCCATGGAGAGCAAAAGGCCTGACAAGGCATAAGAGAAGTCATTGTCATCCACTTCAACCAAGGAAGACCCCAGTTTGTGATGCTTGTTCATTGCACAGAGGCTAGTAAAGTCAACCGGAAGAGTGAGCTGAAGAGTCCTCTGCATCGGAAGAGTCCTCTGCCCTTGGCCTCAATGACTCAATCTTTTTAATCTGGTTTCATGCTTAAGTCGGACAAACATCAGTTTGTTCCCACTCTCAGGGCCTGCATTCTTGAAAGTCCAGTTTATCAAATATTTAATGATATCACAAAACACCAGGTTGTACAGACAGTTCAAAAGGAAATTAAAGGCTGTGGATTACAGTGAATGTAGTCCAAAAAAACTATATTTAATAGAATGGTTAGTAGTTCTGTTTGCTGCCTGTAAAGTGTTGCAGTGTCTCGCCAGCACCATCTTCACAGAGGAACAGATTTGTAGGCAGATTCCACAGCCTTTGGCTCCTCCCCCTCCCCCTTAAGAATGCTACTGATCTGGTCTGAGAAGGTTCTGATGCTGGTACCTGGAAGGCACATACCATCTGAGAGTCTCATTCACATTCTCAGAACCCCTAATCAATGAATCCCCGATCACTACTGCACTCCTCTTCTGCCTCCTCCTCTTCTGAACCAGGCTCAGTGCCCAAGACCTGACAAGTGTGGCTTTCCTTGATAGTTGGTTCCTTCCACCCAGCAATATCTAAAATTATATACTTGTTATTGAGGGCAACAGTCACAGGGATATCATGTTCTCTTTCTCTGTCCATCTCTTTCTTAAGTGTACTCTCCCATCCCTATACTCCTTCAGAGGTTCAGTTGATCCCAGCTGCCTATACCTGATATTATATAGTACTTTTTTTCTGACCAGAGCCCTAATATCCCCAGGTTTTTTAATCCTGCCCTTCACTCTTGCAGGAACACATTAGCCTCGAGCTCTCACTGAGACAGACAGCTAGATAATAGTGGTATATGTCAGATGCTTACCTCTGGTTTGTTGGAAATAATTGTGACAGGCTGCCAGATATTACTTATTTAAATAGCAGGGATGTCTGTCCAATATAAATTTGTGTGATACTAGTACAAACAGAAATAAGATCTGACCTGACTATTACATCAAGGATGGTATTGGAGATAACAAATTAAGACTGAATGGAAAGACATAAAAGGGGAAATTTGCTGCTCTGCATTTGCCAATAATGTAATGACAAAGTGAAATATCACAGTCGATGATACTATCACAGTAGATTTTCGCACATTGTGCAACTGTTCAGAACTTCTGTGTTATTTTCAAGAGATGTCATCATCATGGTAACAAGGTCATTGTCTCACATAGGGAGGTGCCTGATGATTTGACTGATATCAGTGGCTGGAAACAGCATAAACAGCTTTGATCACATCAAGTGATAAACTAAAAGTTGGATGGGACTAGTTTTGAGGCAAAGATGAGGAGTCTGGAAGTTGAAGAATATAATGTTCATTGAATTCTCCAACTTCCAGTAAACTGCTTCCCTCTTTTTCCCCTCCTCCTAATCTACCTGGCCCCTCCTCTAACCTCTGCATCTACCCATCACCCACACAACTCCTCCCACAGATCCAAACTGCACTCCCCAGCTCCCTCCCTTGGTTACACCCTATCAGATTCCATCCTCAGCTCTTTGTCACATCTACCCACTACTTCCCAGCTTTTGGTTCTATTTACACTATCCTCTCCTGCTTCAGCTTATTATCCCTTCTCATCTGGACCCATCTCCTCACATGCTAGCTCTTGCTCTGCCCCTTTTCTTCGCCTTTTTATAGTGTCTGTCTCCCTTTTATCTTTCCGTCCAGGTGAAAAGTCTTAACCTAAACATCAACTGTCCATTTTCCTCTGCAGATACTGCCTGACACATAGGTTCCTCAAGTATTTTCTTTGTTGTTGAAGTTAATGGAACCTACCTTTCAGAAGCAGAGTTGTTACGTTCCACGTTTAGAACAATTATCAATTTTGATGCAATGTTTTACTGCTCCCTGATTCTTAACCATGCAGTTGCAGGCTGGAACAGTCTGTAGTGCAGTCTTTCCCTTTCATCGACTCCCAGGGCAGACTTTACTCTTCTTTGCCCACCTTCAGACAGAAACTGTGCGTCTTCCACTTAAGTGCTGCAGGTACCAATCTCAGGTAAAATAATTTAAACTGCTTCCCTTTTGCGTAAAATTCTATGTTGTCTAAAATCACCAAATGTATATTGTTTAAACCAATTCACCATCTTTCATTGGGTGCTGGATTCAGGGGCACAACCCCTTATGATAAATCCATGTGTAGTGGGCAGCATGATGAAGGAGGGAATTGGAGGCTGACTGTACTACCTGGATTCCTACTTCTATCTTCCCTCCTATCAGTGTTAGGGAGATAGGGTTTTCTCCCGACGTTTGGGATCCTACAGGCAGAGCATTTTGAAATTGCACACATGCCATTTTGAGGCAACATTTGAAACCCGTCTCTCCACTAATAAGTTTCACATTGCAGCATTACCCCAAGCAGCTTGGTTGAACTCCGGAGACCATCAGCAAACTAAACCTACCTCAATGACAAGTGTCCCATGGCATTGACCTCAACAACAATGAGGTGCAGCTGGTTATCCCACTGAACCCTTTCCAGTTCGCTTGTCACTCAGATCAGTCCACTCATGATGCCATAGCCTGTGTACTGCATTCCATCCTTTTTCACATGGAAAGTGGTGCCTCAGATGCTATGATGCTGTTTATTGACTTCAGTTCAGTGTTTACTATGATCATCCCAGAAGCTGGTGGGTAAACTGACCTCGCTGAGTCTCAACACCTCTCTCTGTAATTGGATCCCGGACTTCTTAACAAAAAAGTCACATCAGTCCATTTTGGCAGGAACATCTTTAAATGAGCACCAGCACTCCCCAGGCCTGCTACTGTTCACAGTGCTCACTCTTGACTGCATTGCTAAATCCAGTTCAAGTTATCAAGTTTGTTGATGACAGAACAGTGGATGGTCTCATCAACAACCATGATGGAATGGCATACACAGAGGAAGAAGAATGGCTTGTAGAATGGTGCAAACACAACTTAAGTCTCAATGTAGACAAGACCAAAGAAATGCTTGTGAACTTTAGGAAGCTGTAGGCTGACGACTCCACACTACGTATACACTGTTCTTCTGTGGAGAGAGCTGGGAACACATAACGTACAATCTAACCTGGTCTCTCAATAACACCCCTTTGGTCAAGAAAGCACAGCAATATCTTCACTTCCTGAGGAGATAGAGGCAAGTCGGACCTCCTCCCCATAGTAACCATCTTTTTAAAGGAGCACCATTGAGATTGTCCAGATCAGCCGCATTGCCATCTAGTGCAGGAATTGCAAGACATCTGACTGCAAGTCCCTACAAAGGATTGCAATGACTGCTGAGCGGATCATCGGAGTTTCCCTTCCACCCATTAGAGATGTTTATCAGAAGCGCTGTGTATTCAGGACCCTTAGCAATGTTATTGACCCTTCCCACCTGTCAATCCATCTCTTTGACCCCTACCATGAGGCAGAAAGTGTCATAGCATTAGGACAAGAATTTTTATGAGAAGCAGCTTCTACTTCCAGGGCACAAGACTACTGAACTCCCTGCCACCACCAGGGCTCAGGCCTCAAGGAGGTCCCAGGCCTCATCATGTGAAACACCAGGAGCGTTATACTGTTTACTTTTTATCTTGTATCGTACGTGCATCTTATTATTTGCTCACTTATTTGTGGTAATCTTATTTCATGTGTAATGTGTGTGATTGTATACTGTGTGCACCTTTGTCTGGTTGAATGTCGTTTTGTTTGGCAGTGTACATGTGTACAGGTGAATGACTATAAATTGAAATTGAACTTGAACTTTAAGGGGAAATGAGTCACAGATGTGCAAAGTCAGGGATCCAGGATTTGGAGTAAACTTTGGTCTCTAGGGCCGATAAAATTGACTGATTGCTTACCATTACTGAACCTCTTCATATCCCTCACCTGTGATGTGATCAAAGGTTACAATACAAGCCTCAGACTGTTTCAATCTAAAATACTATTGGAATCAAAGGCAGAATCAGGTTTATTATCACTGGCATGTGATGTGAAATTTGTATTGGACTTTCTTACGGGTGAAGACTGAGGATTTTGGTGTGGTGCACCTCTGCTGTGTATGTTTACTTTTGCCTTTATATTTTTCTCCCTTTTGCTGCTCAATATTTAAGTTGATTTTGCTAAGGTCGTGGTTTTTGTGGATGTGTTGTATTTTTTTTATTTTTTTGATTGTAATAAAAAGAAGAAAAAGAATATAATAACTTAGCAGCAGCAGTTCAATGCAATACATAATCTGGCAGAGAAAACTAATAAATAATAAAATAAAAATAATGATAATAATACATAAACAAGTAGATCAATTACGTATATTGAATAAATTTAAAAACATGCAAAAACAGAAATACTGTCTATTTTAAAAAAAGTGAGGTAGTGTCCAAAGGTTCGATGTTCATTTAGGAATCGGATGGTGGAGGGGAAGGAGCTGTTCCTGAATCCTGAGTGTGTGCCTTCAGGCTTCTGTACCTCCTACCTGATGGTAACAATGAGAAAAGGGCATGCGCTGGGTACAAGAGGTCCTTAATAATGGACGCTGCCTTTCTGAGACACTGCTCCGTCAAGATGTCCTGGGTACTTTGTAGGCTAGTACCAAAGGTGAACTACATCTTTATGACTACATTGATATGTTGGGACCAGGTTAGATCCTCAGAGACCTTGACACCCATGTACTTGAAGTTGCTCACTCTCTCCACTTCTGATCCCTCTATAAGAATTAATATGTGTTCCTTCGACTCACCCTTCCTGAAGTCCACAATAGGCTCTTTCGTCTTACTGATGTTGAGAGCCAGGTTGTTGCTGCGGCACCATTCCACTAGTTGGCATATCTCACTCCTGTATGCCCTCTCTTCACCACTTGAGATTCTACCAACAATGGTTGTATTGTCAGCAAATGTATAGATGGTATTCGAGCTATGCGTAGCCATACAGTCATGTGTATATAGAGAGTAGAGAATTGTGGGTGAGCACACACCCCTGATCGTCAGCAAAGAGGATATGTATGTTATCACCAATCTGCACAAATTGTGGTCTTCCAGTTAGGAAGTCAAAGATTCAATTAACAGTGCAATTAGTATAATCCTTGTTCTATCACCTGTATTGGGCAAGTCCATTGTGTTCCTGTAATGTATCCCTTCCAAAACGTTGCCAAAAGCAATCCTAATGATAATCCGTACTGAGATTTCTGATGATGTTTCATATCTTCTAGGACAGAGTGACAGAGTGAACTTGACCATAGAGAGCAGTTATCTCCAAAAATAACTGTATAAGTCTTATCTAGGTTCCCATGCTGTTTTCTGTTTCCTGCTGGATCTGCTGATTCCTGCTGAACTTCAGGTCCTGTCCTGGTTAAATAAAATCCAATTCAATATCAGGGCTGAACTTCCTTTATGCCGACTTCATTATTCTGATTCTATGGGTTTGAGTCATTATCAATAGATGGAAATGGAAATAGTCCTGTTTCCATTTGTGGGCTTTGCTTCTCCCAATGTATTGCTAAAAGTCAGCAAAGGAACTAATCACACTTGTTACATAAGTCAATGCTGCTTTGTCTTCAAACAATGCACTTATTGTTGTATTTTCTGTTTAACTAATTTGTGTATTCTTGTCTTCAGTTCTCACCTTTCTCCTCAATACCTGGATGATAGATCAAAAAGAGGTTTTTATTGGGCTATTTGCTCAGAATTCCTATAATCTGAGTTACGGGGTTAGGTTGAATAGGTTAAAACTTTATTTGCTGGAGTCAGAAGAATGAGAGGAGTTCTTAGGAATACAAATTTATCAGGGTATAGATAGGGTGAATGCATGGAAGCTTTTTCCCCTGAGGTTGGGTGAGAATAGAAGTAGAGATCATTGGTTTAGGATGAAAGGTGAGATATTTAAAGGGAATCTAAGGGGCAACTTCTTCACTCAGAAGGTGGTGTGAGTGTGGAATAAACTACCATTGGGTAGGTACAGGCTCAGTTGTAACATTTAAGAGGTTTGGATAGGCACACGGATGAGGAAGGTATGGAGAGCTATAGTCTGGGTGCAGGTAGATGGAACTAGACAAAGGTCCAAGCTGGCACAGACTAGATGGGCCAGAGGGCCTGTTACTAAGCTGTAGTTCTTTATGACTTTAATCCTTTTTTCTCAGCTGGACTTCAGACATGAATATTCCGTCATTTGCATTACTGACTGAAGATCAGGAGCAGCCACCACCAGCATCCCGATGGTACATATTGATGAATGCTGTGTGTTATTTGGTACAAATTTTGACATGTACAGTAGTGTATCAATTGGAAAATACTTAAATAACAAATTAAATTGGGCCATGAAATATCTTTGGTGAGTAGGATTAGGGAAAATCCCAAGATATTTTATTTGTATATTAGGAGCAAGGGAGTAGTTAAGAAAAGGGTAAATGAAAAAATTTATGATCAAATGAGGGAATTTATGTGTGGATCCAGAAGTAGTGGTGTATATTTGACTGTGTGTATTTTTCATCTATATTCACAAAGGCAAAGAAGATGAATCATAGTAAGGCGTTGATATTTTATGGCATGTTAATATGGAGAAGGAGGATATGTTCCATGTGTGATCACTCGATTCAAATATGATAAGGTGGTACATATTGGTGGATCCTCAGGTGGATGCAGAGGCAACCTTTAATGAAGAATGACTGTGCATGACTTTGTTTAAAGTGGGGAGGATGATAGATTGGGGTCAGGATCCAATGCCATAGAATTCAAGACAACTAGAGACTTTCTCCACCTTCACTGCCAGTGTTATGTGTCATCATTTCCCACCAGCTCCCCT
Source organism: Mobula birostris (assembly GCF_030028105.1). Lineage (NCBI taxonomy): Eukaryota > Metazoa > Chordata > Chondrichthyes > Myliobatiformes > Myliobatidae > Mobula > Mobula birostris. The sequence continues at coordinate 22,394,863 of NC_092401.1, forward strand.
GTTGAGATCTTGCTTGGATCACTCTTTGTCTGGAAACACCCTCTGGACCCAACCATTATGGGTGACTCTACTAGGAGCTAAGTGACAGAGAGCTAAACTCCAGACGACATTGCTCTCGGGATCTCGGGAACTCACAAACCTTGGGTAAGATTCCGTGTATACAGAAACATGAAGGTGGATAAGCCTCAACGGCACAAGGAAATGATGAAGATGATTGAAGACGATGGGGCAGTGGATGGCGTCTACATGGACATTAGTAAAGCATTTAACAGGATACTGATGGTCGGCTACTAGAGAGGATTAAGTCATAAGTGAGTCTGAGATGAATATCTTATTAGATTGCTCATTGAAGACAGAAATTGTGGTGGGTAGGTGTATTTCTGACTTGAGATCTGTAACCAATGGTTTGCCAGAAAGATCTGTACAGTATAGAAGAGATTTGGATTCAAATGTGGATGATCTACATAGCATACTTGCAGATGACACAAAAATTGATGGACATGTGTATAATGAGGAAGGTTGTCAAAGAATGCACAAGAATATGGGTCAGTTGTTAATAATGGAAGAAAATGACAGATTGAGTTTAAGTGAGATACGTTGCACAGGGAGTTCAAATGCAAGATGAAAGTATGCAGAAAATGGCTGGATCCTTAGGTGTTTTGATGTACAGAGGGATCTGGTTTGCAAGTCCAAAACTCCCTGGAAGTGGCAACACAAGTTAATAGAGTGGTGAAATAAAGACATTCAGTGTGCCTCCTCAGTTCTCAATATTTGAGCAGAAATGTTGGCAAGTCATGCTGCAGCTGTATAAATTTTGGTCAGGCCAGATTTGGAGTACTGTGTACAGATCAGGTTGCCCCATAACAGTAAGGATACAGAAGGTCCCAATGAAGTACCTGGTAAGGCTCTGAAAACCTGTGCCAACCAACTAGCGGGAGTATTCAAGGACATTTTCAACCTCTCACAGCTATGGGCAGAAGTTCCCACTTGCTTCAAAAAAGCAACAATATTACCAGTGCCGAAGAAGAATAATGTGGGCTGCCTTAACGACTATTGCCCGGTAGCACTCACATCGAAAGTGATTAAATGCTTTGAGAGGTTGGTTATGACCAGACTGAACTCCTGCCTCAGCAAAGACTTGGACCCATTGCAATTTGCCTATCATCACAATAGGTCAACGGCAGCCGCAGTCTCCATTGCTCTTCACATGGCTTTAGACCACCTAGACAACACAAACACCTACATCAGGATGCTGTTCATCAACTCTTGCTCAGCATTTAATACCATCATTCCCACAATCCTGATTGAGAAGTTGCAGAACCTGAGCCTCTGTACCTCCCTCTGTAATTGGATCCTCGACTTTCTAACTGGAAGACCATAGTCTGTGCGGATTGGTGATGACATATCCTCTTCGCTGACAATCAACAATGGCACACCTCAGCGGTGTGTGCTTAGTCCACTGCTCTACTCTCTGTGTACAAATGACTGTGTGGTTCGGCATAGCTCAAATACCATCTACAGATTTGCTGACAATGCAACCATTCTTGGTCGAATCTCAGGTGGTGACAAGAGGGCGTACAGGAGTGAGATATGCCAATTAGTGGAGTGGTACCGCAGCAACAACCTGGCACTCAACATCAGTAATACGGAAGAGCTGATTGTGGACTTCAGGAAGGGTAAGATGAAGAAACACATACTAATCCTCATAGATGGATCAGAAGTGGGGAGAGTGAGCAGTTTCAAGTTCCTGGGTGTCAAGATTTCTGAGGATCTAACCTGGTCCCAACACATTGATGTAGTCTTAAAGAAGGCAAGACAGGGGCAATACTTTATTAGGATTATGAAGCAATTTGGCATGTATACAAATACACTCAAAAACTTCTATAGTTGCACCGTGGAGAGGATTCTGACAGGCTGCATCACGGTCTGGTACGAAGGGGCTACTGCACAGGACGAAAAGAAGCTGCAGAAGGTTGTAAATCTAATCAGCTCCACCTTGGACACTAGCCTACAAAGTACCCAGTTCACCTTTAGGGAGCAGTGTCTCAGAAAAGCAGCGTCCATTATTAAAGACCTCCAGCACCCAGGGCATGCCCTTTTCTCACTGTTACCATCAGGTAGGAGAAACAGTAGCATGAAGGCACACAGTCAGCGATTCAGGAACAGATTCTTCCCCTCTGCCATCCGATTCCTGAATGGACTTTGAAGCTTTGGACACTACCTCACTTTTTTAATAAGCAGTATTTCTGTTTTTGCACATGTTTTAATAATCTATTCAATATATGTAATTTACTTGTTTATTTATTATTATATTTAATTTTATTTATTTATTATTACTTTTTTTCTGTCTCTGCTAGATTATGTATTGCATTGAACTCCTGCTAACAAACTTCATGTCACATGCCGGTGATAATAAACCTGATTCTGATTCTGATTCTGACTGGAGAAGATGCAGAAAAAGCACGTAAGGCTTTGACTGGATTAGAGTATTAGCTATAAAAAGAAGTTGGACAAACTTGGATTATTTTCTCTAAAGCAACGAGATTGAGGGGCAACTTGATAGAAGTATATAAAATTATAAGAAACAGAGTCTTTTATCTAGTGTGGAAATATAAAATACTTGAGGGAATAGGTGTAATGTGAGAAGAGAGATGTAGAAGGTAGTAATTTCTGGATTAATCCTAGTGCCTTGGGCTAGTGCAGATAGGAATAGTCTGATAGCATAGATGAATGAGTGGCTGAGGAGATGGTGTAGGGGACAGGGTTTACAGTTCTTGCATCATTGGAACATTTTCTGGGGAAGAGCTTACCTGTACAAGAGGGACGGGATGCATCTGAATTGGAGGGGGAAGCCAATACCTCGGCTGGGAGGTTTACTAATCCTACTCAGAAGTTTAAGCTAGTTTTGCAGGAAGCAAGGAACTGGAGCACCGGCTCAGTAAGTGAAGGAAGGTAGATGTCAGAGAAATATTGAAAGACAAAATTGAAATAACAGGTATGATGGATCAGATAGTTGAAGTGTGTTTATTTTAATGCTAGGACTATTATGGGTAAAGGTGGTGAACTTAGAACATGGATCAGTACATGGAAATATAATGTTGTGGCCATTACTGAAACACAGTGGAGAGAGGAGCAGAAATGGGTAATTAATATACCAGGTTTTTGAAGTTTTAGAAAAGATAGAGAAGGAGGGTTTGCACTACTAATCAGGAACAATATCACAGTTGTACTCAGGGGAGACATAATGGAGAGCTCAGACACTGAGTCCATTTGGGATTTGGGTGGAACTCAAGAATAGGAAGGGTAAAATCACACTGATCAGATTGTACTAGAGTCCCCCTAGTAGGCACCAGGAACAGATATGTAGCCGAATTAAGAAAATGCGTAAAAATGATAGTGTTGTTGTCATGAGGGATTTCAGCTTCTGTAAAATAAAATGGAACATTCTTAGTGCAAAGGGTTTAGATGTGGCAGAATTTGTTCAGTGTATCCAGGAGGGTTTCTTCATTCAATATGTGGAGTGGTCCAATGACAGGAGGGGCTGTGCAGAACCTGGTGTTGGCTGATGGGCTAAGCCAGGTGACTGATATTTCAGTTGGTGAGCAACTAGGGAGCAATAACCACAATTCCTTTACTTTCAGGATAGTGGTGAAAAGAAATAACTACATTCTACAAATCAGTAAATTTGAATGAAGCAAGGACAACGGAACTAGACAAGCCGATTGACTTTGCTTTGCCATGTAACTGAAGGAAATGGATGGTGCCATTTTGTGAAGCGACACTGCATCCTCCATTTTGTGAACTGGAGTTGCCTGGCTTGATCAGTGTTTTACAGTAGACATAATGATGCTCCAGGTAATCTGCTGGATGAGAGATCATTTCCAAATAAGAAGTTATTTGTGAAGTTTTTTTTTGATAAAAGATGCATGTTTGTGAATAGTGTAGTCTCTGACTACCCTAAGTGATTCGACCTGGTCTGACTGCCTTGAACCAGTCAGAGTCAAAGAGAACACAGAACCATAAATTACCAGTTATCACTTTCAGAAAAAGTGCTGGCTTGGATCAGAACCAATAAAAAAGTGTTAAAGGTCAGTCAGATGACCCACAGCCAATAACACTGAAATATGATATTTGAAATGGTAAGGATTGAATATAAAAACAAACACTTCGGGTGTTCTAACAGTGATAACCCCAGGTCAAATGTTGCTCAGGAACCTCAGACCATGCCAATGGCACTTGAACACGATGGTTAATTTTTGCCCACAGGCACTCCACACAGGCTGCAGTCCAATCACGTACATCCTTCCGAAGGCCGTGCCACACAAACTTTAGTGCACAGTTTCTGTGAGGCCTCCTGTCCCGTACATGAGAGGCCATATATGGAGTCCAAAACAGTCCGTTTCCAGTTTGTGGGCACTGTGGGGCGAGGGTGACTGGCTGAGATATTGCACAGGAGAGAAACCCCAGCTTCCCAAACTTAATGTCAGCAAACCGCAGGCCCGCGACCGTTGTTCGGTCAGCCTGGATCTCTGGGTCAGTAGCTTGTTTGGCTGCCATGCCAGCATAGTCAACCCCTATGTGTCTGGCCTCAATGGCTGGCCGTGGAAGGCAATCAGCTACGGCATTATTTTTCCCCTTGATATGTTGTATATCAGTTGTGAACTCTGATATGTAGTCCAGGTGGTGTTGCTGACTTGCAGACCAAGGGTCTGATATTTTGGCCATCGCATGCACGAGGGGTTTGTGGTCAATGAACATTGTGAAATGGCGAACCCCTAGAAGAAAGTGAAAATGGCAGACAGCCAGATAGAGACTGAGAGGCTCATGGTCTAACATTCTGTACTTCCTTTCGGGCAGGAAGGAGCTGCTGACTGAAAAATGTGAGCAGCTGCCACACGCCTCTGACCAACTGTTCATGCCCAGCACCCACAGCATAGTCTGAATTAGAATGGGGAAACCCACGAGGACAACGTACAGACAGCAATGGAATTGAACTCTGAACTCTGAAACCCCATCTCTGAAAGTGTTGTGTTACTGTGATGCCCCAGTCCAATCCAATGCTGCAAACGCTGTTGATCGTTGCACTTCCTCACCATCAGGAAACAGCAGCAAGAATCAGTTCCTCAAACCTGATCCACCATCACGTCTGATCTGATTTTAACTGGAACTCTACAAGTGGCATAACTGGGGCAGAAAGTACAAAACCATTTCCCCATGGTGAAGCTGTCCACCACTACAACACCCACACTCAGTGGCCATTGTATTAGCTATACCTGTATACCTGCTCGTTAATGTCAATATCTAATCCGCCAATCATGTGGCAGCAACTCAATGCATAAAAGCATGCAGACAGGATCAAAAGGTGCAGAAGAGCATCTCTGAATGCAGAACACATTTTATGTGAAGTGAGTGTGCTACAGCAGCAGAAGACCAAGAACATACATTTCTTGGCCACTTTATTGTGTACAGGAGGTAACTCATAAAGTGGCCACTGGGCGTAGGTGATTGGACAAAAAATATAAACAAGATGGATCCAACACAACATCGCCCCTTGCTGTCCCCAGAGGCAAAATTCAGGCTGCAGATTTTCTCCACCACCTCCCCTCCATACATGGATGTTGGTGCACGCATGTAGTTTCCTGAGTGATAACAAACTTTTAGCAGCTAACAGTGTGAGAGTGGCACCTCCTGCCCTGGATGCAGTCATTTTCCAGCAAGCCCTCCCAGCAGCAGCTCTTTGAAGGGTAGGAGCAGTCAGCAGGAGATGTGGATGCTGTTAAAGTGGTTTCCACAGTACTCTAATGCAGGGGTCCCCAACCTTTTTTGGCTGACCCCGGGGGTGGGGGCGGTAGGGTTGCCAACGGACAAGAGTAGCAGTCAAATACGTTGTGTTTACCCCGAGAAAGGCTACAATGACCATGAAGCCTTGTGCAGGCACCTGGGTGCGCACGCGTGTATGTGCCGATTTTTTTTTCTACAAATTGCTTGTGGCAATTCTGTATGGGGGGGGGAGGGTTAATCATGACCGGAATATAGGTGATAAATGGCTAATACACTCAATTTCATTTCTAAAAGGGTTTATGTAACGAATTTAATATTAAACACACAGCACATATTTTCCTGGCATGAATATAGTGATAAGTCAATTATCAGGGGAGGACAGGGGAGCCTGAAGTAAGTGTTGAACGAACTTCCAGTAGAAGTGGTCAAGGCAGGTTCGATATTATCATTTAAAGAAAAATTGGATAGGTATATAGACAGGAAAGGAATGGAGGGTTATGGGCTGAGTGCAGGTCGGTGGGACTAGGTGAGAGTAGCGTTCAGCACGGACTAGAAGGGCAGAGATGGCCTGCTTCCGTGCTGTAATTGTTTTATGGTTATAACAAGTTACTTATAAGTCAATAGCATCATAACATTTTAAGTAACATTTGGATATTAAACACACAGCACATATTTTCCCCATATGAACATATAAGATCTTTGCAACACACCAATATCGCTGAATCAATGGGAGCCCTGGGCTTTATCCCTGCAACAAGACGGTGCCATCGAGGGGTGATGGGAGACAGCCATACTTGAAGGGGGGTCCTTATGTCCAGGGCTTTTGTGGCTATCTCAGGATATTTAGCCTTGACTTTGATCCAGAATACCAGCAGAGGTGTTATGTCAAACATACTTTTCAGCCCACCGTCATTTGTAAGCTCGAGGAGTTGATCTCCTTCCTGTGCCGACATGGATAATGACTTCGCGTGCATAATGGCTCAACAGTGGACGTGACAGGGAATGAGGCTCTCACTCCCCATTCACACCGTATCCTGTGTTCTCACTGCCCAGGGCTGATCTAAACATCAGCCCAGATTCTGTAAATTTCTTCCTTATCTCTTCAACATCCTTGTCACCATATGCTTAGAGTAGCAGAGACAAAATTAGTCGCTTACTGTATGTTGTTTGGACTGGCTAGTGACCGTAACCTTCATTTGTTGAAGGATTTTAATTATGTTTTCTCGTTATATCTCAATGTTATGATCACTATAACTGCAGAAAACCAAATGTCAGTGAAACAAATAAAACTCATTCAGGACTTCCATTTTGAAGCTCCTCGCGCAGTTTGAATCATTCCAGCAGCTGGAACTCATTACTGAAACTCAACAGGTCACGTATCGTCTCTGGAGGAGAATAGAAAGTCGATATTTTGAGTTGAGACCCTCTTCTGGACTGGAAAGAAAAGGGGCATTACCAAGAAGGTGGGGGAGGGGAGGGGAAGGGAAACAAGTTGGCAGGTGATAGGTGAGTCCAGGTGAAGGGGAAGGTGAGTAGGTGGGATGAAGTAAGAAGATGGGTGGGGGAATAAGTGGAAAAGGTAAAGGGCTGAAGAAGAAGAAGGAATCTGATTGGGGAGGACAGTGGACCATGGAAGAAAGGGATGGATGGAGGGGGACGAAAGGGAGGTGACAAGGAGGTGAGAAGAAAAGGGGTAAGAGGGTAACCATGGGAATGGAAGAAGAGTGAAAGAGGAAGGGGGAATTATATGAAGTTACCTTTCTCTCTCCTCTTGCTTCCTCTCTCTCCTTCTCTATTTTTTCATTCTGGTTACCCACTTGCCCCTTCTCCTCACTTGCACATCTCTCCCTCTTGTTCCTGTCTTCCTTCCCTTTCTTCCATGGTTTTACCTTTTCCAGTCCTTTACCTCTTCCAATGATCACCTCCCAGCTTGTGACTTCATCCCCCTCCCCGACACACTCACCTTCCCCTTCACCTGGTCTCACCTATCACCTGTACTCTTTCCCCTCCCCCACCTTATTATTCTGGCTTCCTGCCCTTTCATTTCCAGACCTGATGAAGGATCTTGGGCCGATTGGGAGCATTTTTCAATCTCTCATTGTTACAGTCAGAAGTTCCCACCTGCTTTAAAGGGCAACAATTATACTAGTGCCCAAGAAAAGCAAGGTGAGCTGCCTTAATGACTATTGTCTAGTAACACCCACACATATAGTGATGAAGTACTTCGAGAGGTTAGTTATTGCTACAATGAACTCCCATCCCAGCAACGACCTGGACCCAGTGCAATTTGCTTATTGCCACAATAGTTCTACGGTGGATGTGATCTCATTGGCTCCTCATGCAGCCTTGGACCCACTGGACAATACAAATGCCTTTGTCGGGATGTTGTTTACTGACTACAGCTCAGTGTTTAACAGAACTGTTCCCATTGTTCTGATCAAAAATCACCAGAACCTGGGCCTCTGTACCTCCCTCTGCAATTGGATCCTCAACTTCCTAACTGGAAGACAACAATCTGTGCAGATCGGAAATAACATCTCCAACTCGCTGACAATCAACACTGGTGCACCACGGGAATGAACGCTTAGCCGACTGGCCGACTCTCTCTACACCCATGACCGTATAGCTGGGCACACCTCAAATTCCATCTATAAATGTGCTGACGATACGACTATTGTTGGCAGAATTTCAGATGGTGACAGGAAGGCATTCAGGAGCGAGATTTATCAGCAACTTGAGTGGTATCACAGCAACAACCTTGCTCTCAATGTCAGTAAGATCAAACAATTGCTTGTGGACTTGAGAAAGGGTAAGGTGAGGTAACACACATGAGTTCTCATTGAGGACTCAGAAATGAAAAGTGTGAGCAATTCCAAGTTCCTTGGTGTCAATATCTCTGAGGATCTGTCCTGGACCCAACATACCAATGCAGCTACAAAGAAGGCAGGACAGTGGCTTAGGAGTTTGAGAAGATTTGGTCTGTTACCAAAGTCATTTGTAAATTTCTACAGATGTACGGTGGAGAGTGTTTTAACTGTGTTCATCACCATCCAGTATGGGGGTGGGGAAGCTATTGCACAGGATCAAAATAACTGCTGAAAGTTGTAAACTCAGTCAGCTCCAACGTGAGAAATGTCCTCCATAGTATCCATGACATCTTCTAGGAGTGACGACTCAAAAAGGTGGCATCAATTATAATGACCCCCAGGTCATGCCTTGTTCTCATTGCTACCATCAGGAAGGAGGTACAGAACCTGAAGGCAATCAATGAAGAATTCAGAAATAGCTTCCTCTTCTCTGACATCGCTTTCAGAATAGCCATTGAACCATGAAACAACAAATTTCATGATGTATGCTGGTGATATTAAACCTGATTCTGATTTGAAACATTGGCTGTTTAATCCCCTGCAAAGATGCTGCCCGATTTTCTCAATTCCTCCAGCATGCTTCGTGCCTTTGCTCAAGATCTCCAGCTTTCGCCGAATCTCTTGTGTTTACTTGTTCTCACTTGTTCTGTTATTGTGAACCTCCATCCTTGAGAGACAGATACGTTCATGTGGCTGCTAATTAATGAGTCCACCCTGCTCACACTGATCTATTCACTGGGACAGAGAGTGTGGACTTGGTGACTTGGAATGATGACTCTGGTGCACAGATCCTGAACAAGACCCCTATTGAATTGATGGTTGGGCCACAACCCCAAGATGCCCAACTTTACACAAGAGATTCTGCAAAAGCTGAAAATGCAGTCTAACACACACAAAATGCGGGAGGAACTCAGCATTTATGGAGGGGAATAAGGAGTTAATGTTTTGGGCTGACTTTCATCAGGACTCCTGCCTTTAGACGTTTTCAGGAAAAGAGTTTCATTTCCTTCTCCATTGTTGAGTCAGTGTGCTGGTGAGATTATACAGAGTATAAAATCCAGAGCTCACAGTGACAGCTGACACAAGAAAGGGTGAGGTGTGTAGAGAATGGGTCTCGGCAACATGAGCAGCTGCCTGCCTCTTCTGGGTAAGTGTTAATTCTGAAATATTTCTCTTTTTGGCCCTGGTCCGCTCTTTTCCCTCCCCTCTCCACTCTTCTCCCACCCTGCTCTCCCCTCCCCCTTAACTTTACTCATCATATTTCTGTTGCTTCTCCATTCCTTTCCATTTCCAATTCTACAATAGTACCCCCTTTTTTCAGCAGAGTTGCAAAAATCTATCCAACTTTGTCTTAAATATATTTACTGAGGTAATCTCCACTGCTTCATTGGGCAGAGAATTCCAAAGATTCACCACCCTCTGGGAAAAACCGCTCTCATCATCTCCGTCCTAAATCTACTCCCCCGAAACCTGAGGCTACGTACCCTAGTTTTAGTCCCACCTATAAGTGGAAACAACTTTACCTTATCTATCCTTTAATAATTTTATATGTTTCTAGGAGATATCCTCTCATTCTTCTGAATTCCAGTGAGCACAGACCCAGGCGATTTGATTGGATTCAAAGTTGACTTGAACATAGAAGACAGTAAGTAGTGGTAGAGGGGTGTTATTCTGACTGGAGGTCTGTGACCAGTGAATTCCACAGGGATCAAAGCTTGGACCTCAGTTGTTCGTGATATATAGAAATGACTTTAATGAAAACGTGGGTGAGTGGGTTAGTAAGTTCGCAGATCATTCAAAAAAAGATTGGTGTTGTCATGAATAGTGTAAAAGGTTGCCAAAGTTTACACCAGAATATAAATGAAATTTCAAATTCAAATCCAAATTAAATTTATTATCAATGTACATATATGTCAGCATAAACAACCCTGAGATTTATTTTCTTACGGACATTAACAGTAAAAACAAAGAAACACAACAGAATCAGTGGAAAAAACACACAGAAAACAAGATAGGTAAACGTTCAATGTGCAAAACCCAACAAATTGTTAATTGGTAGCAGATGGACAGGACGATGTCCGGTGCAGTTTAATCTGGCCAAGTGTGAGGCATTGCACTTTGACACATCAAATGTAAACGGACAGTACACAGTTAATGGCAGGACCCTTAACAATGCTGATATTCAGAAGGATCTTGGGGTCGAAGTCCATTGTTCCCTGAAAGAGTCTGCACAGGTTAATGGGGTGGTAAAGAAGGCAATTGGAGTGCTTCCCTTGCCTTTGAGGAATTGAGTTTAAGATTAAGGAAATTATAACAAGAAGTCCTTATTTGATAATCAAAATAATTTGACCTTGTGCTTTATTGTCTGCCAGTCAGTGCATGATATTTTTAACTTCATTCTGTAATCTGTTATTGTATTTCCTCCTGCACTGTTGTAATGAAATGATGTGTAGGGATGACATGCATAACAAAGTTTTTTGTTGGAACTCATTTAATGTGACATTAATAAATCAACTGATCAGTTTACCAGCTGTGTAAAGTTCTGGTTAGGCTGCAACTGGAGTATTGCATTCAGTTCTGGTCGCTCTAGTCTGGGAATGATATGAGGCTTTGGAGAGGGTGCTGAAGAGATTTGCCGTGCTGCTGCCTGGATTGGAGGGAGTGCGTGGTAGGGAGAGGTTGCACAAACTTTGGTTATTTTCTTTGGAGTGGCAAAGGCTGAGGGACAGACAGAAAAAGTTGACAAGGTTGGAAGGACATAGATAGAGCAGGGAGTTGGTATGTTTCTCCAGGGTTGAAATGTCTGATACAGGAGGGTGTGCTTTTAATGGGGAGGGGATGCTGTATTGAAATGAGATGTGCGAGCCAAGTTTTTAACACAAGGTAGGGGTTACCTGGAATGTAGTACGCACATGAATAAGCAGAGATGGATATGGACATTGTTTTGGCAGAAAGGAAGAGTTCAGTTTAGTTACTGGTTTCATTAGTTCAACAGTACACCGAAAGACCTGTTCTCTGGTCCTTGGCCAATTGAATCAGCCTAGGGTCCAGTAAGGGTGTTCTTGGCCCACCCTTTTGAGCATCTTCTCCTGGTTGAAGAGGGACAGGAAATCAGTAGACCAACCATCCGAGGATATTGAACCAGATCTCAGACAACAAACATCATCCTGAATGGACCAACATTGAATTCACGGTATTGTTCAGGGTAGATCACATGGGCCAGCGCATGGCCCAGGGGGTGAATGTTCTCTGGGCAAAGATGCTGCCATCTTTGCTGAGGGAGGAGACTAGACTTGAGCTTCTGAGGAAGTGAAAGTCAGCGGACCCAGGTTTAGTCTTGATCTCAGGTATTCTTTGTGAACTTTGTATGTTCTTCCTGTGAACACGAGGTTCCTCTGGGTGTTCCAGTTGCCTCTGACATCCCAAGGATATACAGGATTAATTATCACTGTAAGCTACCTCTTAGTGTAGGTAAAGAGTAAAATAACCAAAGGGGAGTTGATGGGCATCTGAGGGAGAAGGTTGCCAGGAAACAAGAAGGGAACAAGAAGGAAATAAGAAGGGAAATAGGACAGATGGGATTGCTCTGCTGGAGCTAGTGTGGGATGGATGGGCTGAATGGCTTCTGTCTGGCACACAAGTCAGTAACATGGCAATGAGCACCCAGTGTCATGAGAGGGACATCCACCCAGTCACATGGTTTTCCCAAGAGCTTGCTTCCAGAAAGCTCCAAGGATCTCGGTTCATTTTGTCCTGCCGTGGAGACTGACTTCTTGAAAGCTGACAATGGTCAGTTCCACCAATAATAGGGAGTATCTGAGCCAATGTTTGGATCGTCGTCCCACAAACTGTGTGTGGACCCTGGCTGGATTGATAGGGTGAGAACAGTTGGTTAAAGGTACGGGCCAAATCTCCTATTCCCTCTGGATCCTTAACTGGGGACAGAGAAGGAAAATGGTCAGAGATGGAGAACTAGCTATAATTATCATACTGACAAGGACAGGCTTGAAGGGTTGAATGGTCTCATCCTATCTTCTATGTTTCTATGTGCAGGAGGGGCTGTCATCGAGCATACCTTCATGATCCGGTGGTGAAGCCACCATTTCCCCACCAGTTAGAAGAGAGAGTCACAGAACAAAATTATCTGGGACCTTGCATATGAGTCTCAGTACATGATGAGCTGCAGGTCTGTTAGCGGACTCTTCAAACCCTAGTGCCTTTGTCCCGGGACAGGCTCTTTTACAGCTTGAGTCAGAGTCTCAGTCTGTGCCCATCTCCAGGAATTCCATCCCAGACCTCAGCCTCCAGTAGCTTTACTCTGTATATAACTCATGTTGTCTCTGCCCATGATATATTTTTGGGACAATGTGAAGGGAGCTTCATTCTGTACTTACCACATGATGTCCCTGCCTCAGATGTGCTTGTGCTACATTGCAGAGGGATATTTACCATGTATTTAACCCATGATATCCCTGCGCAGGATATGTGTTACTCTGTATTTAACCCATGTTGTCACTGCTCTGGAAGTATTTGATGGGATAGTGTTGAGCAGGGGTTCCTGACCCTTTTTTATGCCATGGAGCCTGACCTTTTACCGAAGGGTCCATGGACCCCAGTTGTGAACTCCTGCATTTTTAAATCTTTTTTATTAATTATAATTGAAAATTAACAGAGAAAAATACATCAAAATAATCAAGACAACATATCCATATGTAGAATAAGAGTCAAACTATCAACCAAACTGAACAATATATCAATAATAATAAAAAAAAACAAAATGTTAAAGCTATTTTTTTGGAAAAAAGAAAGAAAGAAAAAAGAACTCCAACTAACTAAAACAAAAAAAAAACCCTAATAACAAAAAAACGGGGGAAAAACCCATTTGGAGCACAAACCCAGAGCTATCATACAAGCTTCCATAAAAAAAGACATCAATCCACCAACCAAATCCATATACCCAAGCATCAGAAAAGGACCATCTTTATTAACTCAAATCAAATGATAATAACGGGCAAAAGAACCCCATCTTTTCTCGAAGTTGAATCTAGGATCAAAAGTTCGACTTCTAATTTTTTCCAAACTAAGACATAACATCATCTGAGAGAACCATTGTATCAAAGTGGGAGCAGAGGTATCTTTCCATTTTAATAAAATAGCCCTTCTAGCCAAAAATATGACAAATGCAATTACCTGTTGGTCTGATATAGAAATACCATAAATATATTGAGGAATTATACCAAACAAAACTGTCAACTTATTAGGTTGTAAATTGATTTTTAAAGCTTTAGAAATTGTAGAAAAAATAGATTTCCAAAACTGTTTCAATACACATGACAAAAACATATGTGTCATTGTAGCTATCTCAGTTTTACATCTATCACACTGACTATTTACATTAGGAAATATTTTAGAACTCCTGATATAGAGAGATACTTACATTGTATTTAACCCTCTCCTGCCCAGTCTCTCTGCATTTGCTTTGTGACACTGAGTGGATGAGCAAATCCCTGCCCTCATTTAGTTGGAGTCCCTGAGCATATCCATTTGATCCTTGATCTGAGTAAATGTCGGGGATGAATATTTTTCCAACTCTAACAATTGCTGGGTGAGTGGAATGTGTTGCCGGGATGGTGATTCAAAGTTCAAAGTACATTTATTATCAAAGTATGTACACATTATAGAACCTTCAGATTTATCTCCCAACAGGCAGCCACGAGACAAAGAAACCCAAAAACAAACCACACATATATAAAAATAAATAAAAAGACAACTGCCTAACACCCAATGTGCAGAGAATAAAAACCACATCATGCCCATAGAAAATAAAAGAATAAAATCACCCATAAAAAGAAGACAACATGCAATGAAAAACACACACCATGCAGACAGTAACCACAGCAAATAGCGTTTCTGAACTGAAGTCCGTAGGAGAGTCCCAGAGTCCAGCGCAGAGTCGAGTAAACGTAATGGGGCAACGATCAGAACCAGCTCACACCTCACCTCAGTCCTGACCTTTTCAATCTGTCCGGTGCTGAACTCTCCATCCAAACAATGGGTTCTGCCTCATGGATACACCGACTTCGCCTGCTTGATTCAGCCTGTAAATCTCCGTCCGCACATTGCGTTCAGTCGTGTCGATACCGTCTGGTGCCTGGATCCATGGCTTCAATTCAGCCTATTCCCAACCTTCCACACTCTTCCACTGTCTTGTTGCCTCTCCTCAGTTCTGCCATGTCGAATTGCCTCCAAATTCAAAGGGAAGTTACAGACAATTACTTGTGATTTTTGTAGAACATGTCATCATGTACTACCTTGGAATTCATTTTCTTGCAGGCATTTTCTGGAACATAATCAAATGCAATAGAATTTATGAAAAACTATAAATATATATAGTTATATATAAATAGATAACTATAAATACAAATGTGCTACGAGTCTATGGTGGCCAGTGCTATCACGTTTGCTGTTGTGTGCTGGGGCAGCAGGCTGAGGGTAGCAGACACCAACAGAATCAACAAACTCATTCGTAAGGCCAGTGACGTTGTGGGGATGGAACTGGACTCTCTGACGGTGGTGTCTGAAAAGAGAATGCTGTCCAAGTTGAATGGCATCTTGGACAATGTCTCCCATCCACTACAGAATGTACTGGGTGGGCACAGGAGTACATTCATCCAGAGACTCATTCCATCGAGATGCAACACAGAGCGTCATAGGAAGTCATTCCTGCCTGTGGCCATCAAACTTTACAACTCCTCCCTTGGAGGGTCAGACACCCTGAGCCAATAGGCTGGTCCTGGACTTAGTTCCTGGCATAATTTACGTATTACTGTTTAACTATTTATGGTTTTATTACTATTTATTATTTATGGTGCAACTGTAATGAAAACCAATTTCCCCTGGGATCAATAAAATATGACTATGACTATGACAAGTCTCGGGACAGCCAGCAACCTTGGCTGGCTACAGAAACAGCCGAATCCATATCTAGTTCGGAGTGGCTATAACAAAGGATGACTAAGAATTGAGTGCAAAAGAATTCAAATCATGCAAATAATAAAGAAGTAAATATTAAATACGGAGAACATGAGCCGTAGAGTTCTTGAAAGTGAGTCCATAGATTGTGGAATCAGTTCATCGTTGAGGAGACTGAAGTTATCCATGGTAGTTCAGGAGCCTGATGGTTGTTGGGTAATAACTGTTCCTGAACCTGGTGTTGTGCGACCTAAGGCTCCTGTATCTCACCATCCAGGACTTGCCCTCTTCTCAATAGTCCCATCAACAAAGCAGTACAGAGCCTGAAGACCCACACTCAATGTTTTCCAAACAGCCGCCATCAGTCCAGTCACCAGATTTCTGAAATGTCCATGAACTCATGAATACTATCTCATAACACCTTGTTTAGTTAATTTTTATAATTTAAGTGTTCAAAGTAAATATATTATCAAAGTAGGTATATATTACCATGTGCCACCCCTGAGATTTATTTTATGAAGACATTTACAAGAAAATAAAGAAATACAGTAAAATTTACATAAAACTCTACATAAACAAAGACTAACAAACAACCAATGTGCAAAAGAGTGTAAACTTGGTTCTCACGCCACCAGATTCAGAAACAGTCATTACCTTACAACCATCAGCCTCCTGAACCAGTGTAGATAACTTCAACAGGTGATGTGGAGTCACGTGAGCTTTGGAGACCAGTGTCAGAAGTCAATACCAGTGGCTGGATTTTGGTCACTGAGAACAAAGCACAGACACTCCTGTGTTCAACGGCATCAATCCAAAGGCTGGTTTTGCCCATCTCAGGAGGTGGGGCTATTAACTCTCTCTCCATCCCACAGATGTCATCAGCCCTGGCTACGTTCAGTATTGGGGTGTTGTGTTCCAGGAGGGAAGGAGTAAAACTGACAGAACCAAAGTCTAACTGCTTCATTTTCAATCCTCTAGTTCTCAGGTAACAACCTTGTAAATCTCCTCTGCACCTTTTCTATGGTCTCCACATCCTTCCTGTAGTGAGGCAACCAGAGCTGAACACAGTACTCCATATGGGGTCTGACCAGGGTCCTAGATAGCTGCAACATTACCTCTCGGCTCCGAAACTCAATCCATGGTTGATGAATGCACCGTATGCCTTCTTAACCATAGAGTCAACCTGTGCAGCAGCTTTGGGTGTCCTATGGACTCGGACCCCAAGATCCCTCTGATCCTCCACACTGCCAAGAGTCTTACCATTAATACTATATTCTGCCATCCTATTTGATCTATCAAAATGAACCACCTCACACTTATAGAAAGTAGGTGCAGGAGTAGGCCATTCGTCCCTTCGAGCCTGCACTGCTATTCAGTATGATCATGGCTGATCATCCAACTCAGAACCCTGTACTAGCCTTCCCCCCATACCCCATGATCCCTTTAGCCACAAGGGCCATATCTAACTCCCTCTTAAATATAGCCAATGAACTGGCCTCAACTGTTTCCTGTGGCAGAGAATTCCACAGATTCACCACTCTCTGTGTGAAGAGGTTTTTCCTAATCTCGGTCCTAAAAGGTTTCCCCTTTATCCTCAAACTGTGACCCCTCGTTCTGGACTTCCCCAACATAGGGAACAATCTTCCTGCATCTAGCCTGTCCAATCTTTTTGGGATTTTATATGTTTCAATAAGATCCCCCCTCAATCTTCTAACTTCTGGCTTGAACACCATCTGCCACGTCTCAGCCCAGTTTTGCATCCTATCGAAGTCCCACTATAACCTCTGACAGCCCTCCACACTATCCACAACACTTCCAACCTTTGTGTCATCAGCAAATTTACTAACCTAACCCTCCACTTCCTCATCCAGGTCATTTATAAAAATCATGAAGAGTGGGGGTCCCAGAACAGATCCCTGAGGCACATCACTGGTCACCAGCCTCCATGTAGAATATGACTCATCTACAACCACTTTTTGCCTTCTGTGGGCAAGCCAATTCTGGATCCAGTTCACACCTTTCAGATCCTTTCTGATACCATCAAAATAGCCTTTGACCAATTTAGAATCTCAATCCCAGACCAGAACTTTCCTTCTCCATTATTGTCTTGAAACTAATGGCATTGTGATCACTTGAAGCAAAGTGTTCCTCGACACAATCTACTGTCACCTGTTCTGTCCCATTCCCTCATAAAAGATCTAGCATTGCACTCCCACTAGTTAGGACTATGTATTGATGAAGGAGACTCTCCTGGCTACATTTGACAAACTCTATCCCATGCTGCCTGGCATCTCTACTGTCCTAACTGAGCAGATGTAAAGCAAGGAAGGGAGAAAAAGCTTCACCTGGAGCTTTTTTTGCCTTCTCTTTCTGAAGACTCTTTTCACTGAACCCTTGATGAGCTAAAGCCTCACCACTCGGACTCTATCCACTCAGACTATGGCCACTGCACTTTGCCCTGCCTTCCTCGAATTTACACTTGCTCATCAATCCCAAACACCCACTGGTCACTGGCCAGATATCAAATAAGCTGCTACAATCCTGTGCTGCCTTTTTTCACTCAAACATTGGACCTGAATGAAATCCCTTCCTCGGAAACGTCTGACATCCAGACAGGTTGCTGGTGAGAGATCAAGGACACGGGGGTTTCCATACTAGGCTGTGATGCTGCCAGCCAATATTCTCCCCACTACCCATCTGTATGTAAGAGGTTTCTTCTTTTATGTTACTGCTGAGGCTAATCAAAATGGCTTCTTTGTTTTGTTAACTGCTGAGAAAGTTCTCTCTCTAGCAGCTTGTTTGGATTATATTACTGATAATGAGGATTGTATTCATTTGCTAATCAATTGGGATAGATGTTATTCTTTCTTGTGTCTGTAAGTTATTGTTTTCGTGGGCTTTGAAGCAGAAGGCGGATGGGGACAGAGAGAGGAGACATGATGCTGTAAACTGGGTGACGGGATGGACCCCGAGACTCAGGTTTTTGGGGAGGAGAACCAAAGAGGACTGGATATGCTGGACGTGCCCTGGTCGACCACTGTGGTTGGTCCCAGGCGGCAAGTCGAGGGGGTCGGAGGGGATCGAATGGTGGAAAGAAGACTCCGTTAATTGAGCTCCAACTGTTGAGCACGAAGTGGTTGAACTTTGATAAGTTTGGCGCCTTTTACTTTCCTTTTATATTTTCTCTCTATTTATTATATAGTTCCAGTTAAATCTATAAAATGTAATCATTTAATCATATATGGTGTATTGTCTGTTATTTGGCAGGGTGGGGTATGTCACACAGCATCCACACAAACTTGATTACCCAGTTTGGCAGGGCCGAAGTCTGCTCCCCCTGGACGAAAGTGAGCTGAGTGAGCCTGAGGCTTACCAGGGGGCTACATGTAGAAGTTTGTCAAAGTTCGAGAGTGTTGACTCAGTGGTTGTATTTGTTACCACAGGTATCTGTGGAGGCCAAGTCATTGTGTGTATTTGTTAGATTGTTAAGTTCTTGATTGCTCAAGGTTATTAAGGGTTGTGGGGAGAAGGTGGAAGAATGAACTTAAAAATCAAGTCATTATTGAATTGCAGAGCAGACTCAATGGGCCAAATGACTGAATTCTGCTCTTACATCCGATGGTTTATACAGTTGCACCCCTTGGATAAACCTCTTTACCTATCAATTGAACAACATGTGGAAACCCTCTCCGAGTTGGGGTGAATGGAATTGAAGAATTTAGAGGAAAGATGGATATAGGAACAGAATGATGAACTCATAGTGGGAGCGGATTTTCGGAAAGAGAAACATCGCCACAGGCTCGACAGTCTGTTTCTCTGTATGCATTTTGTTTAACCAGATGGAAACCTGTACAGGTTCTTACAATATTTCTAAGATAGACATTTTTACAAGAAGACAATGTTACAGCAGCTACAATAAGGTCTGAAAATCATAAAAGAAAAACTCCTTCCATTACCTGCAGGTTGGTGAGCATTCATGTATTGGAATTAATGGCAAATAGCACTGCAGTACCAATAAAGCTCAGTTGGGGGCGCCAGTTAGCCACATAGACACAAGAGATACTGCACCATGCTGGAGATCGAGAGTGATACACACAATGTGCTGGAGGAGATCATCAGATCAGGCAGCATCTATGCATGGGAATAAACAGTTGACGTTTTGGGCTGAGCTTTCATCAAGACTGGAAAGGAAGGGAACAGAATTCAGAATAAGAAGGTGGGAGGAGGGGAGGAAGTTGTAAAAGGTGGCAGGTGATAGTTAAAATTTTGCAGTAAAACTTACTGTCAGAGTACATACATGACACCACATACAACCCCGAGATTATTTTTCCTGTGGGCATACTTAGAAACTAGGAGAGGGGAAGGGGTGAAGGAAAGAGCTAAAAGTTGATTGGCAGAAGAACTGAAGGGGCAATCTGATAGGAGGGGACAGAAGACGATGGAGGAAAGGGAAGGGGAAAGGACCACCAGAGGGAGGAGATCGACAGCTAAGGAGATGAGGTGAGAGAGGGAATTGGAAATGGATAATGGTGAAAGAGAGGGGGAAGCAGTTGCCTGAAGTCTGAGAGATTGATGTTCATGCCATCAGGTTGGAGGCTACCCAAACAGAATATAAGGTGTTGCTCCTCCAACCTGAGTGTGGCCTCATTGTGGCAGTGGAGGAAGCCATGGACTGACATGCTGGAATGGGAATGGGGAGTAGAATTGAAATGGATGGTGACTGCTTCGACACATTTTCTGTTGCACAATGCATCAAAGTCCAGTTTATTGTCATGTGTACAATTCATGTATGGACAGTGCAATGAATAAACTTACTTGCAATAATATCACAGGCACATTGCATCAGTTACACAACACTCACAAGAGAATCATAAATTAACATTAATTATCAAACTATGCAAGAAAGAAAAGAAACAGGGTCAGGTTTATAATCACTCACATGCTGTGAAATTTGTTGTTTAGGGTAGCATATCATGCATTACATTAAACAATTATAATATGTTATAATTAGAAGTTTAGAGAAAATGTTTACAGCAGTGCTAAGGAGTCATAGTGTTGTCATGGTGAGGGAGTGATTAAGGTTTTGCCAGTAAGTTCATGAACTGAATGATCAAAAAAGTCAAAAGTAAATTTATTATTAAAGTATGTGTATGTTACCATACACTACCCTGAGGTTCACTTTTACGGGCTTTGCAGGAACATAAGTACAATAGAATTTATTTAAAAAATTATACTTAAACATAGACTAACCAACAACCAATGTGCTAAAGAGGATAAATTGTACTAATAAAAATAAATAATACCGAGAACACGAGTTGTTGAGTTCTTAAAAGTGGGTCTGTAGGTTGTGGAATCTTTTCAGAGTTGAGGTGAGTGAAGTTATCCACACCAAATCAGGAGCCTGATAGTTGTAGGGGTAATAACTGTTCTTGAACCTGATGGTGTGGGACTTATGACTGCTGTACTTTTTGCATGATGTAGTAGCAAGAAGAGAGCCTAGCTGGGATGGTGGGGGTCCTTGTTGATGGCTGCTGCTTTCTTGTGGCAGAATTCCATGTAAATGTACTCCACGGTGGTGAGATCTTTACATCTGATGGACTGGGCGAGATCTACCAGCTTCTGCCAAGGGGAGGTAACAAACTCAAAGTCCATGTAGACAGTTCCTGAGGTAAGGATCAAACCTGGATTACTGGAGATATGAGGCAGAAGCTCTACCAGTTACAGTAACGTGTGATTTCGGGGGACAGTCAACACTGGGAGCCACTTGTCTCACAGAGAAAGGGTGATCCAAAAAGCATTTTAAAATGGATGAACGTTACAGCTGTGTAAGCCATGAAGAATATCAAATTCTGCTGATCTGATAATGTCTTTATCTCAGTTTTGGTTTCTCCCGTTCAAACCTGTTCTCACAGTGTGGAACACAGGAGCCTGTGGAATTTCAATTCCCACCTCCCAGTTCAAGCCCAATGAACAATCCTGTCCCAGTTCTGATCAGCTGGGTCAGAAGAGGAGAAGAATAAGGAGCAGGCACAGGACATCTGACCCTTCAGATCTGCTCCTCCGTTCATCCACATCATGGCTCATCCTCTACTTTCACACTATTTCTGTTGGGACCGATAGTAACATCCTCCAAGAGGACCACAACCTGGTTGTGGTTTGGAGACTCGTGTGCCTCAATGATTCTGAGAGCAATGTTGGGTGGAGTCAGGACATTTTGCTCGTGGGGCTACCCATGCTGAACAGGTCAAAGGGCAGAGGCCAGATGAAGAGTTGTTTCACCGGTTCTCCATGTTCGGGGGTTAAGCTCTGGACTAACCACCCTGACTGGTAAGAAAACAATTGTTACAGAAACAGCAATGAAGAAGCCTTCTACACAGACAGACGGAGGAATTTCACTGCTGCCCTAAATGCCAGTGGTGTAATGGGCAGAAAGTATTATAGGATCAGTACAGCACGGGCCATTCAGCCAACAATGTTGTACTGAACTGATAAACTAGAGAAATGCCTAACTAACCTAATCCCTTCTTCTATTTATTATTATTGAGATACAGCGTGGAATGAACCAATCCGGCCCTTCGAGCTGCACTGCCCAGCAATTCCCCAATTTAATCTGAGCCCAATCACACAAAAATTTACAATGACCAACTAACCCACCAACTGGTACGTGTTTGGACTGTGGGAGGAAACTGGAGCACCAGGAGGAAATGAACGTGTTCATGGGATGAATGTACAAACCCCTTACAGGCAGCAGCGGGAATTGAACCTGGGTCACCTGTACTGAAAAGTGTTGTGCGAACCACTACACTACTGTGCGTACACAACGTCCATATCCCTCCATCCTCGGCACATTCATATGCCTATTTAAGAGCTTCTGAAACACCTCTATCATACAGTATATGCCTCCACCACCACCCCAGCATCACCCACAACTCTCTGTGTAAAATAACTTTTCCCATATATCTCCTCTGAACTTACCCCATCATCATGCAGGCTCTCTGGCAATAAGAATTAGTAAGTTTCAATGAGATCCCTACAATTTCTCGAAGCCCTAAAGA
This sequence comes from Mobula birostris, assembly GCF_030028105.1. NCBI lineage: Eukaryota > Metazoa > Chordata > Chondrichthyes > Myliobatiformes > Myliobatidae > Mobula > Mobula birostris. The sequence goes on from NC_092401.1 coordinate 22,417,538, forward strand.
ACACTGCTCTAATCTATTTAAAGCAACACACACAAAATGCTGGAGGAACTTAGCAGACCAGCCAGAATCATCAGGACGAGAAACAAAGGCAGGAAGTCAGAATAAGAAGTTGGGGGGGAGGGGAAGGTCTCAGCCCAAAACGTCAACTGTTTACTCATTTCCAGAGATGCTGCCGGGCCTGCTGAGTTCCTCCAGCATTTTGTGTGTGTTGCTTGGGATTTCCAGCAACTGCAGATTTCTTTTATTCAGAATCAGAATTAGGTTTAATATCACTGATCTATGTCATGCAATTTGTTGTTTTTCAGCAGCATTATATTACATTACATTGAAAACTGTAAATTACAATAATAAATCTGAACAAAGATACTGAGGTGGTGTTCATGGATTGTTTGATTGTCTGTTCAGAAATTCAATGTGGAGAGGATGAAGCTGTTCCTGGGTGATACGGTTCCTAATGACAAATGCCACCTTCTTGAGGCATCATCTTTTGAAGTTGTCCTCGATACCGGGGAGGATAGTGCTCATCGCCCGGTAGCACATACATCGAGAGTGGTGAAATGCTTTGAGTGGTTTGTCATGACTCGACTGAACTCCTGCTTCAGCAAGAAGCTGGACCCATTGAAATTTACCTATCGCCACAATAGGTCAACAGTAGACACAATCTCAATGGCTCTCCACACGGCTTTGCACCACCTGGGCAACACAAACACCAATGTCAAGATGCTGTTCATTGACTATAGCTCAGCATTATATGCCGTCATTCCCACAATCCTAATTGAGAAGATACAGAACCTGGACCTCTGTACCTCCCTCTGCAACTGAATCCTCGACTTCCTAACTGGAAGACTGCAATCTGTGAGGATTGGCGATAACATCTCCTCCTTGCTGGCAATCAACACTGGTGCATCTCAGGGAAGTGTGCTTAGCCCACTGCTCTACTCTCTATATTCATATGACTGTGTGGCTAGGCATAGCTCAAATACAATTTATAAGTTTGTTGATGATACAACCATTGTTGGTAGAATCTCAGGTGGTGACGAGAGGGGTTGATAAATGCCAACTAGTGGAATGGTGCCACAGCAACAACCTGGCACTCAACATCAGTAAGATGACAGAACCGATTGTGGACTTCAGGAAGGGCAAGACAAAGGAACACATACCAATCCCCATAAAGGGATCAGAAGTGGAAAATGTGAGCAGTTTCAAATTCCTGGGTGTCAAGATCTCTGAGGATCTAACCTGGTCCCAATATATTGAAATAGTTATAAAGAAGGCAAGACAGCAGCTATACTTCATTAGGAGTTTGAAGAGATTCGGCATGTCAACAAATACACTGAAAATCTTCCATAGATGTACTGTGGAGAGCATTCTGGTTTGGTGGGGGGTGGGCTACTGCACAAGACCGATAGAAGCTGCAGAAGGTTGTAAATTTAGTCAGTTCCATCTTGGGTACTAGCCTACAAAGTACCCAGGACATCTTCAAGATGCGGTGTCTCAGAAAGGCAGCGGCCATTATTAAGTACCTCTAGCACCTAGAGCATGCCCTTTTCTCACTGTTACTCTCAGGTAGGAGATACAGAAGCCTGGAGGCACACAAACAGCAATTCAGGAACGGCTTCTTCCCCACTCCCTCACTTTTTAAAATATATAGTATTTCTGTTTTTTTCACTTTTTAAGCTATTCAACATATGTATACCATAATTCATTTACTTATTATTATTTTTTATTTTAGTTATTATTTTTTCTCTTCTATATTATGCACAGTGTCTTTCTGTCTGCCTTTAGTTTCTTCCTTTCCCGACTTAAACTTTGAAATTTTATTTTTATTCAGTCGGATCTTTCAAAGTGTTATTTATAACTATGGCTACCTTATCTAAAAAAACTGACAAAGCTTCTGAAGAGCCAGCCTGGGTTAATAGAGTAGAGAGTCAAATGAGCTCTATTGTCGCTGAATTAACTCAACTAAAAGAAAAGCTTCTTTCTTTGGAGGGAAAAATTGATTTTTGAGCTCGGATCTTAAAGAAGTAACCCGTAATGCGGCTGACATTTCTTCTTGTTTGGAAAAAGCACAACGTCGGATTGTCGATTTGGATTCTCATTCTCGTCGTTATAATATTCGAATTATTGGATTGAAAGAGAAATCAGAATCTGCCGACATACTGGACTACTTTGCTAAAATGTTTCAATCTCTATTTCCTGAGGCGTTTTCACAATTGCCCGACATCAAGGTAGCTCATAGAGTTGGAACTCCAAAAAAAGGTAAAGACAGGCATGTTATTGTGCGTTTCCTCCGCATTCGAGAGAAAGACCGTATTATTAAACTGGCAAGAAAACAAAGACTGTTTAAATTTCAAGGCTCTGAGATTCGTTTCTTTCAAGATTTTCCACGCGAAATTGTTCAATAACGCTCTGGATTCGCGACCGTAATGCTAATGGCCTTGCAAAAACAGATGTGTCCCTTTCTTCTCTATCCAGCTAAATTAAGGCTTTTCGCTAAAGACTCTGGGGTTCGTATCTTTGAAGATCCAGCCGATGCACTGCATTTTATTAATTCTCTCTCGGATGAGCCTAAAGCCTGAAGTTTAAAAGACTTCAATTATTCGATCGTTTTGCGATATAAGAAATGATGAGATCAGAAGAATTGAGAAGTACAGAAAGTCTTGGTATTAAAAAGTACATTTATCTTTGAGATAGACTGGTCTGGACGGTTTTAACTTCATAAGATATTTTATGGGATCTATTGGAAGATTGTAGAAATTTTAAACCATTTAGAATTTCTTTCTGTTTGCTATATATACAATTTAATTGTTTCTTTTTGCTTTGTATGGTTTTGTTAAGAACTTTTAACTACTATTCGGGTTTTTTTTACATTTTATAGATGTAAAAATTTAAAGATGGCGATGTTTTCTTTGTTGTGCAAATATTTCAAGAATTTGTTTTGGAAGTGCTTTTTCTCTTATCTAGTGTTATGGAAGTTACTTTCCAAATTGAAGGTCATTTCTGTTAACTTTTTTTTCTAACTTAATTGTAATGGGTTGTATGTCGATTGTAATGAGTCGTATATCCAGGAGAGGGAGACAAATTACTTTTTTATTTGTACCTTTTACTTAGGCAGGTGGAGTTCAGAATTGCTTCTATGCATTTCTTGGGGCTTGAGTCGATTATATCGACTTATTTCTGAGCTTTGTAGATTGGGTGGGTTTTTTTCCTTTTTTCTCATTTCTATTTTATATTCCCATTATGGAATTCTGGAGCATATACAAATTATTATCATTGTGTGTATTACCACCATTTAAATTTTTTCTATCCTGACATGCCTTTAATTGTTTTCTTTAGATATAAAGGTTCCTGATGTTAGTTAAACAGTTAAATGTTTTAAGTTAGAATGTCCGTGGTTGGAATCATCCTATTAAGCGTAAGAAAACATTTAAAATTATTAATCGATTCCAACCTGATATAATTTTTGTACAAGAGACACATGTCAGGTTATGTGATAACAATCGATTTTTTAAACTTTGGAAGGGCCCTCAGATTCACGAAAACTCTATAAGTAAGATTGGGGCGTTTCTATTTTTATTGATTCCAATATTCCCTTTAATCAGGAGGATATTATATCTGATATTAATGGTAGATTTTTGATTGTTAAAGGAACCATTTGCAATAAGAAAATGGTTTTGGTTAATATATATGGACCAAATACTGATGATCCTTCATTTTTTAAAAAATATTTTAGCTCTATTACCTGATTTAAATGAATATATGTTATTAATGGGTGGAGATTTTAATATTTGCTTAAGTCCCCCATTAGATAAATCATGATCTAGACATCAACTCCCTAATCGTTCTGCATCACTTATTAATTCTTTTTTAATTGATTATGGTTTAAGCGAAGTCTGGAGACACATGCATCCTGCTGATAGAGAATATTCCTTTTTTTCACATGTTCATAATAAATATTCGAGAATCGACTATTTCATAGCTGACCCTCGACTTTTACTTAATGTTCAGAAATGTGAATATGATGCATTTGTTATTTCTGATCATGCTCCTTTAAACCTAATATTTGATTTGAAAGATGTTGTTTCTACAAGACCACCTTGGCGTTTTCCAGAACAATTTGTTACAAAGTTCAGATGTTGTTGAGTTTATTGAAACTCAGATAAGAGTTTTTTTCTCTTTAATAATACAGGAAACATCTCAAAGTTAATAATTTGGGATACATTAAAAGCTTATTTACGTGGTCAGATTATTTCTTATTTAGCTGAATTGAAGAAACAGACAAAAATAGAATTAAATAAAACTGCTAAACAAATTAAAGAATTAGATAATCTCAACGCAATCTTTCCAAATGTTGAATTGTTTAAAAGAGTGGAACTACAATCACAATGTAATTTATTATTAACTTATCCTATTGGAGAATATTTGCTTAAATTAAAAAGTCAGTTTTATATTTTTGGGGATAAAAATAATAGGCTATTAGCTTCCCAATTGAGGGCTGCTAAAGCTAAAAGACAAATTTTAAAGATTCGTAAAGATAATGGGGATATAGTAAATAATTATGATGATATTAATAATATTTTCAGGATTTTTATTCTGATCTCTATTAATCTAAGTTTCCAGCAGATCCCTCTAAAATGCTCCAATTGTTGAGCATGAAATTCAGAAAGCTATATGGTCAATGCAATCCTGGACTCAATGGTTATTCAGTAGGATTTTACAAAAAAATTTGAAAAATTACTTTCTCCATATCTTTTGGAATTATTTCATGAATCTTTTGAGAAAGGCAATTTACCTTCTTTTTATGAAGTGTCTGTTTCTTTAATCCTTAAGAAAGATAAAGATCCTACTGCATGCTCATCTTATAGACCTATCTCACTATTAAATGTGGATGCTAAAATTCTTTCCAAGATAATGGCTAACCGTTTGGAAAATATTTTATCTAAAATTATCTCTATGGATCAAATAGGCTTCATTAGAGGCCGTTACTCTTTTTCTAATGTTCAGAGATTGATGAATATTATATATTCACCATTATCCAAAATACCTCAATGTGTTATTTCTCTGGATGCAGAAAAGGCATTTGATAGAGTTGAATGGACTTATTTGTTTAATGTATTAGAGAGATTTGGCTTTGGTAATAATTTTAATAAGTGGATTCAAATGATCTATAAGAACCCTATTGCTACCATCATTACTAATAATCTTAGGTCTCCCTTCTTTTTACTTTCACGAGGTACTCGATAAGGGTGTCCATTAAGTCCTTTATTATTTAATCTCGCATTGGAGCCTTTGGCTATAACAATTCGCGAAGCTAAAAATATTCATGGTATTTCTATAAATGGGACCATACATAAGATTTCTCTTTATGCAGATGATCTTTTGGTTTATATCTCGAATCCTGAAGAATCTATTCCTAATCTTTTGGAATTATTGAATGATTTCAGAAAATTTTCAGGATATAAACTTAAATAAAAGTGAATTCTTTCCTTTAAATGTTCCTGTTTTTATATATAAGGATATTCCATTTAGAATTGTGAAGTTTTAAAAAATATTTGGGTATTATCATTACAATAAAATATAAAGATCTTTATAAAGCTAATGTAGTTCCTTTATTGGACTGTATGAAACAATTATTTTCAAGATGGAATCCTCTTACACTTTCTTTAATAGGTCATATTCATGCCGTGAAAATGATGATTTTACCTAGATTTTTATATATTTTTCAAAATATACCTATTTTTTGATCAAATTGATTCTACTACTTCGTCCTTTATTTGGAATAATAACAAACCAAGAGTTAATAAGTTTCATTTACAAAAATCTAAAAAAAAGAGGGTGGACTCGTGCTACCTAATTTAAGATTGTATTATTGGGCTGTTAATATTCGACAGTTATGTTTTTGGTTATATTGGCTCAATAAGAACCAAAAACCAGCTTGGATTGATTTATAATTTAAAGCTATTAACCAATTTTATTTAACTTCATTATTAGGAGCTCCATTACCTTTACAACTTGCTAAAATCTCTAACTTAAATTTCTACCCTGTTATTAAATAGTCCTTACGGATTTGGTTTCAGTTTCACAACTTTTTAAATTTCAAACAATTTAAATTGTCTAGTCCTGTATTTCGAAATTGGCTATTTAAACCTTCAATTTAACGATCCCATTTTTCTTTTATGGAGAAATAAGGGGATTGGTTCCTTTGCAGATTTATTTACTGAAGGTCGACTGATGTCGTCTGAAGAGTTAATTAGTAAATATTCTCTCTCTTACACACATTTCTTGCAATATTTACAGGTCAGACATTTTTTACAAAAATATGTTTCTACATTTCCATATATGCGAGAATCTGATATGTTGGACACTATTTTGAATATGAATCCCTTAGTGAGAGGTTCCATTGGTAGAATTTATAATTTATTTTTACTACAAAAAGATAACCTCTCATTAAAGATTAAACAAGATTGGGAGAGAGAACTTAATATGACTTTTGTTAATGAAGACTGGTTGCGAGTTATGAAAATGGTTAATTCTTCTTCAATATGTGCCAATCTTTGTTTAATTCAGTTTAAAATTGTTCACTGCTATTATTTAACAAAGGGGAGGCTATCCGAAATATTCCCTAATATAGATAATTACTGTGATAGGTGCAAAAATGAAGTAGCTACTTTGTCACATATGTTCTGGTCATGTCCTTGGTTGTAATCTTTTTGGAAATCTTTATTTTCTACAATTTCTGAAGCTTTGAAAATTAATTTACAACCTAATACATTGACTGTTCTATCTGGAATAGTTCCGCATCATGTTCAGGGTATTTCATATTCAAACCAACATGTAATTGCATTTGTTACATTGTTGGCAAGAGCTATTTTATTGAAGTGGAAAGATACCTCTGCTCCTACACTAACTCAATGGTTTTCCCAAGTAATGTTATGTCTTAGTTTGGAAAAAATTAGAAGTAGAACTTTTGACCCCTGATTTGATTTTGAGAGAAGGTGGGGCTCTTTTGCTAAATATTATCATTTAATTTGAATCAATTTACACGGTTTCCTTCCAATTTTATATTATATAAATGTGGTTTGCTGGTTGTTGTTTTCTTTTTCTTTTTATATATATATAAATGATTGTAAGATGTATCACTCCGGGAGTTGGTTCCTAATATTTTTTTCCCTCTTTTTTGTTTTATAGTTAGTGGGGTTTTTTTTATTTAGCTGGGGTTCTCTTTTTTTCCTTCTTTTTCTTTTATATTTTTTTTTCATTAGCATATATATGTTTTTTTCAACTTTATTAATTATATATATACTAATTTGTTGGATTTCTGTATTTTATAGCTGTAGAAGATTATATTAATAAAAAGATTTAAAAATGAAAAAAATGACTATATCTTACAAAAATAAATAAATAGAGCAGAAGTGGAATAGTGAGGTAGAATTCATGAACCATTCATAAATCTGATGGTGGAGCAGAAGTAGCTATTCCTGAAATGATGGGTGTAGGGTTTCAGGCTCCTGTACCTCCTTCCTGATGGTAAAAATGAGAAAAGCACATGTCCCAGATGGTGAGGGTCCAAAATGATGGACTCTCCCTTATTAAAGCACCACGTCTTCAAAATGAAGACCCACACTGACATTTTAGGAAATGTTTCTTCTTCTCCACCAAATGATTTCTGAATGGTCTATGAATCCATGAACCATACCCCACTATTCCTCTCTTGTACTGCTGATTTATGGATTTATTATAACTGAAGGCCCAGAGAACAACAAAAAAACTCACCAAGATCCAGGTCCCAAAGGAGGTAGATTTTCACTTTGTGGTCTCCACCGTTTCCCATTCCACCAGAGCAGAGAGGATGGAGGGGGACCGTGGGTGGAGGAGGAATCTATGAATGACGAGGTTGGGGGAAAGCACCAGAGGTGCACCAGAGCAGATTAGAGCAACTTCAGTAGAAATGGGCCAGCAGCAATGTCCTCAACAAGCCACCTTCATCTTCAGTGGGGTTCACAATGGAAGGAAACAGTGGGCACTAATAACTGTTCCTATAAATCCCTGGAGTTCAACCTCAACTCAAAAAACAGAGGGAATATCCTTAGGACCAGGAGGCATTGACCTGGCCCAAAACAGGGTCTATGGGCTAACAGAGAGAGACTCCTTCTCCAATTCCCTGAGGTTCCAGTTCTACTGGACCTCATACAACAGATGTTGGTGGAATGATGGGGGAAGAGGAGAAGGGATTTGTGGTGGGATTTGCGAACCATTTCAGGGTCACCCCATAGATCCCTCCAGCCCCAGTCCCCGCCCCCAGGAGCTGTGCTGGTTGTGGGGAATATTTGGGCTGAAAGATGGCCTTGCTTGGAGACAGTGATCTTGTCTCTGAGGGCGGTGAAGGTGACAGCTGCTCTAATGGGCTGCCCCAAGAACACATCTCATGGGTCTTCAGGTCAGACCCCTGAAGTAACATCTCTAGCTCATGTTGCCACATCCATCTCTCTGGTACGACAGGGGTCATTCCTCTCACCATGTGATAATCCGTGTACAACCATCTTTCTACAGTTCAAAATCTCATACACATTTAATTATTACACAGTAGACTCTTAGTACAATAAGATTTACTTTTTTAAGATACTTCTATTTTATAAATTTTGATCAACAGTCGTGATTTTGAAGCATGAACAAATTCATAAATAAAGAGCTTTATTCCTACTAAAAATATCATATTTATTTCTTGTACATATGGTTTTTAAAGGGATGTAGCGCACTACACTGGCAGTGAGTTTCCAGTTATAAAGGCAGAAGAGGAGAGGCGTGATGCTTCTCTGGTGCTGAGTTACCCAATCACAGGCTACAATCGGAAACTCAAAGTGGTGTATGTGTGTGTGTGCCTGTACACGTGCATATGTCTGTTGGTGTGCATCCGTGCAAGCTTGTATGAGTGTGCGTGCCTGTGTGTTTCTGCTGCATATGTGCTTCAGGTCTGTGTGTGCGTGTTTGTCTTTTTTGTGTGTGTGTGTAAATTTCTGCTATACATGTACTTCAGGTCTGTGTAGTGAGTGCTTATGTATGAACATGAATTGTGCACATATCCAAGTTCTGTACCTATCTACTGCATGGGTTCTGTATCCGTTAGAGCAGGGGTGGCTAACCTTTTACATTCCATGTGTCAATTTTTTCATGCACGAGTTCAGATGCGCCATACAACTCTTGTACCCCTATTCAATTCTTGTAAAAATATGTTAATATAGACATATTTAGCATTTTACATGATATAAAATATAAAAACAAGATAAACATTACTTACCTTAATGAGACTTTTAAGAAAAGACGACAAAATATATTTGATTTCTTCCTATTCCTTAATCACATATTCTTTCCGAAACTCAGACCCAAGCACTAACTTCAGTTTTCCTTCTATTTCAGTCTGATGTTGTGTTTTATAGTATCCATTAAGATCATGTCTTCTATTATGTGAGAAAGTGTTTTCACAAACAATGCACAACGTTTTTCCTGACAGACCCACGATAAATAAGAACTCATTTTCCCACTGTTCATTGAATTCATGCTGACTATCACTTTCTGCTTTTTTTTTGCTCATTTCGTTTTGCACTGTGAAGGGTAACTGAATGTAAAAACAAGGCTTAAGTTTTGAAAAAGTACAAGATTGCAGATGTTCACAAAGGACGAACAAAGCACAACTCCGTAGCGCACGAGTGTCAATTGTAAACTGACTGGCAAAAACCTGCGACGCACCGCTGGTGCAGATGCCCGGCGCCTCAGGATCAAACATGTATTGAACAGTTATGGAACAACTGCAGAACAAAGTCCTTCTTTCTTTCTTTGACTCACTGAATATTTTTTAAAATTGAAAACAGATTAATGTGAAGGAAGATAACATTCGCGAAAAGATATGCACGAAATAATAAAATCGCTAAAAATAATTGCTAAGCTTTAGATTTATTCCCAGTAAAACCCATTTCTAGCTCTAAGCTACTTGAATTCCTGTTATAGTTTTTTTTTCTACAAATCGGTTTTTGGTTAATACATTTTGCATGAGTAGGCTTACTTTTTTATTATTATCACTGGGGTGCAATGCGCCACTTCTAATCATCCAATGCGCCACTTTTGCTGCATGAGCCATAGGTTGGCCGAGTCTGGTGTGCATTCTGTATTTGATCTTTATGTCAAAGCTGTACCGACACGACATGATAGGACAAGGTGAAGTTCAAATCTGGTATCTCACATTGACTTCAGGAAAGATCTCAACAATATTGGCACCAAAGTCATATATCTCATAAGGAACAACAATCAAAATAACAGGATATCTGCATAAAACTTGGAAGTGTAGCAACAATCTTGACATTTATTTATAATCACTCTCATCAAAACAGCAAATTTCACACATATTCTTATAATGACTCACTTTCATATGCACACACTTTTAGAATTCCAGTTAGATCGTGCCTTTTCACAAGCTCAGTACAAGCCAAGTAATTCTGCTGGTGTGACCACTCCTGCAAGGCAGCTTTCCATTCTTGGGAGTGGGTCTTGAACCCACAATCTTCAGAGCCAGATGCACAGCGAGAACGAAAGAGAATGAAAGAAAGAAACTCCGCTGAGTAGAATCTTGTCATTCGGTGTTGAATGCGTCTGTTTGTATTACTTTATAAGTCTAGATAAAACAAAATGAGATAGCTATTATTTGTCTTGGTCCAGGCAAAATCGAGTTAACCAACTTTAAAGAGGTAGAATTCATCTATTCACTGCCCTGGGGGTTCTGCCAGGAGAGTCAAAGCTCCTTGGGATTCATGGTCAGCAGGAGGACTTGAATGGGAATGAGAACCACAGTGTGTTCTTCACCCGTGTTGACCCACAATAGTCTGTTGGAAAGCTGGTGCCTTCTTGTGTGTGGTGGGCAGAGGATGGGGCAAGGCCAGGATATCTTGCAAAGACCCTGCAGACACCACTCCCAGCAAGGGGAGCAAACTGACTGGTTATTCAATCATCAGATCTCATGCAAAGGCAGAGGGCAGCAAAAGGCCAAGTGGAGGCAGAAACAATTTCACCATTTGCATGGATTAGAGTTTTGCTGTGTGGACTCGCTGTCCATTGTCAGGAACAGTCACCACCACCAATGTGGGACTTAAATTGGTGGGTTGGGAGGGTTGTGGGTCTTGAGCTGGGACCATGAGAGAATGTTGTAGGAATCCAGCAGTGTGTCAGGCCCACTATTGTCACCAAGTGATTCACAGTCATAGAGTTCCTTGTCAGGAACCATCATTATGGATCAGTCACAACATCTCCTCCTCACTGACAGTCAAGGATGTGTGCTGAGCTTATAGCTCCACTCTGTCCAGACTCCTGTGTGGCTCAGCCCTGCTCAAATACCATCTCTTTTATGAGGAGTTCGAGGAGATTCAAGAAAGCGTATCCATCTTTAAAGACCCTCGCCATCCGGGACATGCCTTCTTCTTGTTAGGGACGAGGTATAGGACACTTCTATCATCAGATTTCTGAACAGACCATGAACTCTATCCAGTTGCCTTTTGCACTATTTATTTTGTAACTCTGAGTAACGCTTATGGATTGCACAGTTCTGGGACCAGAAAACAAGTAATTTCACAACACATGTCAGTGATAATAAAACTGTGTTGTAGTGGAAAGAATTGTGAGGGCTAATAATAAATATAACCATATAACCATGTAACAATTACAGCATGGAAACAGGCCATTTTGGCCTTTCTAGTCCATGCTGAACTCTTACTCTCACCTAGTCCCACCAACCTGCACTCAGCCCATAACCCTCCATTCCTTTCCTGTCCATATATCTATCCAATTTAACTTTAAATGACAACATTGAACCTGCCTCAACCACTTCTGCTGGAAGCTCGTTCCACACAGCTACCACTCTGAGTAAAAGAATTCCCCCTCGTTACCCCTAAACTTTTGTCCTTAACTCTCAACTCATGCCCTCTTGTTTGAATCTTCCCCACTCTCAATGAAAAAAGCCTATCCATGTCAACTCTATCTATCCCCCTCATAATTTTAAACACCTCTATCAAGTCCCCCCTCAACCTTCTACGCTCCAAAGAATAAAGACCTAACTTGTTCAACCTTTCTCTGTAACTTAGGAGATGAAACCCAGGCAACATTTTAGTAAACCTCCTCTGTACTCTCTCAATTTTATTAACATCTTTCCTATAATTCGGTGACCAGAAATAGTGACGTGTACTGTTCTAATGTGGTAACAGGAAAATGCAGACTAAAGTAGAGACATCGAATACAGCAGCGATGACACCCAAGTTTCAGGGACTTCACTAATTATGCAGGAGCATTTACTCATTGTTGTGTCAGAAGATTGGATTTATTGCTATACCTGTGGTAATCATTTTATTCTGCAATCTGGAACTAGTCTGTTCCTCAATTAACTCTCCCTGTAGATGTCATTCTATTGTCAAAATGTAGTTTTACAGGTAACCTCATCAAATGAGAATGTAAAAGCTGTATCAAATTCTCAGTCAGCTAGTCTGGCGTACTGACCTCTACCTTGCCGAGGCACAGCGACAACTCGCGGATACCTCCTCTTATTTACCCCTCGATCGTGACCCCACTAAGGAGCACCAGGCCATTTTCTCCCACACCATCACCGACTTTATCCGCTCAGGGGATCTCCCATCCACTGCTACCAACCTTATAGTTCCCTCACCTCGCACTTCCCGTTTCTACCTCCGACCCAAGATCCACAAACCTGCCTGGCCTGGCCAACCTATTGTCTCAGCTTGCTCCTGCCCCACCGAACTCGTTTCTGCATACCTCGACACGGTTTTATCCCCCCTTGCTCAATCTCTTCCTACCTATGTTCGTGACACTTCTCACGCTGTTAAACTTTTCGATGATTTTAAGTTCCCTGGCCCCCACTGCTTTATTTTCACTATGGATGTCCAGTCCCTATACACTTCCATCCCCCATCAAGAAGGTCTCAAAGCTCTCCGCTTCTTTTTGGATTCCAGACGTAATCAGTTCCCCTCTACCACTACTCTGCTCCGTCTAGCGGAATTAGTCCTTACTCTTAATAATTTCTCCTTTGGCCCCTCCCACTTCCTCCAAACTAAAGGTGTAGCTATGGGCACCCGTATGGGTCCTAGCTATGCCTGCCTTTTTGTTGGTTTTGTGGAACAATCTATGTTCTGTGCCTATTCTGGTATTTGTCCCCCACTTTTCCTTCGCTACATTGACGACTGCATTGGCGTTGCTTCCTGCACGCATGCAGAGCTCGTTGACTTTATTAACTTTGCATCCAACTTTCACCCTGCCCTCAAGTTTACCTGGTCCATTTCTGACACCTCCCTCCCCTTTCTAGATCTTTCTGTCTGTCTCTGGAGACAGCTTATCCACTGATGTCTACTATAAGCCTACTGACTCTCACAGCTATCTGGATTATTCCTCTTCTCACCCTGTCTCTTGCAAAAACGCCATCCCCTTCTCGCAATTCCTCCGTCTCCGCCGCATCTGCTCTCAGGATGAGGCTTTACATTCTAGGACGAGGGAGATGTCTTCCTTTTTTAAAGAAAGGGGCTTCCCTTCCTCCACTATCAACTCTGCTCTTAAACGCATCTCCCCCATTTCACGTACATTTGCTCTCACTCCATCCTCCCGCCACCCCAATAGGAATAGGGTTCCCCTGGTCCTCACCTACCACCCCACCAGCCTCCGGGTCCAACATATTATTCTCCGTAACTTCCGCCACCTCCAACGGGATCCCACCACTAAACACATCTTTCCCTCCCCCCCTCTCTCTGCTTTCCGCAGGGATCGCTCCCTACGTGACTCCCTTGTCCATTCGTCCCCCCCATCCGTCCCCACTGATCTCTCTCCTGGCACTTATCCGTGTAAGCGGAACAAGTGCTACACATGCCCTTACACTTCCTCCCTTACCACCATTCAGGGCCCCAAACAGTCCTTCCAGGTGAGGCGACACTTCACCTGTGAGTCGGCTGGGTTGATATACTGCGTCCGGTGCTCCCGATGTGGCCTCTTATATATTGGCGAGACCCGACACAGACTGGGAGACCACTTTGCTGAACACCTACACTCTGTCCGCCAGAGAAAGCAGGATCTCCCAGTGGCCACACATTTTAATTCCACATCCCATTCCCATTCTGACATGTCTATCCACAGCCTCCCCTACTGTAAAGATGAAGCCACACTCAGGTGGAGGAACATCACCTTATATTCCGTCTGGGTAGCCTCCAACCTGATAGCATGAACATCGACTTCTCTAACTTCCGCTAATGCCCCACCTCCCCCCGTACCCCATCTGTTACTTATTTTTATACACACATTCTTTCTCTCACTCTCCTTTTTCTCCCTCTGTCCCTCTGAATATACCCCTTGCCCATCCTCTGGGTTCCCCCCCCACCATCTTTCTTCCTGGACCTCCTGTCCCATGATCCTCTCGTATCCCTTTTGCCAATCACCTGTCCAGCTCTTGGCTCCATCCCTCCCCCTCCTGTCTTCTCCTATCATTTTGGATCTCCCCCTCCCCCTCCCCCTCCCACTTTCAAATCTCTTACTCACTCTTCCTTCAGTTAGATCTGACGAAGGGTCTCGGCCTGAAACGTCGATTGCACCTCTTCCTACAGATGCTGCCTGCCCTGCTGCATTCACCAGCAACTTTGATGTGTGTTGCTTAACTTTACAGCATCTGCAGAATTCCTGTTGTTTACATTTTCTCATTCAGCTAGATCAGCTTTGCCCTGGTTTCCTGGTGTTCAAATGGTTAATTTAATATCAGAGAAAGTATACAGTATACAGCCTGAAACTCTCACTCTTTGCAGACATCCACAAAACAAAATACACCAAGGATTGACTGACAGAAACATCAGAATCCCAAAGACGCTCCCTCCCCCTTCCATGCACAAGTATAGACCTCCTCCTCAGCTTCCTCCACTTGCACCAGCAAAAGCACTGATACTGCTCCACACCCCCCCCCCCCGACGCCCACCCACCATGCAAGCAACAGCACGGTTTGCATCGGGTTTTAATCAATTGCCCATTATTTCAAATGCCATCTCTGAGATCTTTCAAGTTGTTCCAAGACACTGATTCCGACTCTGAAACAGCAAGGCAACAGGCCTCAGGACCAACTAGTCTATGCCAACCAGGATGCCCTATCCAAGCTTATCCTATTTGTCTGATTTGAGCCCCAATTTCTCTAAAATTTTCCTATCTATTTACATCCAACTACCATTTAAAAGTTGCTTTTGTACCTGACTCAAGCACTTCCTCTGGCTGCGCATTCCACATGTACATTACAGTAAATGTGGCTGGTCTGGTTCAGTTAGTTAATGGTGACAGCTCCAGGATGTTGATGGAATGAACTGAATGACATCATTGAATCTCAGGGGTAAGTGGATTGATGTGCTCTTGATGGGGGTGGTGATTGTCTGTGAATTATTTCCCACTTCTGAGTCCATGCCTAATTGGACGAAAGTAGGTTCCTAAAACATTCACTCTTTCTTCTTCTCCAGATGTCAAAAAAGAACCATTAATATCATCGACCTAAGACACTCACTTTATTTCTGCCTCCACAAACACAGCCTGACCTTCTGAAGATTTCTGTCCTTCTGGATAAAGCTTCTCACCTCAGTAGTGCTCATCTCCACCTCTGTGGACAATATGCTGTCGCTCTTCTGTTTACTGGTCAACCATTTCTGGAATACATCAACCACCTTCAATGAAATGAGAATGACGCATTAGTCACACCCAGTATTAATGAATTTTATTTCTACACAATAAAATCATTTAATTCTTTGCGCTAATCATAAATTTTGTGCCTTTTTTTCCATTTTCTGGCATTTATCTTTGCAATGGTCCTCTCTTTTTATTTTTGTAATGATTATGCAAGTGTCATAACATGGTATTGAGTGGTGAGAGAAACCTTTATACACTATTATTTTGTAGCATGCTTTAAAGAATTTGTTAATTCCTCCCTAGTAGAATAAAACTATCTTTCAATCACTCTTCAGAGTCCCAAGGCCAAGTAAGAATTACAATTCAAATAGTCTCATTGGCACCTTCAGTGGATCACTCAGACAGAAGGAAATCTCCAAGTTACTCGGTCAGATATGATTAGACCTTCTACATTGCCTCCCATGGAAGTAGTTCATAGAACTAATACTGGGACTGGAAAGTGCCTTGAGGAAGCAGATTGCCCTGGTGTCATGCCAAACCACCAACGTCAAAAGAAGAGGATAAGTGATTATCAAAAGACTAAATGAATGTACAGAGGCAACTTAGGGTCCCAGTACACAACTCTCCATGTTATCATCTTCAAGGATTTCTGAAACTGCATGTCAAGGGCTCCTTGTCCCTCAAAATTCCTTCAGAACATTTCATTCATTGTGTATGTCCTACCCTTACTTGTTCTCATCACTTCATGCTTACCATCATCAAATTCCATCTGCCACTGTTCTGCCCATTTTACTAACTGATCAAGGTTTGGCTGTAGCCTGAGAGTGCTCTCCCGGCTATCCACAACACTAAACTTCTTTTATCAAAGAGGAATGAAATCATGGTCTTTGAAAAAAATTACAGAAGCGGAGAGCTTCTGGATAAGGGGATGAAAGGCTATAAAGGGGGGATGAAAATGAAGATTAGAGGTTACAATCACATCAGCCTGATCAGATTTAAATGGTGATGAAAACCTAACGGACCATGTGCTGACTCCTACTTCAAATTCATAGTTCAGTAAAAGACTCTCTAACCATTCATCACTATGATGATTATATGCGGAGAGTCAGATCGGGAGGGGAAATTCATGGAGTTGTGGAGTCACAGAGCAATACAGTTTGGATAGAGGCCCTTCGACCCAACAAGCTCATGCCAACCATGGTGCCCACCCATTAATTTCAAATTCCTGTGTTACACCATGATACACTGAAGCAGAATTGGTCCATTCGGCCCATTGAGTCTGCTCCTTTCAACTCACAACCCTCAAACCCCCAACCCTCCATGTACATAACCAAATACTTCTTAAATTATACCACTGTATCTGCCTCAACCACTTCTTCTGGCAGCTTATTCCATATACTCACCACCCTCTACGTCTCAGGTCCCTTTTAAATGTTTCCCCTCTCATCCTAAATCTATGTCCCCTAGTTCTGGTCTCCCCAACCCTCTAGAAAAGACATCACCCATCTTATTTATGTTTTTCATACTTTTAAACATTTCTGCAAGGTTGACTCTCTTTCTCCTACGTTCCAAGGAATAGAGACCTAAGTTGGTCAACCTCTCCCTATAACTCAGGCCCTTTAATCCTGGAAACATCTTCAAATATTGTCTCCACTCTTTCCAATTTAACCATGACTTTCTGATAACAGGGTGACGAAAGTATATACAGTATTCCAAGTGCATCCCCACCAACAACTTATGAAACTACAAAATAATGTCCTATCTCCAATGCTCATTGCCCTGACCAATGAAGGCCCATGTGCCAAATGCCTTTCTCACCATCCTGTCCACCTCTGACACTGTTTTCAAACTCATACTCCTGGGTTCCTCTGTTCCTTTACACCCCGAATGCCCAACGATTCACAGTATGTGTCTGTAGGGAAGAGATTCTTACCCGGCGATTGAGAATGCAGTAAATAAGGAAAACGAACAGACCCTGGAGACTGTTGATGATCACGAATAAGTCGGAGAACACTGTAGTGCTCTTATTAACTTGAAATATTCCAAAGATCCATGTGGATCCCAAAACAAACATCCGTGCTGCAGCCTTAATTGTTAGGGATCTGTAGAGATGAAGATAAAAAACACTAGGTGAATGAAAAACACAGGAATAATGAAATTCCTTTTATGTGGGATCTTTCATACCCTCAGGGTTTTCTCAGCAGCCAACAGCATATTCTTGTGTTTATTGGATATATTGATGGGATCCAGGCATCACTGGACAGGATATTGCTTATTGCATCAAAACTGCCCTTGAGAAGGCGATGGTGTGCCACTGCCTAGAAGTGCTGCTTTCCTTCTGGTGCAGGTGCTCCCATGAAATGGTGGGAAAATGAGTCACAGGATTTAGACCCAGTCATGGCAGAGGAGCAGCAATATACAGTGGCATGCAAAAGTTTGGGCACCCCGGTCAAAATTTCTGTTACTGTGAATAGCTAAGCGAGTAAAAGATGAACTGATTTCCAAAAGGCATAAAAGATGACACATTTCTTTAATATTTTAAGCAAGAAAACTTTTTTATTTCCATCTTTTGGAGTTTCGAAATAACAAAAAAGGAAAAGGGCCCGAAGCAAAAGTTCGGGCACCCTGCATGGCAGTACTTAGTAACTGTCATGGTCCAGTCCTTGAAGTCCACATTGCAGTTCACAGACCAGTCCATCGATCCTTATTCCAGGTTTTCCGGTTTTTCCTTGTTCTGTTGGTGCTTTAATTGAGGCACATGATTGTCATTTTGGGCTGGCTACATAAACAGCTTCTGGGTTCAGCTTCAGTGCTGGACTGTTCCCTCTCCTTCCCCTTCCTTCTGAAGCCTCGCCTGCTTCCTTTGCCTGTGTTCTCCCCTGTAACGCCTTCAGGTTCAACCACCAAGGCAAGATCGGGGCCTTGCTGTGTCTAGATAAGGAACTGTCTCTTTGTGTCCTCACCTTTGCTAGGTAGATCTGGCCACTTGCCGCTACCTTGAGTTGGGAAATGTCTCTGTGTCGACGCATTCGCTAGGTAGGTCCGGCCGTTTGCCGCTACCTTGTGCTGAGAATCGTCTCTTGGGAAAAGTTCTATTGAAAAGGTTCAAAGGGCCATCTAAACAAGCCTGATGCATTTTGGAAACAATTCCTGTGGACTGAAGAAGTTAAAATAGAACTTTTTGGCCGAAATGAGCAAAGGTATGTTTGGAGAATAAAGGGTGCAGAATTTCATGAAACGAACACCTCTCCAACTGTTAAGCACGCGCGTGGATCGATCATGCTTCAACTACTGCACAGAGTCTTGTCATCTTCAGAAGTTTTCTGATGACTCCACCATAGTTGGATGCATCAGCAAGGGAGATGAGGCTGAGTACAGGGCTATGGTAGGAAACTTTGTCACATGGTGTGAGCAGAATTATCTGCAGCTTAATGTGAAAAAGACTAAGGAGCTGGTGGTAGACCTGAGGAGAGCTAAGGTACCGGTGACCCCTGTTTCCATCCAGGGGGTCAGTGTGGACATGGTGGAGGATTACAAATACCTGGGGATACGAATTGACAATAAACTGGACTGGTCAAAGAACACTGAGGCTGTCTACAAGAAGGGTCAGAGCCGTCTCTATTTCCTGAGGAGACTGAGGTCCTTTAACATCTGCCGGACAATGCTGAGGATGTTCTCTGAGTCTGTGGTGGCCAGTGCGATCATGTTTGCTGTTGTGTGCTGGGGCAGCAGGCTGAGGGTAGCAGACACCAACAGAATCAACAAACTCATTCGTAAGGCCAGTGATGTTGTGGGGATGGAACTGGACTCTCTGACAGTGGTGTCTGAAAAGAGGATGCTGTCCAAATTGCATGCCATCTTGGACAATGTCTCCCATCCACTACATAATGTAATGGTTGGGCACAGGAGTACATTCAGCCAGAGACTCATTCCACCGAGATTCAACACAGAGCGTCATAGGAAGTCATTCCTGCCTGTGGCCATCAAACTTTACAACTCCTTCCCCTGAGCCACACCCTGAGCCAATAGGCTGGTCCTGGACTTACTTCCTGGCATAATTTACATATTACTATTTAATTATTTATGGTGCAACTGTAATGAAAACCAATTTCCCTGGGATCAATAAAGTATGACTATGACTATGCTTTGGGCTTGTGTTGCAGTCAGTGGCATGGGGAAAATTTCACTGGTAGAAGGAAGAATGAATTCAATTGAATACCAGCAAATTCTTGAAGCAAACATCACACTATCTGTAAAAAAGGCAAAGGTGAAAAAAGGATGGCTTCCAAAATGGGATAATGAACCGAAATACACCTCAAAATCCACAATGGACTACCTCAACAGCTGGAAGCTGAAGGTTTTGCCATGGCCCTCAGGCTCCCTACCTAAACATCATCGAGAATCTGTGGTTAGTCCTCAAGAGAGCAGTGCATGCAAGACGGCCCAAGAATCTCACAGAATTAGAAGCCTTTTGCAAGGAAGAATGGGTGAAAATCCCCCAAACAAGAATTGAAAGACTTTTAGCTGGCTACAGAAAGCATTTACAAGCTGTGATATTTGCCAAAGGGGGTGTTACTAAGTATTGACCATGCAGGGTGCCCAAACATTTGCTTTGGGCCTTTTTCCTTTTTTCTTATTTTGAAACATTAAAAGATGGAAATAAAAGAAGTTTTCTTGCTTGAAATATTGAAGAAATGTGTCATCTTTAACTTTATGCCTTTTGGAAATCAGTTAATCTTTTACTTGCTTAGCTATTCACAGTAACAGAAATTTTGACCAGGCATGCCCAAACTTTTGCGTGCCACTGTATTGCTAATTCAGGATGCTGTGCTACATAAGACACAAAGAAGGTGCAGACGTTTCCTCTTTGAACTTTCCCTGTCATTTGGTAAAATTGTGGTTGGTCTAATCTTGGCTTCCACAATACTTTCCTGCACTCCACAAACCCCTTGGCTCTCAATAACTCCACATCTGCATCACTCTGGGGTAGAGACTCACAATCTTTCAAGTAAAGAAGTCTCTCCCGACTCCATTTTGTAATGTGTCACCCCCTATCTGGAAACTGTTCATTACTCTACGTAATGAACAGCATCCTCTCACACCTTCTCTATCTCCTTCATAATCTTCTATTTTGCAAAGTGGGCCCTTCTCACCCTTCTAAACTACAATGAGTGAAGTTCCATTCTGCTTAAATGTCTCTTGAACATCAACCCAGCCTAGGAATCAGCCTGGTAAACCTTCTCTGCAGTGCACACCAGTCAATTTGTGCACAAACAACAACACAACAATGTGAGATCATCTGGTCATGTTGATGTTGAGTAAGATGGCCTCTTCTTTACATGAAGAACTTAGAAGCCAAACACATGTCTGATGTGTCGGACACTCAGGATAGACCAGCAGGTTATTGCCTTTGGCCTGTGAACATCCCTCAGGGTTGATAGACAGGATTAAATCGACTGGATGATAGGGCCCCTGGCTAATAGAGTTTGGGAAGACAGGGCTAGAGATGCTTTACTTGTGTTTATGGTGACTGATGGATTTGGCTGTGTTACTGCCAAGCACCCCTGGCTCCATAGACAAGAATGGATCCTGAGGGTGAGTGGGAAGAAGCCTTCAGGGCTGCTCAGAATCACTTCATCTGTCTATGCAGATCTATATTGCAGAAGGAGTACTTCTGTCATAAAGTCCAAATGGCTTCTGAAAACCCAATGGCTCCTCCTTCTCTATCTTATTTATTATTAGATTGACAACAGGAAACATGAGTTTCCCTTTGTGATACAATGTTGGCTCTGCTTGGTCATGCTCAGGTTATTGAAGTACCTCCTGAATGAGACCTTAATGCTGTGTCCCATCTTTTGGTGATACCATCAACCTTCCATTGTCTGTGTGCCCATTCCCGGTCATTGGGTTTGAGGGTAAGTGGCAGCAACCATGTCAGTCCTGACACTGTGCTTACATGGCATGTACACAGGTACATTTCCACCAACAATCTCCGGCCAATGACCTGACTAGCACCCCACTTCCAGTGCCACCATCAGCAGAGATCAGCACCATGGACAGAGACCCTTCCTGGGAACCTGCTAATTCTCATCCCACTCACTCACCAGAGATCAATTGTAAAACAATATACTAATATAATGACAGAGTTGATTTGCTGTTACAAAACAAGAAATATCATGATATACACTCAGTGGTCACTTCATTACACACATCTGTAACCTGCTCATTAATGCAAATATATAATTAGCCAATCATGTGGCAGTAATTCAATACATAAAAGCATGCAGGCATGGTCAAGAGTTTCAGTTGTTTATCAGAATGGGGAAGAAGCGTGATCTGAGTGACTTTGAATGTGAAATAATTGTTGGTGCCCTGATGGGATGGCTTGTGTATCTCGGAAACTGCTGATACCCTGGGATTTTCATGTAGAACAGTATTTAGATAAGTGTATCTCAACCAATGTTCTGTGAGCGGTCGCTAGGCACTGTGCTAGAGATCATGATTAAAAAACTAAACATCGTTTTTTGAACTTCGCGCAATGCTCACAGTGGTGAGCAGTGACCAAGCAGCCCCGCTAACAATCTCGTTTGAGGTCTCTTCGCCCAGTATGGCATTGCGGATTCGGACCGTGTTTGAGTCCATTCTCAGGTTTTAACGCCATATAGGGGAGGCCGTTGATAAAAGGTGAGTGCTGTGTTGCTCGGAGGGGAGAATGGTCGGCTGACGGTGAGCGCTGTACTGCGCGGAGGGGAGGATGGTAGGCTTATAATTGGTGAGCGCTGTATTGCACAGAGGAGAGGATGGCAGGCTTATAATTGGTGAGCACTGTACTGCACGGGTGGGAGGATGGTAAGGTGATAAGGAACGTGAAGCATGTTGTCCAAATATCGAACAAACTCGCCCAACTTGGGCGGTGACGTCAGCCTCTCTGTCCCAAATTACCTCCCCCAACTTCCCCTTATACACCGCCGACTGACTTATGGGAGCGAACAAAGTCTTCAGGTGTGGTCTAACATTGGAGGGAAATTGTGCCGACTTTTGGAGAGGAGGCGTGAGATGGAACAGAACTCTAGGCCTTGGCCTACGGCTATTTCTGATAAGGCTAATGATGAAGAATTACAATCTTCTGATCATTTCACTGCACTAGTGCAACAACGGACACAAAAAGTCTGTCTTTTTTAACAAAACAATTCGAGTCTATATAAACAACAAATACACTAAGTACAAACAAAGTATTTACAAAACAGTGAATACATTCAAAGTAAAATATGATTATTACTGTCTATAAAACAGTCAATTCCCTGGCTCTCGGAAATCTCCCAATGTACCATTGTAGTCGCATGCTCCTTCTCAAAGGTCAGCCGGGCACGAACATGTCCTCGGAAGAGGAGCAGGCAGTTGGCACTGGCAGAGTTTTCGGGTTTCTGCCACCTAGACCCGTGATGGCCATCTTGGCTAGGCTCAGGAGTAAGCCCACCAATATATCCCCCTTGCGACCCGCCCCCTCCCATACCGGGTGCCCTTATACAAGGAACGCAGGGCTGAATTGCAACCAGAACCTGAGCAGAAGACCCTTCAGATAATTAAACAGGGGCTACAGCCTCTCAGACTTCATATAAGCCTGTTACACTGACTCCTCTCGGCCACAGAATAGACAGGAGGATGGGGTATCAGAGAACCTGCTTAAAGATCTGTTGTACAGTACCGCAACACCTACCACTCCCCGGTCCCCAATGTACAGTGGAAGGACTCCTGTGTAAAGAGGTTTCCACTGAGGACTTCTTTCGCTGCCAGATCGTAAAACAGTTCGCCAAGGTGAGTCCAGTTGGCAGACAAAGGCGAGGAAGTGAAAGGTGTGTAGGAGCAGCACATAGAAGAAATGCTTTGGAGAGTGGCGGAAGAACACAGTGGACATCCCTGCAAGATGGTTCTCATTGTGTGGGACCCTCTCCAGTGTAGTATCCCGAGGCCTGGGTCCTACGAGGGCTTCCAGCCTATCGGGTGGTGATGCAGCCAAAACCCTTTTGACACTCACTGTGATAGGATCGGGACCAGTCCCCCTAGCAGCCAGGGCACTCTCCTCCACCAGTGCAGGAACACCCTGTCTAGATGAGATGAGACGCCATTCTCAACAGCTCTCGGTAAAAGTGAGGCAGTTCCCTCAAAGTGACAGGGCTGATGCTGCCCACTGGAAGCCATGTGTCCTCCTGCAGGCAGTGTCCCCGGCAGAGGAAGTGTGCTGTCTGGAGGATGGTCGCTATACAGGGATCTCTGCAGGGTCCGGATGTGGAGAGCTGCCAGCTGGGGTGTGCCCACGCACCAGTGACCGACCACCCTCGGTGCTCGGGACTTCAGCAGAGCCACAATGCCCAGAAGTCGTCCACCAGCCTCTACTGGGTCCTGGAGGCAAAAGTAATGGGGGGTCGAAAGTGATCAATGGGTTTTACATGGACTGGTGATCCACGTTGTCCTATTCCATTGTGCCTAGTTTGTAGCAAATAACTTATAAATATAGCAATGGTTCCAGCAAAATTGAAAATATACTTAACTACAAATCACAGCCACATGACATGTAAAGTGCTGATTATTTTGAACGACTATTGGAATCTCAAAATAAACAGATTAAAGCTTTTGAAAATAAATTCACAGTTAGTAAAAGGATTCAAGAAGCAAATTATTTAGTAGCATTTAGACCAGTGCACTTAAGAATATTCAAAAAAACTTTGTGAAGACCTAGACAAAGAGCACAACACATAAATCCCCGTTTCATACAGAAATCCAGTAGCTTATCGGAGGAAGAGTTCTCAACAAGGTGCTTGAGCTGAAGGGTGAATTGCAAGAGTACTTTCAAGAAAATAGTAGGCTAGATTTTCCTAAGTGCTTTGAAGATGAAGAATGGTTGCAGAAACTAGCCTACGTAACATACATTTTTCATCATATGAACAAGTTGAATAAGGCTCTGGAGAAAATATTTTAACTTCAAGGGACAAGAATTTTGGATTTAAAAGGTAACCAACTTTGGAAAAATCATGCTGCAAAAGGAAATCTTGAAATATTTCTACTGTTGCTTGGGCTTGAGAGTGAGGAAGGATCAGAAAGTCTCAAGTCTTATTGAAAATGACCTGGAAGAACTGCAGAACAAAATTGAAGACTATTTTTCCCTCCTTTCAACACGTGAATGACTGGGGTAGGATCCCTTCTCTGAATCTTCTGCTCAGCCTTAGAACTTGACTTTGAGAGAAGAGGAAGAACTTTGTGAGATGCAGTCTGATTTTGCACTCACGATGAGATTCACTGACCTGTCCTTGGACAACTTTTGGATTTCTGTGAAAAAAAGAGTATCCTGCCATTCATAGGAAAGCAATGAACATTTTGCTGCAGTTTCAACTTCTTACATGTGTGAGCAAGCTTTTTCTTGTTTAACAAGCATCAAGAGCAAGGATAGAAATCGTCTCATTTCATTTGAAGGTGAAATCCCTGTGTACTGATCTCAAGTTTGACCCAGCATTGAGAAATTTATTATGTTCGCCTTATGAGTTTGTAAAATTTGTGAAGGAAATAAAGAGTAATTTTAAGAATGGTAAGCTAAGCTTAACTATCTGTTTACTTCAAAAAAGGCAGGCTAAAACTTCATTCTCTGCTCAAAAGAACATTGACAATACTGATCATGATAATGTAATGGGAGCTCCAGATGTAATAATTTATATGCAAGCATTCCTAGAGACCTGAAAATTATTTCAAAGGTTCCTCGAGTACAAAAACGTTGAGAAAGGCTGATCTAGAGTTTACAGAGAATGGAAAAAACCACAGATAAATGTAGTTCTGAGGGCAAAAACATCTTGTTAATGAGAGGTCAGAGGAGAATGGCCTGACTGGTTCAAGCTGAAAGAAAGGTAACAGTAACTCAAATTACCACACATTACAACAGTGGTGTTCAGAAAAGGTTCTTTGAACACACATCAAACCTTGAAGCAGATGGGCTACAGCAGCAGAAGGTGTTGGTGTATCTAACAGATATGCCTAATAAAGTGACCATCAGTATGTCAGTGATAATGAAGTCTTTCAGTGAAAACAAACATGATTCTGATTCTGAAAGGTGAGGTATGTGCAAGGAGATGTTGGCGTCCCCTCCCTCTAATTATCTAAAGAGGATGCAAGTGCATATATTTGCTTTGTAACACCAAGGATGCCTCAGACATTTGGGCCCTAGCCACATGGGTCATGTGCTGTTGGCTCTCAGTAGGAGTGTCTCTGTGTTTTGCCAGGTCATGAACAACAGCAGCTTCCATGCCAGGACTCTGCCCCATGTCAGGGTCCCGAGAGGCCAGGCTAGTGATGGACACATAGTGGAACATAGAACAGAGAACACGGCACAGTACAGACCCTACAGCCCATGATGTTGTGCTAAACTTTTAACTTACTCCAAGATTAAGCTAATCCTTCCCTCCCCCATAGGGCTTCATTCTTCTTTCATCCATGTGTCTATCTAAGAGTTTTTCAAATGCCCCTTATGTACCCCCCTCTACCACCACCCCTGGTAGTGTGCTCCACACTCCCTCCACTCCCTGTGTGAACAACTTACCTCCAAGATCGCACCCCACCCCCACCATTACTTTTCCTCCAATCACATTAAATTATGCAATCTTGTATTAGCCATTGTTGCTCTGGGAGAAAGATGCTGGCTGTCCACTGTATGCCTCATATCATCTTATATACATCCATCAAGTCACTTACTTGGTTTCCTTCAGCTTCGACACCTCCTTGTTGCGCGAGTTGAAATGGCGTCTCAGTAAGTAGAGAGTCAAACATAAAAGGACTGTATTGACCTGGAGAGAGAGAAAGAGAGAGTGCGAGAGAAAGAGAGATTGCAAGAAAGAAAGTGTGTGAGTGTGTGAGTGAGTGAGTGTGCCTGTGTGAATGAGTGTGTGTGTGTGAGAGAGAGAGAGTGAGAGAGAGAGAGACAGAAGGAATGATAGAGGGAAGAGTAAAAGAGGGTGAGAGAGAGGAAGAGTGAGTTTCAATGAGAAAGGCAGAATGGATCCTCCAAATCCCACAGTGAATTCACCCCTCTCATTTTCTATTCTCTCTCACTGCCACTCACACTTACTCCTCAATATTTGTTGGCTTTGCCCATGACAATCTCTCTTGATTTATCTAAAATTCTGCTTGTCCCCCTTGTCTCCCCCTCAAACTCTCCACTCATACATTTTGGAAAACCAACATTCTTCCAGTTGTGACTCAGGGGATGCAATTTTCCACAGGATCTGGATGCATTGGGATTAACTGGGAAACCAAGGAGAGGAATTAACTGGGAATTGTTCACCATTCACCACTATGCTGAGTCAGTGGGATCTGTCAGCTGGGAATTCCAGCTCAGAAGATTGGGAAGCAGGCCCCCAGTTTCTCTGCTTCTTTCCTCCATCCTGCCCTGAATCAAAGACCCGGTGCCCCTCAACCTGCCTATTCCTCCTTGCTGCTCCTTTTAATTATGCAGGCGGACACAACCAAACCCAAACCTAGGTCCACCCTACTCAGTGATAAATTATAGGATGATGAAGATGGTGGAAAGAGATACCATACTGAAACAACAGGAACTTGCTTTTTGATCAAAATCTTTCATGAACTCCAAAGTGTGAAGCATTTTACAAACTGTCCCAACACTTGGGGTAAAGTGGTACCTAATCTGCAAATGTGCCAATGTCTCAAAGGGATGAAAGCAACCATAAGGATTCCATTATCACTGGGCCCAGTGCACACACAACTCAGAGAGGGTCTGGGGAATGATGGAGGAAACTACTCAGGATGTGCAGGCTGGGTGCATCCTTTGCATTGGTCAGTGGCTGGGGTTCAGGATAACACAGGGTTGGGGTTGATGTGGGCAGTGGCTCAGGGTTCGGAGTGAAAGCAACAGATCAGAGGTCAAAGGCCAGCTCCTAGGTCAGAGGTGCAATTGAGACACACACTTGAGGGGCAGGTTCACTGATATTTCTTCAGTTATCAAATGTGCTGACCACACTGAGTGTCAGACACATTAACATTGAGAGGACACCGATGCTTCTCACAGTCCATGAGTGATTCGTAAGGGGTTGTTACACTGGACACAGCCCCTCAGCAGAGGCACCACCCCTGACTGTGATCCTTCCCCGCTGAGCTTTTGGAGAACCCCGGTCTGGAACGGTTGCCGTGCAGAGAGAAACAGGAAGCTTACCAGAATCACGAAACAGACCAGGCCTTGGAAACTCCAGTTAAACCCCGACTCGTGCTTCAGCCAACAGCTGCGAGGATGGAAGAGTTTCGTCACTGGGTGGCAGTCGGTTTGTGAAATACATTGAGAACATCAGCGGATTGACAGTGCAGGAAAGCGGCAGCCAATCTCTGATTGGCAAAATCCCAAACAATAACAGTGCGCTGATGACCAATCAATGCCATTGGTTAAGGGATGTTGGCCTGAATGTGGGGAAAAATGGCCTGCGCTCTCCTTTGATATAGTTTTCTGGGATAAGTTCTGTAAGTCTGAAACTACAGACAGGACTTGGCTCTGATTTCTCCTCTAATGACAGCACCAGTGACAATGTGACTCCTCCTCAGCTCTGCATTGGAATTCAACCTCCATCCAGAGTTGGGCATCTGCTGTAAAACTGTGAGGGCAGAGTCACTTGAGAAGGACGGGGAGGGGCGTCACCCCATCTCCCTCCCTGCCCCACATGCAGAAACTGGGGTTGATAGTGACCAAGTCTCACAGCATCAGGCATTTGGTGTTTCAACAGAAGCCTTGTTTGCCTCTCTCACTGTGGTCAATCCCAGAAGAAGATGAGGGGATTAGCCGACTAGCTCTGCAATGTTCTGTGATGCTGGGATCTCAGCCAGACTCAATTCTGCAGGTCCCTGGGTGGAGATCAGTAGGATATCAGGTCATTGCAAACTCTCCCCTTTGATCACAGGTCAACAGGCTGCCGAAGTGGGTGATGGATCAGGGTGTAAAGAGCTGTGGACCACAACTAGGGAAATGGGTTCCAGTCATGGTTGATTGGTAGACTTCTGTTGCCCCTATGCCTTCTGAGGATTCTCCTCTGGCCCTTGGCCAATCTCACACTTCTCAGTGGTACAGCAGCTGAGATCAGTTGGGACAGGATCTGTCAGCAGGTGAACTCAAACCCTTTCCAGTACCCGGGAGCAACTCAGACAATACCCACAATAACCCTCGCAAGTCTTTTCCTTTTCACAAGTTTCACCACAGCTTCCCACACCTCTCCATGCAGTCTCCACCTGGAGAATATTTAATACAATATTATCAAGGTTTCAGATGAAGGATATCGGGTGAATTTTATGCTTTGCTCTCAGAGCTGGTACAGGACTCAGATCACGTCCTGCGTTAGGGCAGTGGTGCAGCCAATTGCGCCGCTGCCTCCAGGGACCCGGGTCAATCCTGACCTTGGTTGTTGTCCAAGTGGAGTTTGCATGTTGTCTCCATCACCGTGTCAGGATTTCCCTTAGAGCTCCGGTTTGATCCCACATCCCAACGGTGTGTTATTGACAGTAAATTACCCCTTGCTGTGGGTGGGTGGGGAAGCATCAAAGGGAAGTTGATGGCCATGTGTGGGAGGATAAGATGCAGGGGTAGAGGGAGATAAGGACAGGGGCAATGGGACTGATGGGCTAAGTCCGCAGGAAGCTAGCATGGACCTGATGGACCAAGTGGCCTCTTTCTGCGTCACAGTCAGTTGTATCACTCTATCACATTTCCTTATCATTTAATACTCACGTGGTTTCTGTTCCATAGCCTCCGGGGTATATTGCCGCTGAGATAATGACTATCACAGCAGGAACACCATAAGCAGAAACGTACAGGTATCTTCGTTCGATGATATGTGTGCGAGTGAAATTGGTGACTGTCAGGTTTCTGGACATGATGAAAAGCTGCAAACTGTCCAGGAACATCCAGACGAAGACGGCAAGGAAGAGGTAATGCAGACACCCGGCAATCAGGGCGCACATAACCTAAAGAAAGAGGCAACACAGTGGATAGTGGGCAGCTCGGGGCAAAAGCAGAGGGGGGTCAGAGACAGGGATGCAGGCAGGAACATGCAGAGACGGGTCAGAGACACACAGACGGTTACACACGTGGAAAGAAACAGAGAGAGATAACTACAATTAAAGACATTCACATGGATACAGAGAAAAACACAGAGTCAGAAACAGACTGACATTGGAACTGGAACACAGAGAGAAACACAACTTTTTCCAGCTCCCCTCTTACCTTTTCTCTTCTCCTGCCCATCACTTCACCCTGGTTCCCATCCTTCCCTTTCTCCCCTGCTCCATGTTCCCGTCCGATAGATTCCTCTTTCTTCAGCCCTTTAACTTCTTTACCTCTCACATCCTGGCTGCTGTATTCATACACCTCTCCCACCCACACTCCTTACCCCTCACCTCATCTCACCTATCACCTTCCAGCTGCTGTATTCATACACCTCCCCCTCCCACACTCCTTCCCCCTCACCTCATCTCACCTATCACCTCCCGGCTGCTGTATTCAACCCCCCGCCCACCCACACTCCTTCCCCCTCACCTCATCTCACCCATCACCTGTCAGCTTGTATTCCTTCCCCTCTCTTCGCCCTCTGATTCTGACTTCTGCCACCTTCCTGTCCAATACTGATGAAGGGTCTCAGCCTGAAATCTCAACTGTTTATTCCCCTTCATAGATGCTGGCTGACCCACTGAGTTTCTCCAGCGTTTTGTGTGTGTAACTCGGAGACACTAACACAGAGACTCTTGACATAAATCAGTACACAACCACCTGTACACAGTGGAAGAGATAATCTGCAAACAGAAAGAACACGGTGGTGATAAACACCAAAGATTGATTAATGAGTAGTAATTTAGTGATAAAATTAGAATAATGCACAAAGGAGATGGAGGAACTCCAAGGGTCAGTGGGTATCTATGAAGGGACACAGACATTAGACGTTTCCCATTGCCTGACCTCCTCTGTTCCTCCAGCTCCTTTGTGATTTGCTCCAGATTTCCAGTGTTTACAAACTCTTGTGAGTCCATAAACTGAGAACAACTTTGGTACCTTTTACAAAATAACTTGTTGTAGCTCCAGATCTGCAAAGTGTGCTGATGTCACTCATTCTCCAGTGACCGGGAAACTCAGTGACGGGTAATCCACTGCACCCCAGGGTGAATGTGAATGAGGAGGTTTGGAGTGTCCCGTGAGGTCACTGGGCAGGAGGGCAGAGGGAGGGAAAGGGCAACGTTTTGTGGTGACAAGACCATGGGGTAGGGGTGAGTCTCCAATGCTCGGAGGCTTTGCCTACCATTGCAATGAGGATCTGATTAAAGGGATGGCACGCTGGTCACGATGAGCAAACGGAAGGAGAGGACACCAGAGGAGAGTGGTGGGAGGGCAGGGGCTGAGATCCCACTACACCCACATTAAGTCTGGCTTTGCTGCAGAATTTGACCAACTGCACATTCAGAAACTCTATGAGAATTAGAGTTTGGTTTTGGTAATTTGGTTTTCTTACCAGCTGTTTAATCCGCATTCCGATCAGAAAGACGAACTGTGCCAGGAAGAGGGTGATACTCAGGTGCTTGTGAAGATTGGTGTTAGCATTCTGGATGGATTTGCAGTTGACAAATATGGCGATGGAGGCGGCGAGGCAGAGCAGGGAGATGATGAGGCCGATGTAGGTGATCACCTCCAAGTGCCTGTCGTCAGTCTGCAAGCACAAAGTGGAGAACCACGTTCAGGAATAGGCTGTGATAGAGTCTCCAGGGACAGAGTTACTGTGATAGAGTGTCTAGGGACAGAGTTACTGTGATAGAATCTCCAGGGTCAGCATTAGACAGAGTTACTGTGATGGAGTCACCAGGGACAGTATTAGACACAGTTACTGTGATAGAGTCTCCAGGGACAGCATTAGACAGAGTTACTGTGATAGAGTCTCCAGGGACAGCATTAAACAGAGTTACTGTGATAGAGTCTCCAGGGACAGCATTAGACAGAGTTACTGTGATAGAGTCTCCAGGGACAGCATTAGACAGAGTTACCGTGATAGAGTGTCCAGGGACAGCATTAGACAGAGTTACTGTGATAGAGTCTCCAGGGACAGAGTTACTGTGATAGAGTCTCCAGGGATAGAGTTACTGTGATAGAGTGTCCAGGGACAGAGTTACTGTGATAGAGTCTCCAGGGACAGAGTTACTGTGATAGAGTCTCCAGGTACAGCATTAGACAAAGTTACTGTGATAGGAGCTGGTGGTGGACCTGAGGAGAGCTAAGGTACCGGTGACCCCTGTTTCCATCCAGGGGGTCAGTGTGGACATGGTGGAGGATTACAAATACCTGGGGATACGAATTGACAATAAACTGGACTGGTCAAAGAACACTGAGGCTGTCTACAAGAAGGGTCAGAGCCGTCTCTATTTCCTGACGAGACTGAGGTCCTTTAACATCTGCCGGATGATGCTGAGGATGTTCTACGAGTCTGTGGTGGCCAGTGCGATCATGTTTGCTGTTGTGTGCTGGGGCAGCAGGCTGAGGGTAGCAGACACCAACAGAATCAACAAACTCATTCGTAAGGCCAGTGATGTTGTGGGGATGGAACTGGACTCTCTGACAGTGGTGTCTGAAAAGAGGATGCTGTCCAAGTTGCATGCCATCTTGGACAATGTCTCCCATCCACTACATAATGTAATGGTTGGGCACAGGAGTACATTCAGCCAGAGACTCATTCCACCGAGATTCAACACAGAGCGTCATAGGAAGTCATTCCTGCCTGTGGCCATCAAACTTTACAACTCCTTCCCCTGAGCCACACCCTGAGCCAATAGGCTGGTCCTGGACTTACTTCCTGGCATAATTTACATATTACTATTTAATTATTTATGGTTTTATTACTATTTAATTATTTATGGTGCAACTGTAACGAAAACCAATTTCCCCCGGGATCAATAAAGTATGATTATGACTATGACTAGATTCTCCAGGGACAGCATTAGACAGAGTTACTGCAAGTTTACACTCATGGGATGTCCAGCCCCTACAGTCCTGTGTGGGTGATTCTGTTCCACACATGGGTCCTCCCTCTCCTCTTTATCCAACCCATCAATACACCCCTCCACCACTTATCAGTAGTTCCTTCACTATAGATTACTAGATCCTGACAGTTTGGGATCTCTGATTCTGACCCCTTACTCTCTAAACTTAAAACAAGATTGGATTTATTTGTCACATGTAGATCGAGACATCAAAACATGTTGTGAAATGCATCATTTTATGTTGATAACCAACCCAGACCGAGGATCATGCTGGGAGCAGCCGATAAATGCTGCCACACTTCCAGCACTAATATAGCATGTCCACAACTCACTAACCCGAACCCAAACCGTACGTCATCAGAATGTGGGAGGTAATCAGGGCACCTGGAGGAAACTCACGCGGTCACGGGGAGAAAGTACAAACTCCTTTCAGGCAGTGGTGGGAATCAAACCACAACTGGTGATCACTGGTGGTACAAAGCGATTGTACTCACCACTATGCTACCATACTGTCCACATCTAATACCGTACTGTATCCTTGGCACAACTAATAAAAGTAGGATTGATACAGTGCCACCCATAACTAATACTGTACCATAACCTTGGCACAACTAATAAAGGTCGGAGCAATAATTGATCTGTTGGAGGAAATCAGTGGGTTGAGCAGTGTCTGTGGCCCCCTGCCCCGTGTATCTGTAATAAGGGTAGGAATTACAGAATGGATGGTGAGGACCTGGTGTGTGGAGGAACAGTGTGTACAGATCAATGTATTCCTTAAGGTGGAAATAAAGGTTGCTAAGGTAGTAAAGAAGACATCGGTCATTTCCCTGCATTAGTCAGGGAATAAAATATAAGTACAGTAGAGGCAGGAAATGCAAAACATTAAGCAACGTTGTTTAGACCACAGCTGGAGTACTGCTGAATGAGCTGCTGACTTGTTCTCTGAAACTGTGGCTACATAATTTCCTGAGAAATGGTGACAGAGGGACTCCTTCTGTTACAAGCCTCCTGCCAACATTTGGCGGTTTCCTGTCTCCCTCTGCACTATGGGAAGTTGTCATGAAAAATATCAGTGGAGAGGGTGAAGAGGTGATTCACAAAGCCCTAGCACACCCAACTCATCCTCATAAGACATGCTTTCCAATCTGGTACATCCCCTCTGAAGCCTCTCTAAATCTTCCACATAATTCCTATAGTGAGGCAAACAGAACTGAACACAGTGCTCTGACAGCGATCTGACCCACAGTTATATTGAGTTGGAATATTCCTTTGTGGTTCTTGAACTCAACCTCCGCCAAGCCCATCCGACTCAGGAAGGCCAACACACCATATGCTTTCTGAACCACCTTTTGACTTGCATGGTATCATTGTTTTGTTTTTCTTGGAGCAGAGGATGCTGACGGAGCACAGAACGAATAGATACTGGGAAAATTTACACCATAGCCGAAGTGTTAAAATGCAGACAGTAGAGGTTGAGTGCAAGGGGTATGGGTTTCGAAGGGATTTGTGGAAGGATTGTTTTCACCCATTGGGAACACATGAGGGGGTGGCAGAGGCAGGTGCATCACCACATTTCAGCGACATCTAGAGGAGGATTTGTATCACCAATATATAGAAAGCTACAGAACAAATTTTAATGTAGATGACCTTTAATGGTCAGCATGGAGAATGTGGGCTGAAGGGTCTGTTTCTGTGTTTGTGTCTCTTTCAATCTGACTCTCTTCATTCCCCCCTTTTTATCTGACTACGGATTTTTCTATTGAATGATCTCTTACCTCAATCTTAACTGGAGCCATTAAAATAGCAAAGCTTGTCAGATGGTTACACTGGCAGGTTACATGGGTCTGATTGGAATCGATCCGTTCACAACCATCAGATTTCCAGACACTGTTCCTTTTGGTATTACTCCAATAGACACATTCTGGCTCTTCACCGACGTCCTTTTCCTGTTTCCAGGTAAGGATAAATTATTTTAACCATTATTGAAAACATTCTAATAACAAGTTAAGTATTTACAAATCCCAAAGTAGTACAAAGGCAGAAATTGTTAGGTATGCCCTAATCCCATAGATACAGCAAACAGAATTATCTCCTGTAGGTGGGAAACAAGTCACAGAATTGCACTTAACACAAAAGAGGGAATATCATTCTAACCAATCCCATGACACTGTTCCATCAAACAGCCCCAGGGCAGGAGACACTGGATGGAAACAGAGCGAAGCTCTATCTACATTGTCCCAAGACATTAACCTGCAGAGGGGGAGACAATGTAAATGGAAAATGGAACTCCCAGAATATCTCATCAAACTTTTCAAGTGCAGGTAATAAAATTAGAAAAGATTACCTTTATTTGCCACATTAACATCAAACCTTTGAAACCTACAGTGAAATGTATCATATGCATCAAAGACCAACACAGTGTTTGATGAAACCCTTGTGGTCACGAAGAGAAAGTACAAACTCCTCACAGACACTGGCAGGTCTTATTGCTGGCACTGTAAAGCATTATGTCAACCGCTCTGCTACTGTGCAAACTCGATGGCTGAATGGGTAATTACAGTAATGCAGTAATGGGTATTTTCCTTTCAGTGAAATGGTGGTTGTACTTTGTAACCAGTTACTCAATGACCTGAGAAATGACAGCAAGGGACTCCTCCTCCTCTGTGTCTCACCACCAGTCTCTAAACAATCCCCCGTCTCTCTCAGATGAGGGATCTCCACTTCCTCTATCAGGCCCCACTGTACTGTCCCTGAGTAATGGTGACTGGAAAGGCCATCATAAACTGACCTGAAATGGCCCAAACCCAGTTTCCATG
Organism: Mobula birostris; assembly: GCF_030028105.1. Classification (NCBI taxonomy): domain Eukaryota; kingdom Metazoa; phylum Chordata; class Chondrichthyes; order Myliobatiformes; family Myliobatidae; genus Mobula; species Mobula birostris. Next base: position 22,453,087 of record NC_092401.1, read on the forward strand.
GAAATGTTATACCTAAACCCAGGATCAGCACCTGTTCAACCTCCCATTTTGCATTTTAGCAGAGAGTTCCTTTTCAATTGGGGAACATCACAGGTTGTATCTACAAACCTGGTTGAGTTGCAGAGTCAAATTGAACTTTTCCTTCAGATTAGATCTGACGGCTTTGTTGCTGATGGTGGCAGCTATCACCTTGGAGTTTAATGAGACATTGTTCTGAGATGGACGTCCGTCTTCAATCACTTGGTTCAGCAGGGATTCCAAGTCTTTGAATACAATAAAGGAAACAGCCTGAAACTCTGTGGAGATAATAGATCAGCCTTTGGTGAATGTGGAGAAACATCACTGAAACACACCAGCAACTGGATATAAAGGCAGGTCAACACAAAACACACCCATTACAGTAGCGCTTTATAAGTCTTTGAGTATTAAAATCAGCCCTCGATGGGGATGGACAAGGAGATCATCATGTGGGCTGCTTTATCGTGGATGGTGTTAAGTTAATTTGTGTTGCTTAAGCTATACTCTCTTCTAGGTAAGTGAAAATCTATCGCATTCCTGACCTGTGTCTTGTGGATGGTTCAAAATCTGGAGATCCACAGAAAATGGTGCGTTTCTGGGAACGGAGATTAGACCATACAACAAAGCTGCAGAATTAGGCCAATCAATTTGTTGTTTTGGGCCATTAGTACATTGCGACACATAATCATAATAATAATAATAATAATAATGGCCGGCTGGTGGCACAGAGAGATCAGCGCCAGACTCCGGAGCGAAGGTTCCCGAGTTCGAATCCAGGCAAGAAAACCCACTAGCATGCTTTCCATCCATGCCGGGTTGAGTGTCGAGCTAGCCACTCGGCCTCATAAAAAATATACAAGGGTCAAGTCAGGAACGCTCATAACGTGACCCGGTTAATCCCGACACCATGTGCCAGACAAGATTGGCTGAATGTCTGGCACGACACGGTTTAAAAATAATAATAATAATGAACGTTTAAATTACAGTAAGTCATATATATAAAGAAAATTAAATTAAAGAAGTAGTGCATAAAGGAAGCAGAAAGAAACATAGTGAGGTAGTGTTCATGGTTTCATCGTCCATTCAGTAATCTGATGGCAGAGAGGAAGAAGCTGTTTCTGACAGGCTGAGAGTGTGTCTTCAGGCATCTGTTTCTCCTTCATTAATGGCAGCAATGAGAAGAGAGCATGTCATGGGAGATGGGGGTTGTTAAAGGTAGTTGCTGCCTTTTGGAGGAATCGCCTTTTGAAGGTATCCTCGATGATTGGGATGTTACTGCCCATGATGGAGCTGGCTGAGTTTATAACTTTCTGCAGCTTTTCCTGATTCAGTACAGTGGTTGCTCTGTACTCAATGGTGAATCAACCAGTTAGAATGCTTTCCACAGTACATCTGTAAAAATTTGCATGGGTCTTTGGTGACATACCAATTCTCCTCAAACTCTGAATGACACATAGCTGCTGTCATGCATTCTTTGTAATTGAATTTATATGTAGGGCTCAGGACAGACCTTCAAAGATATTGACACCCAGGAACTTGAAACTGTTTACCCTTTCAAGTGCTGACTCCCCGATGAGGATGTGCGTTTCCTCGACTTCCCCTTCCTGAAATCCACAATCAGTTCCTTGGCTTTACTGATGTTGAGCGTAGGGTTGTTGTGACACCTCTCAACCAGCTGATCTATCTCATCTTCATCTGAAATTCTGACAACAATAGTTGTGTTGTCAGCAAATTTATAGATGGAATTTGAGCTGTGCCTAGCCACACAGTCATGGGGAGGCCTTTGAATATCCAATATGTTTCAGTGAGATCCACTCTCACTCTTCTAAATTCCAGTGAGTACAGGTCCAGGGCTAAGAACCCCACTCATATGTTAACCATTTCATTCCCACATTCATTTGACTGAGCGTCATGTTGACCTACTCCATGATCAGATGAGCGGATATCTTGAACTTAGCAAATATCTGTCGGTCTGCAAACTACATACTGAGGTCTCTCAGATTAATACAGAGTTTGATTGGATCTTAATGTCGATTACACATGGATTAAAAACAGTGGCCAAACACTGCTCATTCTAAACTATATTTGGTTTCTACTCAAGGCAGAATTGTCTTCACTGAGGATTACACAATAAGACCAAACACAGCAGCATATTTTGATGTAGGGGAACACAGACTAATCCCACAGAGTAATAGTTCAGTCAACAACTTGGGCAAGGTAGAACATCCCCTGTGAATAAGTCTGTAAATCATTGGCCAAACTCATTCTTATACTGTGTACACAAGCATGGGAAAGAGACAGAAAACTTACCAGTGTTATTTCCTCCAGCAATGGTTCTCCAGTAAATCTCGAAGGAATTATTCTGAGCTTCCAATTTCACCAGTTGGTCTGCACTCGAATTGTTCCTTTCAGGCACCTTGACCTTAAGAACTATGAGTAAAGTTAAAGTAAGGTGAAGCATTCAGTGGCAAAAAAGATGTTCTCAGTTTATTTCCTCCCTCTCTACCTCTACTTATATGAACAATACTTCCCTACAAAGCCTTGTTCAGGCTTTCTGAGAATCCCATCTGATGGACACAATTTGCAACTGGGTTTTCTTGGGCTGAGTTAGCTTACTGTAGTAAGAAAACAATTAGTCTCAGTTCCCACAGAACTGAGAGAAAATACTCATGCATGGTCTTCACTGTCTGGTGGCAGTAATCAAAAGCAGGTAAAATGATAAATTCTGGCTCAAATATATTACCTCACCAGGTCTAATATCTTACCAGCACTTCTCATCCTTGGCACAGACAGTGATCTTGACTCCTTACCAGAGATAGTGAGGATTCCTGCTCCCATATCACGAGCATAGAACCTACACTGAAGTTTCATGACTTCAGTCTTTTTCTTAACTTTAAAACATCCTTCTAGATGTTATTTTTGAAGTATGGTGGAACTTCTATAAAGGATGATTGAACTACTTTATATTTGGTTACCATGCTTAGAGGGAGTGCAGTGAAGATAGAGCAGGAAGATGCAGTCGATGAGGAGCATCAGATCCATTGGCAGACCAGAGAATGTGGCATTGTTCTTCTTTAGCAGTGAAGGTTGAGAGATAATTTGATAAAAATCTTCAAGATTGTCAATGGTTTGGGCAGTGTTAATGAAGAGAATGGTCTTCCATTGAAGAGGGATGGAGAACCAACAACCAGAGATTTAAAGGTGACTACTGTTGAACCAGGGGTACCAGGAGAGAAACCCTTTCCACACAGTAAGTGGTCTCAGAACTCACTGCACGGATGGGAAGTGGAACTGTTTCATCATGAGCTTTCAAATGGGGAAACACATGGAGTGTTGGAGAGAAAATAATTATAGGGCTATCCAGAAACAGGGGACGATCAGACTTTAATGTCCCTGGGTTCAATGGGTAGAAGGCCTTCTGCACAATGTTTCTATGATAATACACTGTTGGTGAATACTTTGGAGTAGTTTGTTTGCAGACAGTGAGGTCACAAAGAAATTAAGTAGCTCATTATACAATGTGAATGAGAGTTTGTGGATAACCTTGTCCGGGATATTTGGTATAATTCTCCTGGCCTTCTAGGATATAGTGTCCTGTATTCCCACCAACAGAACAAATGACAGAATGTCCCATACAAAATGAGGCACCTCTGAGAGTGCGGCACCCCCTCAGTTCTGCACTGGATGGGAGCCTTGACATCGTGCTCAACAGACAGCAGTGAGGGAGGGTAACATGTGCATCATATGAGAGTGGACACTCACAATCAGTGATGTGGCATGTTTCAGCACAGCCTTCCACAGCAACCTCATAAAATCAGAAATAAAAGCAGAAAATGTTGGTAAATTCACCAGGTCAGGCAGAAACATTAGAATGAAAAATAGTTAACCGCTTTAGCATGAAACATTAACTATGTATCTTTCCAGAAATGCAGCCTGAACTACTGACTACCTCCAGCATTTTTCTTTCTTCCACATTTCCTGAAGCTTGGTTGATTTTTAAGCTTTAGAAATAATAAACAAAGATTTCTATCAAGAGCCAACATGTTAATCATTTTTCAAAACCAGCTGATTATTGAGAAAGTAATCTCCACAGTTTCTTCCCTTAACTTGAAACCAGTTTCACAGACTCAATAACTAGCAATGAGGACCTTTGCTCCAGTGGTCAATGTTTTCAGTGTACAATACTTTACCAAAAGAGCTTGTTTCTATGGTCTTTGGGATTGAAGAGTTTTGTTGCAGAGCAATCACCATTGCCATGTTCTCCAAGAGGTCCATTGTGGCCTTTGCCACCTTCAGCCTTTGAGTGGTCTTTATGCTATCCAGCCGCGAACTATTAAGAACATCGTTTACAAATGTCGTCAAATCCTAGAGATGAAAAGGAACACTTAATAAACTGAGAAGCAAAATACTACAGATGCTGGATATCTAAAAAAATGGAAAATAATGGTTTTCCGATGAAGGATCATTGAGCAAGAACATTAATTCTGTTTCCCTCTCCACAGATGCTGGCTGACCTGCAGAGCCCAGCAATTTACATTTGCTGTTCCCCCAGTTCTGTGGAAGGGTGACTGACGCAAAATGTTGACTGGTTTCTCTTTCCATCGATACTGCCAGACTGGCTGAGATTTCCAGCATGTTCTACTTTAGTAGGGACAAGCGGTGGAAAGAGTGAGAAACTTCACGTTCCTGGGTGTCGGCATCTTAGAGATTCTATTCTGGGCCCAACACATTAATGTGATCATGAAAGCACATTGGTGGCTATACTTCATTAGGAGTTTGAGATGACATCAAACTTTCCAGCAGATTTATGCAATGAATTCCGCCTGTTTGCAGTACAGCCTGGAATGGAGGCTCTGAAAACAGGATTGAAAGAGACTGAAAAGTATTGTACACTCTGCCAGACCTATCATGGTACAACCCTCCCCACCATTGAGGACACCTTCAAAAGGTAGTGCCTCAGGAATGTAGCATCCATCATTCAGGACCATCGCCACCAGGACATGCTCTCTTCTCATAACTACCATCAAGGAGACAAAGATCCTAAAGGTGCACACTCAACATTTCAGGAACAGCTTCTTCCCTCTACCATCAGATTTCTGAATGGTCTGTGACCCTCACTATTCCACTTTTGCACTGTTTATTTGTCGTAATTTTAAAGTTCAAAGTTCAAAGTGCTTATAATATCAAAGTTTATATACTATATACAACCTTAAGATTAATTTCCTCACAGGCAGCCGCAAAACAAAGAAACCCAATAGAGCCCATTAAAAATGAAGACCATCAAATTATTATAATAATTTGTTATGTCTTAGATTGTACAACTGCTCAAAACAACAGATTTCATGACATGTCAGTGATTCTGTGATTCTCAACACTGAACTGACTCCACAACCATTAGACTCTCTTTCAAGGACTCTACAACTCAGTATTATTTATTTACAGTTTTCATTATTTACATAATTTATTTTCCTTTACACATTGGTCATTTGTCACCCTTTGGTATTTATAGTTCTGAATAATTTCTAAAGTATTTCTTTATTTTCCAGCGAATGGTTTCAAGGAAATGAATCTCAGTGTTGTATATGGTCATGTATATGTTCTTTGATAATAACCTTACTTCGAACATTGGCAGTTCTATTAGTTTTCCATGACTGTTGATTTTCCTGGGGGTATTGAAAGTTCTCCCCTTTATGGAAGGATTTGTATTCCTTCCTGTTTTTATTCCGTCTGTACTAATTGTTGAATCTTTCTCCACCTACTTTTTCACTCCCACTTCGATTACAACTCCCCTTTCCTCTCCCTTCACTTCCCATCTTTGACTTCCTCTTTTTCTCCATCGTCTTCTGTTCCTTTGCTCCCACTTTCTCAACTCTTTCCCTTTCTCAAACTGTTTTTGACTCCCTTTGCCTTTTCCTTCATCCTCTGGTAACCATCCTAGTGCAGACACTGTGTGGGCAAGAGCAATGTTGTGTTGTGAATTTCCTATGAATCGATGAGAAAGGTGCTGTAAGAACATTCCACCATTCCGTAAAACCCACGTAACCTAACTCCATCTGGTGACAATTCCCCCACCCCATTACTACCTTCAGTTAACAAAATCCATCCATCTTGGGTTTAGAATCAATCTTTGATCCAGCATTGATGGGTCACTGAGGAGTGTTCTGAGTTTCCACCACCATCTGAGTGTACAAGTCTTTTCAAATTTCACTCTTGAAAGGCATGGCTCTAACTTTCAGATTCTGCCCACTAGTTCTGTACCTCCCTACACCCTCCCTACCTCCTCCACACTCCATACTCCCTCCCTTCACATCTGCTCCTCTCTAGCTCTGTTTTCCATAATACACAGATCATAGCACAGTACAGTGCAGGAGCAGGCCATTCTGCCCATAATATCTGTGCTGAACATGATGCCAAATTAAAATGAAGTCTCTTCTGTATCCACATGATCTATGTCCCTTCATTCCCTGAAACTTCACGTGTTTATTGAACAGTGTCTAAAACACCACTATTCTCACCATTACGTCTGGCAGCCTGTTCCTGACATCCAACACTCTGTGTAAAAACCTGTCTCGCATACTGTATCTATTTTAAACCTCCCCACTCTCACCTTAAATGTATGACCTACAGTATTTGGCATTTCTACCCTGGAAGAAAATACCTGTTCACCTTCTTTCCCAACTTTCTTCCAAATACTTCTTGTTCATTGTTACTGATGTTTCTGGATAGGTGAACAGACCTTTACAGTGCTCTCTTCTATAAGAAAGCCAACTTTAACAATCATTCCTCAGTCAAAATCCTCCTGACTATCCTTGTAAATACCCTCTTTACTCTCTCCACCTCAGGAACACACCACTTTTACCCTAGGATAAAATTGTTGGGCTTCTAATTCCTTACCTCGGTATCGTTTGTCACACTGAAATCCTGACAGATTTTATCACGGTAGCAATCAGCTAAATTCAGCACGTCTTCTGCAGAGTTTAACTAGGCAGTGGAACAAGACAACAGTTAAATGTAATGGAACAACCAAACAGAGAAATAATCAAGAGCAACAAGCAATCTGAAAAAAAATGTCTGAAAATGAAGCCTCTGACACTCCTCTGCTTCTCAGGTGACTCTAACACAGGTTCCGATGGCAACTCTTACTGGAGGTCACGGGTTCAATAAAAGGACACTTCTGAGCATGGAAAAGCAGGAAGGAATGGCCTAAAATATTCTTTATCCAATGCCCTTCGCAGTCTCAGAGCATTCCAACATGCTTTATAGGGTCTGGCAGAACTGTTGTACAGATCTTGGCCAAACTCTCCAGAGCCATGGACCAATGATCAGCTGATCAAGTTCAAATTTCGTCATGAATTCAGACAGCATGGAAACAGGCCCTTCAGCCCACTGAGTGGATGCTGACCCTCAAACGCCCATTGATGCTAATGTTAAACTCATTCTTTTATGTTCTCTTTACATTATGATAAAGACATTTAAGAGGCTCTTAGATAAGGACAGGAACTTGCAAAGAATCATGGATATGGACGTTGTATAGGCAGAACAGATTAGTTTAGTTTGGTGTTTAATTACTAGTTTAATAAGTTCAGCACAACACTGCAGGGTGAAAGGCCTGTTTCTCTGCAGTACTGTTCCACTTTCCAGATCCAACAGTATTCCCTACATGCTTCCCTTCAACGGCACACTGGGGGCAATTTATAGCTGGTAATTAATGTATCAAATTGCACATCTTTGGGATGTGGGAGAAAAATGGAGCACCTCGGAGAGTCAACAGGGTCACACAGAAATTGTGCAAACTCCACACAGACAGTACTGGAGATCTGTATTGAACCCAGGACACCAGGTGTTTGAGACAGCAACTATATTGGCTGTTCTGCTGAGCTGCCTCAGTGTTCCAAGCCTACACCAGTGTTACTTCCCCACCTTTCCCAAACTGCACTGATGACTGCATTGGTGCTGCTTCCTGTACCCATGCCAAGCTTGTCGACTTCATCAACTTAGAACCCGCCTTCAAATTTACCTGGTCCATTTCCGACACTTCCCTCCCCTTTCTCGATCTCTCTGTCCTTGTCTCTGGAGACAGTTCATCCACTGATGTCTATTACAAACGCACTGTCTCTCACAGCTACCTTGCTTATAACTCTTCGCACCCCGTTACTTCTAAAAGTGCCATCCTCTCAATTCCTCTGTCCACCGCTTCTGCTCTCAGGATGAGGCTTTTTATTCCAGAATGAAACAGATATCCTCCTTTTTCAAAGAAAAGGTCTTCCTTTCCTCCACCATCAACGCTGCCCTCAACCTCATCCCTTCCATTTCGCACATGTCTGTCCTCACCCCATCCATTAGGGATAGGGCTCCTTATGTCCTTAACTACCACCCAACCAGCCTCCGCGTCCAGCACATAATACTCTGTAAATTCTGCCATCTCCAACGGCGTTCCACCACCAAACACATCTTTCCGTTTCCTCCACTTTCTGCTCTCCACAGGGATCACTCCTTATGCGACTCCCTTGTCCATTTGTCCCTCCCCACTGATCTGACTTCGGTACTTATCCTTCCAAGTGGAACAAGTGCCACACCTGCCCCTACACCTCTCCTTCACTACCATCCAGGGCCCCAAAAGTCCTTCCAGGTGAGGTGACAATTCACCCGTGAGTTTGCTGGGGTCACCTACTGTATCTGGTGCTCTCAGTGTGGCCTCTTGTATATCAGTGAGACCCAATGTAGATTGGGAGGCCACTTCGCCAAGCATCTATGCTCCGTCTGCCAGAAAAAGAGGGATCTCCCAGTGGCCGCTTTCCATTTTAATTCCACTTCCCATTCCCATTCTGACATGTCCATCCATGGCCTCCTCTACTGACATGACAGGGCCACACTCAGGTTGAAGGTTATATTCCATCTGGGTAGCATCCAACATCGATTTCTCAAACTTCCAGTAATGACACCCCCACCCCACCTTCTCTATTCCCCATTCTGATTTCCCTCTCTCACCTTTTCTCCTTGCCTGGCCGTCACCTCCCTCCAGTGCTCCTTCCCCTTTTCATTCTTCCATGGCCTTCTGTCCTCTCCTATTAGATTCCCCCTTCTCCAGCCCTGTATCTCTTTCATCAATCAGTTTCCCAACTCTTTAATTCACCCCTCCACCGCACCTTGGGTTTTTCCTTCCCCACCCCCACTCTTTTACTCTAACTCTTCCTCCTTTTTCTCCAGTCCTGCTGAAGGGTCTCGGCCTGAAACGTCAACTGAACTCTGTTCCATAGATGCTGCCTGACCTGCTGAGTTCCTCCAGCCTTTTGTGTGTGTTGCTTGGATTTCTAGCATCTGCAGATTTTTTCTTGTTTGTGATCAGAATAAAAAAGAATGAGTCTTGGATTAGTATAAATCGAGATGAGCAACAGATGTTTGCCATTCAACCAACATCCACATCTAGAGAGTAACTTGAGCACTCTGAACTTGTATCACTGCTCTAATGCAAAATCAGCAAGCTGGAATTACACAGAATATTCTCACAAAGGGTGAGGAACAGTGTTTAATCTGGTGGGTGAAGAGAAGACAGGAATGTAGAAGAGGGTGAAGGGCAGACACAGGGAGAGTGATACATCTAGTGAGGGCTGCAAACACCAGAAAACATTCCTACAGATCCACATCCAGGGATAATGGAAGTTAAGTTTGAATCTTGGAGAAACGGAGTGAGTTCTCATACCTGCTGGGAGTTTGCTGAATTATCCAGGTTGGACTGCGACAGTTGACAGTTCTGCATCTCAGAGACAGGACAGGAAAGTGGATCCTCTGGAATGAAAATGGCATTTTAGAGATCTGTGCATCCACCTGCCAACTCTACCACTGCCTTCCTGGTGTTCACTGATCAGGCAGGGAAGCGCTGATCTCTGTAACACCAGGCTGATGTACTCCCACAATGAGCAGCATCAGACCCAGACACACCGTACTGTGACTTGATGCCACATCTTCTTGACCCCAAGAGAAACTGTGAATGCCTCGCCCAAGCCTATGCCCACTAGCACCCAAAGGAACTGACACCATGGTTGGCATTGTACTTGTCATGTTGGCACAAGCCACACTAATGTGGAAATGTTGGTATGGGCCTCATTGTTGGTTTGGGAGGGACAATTTGAAAACATCGCCACAGCCATGAAACCAGTTAAATGTCGAAGTGATCCGCCCTCTCAGGTTGGAGGAACAACACCTCATATTCTGTCCGGTTAGCCTCCAACCTGACAGCATAAACACTGAATTCTCAAACTTCCAGTAATTTCTCATCCTCCCCCTTCTCTTTTTTCCATTCCCTGCTCTGGCTCTCCTCTTATCCCTTCTCTTCTCCTCATGACCCTCTTGCCGGGGAACGTGCTTGAGGACTGGAGGTTGGCAGAATCATGGGGAGAGCATGAGAAAAAAATAGAATGAGTCTGTCTTCTTTGTACTAACTAACAATAGATCATATCATCAATGAGGAACCGATTATATAGGTGTTAATTGTCTGACCGGTAACATGATTACTTGGTACCCTGAGCAAAGAAGAACCGGTTGTATAGGTACCAATAGTGTATAAATTGTGGAAACAGGGTCTGGAGACTGGCTGACCTCGTGTGATTAGATTTACTGTATAAATTTGAATTGTAACCTCGTATTGATGAAGACATGCAGAAAGGTTCCCCTTAATTCACAAGTTAAGGTGGTAACTAGCTTTGAGCCTATGTTCTGTTTGATCTGTACTAAATTCCCTGACAAAATCTGGCGACGAGAATGGGATCCCTATGATACAGGATCCCAATGAACCCATCGGAGAAACTTTCCTATCGTCAACATCGGACCAGCGTACCCACCCATGAGACTTGCTTAAAAGTTAGAAGTCAGACGGGGGAAGGGAGTGGAGTTGCCCCATACCAGCCGGTGACCATCTGAGTTCGGACTCGGAACAAGATAGGCTTTGGAAGAAGGGGCCTGAGAGCTCTGAGTAAAAGACGGTATTGAAACGAAGGCAATTAAAGGACCGTATTAAAACAAAGGCAACTGAGACCTTGAGATTAGAACCTGAATCCACTGGCCAATGGAAAAGAGAAAGAAAATTATATGAATGATATGATTGTGAGTCTTTGAGTGTACGTCTGTTTGTCTTAAGTGTTTACGTCCTTTGTAGAAAACAATTAACAGGCAAGTAAAATGGTCAACAGGAACAGCGTGTCCCAGAAAGGGAAGTGGAAAAAGAATTCTGGATCAACACCAGACGCCAGGACTTGGTCTGCTGATCCCCTAACGACAGCACACGTGAACAGGAACACCCGAAAGAAGACGGAAAAAAACATAGGACTGACCCAGCCTCACTCATCACTGTTCTCTACACACTCGACAGTAACCCAGCCTCAGCCTCCACCCCCACTAACACCTACTTAATCCTTCTGTCTCTAACACATATTGCACTGACCCAGCTTCCACTACCCCACACCTACAGACTCCACACTGACCCAGCCTCATTCCCTACGGTCCCCCACACACCCACACTGACCCATCCAACCTCAATCTTCTACACACCCCAAAGTGTCTCCTTGACAGTCAATGATACTCAGAAACTTGTAGAGACACAAGATGTTCTGTAGATGCTGGAAATCCAGAACAACACACATACAACTCAGCAGCTTTGTCAGAGGATGCATAGGGATAAATGGAGTTGATGTTTCAAAGTTTAAAACTCTTCATTAACACTTTGAAACGCAAATCCTTTTTTGCACGGATTCTCCCTGACTTTTGTAGTGTTTCCAGCATTGTTTGTTTTGATTCTCAGCTCTCAGTAATCACTCTATTTTCACCTGTACAGGCCAGCTGAGTGTCTCCCTGGTTCTGGTGATATCCCGCTTTGCAGACGCAGTAAAAAGACCCAAAGGAGTTGCGACAGGTCATGTTCACTCCGCACGCACTTTTATCCTGGCATTCATCCACATCTGTTGTAGAGAGGAACAGAGGTACACATATTACCAACACAGATGTAGTCATAGTGTCATAGAGGACTACAGGACAGAAACAGGCCTTGCTGCCCATCGAGTCTGTGCTGAACTGTTATTCTGCCTAGCCCCATCGACCAGCAACGAGAACGTACCCGTCCATACCCCTCCCATCTATGTACTTATTCAAATTTCTGTTAAATACTGAAATTGAACCCACTTCCAATACTTCCACTGGCAGCTCGTTCCACTCTCACTCCACCCTCTGAGTGAAGATGATGAAAATGACAATGACAGATCTTGACTGGAAAATGAATGGTGTATGGAGTTCCACAGGAGATTCCCTCAAATCTTTGTTCCTCGTACTCTACATCACATATTATTAACCATTTCCTGAATGGATTTCCCTGGATCTAGCATCAGGGAGGCACAGTGCTGCATCTACTAGAGTTTCAAGATGGCACCAGTATCTGGCAACTCTACGCGTGCTCTCCCGAGTAAACTGCCCTCTACACTATCCTCTACCCAAGAAACCCTTCTAAACCAACAATCTGCTACATCTAGCAAGATCAACAACACCCTGGCGAAGCTAGTGACCCAACTGGACATCACTGCGCAAGAATTGCTTCTTCAACTCCAGACCGCACCTGAACCCGACCAGCGAGGCCTGGTCCGAGGCCCGCCACGTTCCCGGAGATCTGTGGCCTGCTACCGTGCCGGAGCGCTTAGAGACGCGGCGCATTCCCTGACCAGCACCTCTCCGGAGCAGATGACCACACAGAAGTGACGTCGGAGATCTCAAGGTGCCCCAGATGCTTCCCCGGAGTGACCTCTGTAAAGCCCCGTTGGTGGCCATCCCCAGCTGCTGGAAGTGAGGCCTCTGCCGCCGATCTCGGAAATCGAGCCTGAGGCTCGGCTGGAGCAGAGGCCTCCACAACCGTGACTCAACTAACGGACTTGTTTCAGCAAGGAGCCCGGCCCTCCGGGATTAAGTGTCGGCTTCGGGGCCTGACCCAATCGACAGCCTGGGCCCCTGGCAGCTGGAAGTGGCAGCGGAGCCTCCCCCGTCACTCGGCCCGACCCAGGGTGATCGGTGACGTGTCCACCAACCTCAAAGAGCTGCCAACAACACACTGCATGAATGGAAACCTAGAAAGATGCACTATTTACCGAGGAAGTGTGGGAAAAGAGCTGGGCTGCTGGTCAGATTAAAGCTGAGGGGCTTCAGGGTCCCTATGCCCACCATCCTACTAGCTAATGTGCAAGCCATAGAGAACAAGGTGGATGATCTTAAAGGGAGACTCACCTACTGCAGGGAGATGCAGAACTGCTGTGTGTTCTGTTTCACCGAGACCTGGCTCTCCTCTGCCACCCCTGACTGTGCCATCCGACCGGAGAGATTTTCGGTCCATCGGATGGACCGCACGGCGTCTTCAGGCAAGGCAAGGGGAGGTGGTGTCTGCCTACTGATCAACACTGCGTGGTGCTCGGACACAGTGGCACTGATAAGCTCCTGCAGCCCGGACCTGGAACACCTGTTGGTGAAGTGTCGTCCCTACTATCTGCCACGGGAATTCACCTCGGTCATACTGACAGTGGTCTATATTCCCCCCAAGGCGGACGTGGAGTGTGCTCTGATCATACTGTATGCCAACATCAGTGAACTTGAGACCAGGTATCTGGAGGCTTTGCTCATTACAGCTGGGGACTTTAACCAGGCCAACCTCAGAAAGGCGCTGCCAAAGTTATACCAACATGTTCCCTGCCCCACTAGAGGCCTGAATATACTTGACCACTGCTACACAGCAGTCAAGGATGCCTACCGTTGCATCCCACAACCTCACTTCAGAAAATCAACCATCAGGCCGTACTCCTTCTCCCGGCTTAAAAACAGAAACTGAAGTGGGAGGTCACGGTGTCAAAAGTAGTGTCGTGTTGGATGGAGGAAACGGATGAGGTCCTCCGTGACTGCTTTGAATCGGTGGACTGGTTAGTATTCAAGTACTCGGCAGCTAACCTCAATGAGTATGCCTCAGCTGTCACGGACTTTATTTGGAAATGCACGGAGGACTGTGTGTCTCGCAAGATGATCCGGGTATTCCCTAACCGGAAACCTTGGATGAATTATGAAGTCAAGTCCCTTTTGAAGGCTAGAGCTGCGGCTTTTAGGTCCGGGGATATCAGTCGCTTCACAGAATCCAGGTGTGAACTCCGGAAAGCCATTAAGGATGCCAAGAGGCAATATCGAGCCAAGTTGGAAGCCCAGGCTAACCAGAGGGATGCCGGTAGACTATGGCAGGGCGCAAAGAAAAGGCTGGGAATATCAATAACTGTGGTGCTTCTCTTCCTGACGAACTTAACGTATTCTACGCAAGATTCGAACAGAAGTGGAGCGTCCCGCTCGCTCCAGATGAACTGGACCGAGTGGCATCGAGATTCATTGTCACCGAGGAGGACGTCAGAAGGGCCTTCCCGAACATAAATCCAAGGAGGGCAACGGGCCCAGATGGCGTCCCGGGATGGGTTCTCCGGGCCTGTGCAAGCAAGCTAGCTGGAGTGTTTGCTGACATCTTCAACTGCTCCCTGCTTCAGTCTAAGGTCCCCTCGTATTTTAAGAAGGCAACGATAATCCCAGTGCCGGAGAAGAGCAAGGTGGCATGCCTGAATGACTATCGACCTGTGGCTCTGATATCAATTGCTATGGAGTACTTCGAGCGATTGGTTATGGCACACATCAACCTCAGCCAACCGGTCAACCTCGATGCTTTGCGATTTGCCTACCGGAGCAACAGGTCAACGGCAGATGCCATCTCTCTGGCCCTACATTCCTCCTTAGAACACCTGGAGAATAAAGACGCATGTGTCAGGCTCCTTTTCATTGACTACAGCTCTGCCTTTAATACCATCATTCCAAATAAACCAATTCCTAAGCTCCAGAACCTGGGCCTTAGCACTCAGATCTGCAGCTGGATCTTCAACTTCCTCACAGACAGGACCCAGGCTGTAAAAATAGGGGAGAAGCTCTCCTCTGCAATCAATCTGAGCACCGGTTCCCCACAAGGTTGTGTACTCACCCCTGCTGTACTCACTGTACACCCAAGATTGTGTAGCCAAGTTTCCATCCAACTGAATATACAAGTTTGCTTTTGACACCACAATTGTAGGCCGTATCTCGGGTAATGATGAGTTTGAGTACAGACAGGAAATTAAGAACCTGGTGGCATGGTGCAAAGACAATAACCTATCCCTCAACGTCAGCAAGACGAAGGAATTGGTTGTTGACTTCAGAAGGAGTAGCGGACCGCACGACCCAATTTACATCGGTGGTGCGTAAGTGGAATAGGTCAATAACTTTAAGTTCCTCGGGATCAATATCACAAATGATCTGACTTGGTCCAACCAAGCAGAGTTCACTGCCAAGAAGGCACACCAGTGCCCTTACTTCCTGAGAAAGCTAAAGAAACTTAGCCTGTCCCCTAAAACCCTCACTAATTTTTATAGATGCACCGTAGAAAGCATTCTTCTAGGGTGCATCACAACCTGGTATGGAAGTTGTCCTGTCCAAGACCGGAAGAAGCTGCAGAAGATCGTGAACACGGCGCAGCACATCACACAAACCAATCTTCCGTCCTTGGACTTACTTTACACCGCACGCTGTCGGAACAGTGCCGCCAAGATAATAAAGGACACGACCCAAGCAGCCAACAGATTTTTTGTTACTCTTCCCTCTGGGAGAAGGCTCAGGAGCCTGAAGATTCGGACGGCCAGATTTGGGAACAGCTTCTTTCCAACTGTGATAAGACTGCTGAATGGATCCTGACCCGGAAATGGGCCGTATCCTCCAAATATCCGGACCTGCCTCTTGGGTTTTTTTTGTACTACTTTACTTTTCCTTTTCTATTTTCTATTTATGATTTATAATTTAAATTTTTACTATTTACTATCAATTTGTACTCCAGGGAGCGCGAAGCGCAGAATCAAATATCTCTGTGATCATTGTACGCTCTAGTATCAATCGTTTGACGACAATAAAGTAATGTAAAGATGCTCCTCCACGGGCCTAGCACCCTGGGTCCAATCGTAATTCAAATTCCTCCACAGCAGCTACAATTTAGGAAATGATTTGTCATTGGGACATTTCTCACTAAAATGAACAAGTTGTCTCAAAAGGTCATCTGTAATATCCTCCTGGAATGACCCCCTGGATTCACGAGAGGTGTTCAATGTTCAAGGCCTGGTGTTTGGTGATCGGTGTGCCCTGGAATCGATGCTGTCGATTGAGGTCTGATGGTCCAATCAGAAGTCCAGAAGTCAAGGCCCATTGGCTGGAGCCAGATCTGCAGATCTCCATGAGTCCACTGGGGAGAAAGAAACCTGGTGTCTGTAGGCCCAAGTCTGGTCTGCTCGAGGCCTGCCTGGGGTTAAAGGACTGTGTATGTGCGTCGGTGGGAGGGAGGAATTAGGCTTGGTTTTGCTGTTGTTGCTTTGTTACTTTTTGTTTTCTGTGTTGTTCTTCTGAGCATTGTGGGCCTGCTATGTTGGCACTGGAATGTGTGGTGACACCCGTGGGCTGCCCCTAACACAACCTCATGTATGCTGGTTGTTAGCACAAATGACACATTTCACCCTCAGTTTTATCTACAATCAAGAATCTTGAAACCTGAATCTCGGGGATGGAAATATGGTGAGCTTGCTAAGTCTAGCCCGACCCACCTTTGAAACGCACAAAGCAGAGGAACGCTGCTGCAAAGGGTTTCTTGACCGAGGAGAGGACTGGTATTTTCTGTTACAATGGTGGACATTCCAAACAAGATTGTGAGCAACAGGAAAATCTTCGAAAAGGAAACCAGTGGATAATCAAACAGAAAAAGATGGGAAACAACAGAGGGACCCAGTAAAGGAACAGTCTGACATCCTGGAGCAAACATGTTCCAATCAGTGTATCAACAGCAATACTAAGGTGCAAAACATTATTCCTGAAGGCTTAGTGGGGCCAAGTTCTGATGTCTCCAGACAGATTCAAGGTATTTATGCTAGAGTCATACTTGACACAGGTTCTCAAGTTACTTTACAGATCCTTTTCAACAGGGATTTGACACATTTACTGTTGGCTCCTGTCAGTGCCCTTGAGGTTTGGGGGCTTAGTGCAGATGATTACCCTCATGATGGTTATTTGTCGTTGACACTGGTGTATTCAGGAGCAGATATTGCAGTAGCTGAGACTATGATACACTTATGTTGGTTTTCCCGGATCCAGTTGTCAAAGGTGAAGTTGCCATTCTTGTGGGAACAAACGCTTCCATTGTGAGAAAGCTCATGGGAGCATGTAAAGAGAGAAAGGGAGAGAACTTTCTGAGAACTTCATCTATTCTCCCTGCATTCAGAGCTGCCTTTGAGAATGTGCAAGTTTCTCCTGTGCAGGGTGATGAGAATGAAAGAGGAACTGTGTGGTACACTCAGTTTAAACCAGTCACTTTACCTTCTAACGGAGGAGTTAGAGTGACTGGAATACTCAGATTTTCAGGAGAGCCCAGTACCCCAGCTATTTTTGTGGATGCTCCTGACAATCAGGAAGAAAATCCACTTTTGCCTGCAGGAGTGCTGGTGAGACCTAACTGTAGAAATCTTTGGCTGTCTATTCTAACAGGAGAACAGTGTTTGCCAGCAACACCTCAGGAAGAGATGTTACCCTCAGACTTGGCATGCAGATTGTATATATCCTTTTCCTGTGTCAGCAGTTTCTAGTTTCCCAGTAGAGAAAAAGGAAGAGAAACAGAGTCCTCTATCGAGAAAGTTGACATTGAAGTCAGTCAACTTTGATGACTCACCAATAGCAGAGGAATGGAACAAAAGAATAACTGATAAGATGTTGGAACACAAAGACATCTTTTCAACTGACAAGTTTGCTGTTGCTTGTTCCACGAGTACTCGCCACACTATCAGAGTAACAGAAGGCCACCTTTCCAAGAGAGATCTTGTGGTTTACCACCAGCGGAGATTAAATTCACAGTAATAGCTAACTCAGTACGAGCCTACAGTGAGAGGATTTCAGTTACATGGTCTATCTATAACTCGTCCCCTTCTCTCCCTGGATCACACCAGTATCCCCATGGATTTTCCAGCCCCTCACTGAATCAGCTCCCGGATGGTGACATTGGATCGTGTGAGAGTTGGTGATCTTGGATTGGAATAGTGACCACCATGCCAGCTACAGATGGCAATTCTCGACAGACTTGTTCCTGGAGAAATTCAGCATGTCATGAACTCCATGCCCATCACAATAACTCTTCTGTGGGACTTGCACAGGACAGTGCGCAGAATATTCTTCTTCACTTCTAGGTATCTGCAAGACAACCTTGTAAGGGTATCAATGACAACCCCTCCTTTGAATTGATTTTCAATATCGTGGTTATATTAAATCCTTACGTTCTCAGATCTTCCCTGCGGTGAGGCTGGCCGTCGCAGAAAATGCCAGAAACCCTATGATGAAGTTATACTGGTGGGAACCCACTGTGTTGTTACAAGTTACATATTAGTCACAGGGCGAGTATTCACAATTGTCGACATCTGTGAAAAAGGACAAAATCTTTCACAATGATAAACACTGTTTGCTCCTGATTACAGGTGCACCCTGTGGGTCTGGATGGAGCAAAACATTGGCAAGTTGCTTAAACACAGACCAGACCTTCCTTGGAACAAACAATTCTGTGATTTTCTTGGGTAAAGACCTTCAGAGTTGAGGCAGAAAGAGAAGTGTTAGGGCACAGACCACCCTAGATTGAATTGACTCAGGGATCCAATAGCTTCCCAGCTGCTGGAGACCAAGATGGTTGCGAGCCTGCTCTCTTGCTCATTGGATCTAGAAGCTGCCTGTCAACACATGCAGGTCAGCAAGAGCCCCACCTTATCCAGTGATGTGACTATTTAGAATGCTTGAAAACGTACACTCAATGTTTTAGGTAGAGCTTCTTCGTCTGCGACACAAGATTTCTGAACAGACAATGAACCCGTGAAATCTATCGCACCATTTTTGCTCTCTTTTCTCAGTACATTTAATTGTTTAATATATATTTCTTATCATAATTTATTTAATATTTTATGTATTGCAGTGTACCACTGCTGATGACATATGGCCCATCTCATCCATGCCAAGCATAATGAACTATTCCCATTTGCTTGTGTCCATTTTGCCTTCCCATTTGAACTAATGATCAGATTCAACAAAGCAAACAATAGAAAAAACAATGATAACTTTCCAACCTCCCTGCAACAACTCTTCTGTGCAAATTACACAGGACAGTGCCCATTACATTCTTCGTTAGTTGTGGGACTGCAGAAAAATTGTGCAGGACTGATATAGTCAATCAGTTGGGATTTATTCTCCATTTTCATGTTGAGACAAAGTCCTTACCTTCACAAACTTTCCCTGCCGTGAGGTTGGCGGTCGCAGGTAATGCCTGAAACCCTGCATTGCAGTTGCACTGGTAGGATCCCATTACGTTGATACAAGTTGCTTCTTTGTGACAAAGCGAGGACTTGCATTCATCGATATCTGTGTGAACAGGGAAAATCTCTCTCATTAGTAAACATAGATTGCTCCCTTTTGTACCTGGGCTCTGTGAGTCAGGATGGAGTAACTCAGAACTATGTTGTTTAATTCAGCGAAGACCACCGCTGGAACAAAGGATTGAGTGACTATTCTTGGGAAGTGGCTTGTTGGTTTGAGAAAGAAAATCAGGTGAATGGAGTTAAGGAGCAGATGGAATTGACTCAAGGAACCAAATGTCCGGTCACCTGTTAGAAACTGGGATTGTTGTTTCCCTGCTCTCCATTCTATGGGACTGTCGATAAAAGTGTGGAAGGTCGGCAGCAACCCTGCCTTCTGTACTGGAGCTGCTTTTCATTGGACGGCAGCAGGGAGGAAAGAGGACTCTCAGTGCTCCATTCATCTTTAATATGGCTGTGGCAAGACCAGGTTTAGTCACATTTAAATTCAGTTCATCACCCAGTCCCTCCCTGAATCTGCGTTGGAAGTACAGCATTGGATATACTCAGCAGGTTGGGCAGCATCTGTGGGTGAGAAACAGAATGCTCGGAGTTTCCAGCACCATCCCTGGTTTCAGATTTCCAGCATGCTTGACTCTGCATCCTGCATTTTTATTTTACTTTCTCTCTAACTTCAATCATTCATCCACTACCTGGATGCATTATGCCTCCTTTACAACCTTGGTCTCTCCATCTATCTGGGGAAGTCTTTCGGCCTCATTTTCTCACTTTTCCAGTTGCCCTCTTGGGATTGCCAGTTTCACAATTTGCAGTATTTAAGCCAAGAGACCAAAAGACTGCTTTTAACAGCCATTGAGTCTGCTCCACCATTCCATCATGGCTGATTTATTATCCCTCTCAACCTCATTGCTCTGTAACCTTTGATGCACTTCCTAATCTACCATCTATCAAATTGCACATTTAGTACACCCAATAACTTGACCTCCACACCCATATGAGAATATCTCCTGGATTGTTCCCTGTTACACTTGGGCTCTCAGGGACTGGATGGATAACTCACCTCCTGGTTACTTAAACAGAGAGCAGAACTCTGCTGGAACAAAGGACTGAGAGACGGTTCTTGGGGAGGGAACTTAAGGGTAGAGGCAGAAAACCAGTTCAAGTTACGAAGTAAGTTTTATAATCAAAGTACAAGATATGACACCCCGAGATTCATTTCCTGACTTCTACCTGCAACCATTGACACCCTTGCTAATTAAGAACCTATCAAACTCCGCCTCAAATATAAATGACTTGGCCTCCACGATTATCATTTCAGCTGCTACCTTTACAACCTGCCTTCATAGTTACATGGTCCATCTCTAACTTTTTCTCCTTCCCTTTCTGGATCATACCTGTGTCCTCATAGATTTCCCAGCCCCTCACTAAAACTTTCCGAGGTGGTAATGTTGAATTCTGAGAGTTTGGGATCAGGATTGGAATAGTAACTACCATGCCAGCTCCAGTCAGATCTGTTCCTGACCATCATGTTACACCGTCAGCTGTTCACAAAGGAACATTATTGGTCATTAAATTTATTTAACAAACAACAGTATTCAAAGCTGATCATCAGTTGTGTCAAAAGAAACAAAATAAAAACACAGGCAGATATAAAATGCTGGAGGAACTTAGCATGTTATGAACTCAACAGCCATCACAGTGATTCTACAGTGGGACGTGCACAGAGGACTGCCTGTGATGTTCTTCTTTATCCCAGCACTCTGCAGGACTAACCTTCAGGATTGTCAACAAAACCTGTGCTCAGGGTTGCTTCTCCATGGTTATATCAAGTCCTTAGCTTTGCAAACCTTTCCTGCAGTGAGGCAAGTGGTCACAGGCAATGCCTGAAAACCTGCAATGCAGTTGCACTGGAAGGAACCCACTATGTTGTTTGAAGTTGTGTGTTTGTTACAAGCCAGGATTCATACTCATCAATATCTAGGTAAACTGACAAATTCCTTCACGATAATAAACACTGGTTGCTCCCTGTTACATGTGGACTCTGTGGGTCTGAACTTAGGAAAGCATTGGCATATTGCTTAAACATAGAGCACAATATTCTTGGGACAAACAATTGATCAGTTTTCTTGCAAAAGGTCTTAAAAGTTTTTGCAGAGAGACAGGTGAATGGGGTAAAGGAACGGACAACCCACGATTGAACCGAATCAGCGAACCACTGGCTTGCCGTCTGCTTAAGGCTGAGATGGTTGGGAACTCATGGGATTCAGAAGCTGTCTGTCATAACCTCAAGGTCCCAATGGAGAAGGTCAGCAGTAGCCTTGCCTTCTCTGGTGGTACAATGGATTACAGAAACGTTGATGAACTCCAACCATTCCATTGACTTTGTGAGGTCATCGATGGCCTATGCTCCACTAGGAGCTAAGGGTTCAAGAAGAAGAACCATCAGACTCTTGAGCCAAAAGTGATACATTCACTCAACTTAACTTGCCCCATCATTGAAATATTCCCACGACCAATTGCCTGAATTTCAAGGAGTCTTCATCTCATGTTCTCAATATACAGGTTTCCCCCGCCATCCGAAGGTAGAGCGCTCCTATGAAATGGTTCATAAGCCGAAATGTTGTAAAGCAAAGAAGCAATGACCATTTATTTATATGGGAAAATTTTGTGAGCATTCGCAGACCCAAAAATAACCTACCAAATCATGCCAAATAACACATAAAACATAAAATAACAGCAACATATAGTAAAAGCAGGAATGATATGATAAATACACAGCCTATATAAAGTAGAAATACTTTTCTACAACGATTGCCTGCACAGATCTCCGTAGTGAAAATCTCACGCAAGTGCTCCCGGCAGAAAATCTCACGCAAGCGCTGTTGGCATAAACGCAGTCTCCAGTAACCTTTAAAGTATGAAGCTGCCAAATCTACCAATCGATAGCCCGGGCCTCCGGCAGCTGGAAGTGGCAGCGGAACCTCCCTCGTTACTCGGTCCGACCCGGAGCACACGACGACGCGATTCCCGTGGGACGCTTCGACTAACATCAAAGAGCTGACAACACACTGCATCGATGGAAACCTGGAAAGATGCACTATTTACCGAGGAAGCGTGGGAAAAGAGCTGGGCTGCTGGTCAGATTGAAGCTGAGGGGCTTCAGGGTCCCTATGCCCTCCATCCTACTAGCTAATGTGCGAGCCTCAGAGAACAAGGTGGATGATCTTAAAGGGAGACTCACCTACTACAGGGAGATGCAGAACTGCTGTGTATAATGTTTCACCGAGACCTGGCTCTCCCCTGCCTCCCCGACTGTGCCATCCGACCGGAGGGTTTTTCGATCCACGGCATCTTCGGGCAAGACGAGGGGAGGTGCTGTCTGCCTACTGATCAACACTGGGTGGTGCTCGGACACAGTGGCACTGACAAGCTCCTGCAGCCCGGACCTGGAACACCTGTCGGTGAAGTGTCGTCCCTACTATCTGCCACAGGAATTCACCTCAGTCACACTGACAGCGGTCTACATTCCCCCCCAGGCGGACATGGTGTGTGCTCTGAACATAATGTATGCCAACATCAGTGAACTTGAGACCAGGTATCCAGAGGCTTTGCTCATTACAGCCGGGGACTTTAACTGGGCCAACCTCAGAAAGGCCCTGCCAAAGTTATACCAACATGTCTCTTGCTCCACTGGAGGCCTGAATATACTTGACCACTGCTACACAGCAGTCAAGGATGCCAACCATTCCGTCTCATGACCTCACTTTGGAAAATTGGACCATCAGGCCGTACTCCTCCTCCCGGATTACAAACAGAAACTGAAGCAGGAGGTCACGGTGTCAAAAGAAGTGTCGCGTTGGACGGAGGAAACGGATGAGGTCCTCTGTGACTGCTTTGAATTGGTGGACTGGTTAGTATTCAAGGACTCGGCAGCTAACTTGGAAGAGTATGCCTCAGCTGTCACGGACTTCATTCAGAAATGCATGGAGGACTGTGTGTCTTGCAAGATGATCCGGGTATTCCCTAACCGGAAACCTTGGATGAGTTATGAGGTCAAGTCCCTTTTAAAGGCTAGAGCTGCGGCTTTTAGGTCCGGGGATACCAGTCGCTACACAGAATCCAGGCGTGAACTCCGGAAAGCCATTAAGGGTGCCAAGAGGCAATATCGAGCCAAGTTGGAAGCACAGGCTAACCAAAGGGATGCCAGTAGACTATGGCAGGGTCTAAATGAGATCACTGGGCGCAAAAAAAAGGCTGGGAATATCAATAACTGTGGCGCTTCTCTTCCTGACAAACTTAACGTATTCTACGCAAGATTTGAACAGAAAATGAGTATCCCCCTCCCACCGGATGAACCGGACCTGATGGCATCGAGATTCATCGTCACTGAGGAGGACGTTAGAAGGGCCTTCCCGAAGATAAATCCAAGGAAGGCGACGGGCCCAGATGGCGTCCCGGGACAGGTTCTCCGGGCCTGTGCAAGCGAGCTAGTTGGAGTGTTTGCTGACATCTTCAGCTGCTCCTTGCTTCAGTCTAAGGTCCCCTCATATTTTAAGAAGGCAATGATAATCCCAGTGCCAAAGAAGAGCAAGGTGGCATGCCTGAAGGACTATTGACCTGTGGCTCTGACATCAATTGCTATGAAGTGCTTCGAGAGATTGGTTTTGGCACACATCAACTACAGCCTACCGGTCAATCTCGACGCTTTGCAATTCACCTACCGGAGCAACAGGTCAACGGCAGATGCCATCTCTCTGGCCCTACATTCCTCCTTAGAACACCTGGAGAATAAAGAGGCATACGTAAGGCTCCTTTTCATTGACTACAGCTCTGCCTTTAATACCATCATTCCAAATAAACTGATTCCTAAGCTCCGGAACCTGGGCCTTAGCACTCAGATCTGCAGCTGGATCTTCAACTTCCTCACAGACAGGACCCAGGCTGTAAAAATAGGGGAGAAGTTCTCCTCTACAATCACTCTGAGCACCGTGCTCCACAAGGCTGTGTACTCAGCCCCCTGCAGTACTCACTGTACACCCATGATTGTGTAGCCAAGTTTCCATCAATCTCAATATGTAAGTTTGCTGATGACACAACAATTGTAGGCCGTATTTCGGGTAATGATGAGTTTGAGTACAGAGAGGAAATTAAGAACCTGGTGGCATGGTGCGAAGACAATAACCTATCCCTCAACATCAGCAAGATGAAGGAACTGGTTGTTGATTTCAGAAGGAGTAGCGGACCGCACGACCCAATTTACATCGGTGGTGCGCAAGTGGAACAGGTCAAAAACTTTAAGTTCCTCGGGATCAATATCACAAATGACCTGACTTTGTCCAACCAAGCAGAGTTCACTGCCAAGAAGGCCCACAAGTGCCTTTACTTCCTGAGAAAATTAAAGAAATTTGGTCTGTCCCCTAAAATCCTCACTAATTTTTATAGATGCACGGTAGAAAGCATTCTTCTAGGGTGCATCACAACCTGGTATGGAAGTTGTCCTGTCCAAGACCGAAAGAAGCTGCAGAAGATCGTGAACACGGTGCAGCACATCACAGAAACCAATCTTCTGTCCGTGGACTCACTTTACACCGCACGCTGTCGGAGAAGTGCTGCCAGGATAATTAAGGATACGACCCACCCAGCCAACAGACTTTTTGTCCCTCTTCCCTCCGGGAGAAGGTTCAGGAGCTTGAAGATTCAGATGGCCAGATTTGGGAACAGCTTCTTTCCAACTGTGATAAAACTGCTGAATGGATCCTGACCCAGATCTGGGCCGTACCCTCCAATATCTGGACCTGCCTCTCGATTTTTTTGCACTACCTTACTTCCCATTTTTCTATTTTTTATTTATGATTTATAATTTAAATGTTTAATATTTACTGATTTTAACTATTTTTAATATTTAATATTTGTAATCCAGGGAGTGTGAAGTGCAGATTCAAATATTGCTGTGATGATTGTACATTCTAGCACAAAATGTTTGGTGACAATAAAGTATAACACGTAAACATACACAGCCTATATAAAGTAGAAATAATGTATGTACAGTGTAGTATCACTTACGGGAATCGGGAAGACAGCGCCAAGCACACTGATGATGGTGTGTTAGGCTGAGTCGTCGCAGGTTGGGTCGTGCAGTGGCCCCCACCCTCCAGGCCGCCGAGCGATACACTGTCGCGAAGCATGCAGGAATGCAGCGGTAGCCGGGAGGCACACAGCACATCTTTAAAAAAAAAGCCGAAATAAATATGCTAATTAATTACGTGCTAGGCGGCACCTAATTAATTAGCATGTTTATTTTTGCTTTTTTCTAAAAGATGTGCTGTGTGCCTCACGGCTACCGCTGCATTCTCCGCGAATCCGTACAGTATCCGTCCGGGGCCTGGGGTGGTGGGACATGGGGGTGTCATCTCATCGTCAATCAGGGCAGGCAGCTCATCTTCTCCTATGACTGCCCGCCTCGCTGTCGAAGGTCGAGGTTCGTCGTCTGCTGTGGCTGATGTGGAAGGCTTGCTTGACTGCTGAGCCTCGTGCATTTTTCTATCATACAGTTGTTTGTAAGCACTCAAACCATCCTGCAAATATCCCTAAACCTACGTACCCTTTCAAAATTAAAGTCGTACTTTATCATTGCAGCGAAAATCTCACATTGTTGCTTCATGTTCCTTTCGCTACTGCATTCGGCTTCGATTGTTATCCTTTCCTTTTCCAATTGCATCAACTCTTCATCTATCAGATCTTGGCCATGGGATGCCAAAACCTCTTCAACATCATCTTTGTCAGCTTCCACAAGCCAAACTCACTTTGTCCTCTTTGCTTCATTCACTATTGAAACGCTTAATTATGTCCAGTTTTACGCTAAGTGTAACACCCATACTCTTTCAGGCTTTTCCAACACCTTAGAACTCATCTAGCTAACAGCTGCTCAATGCAACGTGTTTAAGCAATGCCGTTCCGAATCCGGTGGAGAGCGGCTGCTTGGGGCACGTGCTGCCTTTTATCATGCACTGATTTTTTATCGCGCGCTGCCTTTCTTCGTAACAGTGAAAACAGGGTACTAATGTAGGTCTTTCGTAACAGTGAGGTTTTGTAAAGCGAACGTTCGAAAAGCGGGGGACACCTGTATATGCTTATCTATTTGTTTATTTATTATTTGTTTTTAATTGCACACTAAGTTGCCTTTTCCACATTGGTTTAACACCCAAGTTCTAGCAGTCTTTAATTGATTCTATTATGGTTACTATTCTATAAATTTATCAAGTATGCCCATAAGTAAATGAATCACAGTGTTGTATATGGTGACATATATGTACTTTGATAATAAATTTACTTTAACTTTGACTTTGATGTTGGTCCATGTGGGAATTTAGGATGCAGGACTTGAACAGTAATACGCACGGTGGCTCAATCTGCCAAGCAGTTGGGATGTGGTCCTAAAGATTGTGTTGCATGTTGGATTCTTGTTTCCAAAGGATCTGCCTTGTCAGTGAATTCTTGCCTCTGTACCTCAAAATACTTGGAAACAATGATTAAAAAAATGAAAAGCATGCCATTTACCAACACACACAATTTAATTGTGGGATTTGCATGGTTCAGTCCCTGTCAGATTACTCATTCACTCCAAGAATATCTTCAGAACAATCTGGGAGGATTAAGAAAGAAATTAGAAAAGCTAAAAGAATATTTGAGGCTGCTTTGGCAAGTAAGGTGAAAATAGATCCAAAAGGTTTCTACAGTTATATTAATAGCAAAAGGATAGTAAGGGATAAAATTGATCCCTTAGAGAATCAGAGTGGACGGCTATGTGCGGAGCCAAAAGAGATGGGGGAGATCTTGAACAATTTCTTTTCTTCGGTATTAACTAAGGAGAAGGATATTGAATTGTGTAAGGTAAAGGAAACAAGAAGGGTAGTTATGGAACGTATGATGATTACAGAAGAGGAAGTACTGGCGCTTTTAAGGAATATAAAAGTGGATAAGTCTCCGGGTCCGGTCAGGATATTCCCTAGGACCTTGAGGGAGGTTAGTGTGGAAATAGCAGGGGCTCTGACAGAAATATTTCAAATGTAATTAGAAACAGGGATGGTGCCAGAGGATTGGCATATTGCTCATGTTGTTGCATTGTTTAAAAAGGGTTCTGAGAGTAAACCTAGCAATTATCAGCCTGTGAGTTTAACGTCAGTGGTGGGTAAATTGATGGAAAGTATTCTTAGAGATGGTATATATAATTATCTGGATAAACAGGGTCTGATTAGGAACAATCAACATGGATTTGTACGTGGAAGGTCATGTTTGACAAATCTTATTGAATTTTTTGATGAGGTTACTAGGAAAGTTGACGAGGGTAAAGCGGTGGATGTTGTCTATATGGACTTCAGTAAGGCCTTTGACAAGGTTCCACACAGAAGGTTAATTAGGAAGGTTCAATCGTTAGGCATTAACGTTGAAGTAGTAAAATGGATTCAGCAGTGGCTGGATGGGAGACGCCAGAGAGTAGTGGTGGATAACTGTGTGTCAGTTCGGAGGACGGTGTCTAGTGGTGTGCCTCAGGGATTTGTACTGGGCCCACTGTTACTTGTCATATATATTAATGATCTGGATGATGGGGTTGTAAATTGGATTAGTAAGTATGCAGATAATACTAAGATAGGTGGAGTTGTGGATAATGAAGTAGGTTTTTAAAGCTTGCAGAGAGATTTAGACCACTTAGAAGAGTGGGCTGAGAGATGGCAGATGGAGTTTAATGCTGATAAATGTGAGGTGCTACATTTTGGTAGGACTAATCAAAATAGGACATACATGGTAAATGATAGGGCATTGAAGAATGCAGTAGAACAGAGGGATCTAGGAATAATAGTGCATAGTTCCCTGAAGGTGGAATCTCATGAGGGGGAACTTCTTTACTCAGAGAGTGGTAGCTGTGTGGAACGAGCTTCAATGTTGTCATTTAAAGTTAAATTGGACAGGAAAGGAATGGAGGGTTATGGGCTGAGTGCAGGTTGGTGGGACTAGGTGACAGTAAGAGTTCGGCACAGACTAGAAGGGTCGTGATGGCCTGTTTCCGTGCTGTAATTGTTATATGGTTGTATGGTTATATTTGACACCAACACTCTTATTGCAATTTATTCTCAATTTTGACAGTGACAGAAATTCCATACCT
The DNA here is from genome assembly GCF_030028105.1 of Mobula birostris. NCBI lineage: Eukaryota > Metazoa > Chordata > Chondrichthyes > Myliobatiformes > Myliobatidae > Mobula > Mobula birostris. The sequence continues at coordinate 22,481,722 of NC_092401.1, forward strand.
TCACAAACCTTCCCTGCAGTGAGGCTGGCAGTCACAGTAGATGCCTTAAACCCTGCAACACAGTTGCACTGGTAGGAACCCATCGTGTTGTGACAAGTTGCATGATGTTGACACGGAGAGGATTCACACTCATCGATATCTATGTGAACAGACAAAAGTCTTCACAATCATAAACATTGTTTGCTCCCTCTTCATCATGTTTCATTTCCTCCAGGAAAAAGGTATCACATTGGTAATTGAAGGTATCTTGGACCTTTGGTGGGACATGAGGAAGAGACCTTGCTTCAGTCCAGCCAAGACCACCTCCCTCAACACTTTCTCCAGTCCATCAGGGACTGCATTAGTGCTGCTTTCAATATCAATACAGAACAAACACACTTTATCATATTTGTTGCCAATTTTCAAGCTGCTCTGATCTTTACATGGTCCATCTCTGAATCTTTCCCTCCTTCTCAAGGTTATAGTCATGTCCCCATGGATATAGAAACATAGAAACACAGAAAACCTGCAGCTCAATACAGGTCCTTCAGCCCACAAAGCTGTGCTGAACTTGTCCTTACCTTAGTAATTACCTAGGGTTACCCATAGCTCTCTAATTTTCTAAGCTCCATGTACCTATCCAGGAGCCTCTTAAGAGTCCCCATTGTATCCGCCTCCACCACCGTTGCCGGCAGCCCATTCCATACACTCACCACTCTCTGCGTAAAACAACTATCCCTGACATCTCCTTTGTACCTACTTCCAAACACCTTAAAACTGTGCCCTCTCGTGATAGCCATTTCAGCCCTGGGAAAAAGCCTGTGACTGTCCACACGATCAATGCCTCTCATCATCTTATACACTGCTATCAGGTCACCTCTCAATCTCCGTGGCTACAAGGAGAAATGCCTGAATTCATTCAACCTACTCTCATAAAGCATGCCCCCCAATCCAGGCAACATCCTCGTAAGTCTCCTCTGCACCCTTTCTATGGATTCCACATCTTCCCTGTAGTGAGGTGACCAGAACTGAGCACAGTACTCCAAGTGAGGTCAGACCAGGGTCCTATATAGCTGCAACATTACCTCTCAGCTCCTAAACTCAATCCCACGATTGATGTGAGCCAATGCAACGTATGCCTTCTTCACCACAGAGTCAACCTGCGTAGCAGTTTTAAGTGTCCTATGGACTCAGACCCCAAGATTCCTCTGATCTTCCACTCCGCCAAGAGTCTTACCATTAGTACTATATTCTTCCATCATATTTGAACTACCAAAATTAACCACCTCACACTTATCTGGGTTGAACTCCATCTGCCACTTCTCAGCCCTGTTTTGCATCCTATCGATATCCTGTTGTAACCTCTGACAGCCCTCCACACTATCCACAACACCCTCAACCTTTGTGTCATCAGAAAATTTACTAATCTATCCTGCCACTTCCTCATCCAGGTCATTTATAAAGATCACGAAGAGTAGGGGACGCAGAACAGATCCCTGAGGCACACCACTGGTCACTGACCTCCATGTAGAATATGACCCATCTACAACCACTATTTGCCTTCATAGGCAAGCCAGTTCTGGATCCACAAATCAATCTCCCCTTGGATTTCATGCCTCCTTACTTTCTCAATAAACTTTACATGGGGTACCTTATGAAATGCCTTGCTGAAATCCATATACACTACATCTACTGTTCTACCTCCATCAATGTGTTTAGTCACATCCTCAAAAAATTCAATCAGGTTCGTAAGGCACGACCTGCCTTTGACAAAGCCATGCTGACTATTCCTAATCATATTATGCCTCTCCAAATGTTCATAAATCCTATCTCTCAGGATCTTTTCCATCAACTTACAAACCATTGAAGTAAGACTCACTGGTCTATAATTTCCTGGGCTATCTCAGCTCCTCACTGAACTGGCTCTGATAGGGTGTTGTTGGACAATGTGAAAGTTTGGGATTAACAAATGGGATCGTGAGCACCATGTCTGCTACAGATGTCAACTCTGAACAGATTTGCTCCCTTACAATGCATTATACCGTCAACTTTTTACAAAGGAACATGACTTGTCAATAAATTCATTTCACAAACACTGATTATCAGAACTATCAAAGCAAACAGAACAAAATGAATCATGAACTCCACAGCCATCACAATAATTCTACTGAGGGACTTGCACAGAGCAGTACCTGTGATATTCTTCTTTACTCCCAGTAATGTGTAGGATTGTCAATAGCAACCCCTACTTGGCATTGCTTCTCCAGTTCATGGTTATATTAAGTCCTTACCCTCACAAACTTTTCCTGATGCAAGGTTGACAGTCGCAGGAGATGGCTGAAACCCTGCAATGCAGTGGCACTGGTAGGAACCCACTGTGTTGTTACAAGTTGCTTGTTTGTGACAGGGCGAGGATTCACACTCGTCAATATCTGTGTGAACACACAAAATCCCCACAATGGTAAGCACTATTCACTCTATGTTACAAGTGGACTCGGACAGTCTGGATGGAGCAAACACAGGCATGTTGTCAAGTACTGAGCCAACCCTTGTCAGAACAAATATTTCATTGAAAATACTTTAAGAATTGAGGTAGAAGGACAGGGGGATGGAGCTACAGTTAGAATGCTTCATATATACGAGTGGGAGCATTCCAACTGGCTGCATCACCATCAAGTATGGAGGGGCCAGTGCACAGCACCAGAAAAACATGCTGAGGGTTGTAAACTCAGCAGGGTTCTATGGGCGTTAGCCTCAACACTATTTAGGGCATCTTGAAAACACACTGCTTCAAAAAGGTGGCATCCGTCATTAATGAACCCTGCCAACCTCTTCTCAATATTGCCATCATTCAGGAGTTGCAGAAGCCTGAAGACAACATTCAACTTCTTAAGAATACCTTCTTCTCCTCCGCCATCAGATTTCTGGACAATGAACCCATGAATATTACCTTGCTACTTTTGCTCAACTTTATTTATTTTTCTAATATATATTTCTGACTCCAACTTATATTTTATATATTGCACTGTACTGTACAAATTTCATGACATATATCGGTGATAGTCAGCTGGAATTTGAATTTTTGAATCTGTTGGAGCTGTGTATTAATGGCTGTGTGTTTCAGGGAGGGTGTGGATGATGGGGAGGTGTACAGGCTCTCTTGAACATTAATGTGGCTCTAAGCCTTGGCTGCGGTTGGTCACATCTCAGTCCCAATGCATTGCCCAGCCGCTCTCCCTAATGGGTTCTGTGAGTATGACTTTGCTCAAGTGGGAATTTGGGATACAGGACTGGATTAGTAATGACCATGGCAGCTAAAGCTGCCAACCAGGTCAGATGTGGTTCCAAAGTTTGTGTTGCATGTTCTCCTGTTTCCAAGGGATCTACCTGATCAATAAATTCATGTCACTGTATCTAAAATATTCAAAAGCACTGATAAAAAAAAAACCCGCCATTTTTCCAACACCCACAATTTTTCTGATGGATTTACAAAGTTCAGACACTATTTATTCTTCAATTCCAAGAATATCTTCAGGATAATCCTGGAGGATTGACAACACCAAAAGTGCCTTAAGATAAGTTCTCCATTTTCATGGAGATACAATATCCTTACCTTCACAAACCTTCCCTGCAGTGAGGTTGACAGTCGCAGTAAATGCCTTAAACCCAACAATGCAGTTGCACTGGTAGGAACCCAATGTGTTGTTGCAAGTTGCATGATGGTGACACGGAGAGGATTCACACTCGTCAATATCTGTGTGAACAGACAAAATCCTTCACAATCATAAACATTGTTTGTTCCTGTTAAACATGGCTCACTTTCTCCGGGACAAAGGTGTTACTGTGGTAATTCACATGGGGCAAGCTATGTCTGACCTTTGGTGGGGCATGAGGGAGAGACTTTCCTTCAATCCTGTCCAGATTATCTCGCCAAAAACTTTCTCCAGGCCATCACTGATTGCAGCGATGCTGATTCTGACAATCTTACAGAACTGAGAAACCTTATCATTTCAGATGCCTGTTTCCAAGCTCCTCCCATTTACATGGTCCAACACTGACACTTCCCCTCCTTCTCAGCATCACTTCTGTGTCCCCATGAATTAGCCCCTCACTGAACCTGCTCCGAGAGGGCGACATTAGACTGCGAGAATTTTGGCAAAAAGTTTGGAATAGTAATCACCATGTCAGCTAGAGCTGCCACTTCTAGTCACACCTGTTACTGGATAATGCACTACTCTGTCTCCTGTTCCTGAAGGAACATGACTGTCAATGAATTAATTTCCCAAACTCTGAAATATAAAGTCATAGAGTAATACAGCACAGAAAAAACCCTTTGGCCCATCTCATCCAAGCCAACCACATGAGCTATTTCCATTTGCCTGTCAGTCCCTTTTGCCTTCCCATTTGAATGAATGATCATATTTATCAAAGGAAACAATAGTAAAAACAATAATAACTTTCCCACCTCACACAACAACTCCTCTATGTAATTTGCACAGTACAGTGCCCAATAATTTCTTCTTTAGTTGTAGGAATCCGCAGGAGAACTGTGGAGGACTAATATGCACAATCAGTAGGGGATTTTATTCTCTTCTCTTCATGTTGATACAAAGTCCTTACCTTCACAAACTTTCCCTGCTGTGAGGTTGGCGGTCGCAAGTAACGGCTGAAACCCTGTGTTGCAGTTGCACTGGTAGGATCCCATTACGTTGATACAAGTTGCATGTTTGTGACAAGGTGAGGACTTGCATTCATCGATATCTGTGTGAACAGGGAAAATCTCTCTCAATAGTAAACATAAATTGCTCTCTTTTATACCTGGGCTCTGTGGGTCAGGATGGAGTAACTCAGCACTGTGTTGTTTAATCCAAGAAGACCTCCGCTGGAACAAAGGATTGAGTGACTATTCTTGGGAAGGGGCCTTATGCTTTGAGAAAGAAAATCAGAAAATGGAGTTAAAGAACAGGAAACGACCTTCATAATTGAGGTGAAAAGGCAGCTGGATGGAGCTGACAGTTATATTCCTAAAGATATACAACGGAGAGCATTCCGACGGACTGCATCACCATCAATAATGGAGGGGCCACTGCACAGCACCAGAAAAACATGCCAAGGGTTGTAAACTCAGCCAGGTTCTATGGGTGTTAGCCTCACCACCATTTAGGGCATCTTGAAAACAGACTGTTTCAAAAAGGTAGCATCCATCATGAAGGAACCCCGCCACCCAGGACATGCCCTCTTCTCATTACTGCCATCATGCACGAGGTACAGAATCCTAACGACAAAAACTCAACTTTTAGGAATATCTTCTCCGCCATCAGATTTCTGAACAGACAATGAACCCATGAATATTACCTCGCTATGTTTGCTCTCTTTATTTGCTACTTGTTTAATTTTCTAATATATATTTATTACTCCACCCTATAGGATATTTTATGTATTGCACTGTACTGCTGCAGCAGAGCAACAAATTTCATGACATATGTCAGTGATAGTCAACTGGAATTTGATTTTTCATTCTGTTGGAGCTGTGCATTAAGGCTTTGTGTTGCGGGAGGAAGTGGTCGATGGGGAGGTGTACAGGGTGTCCGTGGCTCTATTGAACAGTAACGTAGCTCTGAGCCTAGGCTGGGGTTGAACACATTTCAATCCCAGCGCTTTGCCCAGCCGCTCCACTGAATGGGTTCTGTGAGTATGACTTTGCCCAAGTGGGATTTTGGGATACAGGACTGGAAAAGTAATGAGCACGGCAGCTATAGCTGATTTTAACAGTTGTGTTGGAATTCAATCCTCTCCAGACTACCTCGCTGGTCTCCTTTTTCCAAGGGATCTGCTTGAGAATAAATTTATGTCCAAAATATTCAAAGGCACTGATTAATAAAAATACCATCGAAATCCAACACACACAATTTATCGGAGGAGTTTACACAGTGCAGACACTGTCTGTTTATTCTTTACTTCCAAGAATATCTTCGGGATAGTCTTGGAGAATCGATGACATCAAAACTGCCTTGGGATAAATTCTCCATTTTCATGAAGATATGAAGCCCTTACCTTCACAAACCTTCCCTGCAGTGAGGTTGAGAGTCGTAGTAGATCCCTGATACCCTGCAACACAGTTGCACTGGTAGGAACCCAGTGTGTTGTTGCAAATTGCAAGTTGGTGACACGGAGAGGACTCACACTCGTCAATATCTGTGTGAACAGACAAAATCCATCACAATCAGAAACATTGTTTGCTCCCTGTTAAACATGTCTCACATTCTGTGGGACAAAGGTATGGCTCTGCTGTTTCACATAAGGCAAGCTAGGGCCGATCTTTGGTGGGATACGAGTCCTTGCTTCAAACCTGTCCAGACTATCTTGCTCAACCCTTAGTTATGATTGCATTGATACTGCTTCTTACAATCATACAGAACTGCGAAATGTTATCAGCATAGATGACTCTTTCTAAGATGGTGTCATCTTCATATGGTCCATCGCTGACTCTTCCTCTCCCTCTCAGTATCCCATCCTGTCACCGTGGATTACTCAGACCGTCACTGAGCCACCTCCGAGTGGGTCACATTAGACTGTGCGAGAGTTTGGCAACCAAGAGTAGAATATTAATCCAGCACGCCAGCTACAGCTGTCACCTCTAGTCATACCTGTCCCTGGACAATGCAGTACTCTGTCTCCTGTTCCCAAAGGATCATGACTGGTCAATGAAATTATTTCCCAAACTCTAAAATATAGAGTCACAGACTTGTCAAACACAGAAAAAGACCTTCTGACCCATCTCACCCATGCTGACCACATTGAGCTATTCCCATTTGCTTCTGAGTCCCTTTTCCTGTCTCATTTGAACAAATCATTGGGTTTATCAAAGAAATTAATAGAGAAACTAATGATAACTATCCCACCTCCCCACAACGACTCCCCTGTGTAATTTGCAGAGTACTGAGTCCATTAAATTCTTATTTAATTCTTATTTAGTTATAGGCCTCTGCAGAAGAATTGTGGAGGACGGATATCTGCAATAAGTAGGGACTTATTCATCATTTTCATGTTGAGGCAAAGTCCTTACCTTCACAAACTTTCCCTGCCATGAGGTTGGTGGTCGCAGGTAATGCCTGAAACCCTGCGTTGCAGTTGCACTTGTAGGATCCCATTACGTTGATGCAAGTTGCATGTTTGTGACAAGGTGAGGACTTGCATTCATCGATATCTGTGTAAACAGGGAAAATCTCTCTCAACAGTAAACATGGATTGCTCCCTTTCATACCTGGGCTCTGTGGGTCAGGATGGAGTAACTCAGCACTGTGTCATTTAATCCAGAGAAGACCTCCGCTGGAACAAAGGATTGAGTGACTATTCTTGGGAAGGAGCCTAATGGCTTGAGAAAGAAAATAAGGTGAGTGGAGTTAAGGAACAGGAAAAGGCCTTAAAGAATTAAGGTGAAAAGGCAGCTGGATGGAGCTGACAGTTAGAATGCTACAGATGTACAACAGAGAGCATTCTGACTGACTGCATCACCATCAAGTATGGAGGGGCCAGTGCACAGCACCAGAAAAGCATGCTGAGTGTTGGAGACTCAGCCGGTTTCTATGGGCGTTAGCCTCACCACCATTTAGGGCATCTTGAAAACACACTGCTTCAAACAGGTGGCATCCATCATGAAGGAACCTCGCCACCCAGGACATGCTCGCTTCTCAATACTGCCATCATGCACGTGGTACAGAAACCTGAAGACAAACACTCAACTTTTTAGGAATATCTTCTCCTCCGCCATCAGATTTCTGAACAGACAATGAACCCATGAATATTAACTGGCTATGTTTGCTATCTTTATTTGCTACTTGTTTAATTTTCTAATATATATTTATTACTCCACCCTATAGGATACTTTATGTATTGCACTGTACTACTACAGCAGAGCAACAAATTTCATGACATATGTCAGTGATAGTCAACTGGAATTTGATTTTTCATTCTGTTGGAGCCGTGTATTAAGGCTGTGTGTTGCTGGGGGGAAGTGGTCGATGGGGAGTTGTACAGGGTGTCCGTGGCTCTATTGAACAGTAACGTGGCTCTGAGCCTAGGCTGGGGTTGAACACATTTCAATCCCAGTGTTTTGCCCAGCCGCTCCACTGAATGGGTTCTGTGAGTATGACTTTGCCCAAGTGAGAAGTTAGGATGCAGGACTGGAATAGTAATGACTACGGCAGCTATAGCTGATGTTAACAGTTGTGTTGGAATTCAATCCTCTGCAGACTACCTCGCTGGTCTCCTGTTTCCAAGGGATCTGCTTGATGAATAAATTCATGTCCAAAATATTCAAAGGCACTGATTAATAAAAATCCCATCAAAATCCAACACACACAATTTATCGAAGGGACTTACACAGTGCAGACACTGTCTGTTTATTCCTTACTTCCAAGAATATCTTCGGGATAATCTTGGAGAATCGATGACAACAAACCTGCCTTGAGATAAATTCTCCATTTTCATGAAGATATGAAGCCCTTACCTTCACAAACCTTTCCTGCAGTGAGGTTTAGAGTCGCAGTAGATCCCTGATACCCTGCAACACAGTTGCACTGGTAGGAACCCAGTGTGTTGCTGCAAGTTGCAAGTTGGTGACACGGAGAGGATTCACACTCGTCAATATCTGTGTGAACAGATAAATTCCTTCACAATCATAAACATTGTTTGCTCCCTGTTAAACATGTTTCACATTCTGTGAGACAAAGGTGTAGCTATGCTATTTCACAGAAGGCAAGCTAGGGCCGATCTTTGGTGGGATACGAGACTTTCCTTCAAACCTGTCCAGACTATCTTGCTCAACGCTCAGTTATGATTGCATTGATACTGCTTCCTACAATCACACAGAACTGCGAAATTTTATCAGCATAGATGACTCTTTCTAAGATGCTCTCATCTTCATATGGTCCATCGCTGACTCTTCCTCTCCCTCTCAGGATTGCATCTCTGTCCCCAGGGATTACTCAGACCATCACTTAACCACCTCTGAGAGAGTGACATTAGACTGCGTGAGAGTTTGGGAACCAAGACTAGAGTAGTAATCACCACGCCAGCGACAGCTGCCACTTCTAGTCACACATCTCTTTGGACAATACAGTACTCCGTCTCCTGCTCCTAGTGAAACATCACTGGTCAAGCAAGTCATTTCCCAAACTCTAAAATATAGAGTCAGAGGCTTGTCAAACACAGAAAAAGACATTTTGGCCCATCTCATCCATGTTGACCACAATGAGCTATTCCCATTTGCTTGTGAGTCATTTGAACCAATCATTGGATTTATCAAAGAAATTAATAGTAAATCTAATGATAGCTATCCCACCTCTCCACAATGACTCCCCTGTGTAATTTGCAGAATACTGAGTCCATTAAATTCTTCTTCAGTTACAGGCCTCTGCAGGAGAATTGTGGAGGATTGATACCTACAATAAGTAGGGATTTATTCACCATTTTCATGTTGAGACAAAGTCCTTACCTTACAAACTTTCCCTGCCATGAGGTTGCTGGTCGCAGGTAATGCCTGAAACCCTGTGTAGCAGTTACACTGGTAGGATCCTATTACGTTGATGCAAGTTGCATGTTTGTGACAAGGTGAGGACTTGCATTCATCAATATCTGTGTGAACCGGGAAAATCTCTCTTAACAGTAAACATGGATTGCTCCCTTTCATACCTGGGCTCTTTGGGTCGGGATGGAGTAACTCAGCACTGTGTTGTCCAGAAGAAGACCTCCACTGGAACAAAGGATTGAGTGTGAATTCTTGGGAAGAGGCCTTATTGTTTGCAAAAGAAAATCAGGTGAATGGAGTTAAGGAGCAGATGGAATTGACTCAAGGGTCCAAATGGTTGGTCATGTGTTAGAATCGTGAATGGTTACTCACCCTGCTCTCCATTACATGTTGATAACAGTGTGGAAGGTCAGCAGCTACCCTGCCTTCTGTACTGGAGCTGCTTTTCATTGGACGGGAGCAGAGAGGAAAGAGGACTCTCAGTGCTCCATTCATCTTTAATATGACTGTGGCAAGACCAGGTTTAGTCACATTTAAATTTCAGTTCATTGCCCACTCCCTCCCTGAATCTGCATTGGAAATACTCAGCAGGTCAGGCAGCATCTGTGGCTGAGACAGAGAATGCTGGGAGATTCCAGAACCATCCCTGGTTTCAGATCTCCAGCATGCTCTACTCTGCATCCTACATTTTATTTTACTTTCTCTCTAACTGTGGTCATTCATCCATTAACTGGATGCATTGTGTTTCCTTTACAAACTCAGTCTCCCCACCCTATCTGGTACACACTTTCCTGCCTCATTTTCTCACTTTTCCAGCTCCTCTCTCCACAAATGCTGTCTGGTCCTCTGTGCTTCTCCTCTCTGTCATTTGAGATCTCCAGTTTCACAATTTGCAGTATTTAAGCTATACGACCATAAAACATCGGCTCATCGAGTCAGCTCCACCATTCCATCATGGCTGATTTATTATCCCCCTCAACCCCATTCTCCTGGCTCCCCCTGTAACTTTTGTTGTACTTGCTAATCTATCATTTATCAACTTGCTCTTTAAATAGACCCAATGATTTGGACTCCGCACCTATCTGAGGGTATTTCATGGATTTTTCCCTGTTACTCCTGGGCTCTATCATCATTGCTTTGTTATCAGTGCTGGGAAATGCTTCAATCCATCTCCTAAAACATCAAGAATTACAAGACAATACTTATAACAGTGCACGCACAGTAATTCGATAAAATTGAGTTGTAGTTGGCAGAAAGGGTATCTTGGCACCGGGTATATCCCTTTGGGCATGGAGTGCCTTTTCCTGGATTATGCTCTTGGCATATTGGACATTGTCTGGCAACATTCTCTGCTACTTTCTCCAGGTCCGGGTTCCACCATGATTCCAAACACTGCCTTACCTTTCCTTCCTTGCCAAGGTGAGTATTGGTATGTACAAAATCTACAATATAGCCCAGTACAGTTTCAGGTACGCAGACCTGACGGGCAGGAGTAAGCCAGAGGTTCTCGGTCAGTGAATAAAAACATCTCGCTGATTTCCAGGTGGCTTTCTCTTTTTCAGAGGCGTCTCTGTGTAAAAATACACATCCTCAATTCCAGGCATACTGGCTGAATTGGAAGTAGGGCAATCAGTTTTTCCCTGGTGATTCATCATTTGGGGAACAATCAGTGCTCCGGTGAGGGCAGCTTGTTTCACGGCTGAGTCATCTCTGTTGTTTCCATGGTCAGTCTCAGTCATACCTTTAGTGTGTGCAGAGCATTTAATAATGGCCGATTGTGAAGCAAGATAGGTGGTTGTCAATGTAAATTTTATTAGTGATGGGCATACTGGAGGAGGTAACATAACCCCTAGCTTTCCAAAGTTGGCCAAAGTCATGAGTGACTCCAAAGGCATAACTAGAGTGTGTAAAAATATTGGCTGATTGCCCAGTGGCTTGGATGCATGCTCTGGTGAGTACAAAGAGTTCAGCTTGCTGCGCCAAGTCAGGAGAAAGAAAGCAAGTGGACGCCACGGTTTCTACGTTGGTGAAAACAGCATAGCCTGCACGGCGCTGGCCTTGGTTGTCTATAAAGGGACTCCCATCTACGTAGAAGAGCAAGTCTGGATTACCGAGGGGGGACGTCAGACATGTCAGGCTGGACTTCTGTCAGTTAGTGACTTATCGTTGCACAATCATGGGGTGGTGAACCTAGTTGCTCAGGTGGGCATTCTCAAAAAAAAGGTGGCTGGGTTCACAGTATACAGGGGAAAATTTGGAGAAGGGGGTTTTGCAGGGAAAGGACCTCATCTCATGCAGTGGAAATTGACCAGGCCCAGGAATTTACGCATCTGAGTCGGCATAGTGTTTTAACAACGGGAGTTAATTAGCACAGGTCAAGGGCTGAATCTGGTACCTTCTGGACTATTAAGATCTGCACTACATTAGTGCCACACTTGATAACAAATCCTTTTAATAACAAATAAATCTTTCTTTCTGACAAACTAACACACTAGATATTGTTAAGTAGTATCTTTATATTTGATCCGAACTGGACAAAATCAAAAATTGACCTTTCCTCACAAGGAAAGAAAACAAATATTAAAATATAGAAGATCGCTCTGACCACCCACTGAAAATTAAAATAAACTTCTCTTTAGATGGCCTCTGTGATTTACTTTGAAAGACTGAAATAGACACTTCTTTCTGACAAGGCTATTGTTAATACAGCTACAATGATAAATAATGGACGTCATTATCTGACTTACAGCTTTCTTAGAAATACTTTGTCTGTGTGAACTACTAACTAATTTAAATGGCATTCTGAAGCTTGAGTGGATTCTGACCATTTCATATTGTTGACTTTAACCTTGTCAGCCACCTTGCAGGGCAGGGCTTCGAGGAGGTGAACTGATTATCAGAACTATCGAAGCAAACACAACAAAACAACAGACACACACAAAATGTTGGAGGAACTCAGCAGGTCGTGAACTCCAGAGCTATCACAATAATGTGGGACTTGCATGAGAATTGCCTGCTATATTCTTATTGTTCCTGACTCCTAGTAATGTGTAGGATTGTCAATAATAACCCCTTCTTGGCGTTGCTTCTCCATTTCATGGTTATAGTAAGTTCTTACCTTCACAAACTTTTCCTGATGCAAGGTTGACAGTCGCAGGAGTTGCTTGAAACCCTGCAAAGCAGTTGCACTGGTATGAACCAACTGTGTTGCTACAAGTTGCCTTTTTGTCACAGGGCGAGGATTTGCACTCATCAATATCTGCGTGAACAGACAAAATCCTTGACAATCAGAAACATTGTTTTCTCCTTGTTACATATGTCTCACTTCCTACAATCATACAGAACTGAGAAACGTTAACATTTTAGATGGCAATCTCAAAGATGCTCTCATCTTGACACGGTCCATCGCTGACTCTTCCTCTCCCTGTCAGGATCACGTCTGTGTCCCCGTGGATTACTCAGACCCTCACTGAACCTGCTCCAAGAGGGTGACATTAGACTGTGTGAGAGTTTGGCAAGCAAGACTGGAATAGTAATCAGCATGCCAGCTAGAGCTGCCACTTCAGGTCACACCTGTCCCTGGGCAATGCATTACTTTGTCTCCTGTTTCTAAAGGAACAAGACTGGTCAATGAATTCATTTCCCAAACTCTAAAATATAGAGTCATAGAGTAATACAGTACAGAAAAAGACCCTTTGGCCCATCTCATCCATGCCAACCGCAATGAGCTACCCCATTTGCTTGTCAGTCCCTTGGCCTTCCTATTTGAAAGAACGATCAGAGTTATCAAAGGAAAGAATAAAAAAAACAATGATAACTTTCCCACCTCCCCACAATGACTCCTTTGTGCAATTTGCACAGTACAGTGCCTATTAAATTCTTCTTTAGCTGTAGGAGTCTGCAGGAGAATTGTGGAGGACTGACATCCACAATCAGTTGGGATTTATTCACCATTTTCATCTTGAGACAAAGTCCTTACCTTCACAAACTTTCCCTGCCGTGTGGTTGGCGGTTGCAAGTAATGCCTGAAACCCTGTGTTGCAGTTGCACTGGTAGGATCCCATTACGTTGATACAAGTTGCATGTTTGTGACAAGGTGAGGACTTGCATTCATCGATATCTGTGTGAACAGGGAAAATCTCTCTCAATAGTAAACACAGATTGCTCCCTTTTATACCTGCGCTCTGTGGGTCGGGATGGAGTGACTCAGCACTGTGTCGTTTAATCGAGAGAAGACCTCCGCTGGAACAAAGGATTGAGTGACTATTCTTGGGAAGGGGCCTTATGGTTTGAGAAAGAAAATCAGGTGAATGGTGTTAAGGAGCAGATAGAATTGACTCAAGGAACCAAATGTCCGGTCACCTGTGAGAAACTGGGATGGTTGCTTCCCTGCTCTCCATTTTATGAGCTTATCGACAACAGTGTGGAAGGTCGGCAGCTACCCTGTCTTCTGTACTGGAGCTGCTTTTCATTGGACGGGAGCAGGGAGGAAAGAGGACTCTCAGTGCTCCATTCATCTTTAATTTGACCGTCGCAAGATGAGGTTTAGTCACATTTAAATTTCAGTTCATTGCCCACTCCCTCCCTGAATCTGCATTGGAAGCACAGCATTGGAAATACTCAGTAGGTCAAAAAGCATCTGTAGGTGCGAAACACAATGCTGGGAGATTCCAGCACCACCCCTGGTTTCCGATCTGCAGCATGTTCTACTCTGCATTTGATATTTTTACTTTAATTTCTCTCTAACTGTGGTTATTCATCCATTACCTGGATGCATTGTGTCTCCTTTACAAACTCAGTCTCCCCACCCTATCAGGGACACACTTTCCTGCCTCATTTTCTCACTTCTCCAGAACCTCTCTCCACAGATTGATGACATCAAAATGGCCTTGAGATAAATTCTCCATTTTCAGGGAGATACAAAGTCCTTACCTTCACAAACCTTCCCTGCAGTGAGGCTGGTGGTCGCAGTAGATGCCTGATACCCTGCAACGCAGTTGCACAGGTAGGAACCCAACGTGTTGTGACAAGTTGCATGATGGTGACACGGAGACGATACACACTCATCGATATCTGTGTGAACAGACAAAATCCTCCACAATCATAAATATTGTTTGCCAGCTCTTCATTGTGCCTCACCTCCTCCTGGACAAAGGTGTGGCTGTGGAAATTTATATTTCATGGACACGAAGAAGAGACCTTGCTTCAGACCTGCCTTGACCACCTCCCTCAACACTTCCTCCAGCCCATCACAGAACATGGAATAGTACAGCACATTACAGGCAATTCGGCCCACAATGATGTGCTGACCCTCTAACCCTGCCTCCCGTATAACACCCACATCTTAAATTCCTCCATATACCTATCCAGTAGTCTCTTAAACTTCACTAGTGTATCTGCCTCCACCACTGACTCAGGCAGTGCATTCCACGCATCAACCACTCTCTGAGTAAAAAACCTTCCTCTAAAATCCCCCTTGAACTTCCCACCCCTTATCTTTAAGCCATGTCCTCTTGCATTGAGCAGGGTGCCCGAGGGAAGAGCCGCTGGCTGTCCACTCTATCTATTCCTCCGAATATCTTATACACCTCTATCATGTCTCCTCTCATCCTCTTTCTCTCCAAAGAGTAAAGCTCTAGCGCCCTTAATCTCTGATCATAATCCATACTCTCTAAACCAGGCAACATCCTGGTAAATCTCCTCTGTATCCTTTCCAATGCTTCCACATCCTTCCTATAGTGAGGCGACCAGAACTGGACACAATACTCCAAGTGTGGCCTAACCAGAGTTTTATAGAGCTGCATCATTACATCGCAACTCTTAAACTCTATCCCTCAACTTATGAAAGCTAACACACCATAAGCTTTCTTAACTACCCTATCTACCTGCGAGGCAACTTTCAGTGATCTGTGGACATGTACCCCCAGATTCCTCTGCTCCTCCACACTACCAAGTATCCTGCCATTTATTTTGTACTCTGCCTTGGAGTTTGTCCTTCCAAAGTGTACCACCTCACATTTCTACAGGTTGAACTCCATCTGCCACTTCTGCATCCCATCAATGTCTCTCTGAAATCTTTGACAATCCTCTACACTATCTACAACACTACCAACCTTTGTGTCATCCACAAACTTGCCAACCCACACATCCAGGTCGTTAATAAAAATCACAAAGAATAGAGGTCCCAGACCTGATCCTTGTGGGACACCACTAGTCACAACCCTCCAATCTGAATGTACTCCCTCCACTACGAACCTCTGACTTCTGCAGGCAAGCCAATTCTGAATCCACCTAGCCAAACTTCCCTGGATCCCATGCCTTCTGACTTTCTGAATAAGCCTACCGTGTGGAACCTTGTCAAATGCCTTACTAAAATCCATGAAGATCACATCCACTGCACTACCCTGAATTATATGCCTGGTCACCTCTTCAAAGAACTCTATCAGGCTTGTTAGACACGATCTGCCCTTCACAAAGCCATGCTGACTGACCCTGATCAGACCATGATTCTCTAAATGCCCAGAGATCCTATCTCTAAGAATCTTTTCCAACAAGTTTCCCACCGCAAACGTAAGGCTCAGTGGTCTATAATTACCCAGAATATCCCTACTAACTTTTTTGAACAAGGGGACAACATTTGCCTCCCTCTAATCCTCTGGTACCATTCCCATGGACAACGAGAACATAAAGATCCTCGCCATAGGCTCAGCAATCTCTTCCCTCATCTCGTGGAGCAGCCTGGGGAATATTCCATCAGGCCCAAGGGAGTTATCGCTCCTAATGTATTTTAACAACTGCAACACCTCCTCTCCCTTAATATCAACATGCTCCAGAACATCAACCTTACTCATATTGTCTTCACTGTCATCAAGTTCCCTCTCACTGGTGAATACCGAAGAAAAGTACTCATTGATGACCTCTTTCACTTCCACAACCTCCAGGCACATCTTCCCACCTTTATCTCTAATCGGTCCTACCTTCACTCCTGTCATCCTTTTGTTCTTCACATAACTGAAGAATGCCTTGGGGCTTTCCTTTACCCTACTTGCCAAGGCCTTCTCATGCCCGCTTCTTGCTCTTCTCAGCCCCTTCTTAAGCTTCTTTCTTACTGCCCTATATTCCTCAATGGACCCATCTGATCCTTTCTTCCTAAACCTCATGTATGCTGCCTTCTTCCACCTGACTAGATTTTCCATCTCATTTGTCACCCATGGTTCCTTCACCCTACCATTCTTTATCTTCCTCACGGGGACAAATTTATCCCTAACATCCTGCAAGAGTTCCCTAAACATCAACCACATGTCCATAGTACATTTCCCTGCAAAAACATCATCCCAATTCACACCCGCAAGTTCTAGCCTTATAGCCTCATAATTTGCCCTTCCCCAATTAAAAATTTTCCTGTCCTCTTTGATTCTATCCTTTTCCATTATAATGCTAAAGGCCAGGGAGCAGTGGTCACTGTCCTCCAGATGCTCACCCACTGAGAGATCTGTGACCTGACCTGGTTCGTTACCTAACACTAGATCTAATATGGCATTCCCCCTAGTCGGCCTGTCAACATACTGTGACAGGAATCCATCCTGGACACACTTAACAAACTCTGCCCCATCTACACCCTTGGAACTAATCAGAAACCAATCAATATTAGGGAAGTTAAAGTCACCCATGATAACAACCCTGTTATTTTTGCACCTTTCCAAAATCTGCTTCCCAATCTGCTCCTTGGTATCTCTGCTGCTACCAGAGGTCCTATAGAATACTCCCAATAGAGTAACCGCTCCCTTCCTGTTCCTGACTTACACCCATACTGACTCAAAGGAGGATCCTGCTACATTACCCACCCTTTCTGTAGCTGTAATAGTATCCCTGACCAGTAATGCCACGCCTCCTCTCCTTCCCCCCTTCTCTATCCCTTCTAAAGCACTGAAATCCAGGAATACTGAGAATGCATTCCTGCCCTGGTGCCAGCCAAGTCTCTGTAATGGCCACTGCATCATAATTCCGGCAATTGCAGTGGTGCTGCTTTCGATACATTGTTATGTTTCAGCAGCAATGGAGATGAATTTGAGTCAGATTTTTATGAAATAAGCAATGACATTTATTAACCACTACTCAAAAAAACATCGAACAGTAAATGAACGATTAACTTAAACAGATGGTTAACAGTGTTATTCGTTTTATAGTTACAAACAGTTGAACTTAAAGACAATTCTTAACAGATCTTATTTAAGCACAGTCTTAAGATGGTAATTTAGTAAGTCCAAATGCTTCCTGAAATATTCCAGAGGAGAGGCTTCCCAAACAAGCTTTGGACCGGTCCCTGAAGTAAAGACGTCACTGCTGAAGCAGCTCCCAGCCGAAATGCCTTGTCCGAAGTTGTGACGCAGAATACGATTTCTCAAAGTACCTGACCTTTCGACAAAGTGATCATCACACAATACCCAAACCATGTCAGGGTTAACAAAACGTGTGTGCCACGTACGGATGGATCCAAATATTAGTCACCCCCATAATGAGCCAAATGCCGCTGGTTAATCCCAATCCTTTTGGGGTTCGTTTGGAGCTGGGGATTCCTCACTCTCACTCTTCCGTCTTCTCCGATGGTGTAACTATGAATGGTGGACTCCCAACAAAACGAACTACGCAACAACTGCGGTTGCCCCTTATATACCAGTTGGTACATGCCATCACATGACATCACATCAGCACACTATCGCAAGACAATTACATCATTCCAATGACACAAGATCATTACATTATATTCACGAGATACTCACGGGGCAGGTAACAACATATACAGAGCGAACAAACTTTTTCATTTTCGCTGCCAAATTGCCAGTGTTGATCTGCCTCTCTACCACTGGACTTTAGGTTCTGACCCAGGGACAAGGCATCCAATATGTTTCCGGTCATCCACGATTCAGTTTATCCGGTTGCTATTAATGGTTCATAGCTGCCGTGTCCGAGCAGAGTCTGATCATGTCTGATCGGTTGGAGTAAGTGCAGCCATTGCCAGAGGGAACAAACCTCGGGAGTTCACGGAATAAATGGTCAGGACAGTTCTCAAGTAATTACAGACCCCTTGGGGTTGACCTTTTTGTTAAGGGCAGCATTCAGTATACCAGAGTTCAGGAAGGATCCAGGGCTTATGGATTTGCATAGTCGGTGCTTGTCCCACAACTCTGGCTTGTGGATTAGGAATCGTCCTCATGGGCGACTGATACTGAGTCAGTATCGGTCCCGATAAAACTAGTGGCCCTTGTTCAGGGGCCCAGTCCAGGAGAGGTCCAGTCTGACCGTGCTTGCTGGAAGAAAGGGGTATTGGGCTTCCCAATCGTTCTCCAGGAACCACATCAGTCTGGCTATGCAATGACCATTGAGTAGGTGATTGAGGCATCAAGGCGAGAACCATATGAGGGCGCAGAACAGGACCGTGGTAAAACAGGCACCGACGCACTTGTGGGTAGTACGGTGGGATTATTAGGTCGCCTTACCCATTCCCAGTCATCATCAGTATCGTTTGGGGAATCGGTCGGTATGTGTGGAGGGAGGCGGGGTACCCCAGAATTACTTTTATTTTCCGTTTCCTTTTTCCCTTTATTCATCCTTCCATGACCAGTACGTTTTGTCTCTGATACAATTTCTTCCTCCGTCTCCATTGTCTGTTTCTGTCCCTTATCCCATTCTTCACAAATCGCTCTCAACTCTTGCCAACTCCTGGGATTGCCTCTTTTATCACGTACGGCTATCCCTCTTTGCTTAGTGTTATGGATCCAACAAGTTAATTTATGTCTGCCTTCTTTTATTTCTGCCTTTTATCGCCATAGGCCAATTGGGCGACCATACTTTTTCCCTGCTTTCACTTTCCACATTAAATTTAAATCAAATGTACCTCCTGCAGGCCAATTGTCTTTTCCTAAATATTTAGACAATGGGAACGACATTTGTCTCAGTTTCTATTCATTGTCTGGAGAGTTGTCTATTATTTTCTGTAATGGACTCCTAAGACACCGTTCCCACCCCGCCAACCCCCCCCCACCCCCATATTCCACGGGACTGGAACCGCCCGTCTTGAATTTACTATTCCGCGGGACTGGAACCGCCCATCTTAAATTTACTATTCCCTTTGGAACCCATCAGTGGATTTTCTCCGCCAAAATGAGGGAACAAACAGAGTCATCGCAGAGCAGAGAGGAAACAAGGTTAAAGTTTACCTTGTGGGCCCGTTTCTCTCTGATTCACCCCAACGGTCCACCATCCACTTATTCAATTTTGGTGAGGGGCCTACCACATATTCAGGCCCTGCTCACAGTGCCAAGATGTCGATCTGCCTCTCCACCAGAGGCCTTTAGGTTCCGACCCAGGGAATAACTGTCAAACACAGTTTACTTAAAAGTACATACTCTTTACTAGCAAGCTTGCGTGCTCAGTTGGCAGCACAGAGTCGCTGCTCACCCAGTTTCAGAAAATCTGCAGCTGAGGGAACCCAGAATACTCTCTGGAGCTGTCGATATCCATTGTTATCACATGTAGACTGAGAAGCTTCTCATGGAACAAACACCTCTTTGTTCATGCATTATTCTCACAGAACGACTTGTCACGAATTAATAACTCAGTTAGGTTCTAGCCCTTTTAATTCTGCATATAATTCCTCACCAGCTGCTCTCATCTTTACATGGTCCATCTCTGAATCTTCCTCTCCCTCTCAAGATCACACACGTATCCTATTGGATTTCCCCTCCCAGAACAAGCTCCATCTACTCTGCACTAATCCGTCTCTTGTTCCGATAGGGTGTTGTTGGACCATGTGAAAGTTAGTGATCCAGGATTGGGATAGTAACCATCATGTCAGCTACAGATGCCAAATCTGGCCAGACATGTTCCCTGATAGTACACGGTCAATGTTTTGCAAAGAAACATGACTGCTCAATAAAATCATTTCACAAACTCTTAAATATACAGAACTGATTATCAGAACCATCAAAGCAAACGCAACAAATCAACAGACACACACAAAATGTTGGAGGAACTCGGCAGGTCGCGAACTCCAGAGCTATCACAATAATGTGGGACTTGCACGAGAATTGCCTGCTATATTCTTATTCTTCTTGACTCCCAGTAATGTGTAGGATTGTCAATAATAACCCCTCCTTGGCGTTGCTTCTCCATTTCATTGTTATATTAAATCCTTACCTTCACAAATTTTAAGTCACACCTATCCCTGGGCAATGCATTATTTTATCTTCTGTTTCTAAAGGAACATGACTGGTCAATGAATTCATTTCCCAAACTCTAAAATATAGAGTCATAGAGTAATACAACACAGAAAAAGTCCCTTTGGCCCATCTCATCCATGCCAACTGCAATGAGCTATCCCCATTTGCTTGTCAGTCCTTTGCCTTCCTATTTGAATGAATGATCAGAGTTATCAAAGGAAACAACAGAAAAACCAATGATAACTTTCCCACCTCCCCACAAGGACTCCTTTCTGCAATTTGCTCAGTATAGTGCCTATTAAATTCTTCTTTAGCTGTAGGACTCTGCTGGAGAATTGTGGTGGACTGACATCTATAAGCAGTTGGGATTTTTTCACCATTTTCAATTTGAGACAAAGTCCTTATCTTCACAAACTTTCCCTGCCGTGTGGTTGGTGGTTGCAAGTAATGCTTGAAACCCTGTGTTGCAGTTGCACTGGTAGGATCCCATTACGTTGATGCAAGTTGCATGTTTGTGACAAGGTGAGGACTTGCATTCATCGATATCTGTGTGAACTGGGAAAATCTCTCTCAATAGTAAACATGGATTGCTCCCTTTTATACCTGGGCTCTGTGGGTTGGGATGGAGTAACTCAGCACTGTGTTGTTTAATCCAGAGAAGACCTCCGCTGGGATAAAGGATTGAGTGACAATTCTTGGGAAGGGGCCTTATGGTTTGAGCAAGAAAATCAGGTGAATGGAGTTAAGGAGCAGATGGAATTGACACAAGGAACCAAATGGTCGGTCACCTGTTCGACCAGGTTTAGTCACATTTAAATTTCAGTTCATTGCCCACTCCCTCCCTGAATCTGCATTGGAAGCACAGCATTGGAAATACTCAGCAGGTCAAGAAGCATCTGTAGGTGAGAAACAGAATGCTGGGAGATTCCAGCACCATCCCTGGTTTCCAATCTGCATTTGACATTTTTATTTTAATTTCTCTCTAACTGTGGTCATTCATCCATTACCTGGATGCATGGTGTCTCCTTTACAAACTCAGTCTCCCCACCCTATCAGGGCCACACTTTCCTGCCTCATTTTCTCACTTCTCCAGATCCTCTCTCCACAGATTGATGACATCAAAACGGCCTTGAGATAAATTCTCCATTTTCAGGGAGATACAAAGTCCTTACGGTCACAGTTCATAGCCTGTTACAGCCATTCCGACCAGTATTCTTACTCTTTCCTTCTTATTTTTTTAACTATGTTATTTTTTGTATTTTTTTTCACGGTAACACATTGAAGCTGCACCCTCTCTAACATGCTGGCAGAGAGAATTTTATTTGGGTTTTTAGCGCTGGAAATAGTTACATCCTGACACATCTCATTAGCGGGACAGAAGCATGGTAGCATTGTTTATTCCAAGGACCAGCTGATTGAGCTTATGCCGGCTGGTTTAGCGAGCAGAGCGGCGGACACCCCTGCTGAAATCTGGAGGAAAACACACAGAGGATGCAGAGGGAGATCACTAAGGTGAGGAAAGAGGACCGGGTTGAGAAAACAGAGACTTATGGAGAAGAGTAATTCAGTGGGTAATAAAATGGACGAGTTCACGGCGTTAGCCAGGCATCAGAGAACACTTCGGGAGTGCAGTGTTATGTGTTTTACTGGAACGGGACTGCATGAGGACATACCCGATCAAAACTTTTCCATGGACGGCTTCCAGACCATTCGGGCTGACCGGAAGTGCACTGAGAGTGGTAAGCATAAAGGAGTTGGGTGCTTATTGTTCTGCTTAACAACGGATGGTGCAATCCGGGTCATATTACGATCGAGGAACATGTTTGTAGACCGGATATTGAACTTTTTGCTGTTGGACTCTGGTCATATTCCAATGAGATACAACACTGGGCGTCACGGGAGGTTGTTCCTGCCTGTGAACATCGAACTTTGCAGCTCCTCCCGTGGAGGGTCAGACACCCTGAGCCAATAGGCTGGTCCTGGACTTATTTCCATCTGGCATAGTTTGCATTTTGTTGTGTGAATGTTTGTGGTTTTTGTATTGCTATATTTATGCTCTATTCTTGGTTGGTGCGGCTGTATCGAAACCCAATTTCCCTCAGGATCAATAAAGTATATCTATCTATCTATCAAACCTTCCCTGCAGTGAGGCTGGCGATCGCAGTAGATGCTTTAAACCCTGCAACACAGTTGCACTGGTAGGAACCCAACATGTTGTGACAAGTTGCATGATGGTGACACGGAGAGGATTCACACTCATCGATATCTGTGTGAACAGACAAAATCCTTCACAATCATAAATATTGTTTGCCCTCTCTTCATCGTGCATCACCTCCTCCTGGACAAAGGTGTGGCTGTGGAAATTTATATTTCGTGGAAACGAAGAAGAGACCTTGCTTCAGACCTGCCCCGACCACCTCCCTCAACACTTCCTCCAGCCCATCATAGAACATAGAATATAGTATAGTACAGCACATTACAGGCCCTTCGGCCCACAATGTTGTGCTGACACTCAAAACCTGCTTCCTATATAACCCCCCACCTTAACTTCCTCCATATACCTGTCTAGTAGTCTCTTAAGCTTCACTAGTGTATCTGCCTCCACCACTGACTCAGGCAGTGCATTCCACGCACCAACCACTCTCTGAGTAAAAAACCTTCCTCTAAAATCCCCCTTGAACTTCCCACCCCTTATCTTTAAGCCATGTCCTCTTGTATTGAGCAATGGTGCCCGAGGGAAGAGGCATTGGCTATTCACTCTATCTATTCCTCTTACTACCTTGTACACCTCTATCATGTCTCCTCTCATCCTGCTTCTCTCCAAAGAGTAAAGCCCTAGCTCCCTTAATCTCTGATCATAATCCATACTCTCTAAACCAGGCAGCATCATGGTAAATCTCCTCTGTATCCTTTCTAATGCTTCCACATCCTTCCTACAGTGAGGTGACCAGAACTGGACACAGTACTCCAAGTGTGGCCTAACCAGAGTTTTATAGAGCTGCATCATTACATCACAACTGTTAAATTCTATCCCTCAACTTATGAAAGCTATCACCCCATAAGCTTTCTTAACTACCTTATATACCTGTGAGGCAACTTTCAGTGATCTGTGGACATGTACCCCCAGATCCCTCTGCTCCTCCACACTGTCAAAGTATCCTGCCATTTACTTTGTACTCTGCCTTGGAGTTTGTCCTTCCAAAGTGTACCACCTCACACTTCTCTGGGTTGAACTCCATCTGCCACTTCTCAGCCCACTTCTGCATTCTCTCAATGTCTCTCTGCAACCTTCGACAATCCTCTACACTATCTACAACACCACTAACCTTTGTGTCATCTGCAAACTTGTCAACCGACCCTTCTACCCCAACATCTAGGTCGTTAATAAAAATCACAAAGAGTAGAAGTCCCAGAACTGATCCTTGTGGGACACCTCTAGTCACAACCCTCCAATCTGAATGTACTCCCTCCACCACGACCCACTGCCTTCTGCAGGCAAGCCAATTCTGAATCCACCTGGCCAAACTTCCCTGGATCCCATGCCTTCTGACTTTCTGAATAAGCCTACCATGTGGAACCTTGTCAAATGCCTTACTAAAATCCATGAAGATCACATCCACTGCACTACCCTCAACTGTATGCCTGGTCATCTCCTCAAAGAACTCTAGGCTTGTTAGACACGATCTGCCCTTCACAAAGCCATGCTGACTGTCCCTGATCAGACCATGATTCTCTAAATGCCCATACATCCTATCTCTAAGAATTTTTTCCAACAGCTTTCCCACCACAGATGTAAGGCTCTTTGGTTTATAATTACCTGGACTATCCCTACTATCTTTTTTCCACAAGGGGACAACATTCGCCTCCCTCCAATCCTCCAGTACCATTCCTGTGGACAACAAGGACATAAAGAACCTAGCCAGAGGCTCAGCAATCTCTTCCCTCGCCTCGTAGAGCAGCCTGGGGAATATTCCATCAGGCCCCGGGGACTTATCCGTCCTAATGTATTTTAACAACTGCAACACCTCCTCTCCCTTAATATCAACATGCTCCAGAACATCAACCTCACTCATATTGTCCTCACTGTCATCAAGTTCCCTCTCACTGGTGAATACCGAAGAAAAGTATTCATTGAGGACCTCTTTCACTTCCACAACCTCCAGGCACATCTTCCCATCTTTATCTCTAATCGGTCCTACCTTCACTCCTATCATCCTTTTGTTCTTCACATAATTGAAGAATGCCTTGGGGTTTTCCTTTACCCTACTCGCTAAGGCCTTCTCATGCCCCCTTCTTGCTTTTCTCAGCCGCTTCTTAAGCTCCTTTCTTGCTACCCTATATTCCTCAATAGACCCATCTGATCCTTGCTTCCTAAACCTCATGTATGCTGCCTTCTTCCACCTGACTAGATTTTTCATCTCACTGGTCACCCATGGTTCCTTCACCCTACCATTCTTTATTTTCTTCACCGGAACAAATTTAGCCTTAACATCCTACAAGAGATCCCTAAACATCGAACACATGTCCATAGTACATTTCCCTGCAAAAACATCATCCCAATTCACACCCACAAGTAACTGACCTTTCGACAAAGTGATCATCACACAATACCCAAACCATGTCAGGGTTAACAAAACGTGTGTGCCACGTACGGATGGTTCCAAATATTAGTCACCCCCTAATGAGCCGAATGCCGCTGGTTAATCCCAATCCTTTTGGGGTTTGTTCGGAGCTGGGGATTCCTCACTCTCACTCTTTATTCTTGTCCAACAGTGTAATTATGAATGGTGGACTCCCAACAAAACGAACTACGCAACAACTGCGGTTTCCCCTTATATACCAGTTGGTACATACCAGCACATGACATCACATCACCACGACTATCACAAGAAAATTACATCATTCCAATGGCACAAGACCATTACATTATATTCACGAGATACTCACGGGGCAGGTAACACCACATACAGAGCTAACAAACTTTTTCATTTTCGCTGCCAAATTGCCGGTGTTGATCTGCCTCTCTACCACTGGACTTTAGGTTCTGACCCAGGGACAAGGCATCCAATATGTTTCCCGTCATCCGTGATTCAGTTTACCCGGTTGCTATTAATGGTTCATAGCTGCCATATCCGAGCAGAGTCTGATCATGAAATGGTTGGTCACCTGTGAGAAACTGGGATGGTTGCTTCCCTGCTCTCCACTTTATGAGCTTATTGACAACAATGCGGAAGATTGGCAGCAGCCCTGCCTTCTGTACTGGAGATGCTTTTCATTGGACGGGAGCAGGGAGGAAAGAGGATTCTCAGTGCTCCATTTATCTGTAATATGACTGTGGCAAGAGCAGGTTTAGTCACATTTAAATTTCAGTTCATTGTCCACTCCCTCCCTGAATCTGCATTGGAAGCACAACATTGGAAATACTCAGTAGGTCAAGAAGCGTCTGTAGGTGAGAAACAGAAGGCTGGGAGATTCCAGCACCATCCCTGGTTTCCGATCTGCAGCATGTTCTATTCTGCATTTGAGATTTTTACTTTAATTTCTCTCTAACTGTGGTTATTCATCCATTACCTGGATGCATTGTGTCTCCTTTACAAACTCAGTCTCCCCACCCTATCAGGGACACACTTTCCTGCCTCATTTTCTCACTTCTCCAGATCCTCTCTCCATAGATTGATGACATCAAAACAGCCTTGAGATAAATTCTCCATTTTCAGGGAGATACAAAATCCTTACCTTCACACACCTTCCCTGCAGTGAGGCTGGTGGTCGCAGTAGATGCCTGATACCCTGCAACGCAGTTGCACAGGTAGGAACCCAACATGTTGTGACAAGTTGCACGATGGTGACACGGAGACGATACACACTCATCGATATCTGTGTGAACAGACAAAATCCTCCACAATCATAAATATTGTTTGCCCGCTCTTCATCGTGCCTCACCTCCTCCTGGACAAAGGTGTGGCTGTGGAAATTTATATTTCATGGACATGAAGAAGAGACCTTGCTTCAGACCTGCCCCGACCACCTCCCTCAACACTTCCTCCAGCCCATCATAGAACATAGAACATAGAATAGTACAGCGCATTACAGGCAATTCGGCCCACAATGATGTGCTGACCCTCTAGCCCTGCCTCCCGTATAACACCCACATCTTAAATTCCTCCATATACCTATCTAGTAGTCTCTTAAACTTCACTAGTGTATCTGCCTGTACCACTGACTCAGGCAGTGCATTCCACGCACCAACCACTCTCTGAGTAAAAAAGCTTCCCCTAAAACCCCCCTTGAACTTCCCACCCCTTATCTTTAAGCCATGTCCTCTTGTATTGAGCAGTGGTGCCCGAGGGAAGAACCGCTGGCTATCCACTCTATCTATTCCTCTCAATATCTTATACACCTCTATCATGTCTCCTCTCATCCTCTTTCTCTCCAAAGAGTAAAGCCCTAGCGCCCTTAATCTCTGATCATAATCCATACTCTCTAAACCAGGCAGCATTCTGGTAAATCTCCTCTGTATCCTTTCCAATGCTTCCACATCCTTCCTATAGTTAGGCGACCAGAACTGTCCACAGTACTCCAAGTGTGGCCTAGCCAGAGTTTTATAGAGCTGCATCATTACATTGCAACTCTTAAACTCTATCCCTCGACTTAAGAAAGCTAACACCCCATAAGCTTTCTTAACTACCCTATCTACCTGCGAGGCAACTTTCAGTGATCTGTGGACATGTACCCCCAGATCCCTCTGCTCCGCCACACTAACAAGTATCCTGCCATTTAATTTGTACTCTGCCTTAGAGTTTGTCCTTCCAAAGTGTACCACCTCACATTTCTCCGGGTTGAACTCCATCTGCCACTTCTCAGCCCACTTCTGCATCCTATCAATGTCTCTCTGAAATCTTCCGACAATCCTCTACACTATCTACAACACCACCAACCTTTGTGTCATCTGCAAACTTGCCAACCCACCTTTCTACCCACACGCCCAGGTCATTAATAAAAATCACAAAGAGTAGACGTCCCGGAACTGATCCTTGTGGGACACCACTAGTCACAACCCTCCAATCTGAATGTACACCCTCCACTACGACCCGCTGCCTTCTGCAGGCAAGCCAATTCTGAATCCACCTGGCCAAACTTCCCTGGATCCCATGCCTTCTGACTTTCTGAATAAGCCTACCGGGTGGAACCTTGTCAAATGCCTTACTAAAATCCATGAAGATCACATCCACTGCACTACCCTGAATTATACGCCTGGTCACCTCCTCAAAGTACTCTATCAGACTTGTTAGACACGATCTGCCTTTCACAAAGCCATGCTGACTGACCCTGATCAGACCATGATTCTCTAAATGCCCAGAGATCCTATCTCTAAGAATCTTTTCCAACAGCTTTCCCACCACAGACGTAAGGCTCACTGCTCTATAATTACCCAGAATATCCAGACTCACTTTTTTTGAACAAGGGGGCAATATTCGCCTCCCTCCAATCCTCTGGTACCATTCCCATGGACAACGAGAACATAAAGCCCCTAGCCAGAGGCTCAGCAATCTCTTCCCTCGCCTAATGGAGCAGCCTGGGGAATATTCCATCAGGCCCAAGGGAGTTATCCGTCCTAATGTATTTTAACAACTCCAACACCTCCGCTCCCTTAATATCTACATGCTCCAGAACATCAACCTCACTCATATTGTCCTCACTGTCATCAAATTCCCTCTTATTGGTGAATACCGAAGAGAAGTATTCATTGTGGACCTCGCTCACTTACACAGCCTCCAGGCACATCTTCCCACCTTTATCTCCAATCGGTCCTACCTTCACTCCTGTCGTCCTTTTGTTCTTCACATAATTGAAGAAAGCCTTGGGGTTTTCCTTTACCCAACTCGCCAAGGCCTTCTCATGCCTCCTTCTTGCTCTCCTCAGCCCCTTCTTCAGCTCCTTTCTTACTACCCTATATTCCTCAATAGACCCATCTGATCCTTGCTTCCTAAACCTCATGTATGCTGCCTTCTTCCACCTGACTAGATTTTCCATCTCACTTGTCACCCATGGTTCCTTCACCCTACCATTCTTTACCTTCCTCACCAGGACAAATTTAGCCTTAACATCCTGCAAGAGTTCCCTAAACATCGACCACACGTCCATAGTACATTTCCCTGCAATAACATCATCCCAATTCACACCTGCAAGTTCTAGCCTTATAGCCTCATAATTTGCCCATCCCCATTAAAAATTTTCCTGTCCTCTTTGATTCTACCCTTTTCCATGATAATGTTAAAAGCCAGGGAGCAGTGGTCTCTGTCCCCTAGATGCTCACCCACTGAGAGATCTGTGACCTGACCTGGTTCGTTACCTAATACTAGATCTAGTATGGCATTCCCCCTAGTCGGCCTGACAACATATTGTGACAGGAAGCCATCCTGGACACTCTTAACAAACTCTGCTCCATGTACACCCTTGGAACTAATCAGGAGCCAATCAATATTAGGGAAGTTAAAGTCACCCATGATAACAACCCTGTTATTTTTTCACCTTTCCAAAATCTGCCTCCCAATCTGCTCCTCGGTATCCCTGCTGCTACCAGGGGGCCTATAAGAATACTTCCAATAGAGTAACCACTCCCTTCCTGTTCC
This sequence comes from Mobula birostris, assembly GCF_030028105.1. Classification (NCBI taxonomy): domain Eukaryota; kingdom Metazoa; phylum Chordata; class Chondrichthyes; order Myliobatiformes; family Myliobatidae; genus Mobula; species Mobula birostris. The sequence continues at coordinate 22,511,082 of NC_092401.1, forward strand.
TGACTTCCACCCATACTGACTCAAAGGAGGATCCTGCTACATTACCCACCCTTTCTGTAGCTGTAATAGTATCCCTGACCAGTAATGCCACGCCTCCTCCCCTTCCCCCGTTCTCTATCCCTTTTAAAGCACTGAAATCCAGGAATACTGAGAATGCATTCCTGCCCTGGTGCCAGCCAAGTCTCTGTAATGGCCACTGCATAATAATTCCGGCAAGTGCAGTGGTGCTGCTTTTGATACATTGTTATGTTCCAGCAGCAATGGAGATGAATTTGAATCAGATTTTTATGAAATAAGCAACGACATTTATTAACCATTACTCAAAAAAAACATTGAACAATAAACGAACGATTAACTTAAACGGATGTTAACAGCGTTATGCGTTTATAGTTACCAAACAGTTGAACTTAAAGACAATTCTTAACAGATCTTATTTAAGCACAGTCTTAAGGTGATGATTTAGGAAGTCCAAATGCTTCCTGAAATATTCAAGAGGAGAGACTTCCCAAACAAGCTTTGGATCGGTCCCTGAAGTAAAGACGTCACTGCTGATGCAGCTCCCAGCCGAAATGCCTTGTCCGAAGTTGTGACGCAGAATACGATTTCTCAAAGTAACTGACCTTTCGACAAAGTGATCATCACACAATACCCAAACCATGTCAGGGTTAACAAAACGTGTGTACCATGTACAGACAGTTCCAAATATCAGTCACACCCATAATGAGCCGAATGCCGCTGGTTACTCCCAATCCTTTTGGGGTTCGTTCGGAGCTGGGGATTCTTCACTCTCACTCTTTCTTGTTCTCCGATGGTGTAACTACCAACAGTGGACTCCCAACAAAACGAACTACACAACAACTGCATACCCGTTGGTACATGCCATCACATGACATCACATCACCATACTACCACAAGACAATTACATCATTCCAATGGCACAAGACCATTACAATATATTCACGAGATACTCACGGGGCAGGTAACAACATATACAGAGCTAATAAACTTTTTCATTTTCGCTGCCAAATTGCCAGTGTTGATCTGCCTCTCTACCAGCGGACTTTAGGTTCTGACGCAGGGACAAGGCATCCAAGATGTTTCCGGTCATCCGTGATTCAGTTTACCCGGTTGCTATTAGTGGTTCATAGCTGCCATGTCCGAGCAGAGTCTGATCATGTCTGATCGGTTGGAGTAAGTACGGCCATTGCCAGAGGGAACAAATCTCGGGAGTTCATGGAATAAATAGTCAGGACAGTTCTTAAATAATTACAGACCCCTTGGGGGTCGACCTATTTGTTAAGGGCAGCATTCAGTATACCAGAGTTCAGAAGGGATCCAGGGCTTATGGATTTGCATAGTAGGTGCTTGTCCCACAACTCTGGCTTGTGGATTAGGAACGGTCCTCATGGGCAACTGATACTGAGTCAGTATCGGTCCCGATAAAACTAGTGGCCCTTGTTCAGGGGCCCAGTCCAGGAGAGGTCCAGTCTGACCGTGCTTGCTGGAAGACACGGGTATTGGGCTTCCCAATCGTTCTCCAGGAACCACATCAGTCTGGCTATGCAATGACCGTTGAGTAGGTGATTGAGGCATCAAGGCGAGAACCATATGAGGTGCAGAACAGGACCGTGGTAAAACAGGCACCGACGCACTTGTGGGTAGTACGGTGGGATTATTAGGTCACCTTACCCATTCCCAGTCATCATCAGTATCGTTTGGGGAATCGGTCGGTATGTGTGGAGGGAGGCGGGGTACCCCAGAATTACTTCTATTTTCCGTTTCCTATTTCCCTTTATTCATTCTTCCATGACCAGTACATTTTGTCTCTGATACAATTTCTTCCTCCGTCTCCTTTGTCTGTTTCTGTTCCTTATCCCATTCTTCACAAATCGCTCTCAACTCTTACCAACTCCTAGGATTGCCTCTTTTATCACGTACGGCTATCCCTCTTCGCTTAGCGTTATGGATCCAACAAGTTAATTTATGTCTGCCTTCTTTTACTTCTGCCTTTTGTTGCCATAGGCCAATTGGGCGACCATACTCTTTCCCTGCTTTCCCTTTCTATATTAAATGTAAATCAAATGTACCTCCTGCAGGCCAATTGTCTTTTCCCAAATATTTAGACAACGGGAACAACATTCGTCTCAGTTTCTATTCATTTTTTGGAGACTTGTCTATTATTTTCTGTAATGGACTCCGATGACACCGTTCCCCCATCCCCCCTGTATTCCAGGGGACTGGGACCGCCTGTCTTGAATTTAATATTCAGCGGGACTGGAACCGCCCATCTTGAATTTACTATTCCCTTGGGACCCGTCAGTGGATTTTCCCCGCCAAAATGAAGGAACAAACAGAGTCATCGGAGAGCAGAGAGGAAACAAGGTTAAAGTTTACCTTGTGGGCCCGTTTCTCTCTGATTCACCCCAATGGTCCGCTGTCCACTTATTCAATTTTGGTGAGGGGCCTACCACATATTGGGGCCCTGCTCACAGTGCCAAGATGTCGATCTGCCTCTCTACCAGAGGCCTTTAGGTTCCGACCCAGGGAATAACTGTCAAACACAGTTTACTTAAAAGTACATACTCTTTACTAGCAAGCTTGCGTGCTCAGTTGGCAGCACAGAGTCGCTGCTCACCCAGCTTCAGAAAATCTGCAGCGGTGGGAACCCAGCATACTCTTTGGAGCTGTTGATATACATTGTTATCATATGTAGACTGAGAAGCTTCTCATGGAACAAACACCACTTTCTTCATACATTATTCTCACTGAACGACTTGTCAAGCTGTTAATAACTCAGTTAGGTTCTAGCCCTTTTAATTCTGCATATAATTCCTCACCAGCTGCTCTCATCTTTACATGGTCCATCTCTGAATCTTCCTCTCCCTCTCAAGATCACAAACGTCCTATTGGATTTCCCCTCCCAGAACAAGCTCCGTCTACTCCACACTACTCCGTCTCTTGTTCCGATAGGGTGTTGTTGGACCATGTGAGATTTTGTGATCCAGGATTGGGATAGTAACCATCATGTCAGCTCCAGATGCCAAATCTGGCCAGACATGTTCCCTGATAATGCATGGTCAATGTTTTGCGAAGGAACATGACTGCTCAATCAAATCATTTCACAAACTCTTAAATATACAGAACTGATTATCAGAACTATCGAAGCAAACACAACAAATCAACAGACACACACAAAATGTTGGAGGAACTCGGCAGGTCGCGAACTCCAGAGCTATCACAATAATGTGGGACTTGCACGAGAATTGCCTGCTATATTCTTATTCTTCTTGACTCCCAATAATGTGTAGGATTGTCAATAATAACCCCTTCTTGGCGTTGCTTCTCCATTTCATTGTTATAGTAAGTTCTTACCTTCACAAACTTTTCCTGATGCAAGGTTGACAGTCGCAGGAGTTGCTTGAAACCCTGCAAAGCAGTTGCACTGGTACGAACCAACTGTGTTGCTACAAGTTGCCTTTTTGTCGCAGGGCGAGGATTTGCACTCATCAATATCTGTGTGAACAGACAAAATCCTTGACAATCAGAAACATTGTTTTCTCCCTGTTACACATGTACTACTTACTCCGGGACAGAGGTGTGCAGTGGTTTTTAAAATGGGGCCAGCTACACCTGACCTTTGGTGGGACGCCAGTCCTTGCTTAAATCCTGTCCAGACTAACTTGCTCAACCCTTCTCCAGTCCATCAACAATTGCATTGATGTCGCTCCCTACAATCATACAGAACTGAGAAACGTTAACATTTTAGATAGCAATCTCAAAGATGCTCTCATCTTGACACGGTCCATCACTGACTCTTCCTCTCCCTGTCAGGATCACGTCTGTGTCCCCGTGGATTACTCAGACCCTCACTGAACCTGCTCCAAGAGGGTGACATTAGACTGTGTGAGAGTTTGGCAAGCAAGACTGGAATAGTAATCAGCATGCCAGCTAGATCTGCCACTTCAGGTCACACCTGTCCCTGGGCAATGCATTACTTTGTCTCCTGTTTCTAAAGGAACAAGACTGGTCAATGAATTCATTTCCCAAACTCTAAAATATAGAGTCATAGAGTAATACAGTACAGAAAAAGACCCTTTGGCCCATCTCATCCATGCCAACCGCAATGAGCTACCCCATTTGCTTGTCAGTCCCTTGGCCTTCCTATTTGAAAGAACGATCAGAGTTATCAAAGGAAAGAATAAAAAAAACAATGATAACTTTCCCACCTCCCCACAATGACTCCTTTGTGCAATTTGCACAGTACAGTGCCTATTAAATTCTTCTTTAGCTGTAGGAGTCTGCAGGAGAATTGTGGAGGACTGACATCCACAATCAGTTGGGATTTATTCACCATTTTCATCTTGAGAAAAAGTCCTTATCTTCACAAACTTTCCCTGCCGTGTGGTTGGTGGTCGCAGGTAATGCCTGAAACCCTGTGTTGCAGTTGCACTGGTAGGATCCCATTACGTTGATACAAGTTGCATGTTTGTGACAAGGTGAGGACTTGCATTCATCGATATCTGTGTGAACAGGGAAAATCTCTCTCAATAGTAAACACAGATTGCTCCCTTTTATACCTGCGCTCTGTGGGTCGGGATGGAGTGACTCAGCACTGTGTTGTTTAATCCAGGGAAGACCTCCACTCAAACAAAGGATTGAGTGACAATTCTTGGGAAGGGGCCTTATGGTTTGAGAAAGAAAATCAGGTGAATGGTGTTAAGGAGCAGATAGAATTGACTCAAGGAACCAAATGTCCGGTCACCTCTGAGAAACTGGGATTGTTGCTTCCCTGCTCTCCATTTTATGAGCTTATCGACAACAGTGTGGAAGGTCGGCAGCTACCCTGTCTTCTGTACTGGAGCTGCTTTTCATTGGACGGGAGCAGGGAGGAAAGAGGACTCTCAGCGCTCCGTTCATCTTTAATTTGACCGTCGCAAGACGAGGTTTAGTCACATTTAAATTTCAGTTCATTGCCCACTCCCTCCCTGAATCTGCATTGGAAGCACAGCATTGGAAATACTCAGTAGGTCAAGAAGCATCTGTAGGTGCGAAACACAATGCTGGGAGATTCCAGCACCACCCCTGGTTTCCGATCTGCAGCATGTTCTACTCTGCATTTGATATTTTTACTTTAATTTCTCTCTAGCTGTGGTTATTCATCCATTACCTGGATGCATTGTGTCTCCTTTACAAACTCAGTCTCCCCACCCTATCAGGGACACACTTTCCTGCCTCATTTTCTCACTTCTCCAGATCCTCTCTCCACAGATTGATGACATCAAAACGGCCTTGAGATAAATTCTCCATTTTCAGGGAGATACAAAGTCCTTACCTTCACAAACCTTCCCTGCAGTGAGGCTGGTGGTCGCAGTAGATGCCTGATACCCTGCAATGCAGTTGCACTGGTAGGAACCCAACGTGTTGTGACAAGTTGCATGATGGTGACACGGAGACGATACACACTCATCGATATCTGTGTGAACAGACAAAATCCTCCACAATCATAAATATTGTTTGCCAGCTCTTCATCGTGCCTCACCTCCTCCTGGACAAAGGTGTGGCTGTGGAAATTTATATTTCATGGACACGAAGAAGAGACCTTGCTTCAGACCTGCCTTGACCACCTCCCTCAACACTTCCTCCAGCCCATCACAGAACATGGAATAGTACAGCACATTACAGGCAATTCGGCCCACAATGATGTGCTGACCCTCTAACCCTGCCTCCCGTATAACACCCACATCTTAAATTCCTCCATATACCTATCCAGTAGTCTCTTAAACTTCACTAGTGTATCTGCCTCCACCACTGACTCAGGCAGTGCATTCCACGCATCAACCACTCTCTGAGTAAAAAACCTTCCTCTAAAATCCCCCTTGAACTTCCCACCCCTTATCTTTAAGCCATGTCCTCTTGCATTGAGCAGGGTGCCCGAGGGAAGAGCCGCTGGCTGTCCACTCTATCTATTCCTCCGAATATCTTATACACCTCTATCATGTCTCCTCTCATCCTCTTTCTCTCCAAAGAGTAAAGCTCTAGCGCCCTTAATCTCTGATCATAATCCATACTCTCTAAACCAGGCAACATCCTGGTAAATCTCCTCTGTATCCTTTCCAATGCTTCCACATCCTTCCTATAGTGAGGCGACCAGAACTGGACACAATACTCCAAGTGTGGCCTAACCAGAGTTTTATAGAGCTGCATCATTACATCGCAACTCTTAAACTCTATCCCTCAACTTATGAAAGCTAACACACCATAAGCTTTCTTAACTACCCTATCTACCTGCGAGGCAACTTTCAGTGATCTGTGGACATGTACCCCCAGATCCCTCTGCTCCTCCACACTACCAAGTATCCTGCCATTTATTTTGTACTCTGCCTTGGAGTTTGTCCTTCCAAAGTGTACCACCTCACATTTCTACAGGTTGAACTCCATCTGCCACTTCTGCATCCCATCAATGTCTCTCTGAAATCTTTGACAATCCTCTACACTATCTACAACACTACCAACCTTTGTGTCATCTGCAAACTTGCCAACCCAACTTTCTACCCACACATCCAGGTCGTTAATAAAAATCACAAAGAATAGAGGTCCCAGACCTGATCCTTGTGGGACACCACTAGTCACAACCCTCCAATCTGAATGTACTCCCTCCACTACGACCCTCTGCCTTCTGCAGGCAAGCCAATTCTGAATCCACCTGGCCAAACTTCCCTGGATCCCATGCCTTCTGACTTTCTGAATAAGCCTACCGTGTGGAACCTTGTCAAATGCCTTACTAAAATCCATGAAGATCACATCCACTGCACTACCCTGAATTATATGCCTGGTCACCTCTTCAAAGAACTCTATCAGGCTTGTTAGACACGATCTGCCCTTCACAAAGCCATGCTGACTGACCCTGATCAGACCATGATTCTCTAAATGCCCAGAGATCCTATCTCTAAGAATCTTTTCCAACAGGTTTCCCACCACAAACGTAAGGCTCAGTGGTCTATAATTACCCAGAATATCCCTACTAACTTTTTTGAACAAGGGGACAACATTTGCCTCCCTCTAATCCTCTGGTACCATTCCCATGGACAACGAGAACATAAAGATCCTAGCCATAGGCTCAGCAATCTCTTCCCTCATCTCGTGGAGCAGCCTGGGGAATATTCCATCAGGCCCAAGGGAGTTATCGCTCCTAATGTATTTTAACAACTGCAACACCTCCTCTCCCTTAATATCAACATGCTCCAGAACATCAACCTTACTCATATCGTCTTCACTGTCATCAAGTTCCCTCTCACTGGTGAATACCGAAGAAAAGTACTCATTGATGACCTCTTTCACTTCCAGAACCTCCAGGCACATCTTCCCACCTTTATCTCTAATCGGTCCTACCTTCACTCCTGTCATCCTTTTGTTCTTCACATAATTGAAGAATGCCTTGGGGCTTTCCTTTACCCTACTTGCCAAGGCCTTCTCATGCCCGCTTCTTGCTCTTCTCAGCTCCTTCTTAAGCTTCTTTCTTACTGTCCTATATTCCTCAATGGACCCATCTGATCGTTTCTTCCTAAACCTCATGTATGCTGCCTTCTTCCACCTGACTAGATTTTCCATCTCATTTGTCACCCATGTTTCCTTCACCCTACCATTCTTTATCTTCCTCACGGGGACAAATTTATCCCTAACATCCTGCAAGAGTTCCCTAAACATCAACCACATGTCCATAGTACATTTCCCGACAAAAACATCATCCCAATTCACACCCGCAAGTTCTAGCCTTATAGCCTCATAATTTGCCCTTCCCCAATTAAAAATTTTCCTGTCCTCTTTGATTCTATCCTTTTCCATGATAATGCTAAAGGCCAGGGAGCAGTGGTCACTGTCCTCCAGATGCTCACCCACTGAGAAATCTGTGACCTGACCTGGTTTGTTACCTAACACTAGATCTAATATGGCATTCTCCCTAGTCGGCCTGTCAACATACTGTGACAGGAATCCATCCTGGACACACTTAACAAACTCTGCCCCATCTACACCCTTGGAACTAATCAGAAGCCAATCAATATTAGGGAAGTTAAAGTCACCCATGATAACAACCCTGTTATTTTTGCACCTTTCCAAAATCTGCTTCCCAATCTGCTCCTTGGTATCTCTGCTGCTACCAGAGGTCCTATAGAATACTCCCAATAGAGTAACCGCTCCCTTCCTGTTCCTGACTTACACCCATACTGACTCAAAGGAGGATCCTGCTACATTACCCACCCTTTCTGTAGCTGTAATAGTATCCCTGACCAGTAATGCCACGCCTCCTCTCCTTCCCCCCTTCTCTATCCCTTCTAAAGCACTGAAATCCAGGAATACTGAGAATGCATTCCTGCCCTGGTGCCAGCCAAGTCTCTGTAATGGCCACTGCATCATAATTCCGGCAATTGCAGTGGTGCTGCTTTCGATACATTGTTATGTTTCAGCAGCAATGGAGATGAATTTGAGTCAGATTTTTATGAAATAAGCAATGACATTTATTAACCACTACTCAAAAAAACATCGAACAGTAAATGAACGATTAACTTAAACAGATGGTTAACAGTGTTATTCGTTTTATAGTTACAAACAGTTGAACTTAAAGACAATTCTTAACAGATCTTATTTAAGCACAGTCTTAAGATGGTAATTTAGTAAGTCCAAATGCTTCCTGAAATATTCCAGAGGAGAGGCTTCCCAAACAAGCTTTGGACCGGTCCCTGAAGTAAAGACGTCACTGCTGAAGCAGCTCCCAGCCGAAATGCCTTGTCCGAAGTTGTGACGCAGAATACGATTTCTCAAAGTACCTGACCTTTCGACAAAGTGATCATCACACAATACCCAAACCATGTCAGGGTTAACAAAACGTGTGTGCCACGTACGGATGGATCCAAATATTAGTCACCCCCATAATGAGCTGAATGCCGCTGGTTAATCCCAATCCTTTTGGGGTTCGTTTGGAGCTGGGGATTCCTCACTCTCACTCTTCCTTCTTCTCCGATGGTGTAACTATGAATGGTGGACTCCCAACAAAACGAACTACGCAACAACTGCGGTTGCCCCTTATATACCAGTTGGTACATGCCATCACATGACATCACATCAGCACACTATCACAAGACAATTACATCATTCCAATGACACAAGACCATTACATTATATTCACGAGATACTCACGGGGCAGGTAACAACATATACAGAGCGAACAAACTTTTTCATTTTCGCTGCCAAATTGCCAGTGTTGATCTGCCTCTCTACCACTGGACTTTAGGTTCTGACCCAGGGACAAGGCATCCAATATGTTTCCGGTCATCCACGATTCAGTTTATCCGGTTGCTATTAATGGTTCATAGCTGCCGTGTCCGAGCAGAGTCTGATCATGTCTGATCGGTTGGAGTAAGTGCGGCCATTGCCAGAGGGAACAAATCTCGGGAGTTCACGGAATAAATAGTCAGGACAGTTCTTAAGTAATTACAGACCCCTTGGGGTTGACCTTTTTGTTAAGGGCAGCATTCAATATACCAGAGTTCAGGAAGGATCCAGGGCTTATGGATTTGCATAGTAGGTGCTTGTCCCACAACTCTGGCTTGTGGATTAGGAATCGTCCTCATGGGCGACTGATACTGAATCAGTATCGGTCCTGATAAAACTAGTGGCCCTTGTTCAGGGGCCCAGTCCAGGAGAGGTCCAGTCTGACCGTGCTTGCTGGAAGAAAGGGGTATTGGGCTTCCCAATTGCTCTCCAGGAACCACATCAGTCTGGCTATGCAATGACCATTGAGTAGGTGATTGAGGCATCAAGGCGAGAACCATATGAGGGCGCAGAACAGGACCGTGGTAAAACAGGCACCGACGCACTTGTGGGTAGTACGGTGGGATTATTAGGTCGCCTTACCCATTCCCAGTCATCATCAGTATCGTTTGGGGAATTGGTCGGTATGTGTGGAGGGAGGCGGGGTACCCCAGAATTACTTTTATTTTCCGTTTCCTTTTTCCCTTTATTCATCCTTCCATGACCAGTACATTTTGTCTCTGATACAATTTCTTCCTCCGTCTCCATTGTCTGTTTCTGTCCCTTATCCCATTCTTCACAAATCGCTCTCAACTCTTGCCAACTCCTGGGATTGCCTCTTTTATCACGTACGGCTATCCCTCTTTGCTTAGCGTTATGGATCCAACAAGTTAATTTATGTCTGTCTTCTTTTATTGCTGCCTTTTATCGCCATAGGCCAATTGGGCGACCGTACTTTTTCCCTGCTTTCACTTTCCATATTAAGTTTAAATCAAATGTACCTCCTGCAGGCCAATTGTCTTTTCCTAAATATTTAGACAATGGGAACGACATTTGTCTCAGTTTCTATTCATTGTCTGGAGAGTTGTCTATTATTTTCTGTAATGGACTCCGAAGACACCGTTCCCACCCCGCCAACCCCACCCCCCACCCCCGTATTCCACGGGACTGGAACCGCCCGTCTTGAATTTACTATTCCGCGGGACTGGAACTGCCAATCTTAAATTTACTATTCCCTTTGGAACCCATCAGTGGATTTTCTCCGCCAAAATGAGGGAACAAACAGAGTCATCGCAGAGCAGAGAGGAAACAAGGTTAAAGTTTACCTTGTGGGCCCGTTTCTCTCTGATTCACCCCAACGGTCCACCATCCACTTACTCAATTTTGGTGAGGGACCTACCACATATTCAGGCCCTGCTCACAGTGCCAAGATGTCGATCTGCCTCTCCACCAGAGGCCTTTAGGTTCCGACCCAGGGAATAACTGTCAAACACAGTTTACTTAAAAGTACATACTCTTTACTAGCAAGCTTGCGTGCTCAGTTGGCAGCACAGAGTCGCTGCTCACCCAGCTTCAGAAAATCTGCAGCCGAGGGAACCCAGAATACTCTTTGGAGCTGTCGATATACATCCTTATCACATGTAGACTGAGAAGCTTCTCATGGAACAAACACCTCTTTGTTCATGCATTATTCTCACAGAACGACTTGTCACGAATTAATAACTCAGTTAGGTTCTAGCCCTTTTAATTCTGCATATAATTCCTCACCAGCTGCTCTCATCCTTACATGGTCCATCTCTGAATCTTCCTCTCCCTCTCAAGATCACACACGTATCCTATTGGATTTCCCCTCCCAGAACAAGCTCCATCTACTCTGCACTAATCCGTCTCTTGTTCCGATAGGGTGTTGTTGGACCATGTGAAAGTTAGTGATCCAGGATTGGGATAGTAACCATCATGTCAGCTACAGATGCCAAATCTGGCCAGACATGTTCCCTGATAGTACACGGTCAATGTTTTGCAAAGAAACATGACTGCTCAATAAAATCATTTCACAAACTCTTAAATATACAGAACTGATTATCAGAACCATCGAAGCAAACGCAACAAATCAACAGACACACACAAAATGTTGGAGGAACTCGGCAGGTCGCGAACTCCAGAGCTATCACAATAATGTGGGACTTGCACGAGAATTGCCTGCTATATTCTTATTCTTCTTGACTCCCAGTAATGTGTAGGATTGTCAATAATAACCCCTCCCTGGCGTTGCTTCTCCATTTCATTGTTATATTAAATCCTTACCTTCACAAATTTTAAGTCACACCTATCCCTGGGCAATGCATTATTTTATCTTCTGTTTCTAAAGGAACATGACTGGTCAATGAATTCATTTCCCAAACTCTAAAATATAGAGTCATAGAGTAATACAACACAGAAAAAGTCCCTTTGGCCCATCTCATCCATGCCAACTGCAATGAGCTATCCCCATTTGCTTGTCAGTCCTTTGCCTTCCTATTTGAATGAATGATCAGAGTTATCAAAGGAAACAACAGAAAAACCAATGATAACTTTCCCACCTCCTCACAAGGACTCCTTTCTGCAATTTGCTCAGTATAGTGCCTATTAAATTCTTCTTTAGCTGTAGGACTCTGCTGGAGAATTGTGGTGGACTGACATCTATAAGCAGTTGGGATTTTTTCACCATTTTCAATTTGAGACAAAGTCCTTATCTTCACAAACTTTCCCTGCCGTGTGGTTGGTGGTCGCAAGTAATGCTTGAAACCCTGTGTTGCAGTTGCACTGGTAGGATCCCATTACGTTGATGCAAGTTGCATGTTTGTGACAAGGTGAGGACTTGCATTCATCGATATCTGTGTGAACTGGGAAAATCTCTCTCAATAGTAAACATGGATTGCTCCCTTTTATACCTGGGCTCTGTGGGTTGGGATGGAGTAACTCAGCACTGTGTTGTTTAATCCAGAGAAGACCTCCGCTGGGATAAAGGATTGAGTGACAATTCTTGGGAAGGGGACTTATGGTTTGAGCAAGAAAATCAGGTGAATGGAGTTAAGGAGCAGATGGAATTGACACAAGGAACCAAATGGTCGGTCACCTGTTCGACCAGGTTTAGTCACATTTAAATTTCAGTTCATTGCCCACTCCCTCCCTGAATCTGCATTGGAAGCACAGCATTGGAAATACTCAGCAGGTCAAGAAGCATCTGCAGGTGAGAAACAGAATGCTGGGAGATTCCAGCACCATCCCTGGTTTCCAATCTGCATTTGACATTTTTATTTTAATTTCTCTCTAACTGTGGTCATTCATCCATTACCTGGATGCATGGTGTCTCCTTTACAAACTCAGTCTCCCCACCCTATCAGGGCCACACTTTCCTGCCTCATTTTCTCACTTCTCCAGATCCTCTCTCCACAGATTGATGACATCAAAACGGCCTTGAGATAAATTCTCCATTTTCAGGGAGATACAAAGTCCTTACGGTCACAGTTCATAGCCTGTTACAGCCATTCCGACCAGTATTCTTACTCTTTCCTTCTTATTTTTTTAACTATGTTATTTTTTCTATTTTTTTTCACGGTAACACGTTGAAGCTGCACCCTCTCTAACATGCTGGCAGAGAGAATTTTATTTGGGTTTTTAGCGCTGGAAATAGTTACATCCTGACACATCTCATTAGCGGGACAGAAGCATGGTAGCATTGTTTATTCCAAGGACCAGCTGATTGAGCTTATGCCGGCTGGTTTAGCGAGCAGAGCGGCGGACACCCCTGCTGAAATCTGGAGGAAAACACACAGAGGATGCAGAGGGAGATCACTAAGGTGAGGAAAGAGGACCGGGTTGAGAAAACAGAGACTTATGGAGAAGAGTAATTCAGTGGGTAATAAAATGGACGAGTTCACGGCGTTAGCCAGGCATCAGAGAACACTTCGGGAGTGCAGTGTTATGTGTTTTACTGGAACGGGACTGCATGAGGACATACCCGATCAAAACTTTTCCATGGACGGCTTCCAGACCATTCGGGCTGACCGGAAGTGCACTGAGAGTGGTAAGCATAAAGGAGTTGGGTGCTTATTGTTCTGCTTAACAACGGATGGTGCAATCCGGGTCATATTACGATCGAGGAACATGTTTGTAGACCGGATATTGAACTTTTTGCTGTTGGACTCTGGTCATATTCCAATGAGATACAACACTGGGCGTCACGGGAGGTTGTTCCTGCCTGTGAACATCGAACTTTGCAGCTCCTCCCGTGGAGGGTCAGACACCCTGAGCCAATAGGCTGGTCCTGGACTTATTTCCATCTGGCATAGTTTGCATTTTGTTGTGTGAATGTTTGTGGTTTTTGTATTGCTATATTTATGCTCTATTCTTGGTTGGTGCGGCTGTATCGAAACCCAATTTCCCTCAGGATCAATAAAGTATATCTATCTATCTATCAAACCTTCCCTGCAGTGAGGCTGGCGATCGCAGTAGATGCTTTAAACCCTGCAACACAGTTGCACTGGTAGGAACCCAACATGTTGTGACAAGTTGCATGATGGTGACACGGAGAGGATTCACACTCATCGATATCTGTGTGAACAGACAAAATCCTTCACAATCATAAATATTGTTTGCCCTCTCTTCATCGTGCATCACCTCCTCCTGGACAAAGGTGTGGCTGTGGAAATTTATATTTCGTGGAAACGAAGAAGAGACCTTGCTTCAGACCTGCCCCGACCACCTCCCTCAACACTTCCTCCAGCCCATCATAGAACATAGAATATAGTATAGTACAGCACATTACAGGCCCTTCGGCCCACAATGTTGTGCTGACACTCAAAACCTGCTTCCTATATAACCCCCCACCTTAACTTCCTCCATATACCTGTCTAGTAGTCTCTTAAGCTTCACTAGTGTATCTGCCTCCACCACTGACTCAGGCAGTGCATTCCACGCACCAACCACTCTCTGAGTAAAAAACCTTCCTCTAAAATCCCCCTTGAACTTCCCACCCCTTATCTTTAAGCCATGTCCTCTTGTATTGAGCAATGGTGCCCGAGGGAAGAGGCATTGGCTATTCACTCTATCTATTCCTCTTACTACCTTGTACACCTCTATCATGTCTCCTCTCATCCTGCTTCTCTCCAAAGAGTAAAGCCCTAGCTCCCTTAATCTCTGATCATAATCCATACTCTCTAAACCAGGCAGCATCATGGTAAATCTCCTCTGTATCCTTTCTAATGCTTCCACATCCTTCCTACAGTGAGGTGACCAGAACTGGACACAGTACTCCAAGTGTGGCCTAACCAGAGTTTTATAGAGCTGCATCATTACATCACAACTGTTAAACTCTATCCCTCAACTTATGAAAGATATCACCCCATAAGCTTTCTTAACTACCTTATCTACCTGTGAGGCAACTTTCAGTGATCTGTGGACATGTACCCCCAGATCCCTCTGCTCCTCCACACTACCAAGTATCCTGCCATTTACTTTGTACTCTGCCTTGGAGTCTGTCCTTCCAAAGTGTACCACCTCACACTTCTCTGGGTTGAACTCCATCTGCCACTTCTCAGCCCACTTCTGCATCCTATCAATATCTCTCTGCAATCTTCGACAATCCTCTACACTATCTACAACACCACCAATCTTTGTGTCGTCTGAAAACTTGTCAACACACCCTTCTACCCCAACATCTAGGTCGTTAATAAAAATCACAAAGAGTAGAAGTCCCAGAATTGATCCTTGTGGGACACCTCTAGTCACAACCCTCCAATCTGAATGTACTCCCTCCACCACGACCCTCTGCCTTCTGCAGGCAAGCCAATTCTGAATCCACCTGGCCAAACTTCCCTGGATCCCATGCCTTCTGACTTTCTGAATAAGCCTACCACGTGGAACCTTGTCAAATGCCTTACTAAAATCCATGAAGATCACATCCACTGCACTACCCTCAACTGTATGCCTGGTCATCTCCTCAAAGAACTCTAGGCTTGTTAGACACGATCTGCCCTTCACAAAGCCATGCTGACTGTCCCTGATCAGACCATGATTCTCTAAATGCCCATACATCCTATCTCTAAGAATCTTTTCCAACAGCTTTCCCACCACAGATGTAAGGCTCTTTGGTCTATAATTACCTGGACTATCCCTACTATCTTTTTTCAACAAGGGAACAACATTCGCCTCCCTCCAATCCTCCAGTACCATTCCTGTGGACAACAAGGACATAAAGAACCTAGCCAGAGGCTCAGCAATCTCTTCCCTCGCCTCGTAGAGCAGCCTGGGGAATATTCCATCAGGCCCCGGGGACTTATCCGTCCTAATGTATTTTAACAACTGCAACACCTCCTCTCCCTTAATATCAACATGCTCCAGAACATCAACCTCACTCATATTGTCCTCACTGTCATCAAGTTCCCTCTCACTGGTGAATACTGAAGAAAAGTATTCATTGAGGACCTCTTTCACTTCCACAACCTCCAGGCACATCTTCCCATCTTTATCTCTAATCGGTCCTACCTTCACTCCTATCATCCTTTTGTTCTTCACATAATTGAAGAATGCCTTGGGGGTTTTCCTTTACCCAACTCGCCAAGGCCTTCTCATGCCCCCTTCTTGCTTTTCTCAGCCCCTTCTTAAGCTCCTTTCTTGCTACCCTATATTCCTCAATAGACCCATCTGATCCTTGCTTCCTAAACCTCATGTATGCTGCCTTCTTCCATCTGACTAGATTTTCCATCTCACTGGTCACCCATGCTTCCTTCACCCTACCATTCTTTATTTTCTTCACCGGAACAAATTTAGCCTTAACATCCTACAAGAGATCCCTAAACATCGAACACATGTCCATAGTACATTTCCCTGCAAAAACATCATCCCAATTCACACCCACAAGTAACTGACCTTTCGACAAAGTGATCATCACACAATACCCAAACCATGTCAGGGTTAACAAAACGTGTGTGCCACGTACGGATGGTTCCAAATATTAGTCACCCCCATAATGAGCCGAATGCCGCTGGTTAATCCCAATCCTTTTGGGGTTTGTTCGGAGCTGGGGATTCCTCACTCTCACTCTTTATTCTTGTCCAATGGTGTAACTATGAATGGTGGACTCCCAACAAAACGAACTACGCAACAACTGCAGTTTCCCCTTATATACCAGTTGGTACATACCATCACATGACATCACATCACCACGAATATCACAAGAAAATTACATCATTCCACTGGCACAAGGCCATTACATTATATTCACGAGATACTCACGGGGCAGGTAACACCACATACAGAGCTAACAAACCTTTTCATTTTCGCTGCCAAATTGCCAGTGTTGATCTGCCTCTCTACCACTGGACTTTAGGTTCTGACCCAGGGACAAGGCATCCAATATGTTTCCGGTCATCCACGATTCAGTTTATCCGGTTGCTATTAATGGTTCATAGCTGCCATATCCGAGCAGAGTCTGATCATGTCTGATCGGTTGGAGTAAGTACGGCCATTGCCAGAGGGAACAAATCTCGGGAGTTCACGGAATAAATAGTCAGGACAGTTCTTAAATAATTATAGACCCCTTGGGGGTCGACCTATTTGTTAAGGGCAGCATTCAGTATACCGGAGTTTGGAAGGGATCCAGGGCTTATGGATTTGCATATTAGGTGCTTGTCCCACAACTCTGGCTTGGGGATTAGGAACGGTCCTCATGGGCAACTGATACTGAGTCAGTATCGGTCCCGATAAAACTAGTGGCCCTTGTTCAGGGCCCCAGTCCAGGAGAGGTCCAGTCGGACCGTGCTTGCGGAAAGACACGGGTATTGGGCTTCCCAATCGTTCTCCAGGAACCACATCAGTCTGGCTATGCAATGACCGTTGAGTAGGTGGTTGAGGCATCAAGGCGAGAACCATATGAGGGTGCAGAACAGGACCGTGGTAAAACAGGCACCGACGCACTTGTGGGTAGTACGGTGGGATTATTAGGTCGCCTTACCCATTCCCAGTCATCATCAGTATCGTTTGGGGAATCGGTCGGTATGTGTGGAGGGAGGTGGGGTACTCCAGAATTACTTCTATTTTCCGTTTCCTATTTCCCTTTATTCATTCTTCCATGACCAGTACGTTTTGTCTCTGATACAATTTCTTCCTCCGTCTCCTTTGTCTGTTTCTGTCCCTTATTCCATTCTTCACAAATCGCTCTCAACTCTTCCCAACTCCAGGGATTGCCTCTTTTATCACGTACGGCTATCCCTCTTTGCTTAGTGTTATGGATCCAACAAGTTAATTTATGTCTGCCTTCTTTTACTTCTGCCTTTTGTTGCCATAGGCCAATTGGGCGACCATACTCTTTCCCTGCTTTCCCTTTCTATATTAAATGTAAATCAAATGTACCTCCTGCAGGCCAATTGTCTTTTCCCAAATATTTAGACAATGGGAACAACATTTGTCTCAGTTTCTATTCATTTTTTGGAGAGTTGTCTATTATTTTCTGTAATGGACTCCGATGACACCGTTCCCCCATCCCCCCTGTATTCCAGGGGACTGGGACCGCCTGTCTTGAATTTAATATTCAGCGGGACTGGAACCACCCATCTTGAATTTACTATTCCCTTGGGACCCGTCAGTGGATTTTCCCCGCCAAAATGAAGGAACAAACAGAGTCATCGGAGAGCAGAGAGGAAACAAGGTTAAAGTTTACCTTGTGGGCCCGTTTCTCTCTGATTCACCCCAATGGTCCGCTGTCCACTTATTCAATTTTGGTGAGGGGCCTACCACATATTGGGGCCCTGCTCACAGTGCCAAGATGTCGATCTGCCTCTCTACCAGAGGCCTTTATGTTCCGACCCAGGGAATAACTGTCAAACACAGTTTACTTAAAAGTACATACTCTTTACTAGCAAGCTTGCGTGCTCAGTTGGTAGCACAGATTCGCTGCTCACCCAGCTTCTGAAAATCTGCAGCCGAGGGAACCCAGAATACTCTTTGGAGCTGTTGATATACATTGTTATCATATGTAGACTGAGAAGCTTCTCATGGAACAAACACCACTTTCTTCATACATTATTCTCACTGAACGACTTGTCAAGCTGTTAATAACTCAGTTAGGTTCTAGCCCTTTTAATTCTGCATATAATTCCTCAACAGCTGCTCTCATCTTTACATGGTCCATCTCTGAATCTTCCTCGCCCTCTCAAGATCACAAACGTCCTATTGGATTTCCCCTCCCAGAACAAGCTCCGTCTACTCCACACTACTCCATCTCTTGTTCCGATAGGGTGTTGTTGGACCATGTGAGAGTTTGTGATCCAGGATTGGGATAGTAACCATCATGTCAGCTACAGATGCCAAATCTGGCCAGACATGTTCCCTGATAATGCATGGTCAATGTTTTGCGAAGGAACATGACTGCTCAATCAAATCATTTCACAAACTCTTAAATATACAGAACTGATTATCAGAACTATCGAAGCAAACACAACAAATCAACAGACACACACAAAATGTTGGAGGAACTCGGCAGGTCGCGAACTCCAGAGCTATCACAATAATGTGGGACTTGTATGAGAATTGCCTGCTATATTCTTATTCTTCTTGACTCCCAATAATGTGTAGGATTGTCAATAATAACCCCTTCTTGGCGTTGCTTCTCCATTTCATTGTTATAGTAAGTTCTTACCTTCACAAACTTTTCCTGATGCAAGGTTGACAGTCGCAGGAGTTGCTTGAAACCCTGCAAAGCAGTTGCACTGGTACGAACCAACTGTGTTGCTACAAGTTGCCTTTTTGTCGCAGGGCGAGGATTTGCACTCAATATCTGCGTGAACAGACAAAATCCTTGACAATCAGAAACATTGTTTTCTCCCTGTTACACATGTATTACTTACTCCGGGACAGAGGTGTGCAGTGGTTTTTAAAATGGGGCCAGCTACACCTGATCTTTGGTGGGACGCCAGTCCTTGCTTAAATCCTGTCCAGACTAACTCGCTCAACCCTTCTCCAGTCCATCAACAATTGCATTGATGTCGCTCCCTACAATCATACAGAACTGAGAAATGTTAACATTTTAGATAGCAATCTCAAAGATGCTCTCATCTTGACACGGTCCATCACTGACTCTTCCTCTCCCTGTCAGGATCACGTCTGTGTCCCCGTGGATTACTCAGACCCTCAATGAACCTGCTCCGAGAGGGTGACATTAGACTGTGTGAGAGTTTGGGAACCATGACTGGAATAGTAATCAGCATGCCAGCTAGAGCTGCCACTTCAGGTCACACCTGTCCCTGGGCAATGCATTACTTTGTCTCCTGTTTCTAAAGGAACAAGACTGGTCAATGAATTTATTTCCCAAACTCTAAAATATAGTCATAGAGTAATACAATACAGAAAAAGACCCTTTGGCCCATCTCATCCATGCCAACCACAATCAGCTATTCCCATTTCACTGTCAGTCCCTTCCTCTTCCCATTTGAATGAATGATCAGATTTATCAAAGGAAAGAATAGAAAAACCAATGATAACTTTCCCACCTCCCCACAATGACTCCTTTGTGCAATTTGCACAGTACAGAGCCTATTAATTTCTTCTTTAGCTGTAGGACTCTGCAGGAGAATTGTGGAGGACTGATATCGCAAATGAACTTTGTATGCTTTGATGTTGAATAAATCTGAATCTGAACTCCCTTCAACCGTTTGGTTCTCCAACCAACTGCAACAACTCTGATCACTACAGTTTAGCAGCACTATGGCCATTTTAATCAATTTGCCCAAAAATAGACTTTCTTGTTCTAATTGTGTTCCTTTTTGAAAAAAAAAGTGTTCAATTTATATACAGTGGATTATGGATAATTGGGACTCTTCATGACCGATATATTTTGGCTGAACTAATTGACTGCCGAATTAGCTGAAGTTTCATGGAAATAGCTAAAAAAAGTATAAAAAGAGACAAATTGAGTAACAATTTATGTATTTAAATGAAATACAGAACAAATTAGAACATTACCAATATTAATAAGGTACTATAAAACTGTATTAGTTCCTAATAGTTATCAATGGAGGAACCTATCCAGTGTACACAATGAACAAAATCAGTACCAACCATGAGCACAGACAATCGACTGACTGCATCCTCCAAAGTTTCTTTTTCATTGTAACATTCAAGATGATTGTTAATACTTTCAAATTCTTCATGGTACCTAACTTGTTGAAGTAGTGAAATCATTTCATTTCATTCCTGACCATTTCTGGCATCTCCAAGACTCAATACATGAAACCGCAGTGAGCAAACCCACTTGAAATTGTCTTACTACTTATTTCTCACCAACTATCAGTGACAAAAATCACTGCTTTCTGAACACAACTGATGCTATAGGTGAAACCTATTAATTAAACTATCAGTTAATTAGGGAAGCCATTTGTTTGGGACAACTCAAAAAAAACGAAATCGAGAAAATAGCCTGGTTTCCCCTCATCTATTTGGGACAACTATGCCACATAATTGGGGCAGGAGCCTTTCCAAACGGTTTCTAACTAGTGTGAGTCACGTCCACTTGCATGGCTGTTGGATACTACACTATGCTCAGAGCAATCAGCCTTTAAATAGCATCAGTTACATGCATTTAATTTCAAAAAGCAGTGACTTTTGTGATTGAAAGCTGGCAAGAAATTAGCAGCAAGACAACTTGGAATTGTTTTGCTCAATGGAGTTTCAAGCATTCAGGCTTGGAGATACCAGAAATGGCCATGAGCAAAATTGAAACCATCTCACTACTTCAAGAATGAAGGAAGGAACATCGACTCAGACCATGAGAGGCCTGCGTTGGGCATTTTCATGCCTTACCATGCGCAGATTGGAAGTCTGTGTGGGGCGCCACTCCTCGCACAGATACTAGAGCAATGTGTGGTTAAGTGCCTTGCTCAAGGTCACAAACAGACTGCCACAGCTGAGGCTTCAACTAGCGGCCTTCAGATCACCAGACAAATGCCTTAACCACTTGGCCACGTGCCCAACACAACTTCAACAAATTAGGAATTACAAAGGTATTGACAATCATCTTGAATGTTATCAATGAAAACGAAGAATTGGGAGGATGCAATCATCCAAAGTAATCTATAAAGGCAGCCCATTACCTGCACTAGCTGTCTGAGCTGATTCTGTCCATTTACAGCCAATCAAAACTACATAGCAGATTAATTCCTCTGCTGGTAACGATTAATACACAGTTTTATAGTACTCTAATAGTATTGGTAGTGTTCTAATTAGTCTGCATTTCATTTAATTATGTAAATTGTTACTCAGTTAAGCGATAGTTTGCCTTTTTTATACATTTTAACTATCTCTATGGAGCTTCGGCTAATTGGGGTGGCCACCGATTGGGCCAAAAAGTACCAGTCCTGATGTGTCCCAATTATCTAGAACCTATTCTATTTAAAAACTCTGCTTAAAGCAGAGTGTAGCGTCTAACGTGCACACAAGCACGTTTGATTGACACTAGTTAGAAATTGTTTGGCAACAGTCTCCTGTTCCAATTAAGTGGCATAGTATCCCAAGTAAATCAAGGGAATCCTGCTGATGTTCACAATTGTTTTTTGTTCTTTAGGAGTTGTCACAAATAAGCAGCTGCCCCAATTAACCAGAATCTACTGTATTTAATGTATGTGTTTCTTGTAAATGATGCTTATATGATGCTATGTGCCTATGATGCTGCAGTAAGACTGAAAGATCAAAAGATACAGGATCAGAATTAGGCCATTCAGGTAAGTTTTACATTGCACTAGTGCATACATATATTTGTGCATATTACAATAAACTGAACTTTGACTTGGGCCTTCACCACCCTGGAGACTGGCAATTTGACCAATATTCTATGTCACGGTTATTTATTGCCATTACCTTCACAGCTCCTCCTTCCCCTGGAGCCAGCCTTCTCAGTTGACTGAAAACCTATGCTGCAAATACACTTGAATGATCCATTTATGTTCTGACAAGTTGCTTCATGGGGTCACAGAGAGGAATTACATTCATCGATATCTATGCAGACAGAGAAACTCTGCAGCGATTGATCGACTATATATTAAGGTCCCCTCACCCTTCAATATACCCTAGCATCCTACTACATTAATGGTATATATCCGACCTTTGCGATCTTCAACCTCACACTTATCAGAGTTAAATTTCATCTACCACTACCCTGCCGAGACTTCTGTACAAACTCCTTACAGATGGCACAGGAACTGAACTCCAAACTCTGACACCTCGAACTGTAATAGCGTTGCACTAATCGCTACTCTACCGTAGCACCCCTAGAGTCATAGAAAAGTACAACACAGTAGGAAGCCCAAAAGCTCATCATGCTGACCCATGTAAATGGCCTACTCATCGACTTGCACTGGGACCATCAACCTCCATCCCCCTACCATCCATGTACCTATCTAAACTTCTCTTAAACATTGAAATCCAGTTTGCATGCACCCTGTGTGCCGACAACTTGTTCCACATTCTCACAACCCTCTGAGTGAAGAAGTTTCCCCTCATGTCCCCTGAAACTTTTCACCTTTCACCCTTACCCCATGACCCCTAGTTGCAGCCCACCCAACCTCAGTGGAAAATGCCTGTTTGCATTTACCCTAAGTACAGTATACCCCTCATAATTCTGTTTAATTCACAGTTGTAACACATTCATAACTAATAATTCAGATGTTGAAATTTAGTCTTGATCTCAAAGTTATTTAAAGTCCTCACCTTCACAGAGCAGATTGGATTTTCTGTATCCTTGCTTACATTGACACTTGTAAGAACCAGTTGTGTTGAAATACACTTTACAAGGTCCATATCGAAACCCGTTACATGCATCGATATCTGTGTAAAGAGGAAACATTCTTTACAATTGTAAACATTTTGCTGTCCATTACAAGTGGATTCTACTGTAGTTGATGGAATTTATAAAATAACATCAGGGGTGCCACGGTAGTGTAGCGGTCAGCACAGCGTTATTACAACTCAGGCTATTCCGAAGTTCAGAGATCAATTCCGACACTGTCTGTGAGGGGCTTGTACTTTCTCCCCAGGAGTGTGTGGATTTCTTCTGGGTGTTGTGGTTTCCTCCCAATGTCCAAAGTCATACCAATTTGGTAGACTAATTGGTTATTGCAAATTGTCCTGTGATTAGGCTAGAGTGAAATAGGTGGGTTGCTGCAGTGTGGCTTGTTGGATCAGAAGGGCCTGTCCATACTATATCCTAAGTTGACTTTTGTAGTGGTGCGCTTTAAGAGAGTGTCAGATGGTTTTCAAAACCATTTGGTTCATACATACCCTTCATGGAAGGCACCCACTGTCCTCACTGGTCTATGTGTCAAGTCCAGACCCACCAATGTGCTTGACACCTACATATCGATCCCATCTTCACACCAAGGACACCTCCCTGAATATTGTGTAGCACTACCACATCATGTTAAATCAAGTAGTTAAAAAGGCATATGGTGCGTTGGCCTTCATTAGTTGGGGATTTGTGTTCAAGAGCTGTGAGGAAATGTTGCAGCTCTATAAAATTCTGGTTAGACCACATTTCACAATCATCTATACTGTAATTTATGTATTTACTGGAATGGTACTCATTGAGGTCTTCTGCTGCTGTAGGCCATCCACTTAAAAGTTCAATATATTGTGCATTCAGAGATGCCCTTCTGCACACCATTGATGCTATGCATCGTTATTCAATTACTGTCACCTTCCTGTCAGCTTGAACCGGTCTGGCCATTCTCCTCTGACCTTTCTGTTATGTATTTAATATTTCATTAATATTGTAAATATATTGCTTGATTAAGCATTCTTGTTCATTTAAATAATTTATGATGGTTTATATGTAAAAAAATAAAAGTATGTGAATGGCGTACGTCATCATGCCACCACATCATACTTGCACGTCTCACAAAGGAAAAAACAAAACTAAATGTACCATGAGTTATCCCTGGCTCTGGTCTTCTGTTTTAGCTTTTAATTAGTTTTATGTTTTGGAGTTACAAAACATAACACTTTCTCATTAAAAAATGTTTTTTCTCATTAAAAGATGTTTTCACTCACAGAACTGTTGCTCACTGGATGCTCTAGAGACTGTTGTGTGTGAAAATCCCGAGAGAACAGCAATTTCTAAGATACTGAAACCACCCCATCTGGCACCAACACCTATTCTGCAGCCAAAGTCAATTAGATCATATTTCCTCTGCATTCTGATGTTTGGTCTGAGCAACAATTTGTCTGCATGCTTTTGTGCATTGTGTTGCTGCCAGGTGATTTGTTGATTGGACATTTGCATTAATGAGCAGGTGAGCAATAAAGTGGGCACTGTGTGTACATTCATTGAAACCATTAATTGGACTGTATCACCAATTTAAACCTCAACCAAACTCAGTCACCTGAGGGAATTTAAAACTCACCTATACATTTCTTTGTTGATTGATCACCCGATTTGCACTTGAGATTTTCTAACAGAGTATCTTGGAAAACACTGAAGCACAAGATAACTAAAATAAAGAAAATGAGGCAGTTAGACTTTTGTTCTGTCATTCCTACTCCTTCTCTCCTGGAACAGAACACCCCAATACTGAACAAAGCCAGGGCTGATGACAGCCACGGGAGGGAGAAAGATTTAATAGCCCCACCTCCTGAGATGCGCAAAGCCAGACTTTGGATTGAAGGCACTGAAACCAGCAGTGTCTGTGCTTTGTTCTCAGTGACAAAAATCCAGCCACCAGTATTGACTTCTGGTACTAGTGTCCAAAGGTCACATGACCGCACATCACCTGTTGAGGTTATCTACACTGGTTCAGGAGGCTGATGGTTATAGGGTAATAACTTCCTGAACCTGGTGGCGTGAGAACCAAGTTTGCCTTCATTTGCACATTGGTTGTTTGTTAATCTTTGTTTATGTATAGTTTTATATATTTTTTGCTGTATTTATTTATTTTCCTGGGAATGTCTCAAAAAATAAATCTCAAGGCAGTATATGATAACTTATACATACTTTGATAATAAATTTACTTTGAACTTTGAAGTGATAAATATTAACTAATATCCAAACAAGGTGTTATGAGATAGTATTCGTGAGTTCATGGACATTTCGGAAATCTGATGACAGGGCTGATGGCAGCTGTTTGGAAAACATTGAGTGTGGGTCTACAGGCTCTGTACTGCTTTGTTGACGGGACTATTGAGAAGAGGGAAAGTCCCGGATGGTGAGATACAGGAGCCTTAGGTCCCACAACACCAGGTTCAGGAACAGTTATTACCCAACAACCATCAGGCTCCTGAACTACCATGGGTAACTTCAGTCTCCTCAAAGATGAACTGATTCCACAATCTATGGACTCACTTTCAAGAACTCTACATCTCATGTTCACTGTTTTATTTATTTACTTTTTAAAATTATTTGCATGATTTGAATTCTTTTGCACTTGGATCTTTGGCAATCTTTATTATTTATAGTTTTTCATAAATTCTGCTGTATTACTTTATATTCCAGTTGAAAGTGCTTTTTACCCGGAGTCCCTAGATATGTGGCTCGTTAGCCCCTCACTAACAGCCACTGGACTCAGTGGTGAGAAAGCCACCTTCCTCAAACAGTGCATCTAGGACCAAAACCAGATGCCTTGACCACCTGAACCCTGATCTCTGCGAATACTGTGTAAGTACTATAGCTGTACAATAGCCGTCGGCAAGAAACAGCAGATTGTACACTGCATACAATTATTCATTTTAAAATCTTTTTATTAATATATAATCTTCTACAGCTATAAAATACAGAAATTCAACAAAATAGTGTATATATATAATTAATTAAGCTGAAGAAAAAAACTTACATATGCTAATGAAAAACAAATTATAAAAGAAAAAGAAGGAGAAAAGAGAACCCCAGCTAACTAAAAAAAAAAAACCCACTAACTATAAAACAAAAAAGAGAAAAAAAACCATTAGGAACCAACTCCCGGAGCAATACGTCTTACAATCATTTATATATATATATATATATAAAAGGAGCAAAAGAAAACAACAACTGCCAAATCACATTTATATAACATAAAATTGGAATGAAACCATGTAAATTGATTCAAATTAAATGATAATATTTAGCAAAAGAGCCCCACCTTCTCTCAAAATCAAATTGGGGTATCAAAAGTTCTACTTCTAATTTTTTCCAAACTAAGACATAACATTACTTGGGAATACCATTGAGTTAGTGTAGGAGCAGAGGTATCTTTCCACTTCAACAAAATAGCTCTTCTTGCCAACAATGTAAGGAATGCAATTACATGTTGGTTTGAAAATGAAATACCCTGAATATGATGTGGAACTATTCCAAATAGAACAGTCAATCTATTAGGTTGTAAATTAATTTTCAAAGCTTTAGAAATTGTAGAAAATAAAGATTTCCAAAAGGATTTCAATGAGGGCATGACCAGAACATATGTGACAAAGTAGCTACTTCAGTTTTGCACCTATCACAATAATTATCTATATTAGGAAATATTTCGGATAGCCTCTCCTTTGTTAAATAATAACAGTGAACAATTTTAAACTGAATTAAACAATGATTAGCACATATCGAAGAAGAATTAACCATTTTCAGAACTCGCAACCAATCTTTATTAACAAAAGTCATACTAAGTTCTCTCTCCCAATCTTGTTTAATCTTTAGTGACAGGTTATCTTTTTGTAGTAAGAGTAAATTATAAATTCTACCAATGGAGCCTCTCACTAATGTATTCATATTCAAAATAGTGTCCAACAAACCAGATTCTTGCATATATGGAAATATATTTTTGTAAAAAATGACTAACCTGTAAATATTGCAAGAAATGTGTGTGTGAGAGAGAATATTTACTAATTAACTTTTCAAAAGACATCAATCGACCATCACTAAATAAATCTGCAAAAGAACAAATCCCCTTATTTTTCCATAAAAGAAAGATGGGATCAGTAATTGAAGGCTTAAATAGCAAATTTCAAAATACAAGACTAGACAATTTAAATTGTTTAAAATTAAAAGAGTTGCGAAACTGAAACCAAATCCGTAAGGACTGTTTAATAACAGGGTAGAAATTTAAATTGGAAATTTTAGTAAGTTGTAAAGGTAAATACAATTATAAAGAAAGTGTATTTACCAATTTCAACTTTATCGAACAGTTAGCAGGAAAAAGAAGGAAAAACTAAAAAGGGCCCACTACTGTTAATCTAGTCCAAATGTGCAAATATGTTGGTGCTCATCTTGAAGCTGTCTTTAACTCACGCGCTGGACCCACGATCCGCATGAAATCGCACACCAACTTCTGAATGTCGCTCAAAATCCATATCAAACAAATGGGCTTCCCCAAGGGAATATTGGTCCTTCCTCCTTGAAGCCATTCATCTGCACAAAGCACCTTGTGCAACAGGGACAGCTTCCTCAGCCATCTTCCCTCATGTCTTCTCCCAGCTCCTGCCAAAAAGACCACGACCCACACCAGTGTTCATCACCAAAACCTCTTTGCCAGTGTGCTCTAGAACCTTCTCCCAATTCCACCATCCTGATTGGCTGATACAACATTCCTAAGTCAAACAACATAGCCCCTTATCATTAGCTCAAACCCAATCATGCTAGAAGCAGAACAGACTGCTATTACTAAAACTACAAAAATGAAATGCCTACAGTATAGCAGTAAAAATCTTAACCAGAGCATCATACAGTAAATGCCTTCAAGAAAATGAATTCCAAGGTGATAGACAGTGACATATACTTACTTTAATAATAATTTACTTTAAACTTAAGATTTTCAGTTTATTTGTAATTTTCTCTCAACCGTCAACAAAGGAACTAATTATTTTCTGTCGCATCCCTCCAAAAGATGACCTCCAACGATTGGAGTGCTGTACCATTGGAATTCCCAGCAAGTTCCATGGCATCAACATCAACACAACATATCCGGGGCCAATACATTGATGCAGTCATCATATACAAAGTCGCTATACTTTGTTAGGAGTTTGAGGACATTTGGTATTTCAACAAAGACTCGCAAATTTCTATGGAGGAGAGTGTTCTGACTAGTTGCATCACCACCCAGTGTGTAAGCTCCAATGCACAGAATGGAAAGGGTCAGCAGAAGGGTGCAGACTCAGCCTGTTCCATCACAGGCACCACCCTCCTATCATCAAGGATATCTACAAAAGACAATGACTCAAAAGGCTGCATTTATCATTAAGGAATTTCACCATTCAGGACAGACCCTCTTCGCATTACTACCATTAGGAAAGAGGAGCATCACCACGGTCTATTTCAGGATAGAGCTGTTGTAGAAGAGTTTGAATCAAACAAGCTTGTACGGAGAATGAAAAAAAAGAAAAGGTACAGGATTGTAAAGACACACACTCAACATCTTAGAAACAGCTTCTTCCCATCCATCTTCAGGCTACTGAACGGTCTAAGAACCCATGAACACTATCTCAATATTCGTTCTTGTACCATGCATTTATTTTATATTTTATAGTAATTTTATGTCTGCTCTGTAATGCTGACATAAAGCACAAATTTCAAGTCATATAAGACAGTGATAATGAATCTGGTTCTGTCATGGTCCGGTCCGTGAAGTCTGAATTCCAGTTCACGGTCCGGTCCATTGTTCCTTATTCCAGGTTTTCCAGTTTTCCCTTGTCCTGTTGTGTGCCTTAATTGAGGCACATGATTCTGATTTTAGGCTGGCTACATAAACAGCTCCTGGGTTCAGCTTGAGTTGCTGGACTGTTTCCTTACCTTTCCCTTCCATTTGCCTGAAGCCTCGCCTGCGTCCTTGCCTATTCTCGCCATCAAGTTCTACTGCTGGAGCAAGACTGGAGCCTTGCTGTGTCTAGATAAGGAACTGTCTTTCGTTGCTTGGAACTGTCTCTTTGTGTCCTCGCTTTCCCTAGGTAGGTCTGGCTGTTTGCCTCTACCTTGTGTTGGGAACCGTCTCTGTGTCCACGTCTTCGCTAGGTAGGTACGGCCATTTGCCGCTACCTTGTGTTGCGAACCGTCTCTGCGTCCACGCCTTCACTGGGTAGGTCCAGCCATTTGCCGCAACCTTGAGTGGAGATCTGTCTCTCAGTGTTCTGTGTATGAGTCCTGGCTCTACGTCCTGTTCCAAAGGAGGGGTCCCAGCTCTGTGTTCTGCGTTCCTGTCTCTCAAGACCAAGGCTCTGTGTTCTGCTTTCTTTTCTCCCAAGACCAAGGCTCTGTGTTCTGTGTTCCTGTCTCCCAAGACCAAGGCTCTGTGTTCTGCGTTCCTGTCTCCCAAGACCAAGGTTCCGTGTTCTGCGTTCCTGTCTCCCAAGACCAAGGGTCTGTGTTCTGCGTTCCTGTCTCCCAAGACCAAGTCTGAGCTTCATGCCCTCATCCAGTTCTGGTCCCATGTCCTGCCCAGGAGTCCCGTGTCCTGCCGCCATGTCCAGACCTGTTGCCTTGACACGTCTTGTCCTCGCCTAGATCCGGAGTCCGAGCCTGAGTCAAGACCCAGGTACTGAGTCCCTGTCCAGTCTCTGGCTCGGAGTCCTTGTCCAGGTTCCAAGTACCTTGTTCCTCATCCAGGTCCCACTATCCTAGTCTAGTCCTAGCCCAGGCCCTGTATCCTAGTCTCATCCAGGGCCTGTGTCTTGTCCAGCATCATTTCTTCCCCACTTCCCTTGCTTTCTTGACACAACTAGTCCTGTTCCTAGTACTTCAGTGTCTGTATCTTGCATTTGGGTCTGCTCCCAGCACCCCCATTATGACAGGTTCTGATTCTTCTGTGCCAATTTCCCAAGGACTCAATGCCTTGATTTTGCAAATATTTATTTATTTCCACCTTGCATATTCCTAATGATCCAGCCTTCACCAACCCCGTGAATTCAGAGTTCCAGGGTTTCATTATCCTCTGGGAAGAAATATCTGTGTATCACAACATGGTGCCACTGGGGGAAAATTAGGTTTCCCTGGAATTTGGAAAGAAAGATTTGGAATTCTTCTCCCCTGGGAGAGAAACGGACAAGAGGATATAGTGCAAATAAGGGGGCAATCATTTCTCTTGCAACTAAAACACAAGAAAATCTGCAGATGCTGGAAATCCAAGCAACACACACACAATGCTGGAGGAATTCAGCAGGCCAGGCAGCATCTATGGAAAAAAGTAAACAGTTGATGTTTTGGGCCAAGTCCCTTCATCAGGACTGGAAAGTCAGAATATGAAGGTGGTGGGAGGGGAGGAAGAAGTGCAAGGTGGCAGGTGATAGATTAAACCAGGAATGGGGGGAAGGGGTAGGGGGTGAGGTAAAGAGCTGGAAATTGTATTGGTGAAAGAAATAAAGTGTTGGAGAAGGGGAAATCTGATAGGAGAGAACCGAAGACCATGGAAAAAAGGAAGGGGGAGGAACACCAGAGAGAGGTGACAAGCGGGTAAGAAGATAAGGTGAAAGAAGGAAACAGGAATGGAGAGGAGTGGTGGGGGGCAATCATCAGAAGTTAGAGAAATTGTTGCTTATGTCATCAGGTTGGAGGCTACCCAGATGGAATATATGGTGTTGCTCCTCCAACCCGAGTGTGGCCTCATTGTGGCAGCAGAAGAGGTCATAGATTAACATGTCGGAATGGGTGGCCACTGGGAGATTCCCTTTTGTGGCAGCTGGAGCGAAAGAGCTTGGCAAAGTGGTCTCTCAATCTACGTTGGGTTTCACTGATAACAGGAGGCCACACCAGGAGCACTAAATACAGGAAATAACCCCAGCAGACTCACAGAAATGTTGCCTCACCTGGAAGGACTGTCTGGGGCTCTGAATAGTAGTGAGGGAGGAGGTGTAGGGACATGTTCCACTTGTAAGGATAAGTGCCAGGAGGGAGATCAGTGGGAAGGGACGAATGGACAAGTGAGTCATGTAGAGAGAGATTCCTGCAGAAAGCGGAAAGTGGGGAGAGAGAAAGATGTGCTTGGTGGTGGGATCCTGTTGGAGATGTCAGAAGTTACGAAGAATTATGTGCTGGACATGGAGGCTAGTGGGCTGGTAAGTGAGGATAAGAGGAACCCTATCCCTGGTGTGGCGGCAGGAGGATGGAGTGAGGACAGATGTGTGCAAAATAGAAGAAATGCAGGTGAGGGCAGCATTGATTGTGTAGGAAGGGGAGCCCCTTTCTTTGAAGAAGGAGGACATCTCAGTTGCTCTGGAATGTGGCAGGAGTAGAGTAACTGAGAAGAGAATGGCAATTTTACAAGTGCCAGCATGGGAAGAGGCACAGTCCAGACAGCTGTGAGAGTCAGTTGGACAGAGAGATCGAATAAGGGGTGTTGGAAATAGACCGATGAATTTGAGGGCAGGGTGGAAGTTGGAGGCAAAGTTAATGAAATAGACGAGCTCAACATGGGTGTAAGAAGATCAATAATGCAGTTGTCGATATATCGAGTCAGAAGATTTGGGGAGTGATGCAGGTGTAAGGTTGGAACATGGACTGTTCCACATAGCTAATGAAAAGGCAGACATAGCTGGGACACATGTGACTGCCCATGGCTACACTTTTGGTTTGAAGGATGTGGGATTGACTGATGGAAAAATGATTGAGGATGAGGACAAGTTCTGCAAGACGGAAGAGATTAGTGGTTGAGGAAAATTTGTTGGGTCTGTTGTCCAGAAAGAAGCGGAGAGCTTTAACACCCTTCTGATGAGGGATGGAGGTGTATAGGGACCGGACACCCATAGTGTAAATGAGACCATCAGGGCCAGGGAACTTAAAGTCATTGAAATGATCAAGAGTGTGTGAAATGTCATGGACGTAAGTTGGAAGGGACTGAACCAGGGGCACAAAACAAAGTTGAGGTATGCAGCCACAAGTTCAGTGGGACAGGAGCAGGCAGAAACAATGGGTCTACCTGGACAGTCAGGTTTATGGACTTTGGGAAGGAGGTAGAAACGGGCAGCGCGGGGTAAGGGAACTCTCAGGTTGGTGGCAGTGGGTCGGAGATCCTCAGAGTCGATAAGGTCGGTGATGGTGCACGAGACAATGGCCTGGTGCTCCTTAGTGGGGTCCTATCAAAGGGGTTTGTAGACAGGAGAGTCCTTGCCAAAGAAGTAAGAGCGGAGGCGGGGGCAACGGAAGAAGAGTTTGCCCTCATGGCGGGTGCAGGAGGACAAAGATGAGATTCTTACTGAAGACGAAATGTTCTGCCCAGGGTGGGGGGGTGGGGGAGGAGGACGCAGGGAGCTGAGAAGACCCGGCACGGATGAGAGCTGGGATCAGAGGGGGGAAGAGATTTGGTAGTGTCTGAGGAAAGAGGAGGGTTGGGGTGTTCAGTTATCAACTCACGGTCCCAACTCACTGTATGTAAGCCACCACTAACTAAATGTCTCTAGCAGTAAGGTGAAGGCAGGCATTGCTACGGGAGTGGGAGGAAGACGGAGGCTCCATGGACGCAAGAGCTGATGGTGGGGCCTGAAAGACAAGGGGCTGGAATGGTGTTGGGCGGGCCAGGATAGGGAAAGTCGCGGCCTGGATGTACTGGTGGTTGCTGTCCAGGCTGGAGTCGGAATGAGCGGCTGCGCAATTACAGTTCGAAGGTCATTGGAACCACACTTTTTCTGACAAACAACTATCACGTAATAGTTTATTACTCCCCTGTGGACTTGGAGGCAATTCAATGCGGCAGAACAAAGGCGAGGTGGCGGACCTGTCACCGAGAGCGTGGAAAAGTGTTAAAGGCCGGGCACAGGCCGAATTGAAGCTGCGGGGTCCGGGCCCCAAGGCATTGAACACGATCGGCAGATGGAGGTTTACAGGCTGAATCGAGATGGCGAGGCCGGCGTATCCAAGTGGCAGAACCCATTGTTCGTATGGAGAGTTAAGTACTGGGCCAGATTGAAAAGGTCAGGGTGTCGAGGCTTGGGGCGAAGTATGAGCCGGTTCTGATTGCTGCCCCACAACGTTTACTCAGCTCCGCGCTGCACTGTGGTACTCTTACGGATTTCAGTTCAGAAACGCTATTTGCGGTTGCCGTCTGCATGATGTTTTGTTTTTCATTGCACGTTGGGTATTTGATGGTCTTTTTTATGGGTTATACTTTTATATTTTATGGGCATGATGTGGTGTTGGACAGACTTTTTATTTATATATATGTGGTTTGTTTTTGGGTTTCTTTGTCTCGTGGCTACCTGTTGGGAGATAAATCTCAAGGTTCTATAATGTGTACGTACTTTGATAATAAGTGTACTTTGAACTTTGAATCACCACCCCGGCAGCACATTCCACTTGCCCAGCAATTGTTAAGAGTCAGAAAAATACTCATTCCCGACATTTACTAAAGGTTCAACTGGATTTTGGCACAGAAACTCCAACTAAATGAGGGCAGGGATGTGATCATCCAC
This sequence comes from Mobula birostris, assembly GCF_030028105.1. Taxonomy (NCBI): domain Eukaryota; kingdom Metazoa; phylum Chordata; class Chondrichthyes; order Myliobatiformes; family Myliobatidae; genus Mobula; species Mobula birostris. The sequence goes on from NC_092401.1 coordinate 22,544,766, forward strand.
TCAGTGTCACAAAGCAAATGTAGAGATACAGGGCAGGAAAGGGTTAAACACAATCTAAATCTCCCTCTATACCAGGTGTTCACAACTGGGGTCCATGGACCCCTCAGTAAAAGGTCAGGCTCCATGGCATAAAAAAAGGTCTGGAACCCCTGCTCAATACTATCCCATCAAATACTCCCAGAGCAGTGACTACGTAGGTTAAATACAGAGTAACACTCCCTCTGTGTCGTCCCATCAAACATATCCTGAGCAGGGATATCATGGGTTAAATACATGGTAAATCTCCCTCTGCAATGTACCACAAGCACATCTGAGGCAGGGACATCTTGGGGTAAGTACAGAATGAAGCTCCCTTCACATTGTAAGACCATGAGACATAGGAGCAGATTTTGGCCATTCAGCCCATCGAGTCTGCTCCGCCATACCATCATGGCTGATCCTGGAATCCACTCAACCCCATACACCTGCCTTCTCGCCATATCTTTTGATGTCCTGACCTATCAACTTCCGCCTTAAATATACGCACAGACTAGGCGTCAGTTTCACCACTCACTGACTAAAAAGATTCCTTCTTACCTCTGTTCCAAAAGGTCACCCCTCAGTTTTGAGGCTGTGTCCACTAGTTCTGGGCTCCCTCATTATTGGATACATCCTCTCCACATCCACCCTATCTAGTCCTTTCGATGCTCGGTAGGTTTCAATAAGATCTTATTCTTCTAAATTCTAGTGAGTACAGGCCCAAAGCTGCCAGAAGCTCCTCATATGTTAACCCCTTCATTCCCGTAATTATCCTCGCGAACCTCCTTTGGACTCTCTCCAATGACAGCACACCCTTTGTGAGATATGTGGCCCAAAACTGTTGACAATACTCCAAGGGCAGCCTATCTAGTGTCATAAAGCATCAGTATTATCTCCTTGCTTCTATATTTTATGACCCTTGAAATAAACAGAATCAGTATCAGGTTCATTATCACCGGCGTGTGTAGTTAAATTTGTTAACTTAGCAGCAGCAGTTTAATGCAATACACAATATAGAAGAAGAACAAAGTAATGAATAAATAACTAAATCAATTACAGTATACGTATATTGGATAGATTAAAAATTGTGCAAAAACCATAAATAATATATATTTAAAAAGTGAGGTAGTGTTCATGGGTTCAATGTCCATTTAGGAATCGGATGGCAGTGGGGAAGAAGCTGTTCCTGAATCGCTGAGTGTGTGCCTTCAGGCTTCTGTACCTCCTACCTGATGGTAACAGTGAGAAAAGGGCATGACCTGAGTGCTGGATGCCCTTAATAATGGACGCTGCCTTTCTGAGACACCGCTTCTTGAAGATGTCCTGGGTATTTCGTAGGCTAGTACCTAAGATGGAGCTGACTAAATTTACAACCCTCTGTAGCTTCTTTCAATCCTGTGTAGTAGCATCCCATATCAGAGAGTGATGCAGCCTGTCAGAATGCTCTCCACAGTGCATCTATAGGGGTTTTTGAGTGTATTTGTTGACATACTAAATCTCTTCAAACTCCTAATGAAGTATAGTTGCTGTTGTGCCTTTTTTATAATATTGGGACCAGGTTAGGTCCTCAGAGATCTTGACACCCAGGAACTTGAAACTGCTCACTCTCTCCACTTCCGATCCCTCTACGAGGATTGGTATGTGCTCCTTTGTCTCACCCTTCCTGAAGTCCACAATCAGCACTTTCATCTTACTGACGTTGAGTGCCAGGTTGTTGCTGCGACACTAGTTGACATATCTCACTCCTGTACACCCTCTCGTCTCCATCTGAGATTCTACTAACAATGGTTGTATCAGCAGCAAATTTATAAATGGTATTTGAGCTATGCCTAGGCACACAGTCATGGGTATAGAGAGAGTAGAGCAGTGGCTAAGCACACACCCCTGAGGTTCACCAGTGTTGATCGTCAGCGAGGAGGAGATGTTATCACCAATCCGCACAGATTGAGGTCTTCTAGTTCGGAAGTTGAGGATCCAATTGCAGGGGGATGTACAGAGGCCCAGGTTCTATAACTTCGCAATTACAGAACTTCTTCTATCCCGCGCTTGTAAACTATTCCCAGAAACTTCAGCAATCTGTGTCCTGCTGTCACCTCCGCCAGTATCCTCCTTCAGTCCTGGCCAAGCTTCTCCCTCATCCCTCTGTAATTCCCTTTATTCCATTGCGATAGTGATACATGTAACATATGCTTCTCCCTTTCAATTTGCTGCATGAATTCAGCTATATTATGATCCCTACTTCCTAACGGTTCCTTTACATTAAGCTCCCTAACAGGATCTGAGCTATTCTACAATACCCAATCTAAGACAGCCTTTCACAAGTAGCCTCAAGCAGAAACTGCTCTAAAAGGCCATCTCCTACGCATTCAACAAATTCCCTCCCAATCCGACAACAATCTGATTTTCCCAATCCCCTTGCATATAGAAGTTCCCCCGTACTATTGTGTCATTACCCTTATTACTTGGCTTTTCCAGCTCCCTTTGCAATCTCAACCCTACATCTTGCCTACTATTTGGAGGCCTATATATGTTCCCATTTTTTTTATCCCTGCAGTTTCTTAACTCCACCCACAAAGATTCGACATTCTCTGACCCTATACCACCTCTTTCAGAAGATGTAATTCCATCTCCAACAACAGAGCCACACCACCACCTATGCTGTCCCGCCTGTCCTTTCCATACAAAGTATATCCTTTGATGTTAAGCCCCCAACTATTGTTTTCTTTCAGCCACGACTCAGTGACGTCCACAATGTCATACTGACCAATTTGTAATTGTCCCATCAAATATATCGTGGGCAGAGACAACATGAGTTACGTACAGAGTAATGCTACCTCTATGACATCCAATCAAATACATATGAAGGGCAGACCAGAGGCAGAGGTGTGGGTTGGAATTCCTGGGTCAAGCTCTGAAGGAGCCTGTCCTGGGATGGGTGCCAGGGTTTGGAGAGGTCACTGACAGACCTGCAGCTGATAATGTACTAAGACTCATTTGCAAGGTCCCTGATACTTTGAACTGTGACTCACTCTTCTAACCGGTGGGGAAATGGTGGAGGCTTCATCACCAGATCATGAAGATATGCTCGATGATAGCCCCTCCTGCACATAGAAACATAGAAGATAGGATGGGACCATTCAACCCTTCAAGCCTGTGCTGTCACTATGATAATTATAGCTGGCCCTCCATCTCTGACTATTTTCCTGCTCTGCCCCCAGTCAAGGATCCAGAGGGAATAGGAGACTTAGCCTGTACTTTTAACCGAGTTTATTCTAACCTGATCAATCCAGCACTGTTTGTGGGATGACCTTCCAAACATTGCCTCAGATAGTCCCTAACATTGGTGGAACTGACATTTGTCAGCTTTCAAGAAGTCAGTCCCCAGAGCAGAACAGGATGAACTTCGAGATCCTCGGGGCTTTCAAGCTCGAAGCAAGAACTTGGGAAAACCAGGTGACTGAGTGGATGTTCCTCTCGTGACACTGGGTGGTCATTGCCATGTTAGTGACTTGTGAGCCACCCAGAAGCCACTCAGCCCATCCATCCCACACCAGCTCCAGCAGAGCAATCCCATCTGTCCTGTTTCCCTTCTTATTTCCCTGTTTCCAGGCAACCTTCTCCCTCAAATGCCCACCAACTCCCCTTTGGTTATTTTGGTCTTTACCTACTAAGAGGTAGCTTACAGTGATAATTAACCCTGTATATCCTTGGAATGTTAGAGGCAACTGGAACACCCAGAGGAACCTTGTGCTCACAGGAAGAATGCGCAAAGTCCACAGACAGAACCTGAAATCAAGACTTAACTTGGGTCTGCTGACTGTCATTTCCTCAAGCTCGAGTCTAGTCTCCTCCCTCAGCACAGATGGCAGCATCTTTGCCCAGAGAACATTCACCCCCTGGGCCATGTGCTGGCCCATGTGATCTACCCTGAATAATACCATGAATTCATGGCTGGTCCCTTTAGGGTGATGTCCGTTTTGTCTGAGATCTGGTCCAACATCCTCAGAGGGTTAGTCCACTGATTTCCTCTCCCTCTTCAACCAGGAAAAGATGCTCAAAGGGGTGGGCAAAGAATACCTTTACTGGGCTCTGGACTCATTCAATTGGCCCAGTACTTACTTCTGTACCCTGCCACAGAACAGGCCCTCGGTATTCTGCTGAAATAATTAAACTAGCAATTAAATCAACTCTTCCTTTCTGCCAACACAATGTCCATATCTCTCTCTGCTTATTCATGTGCCTACCATATTCCAGGCATCACCTACTTTGTGTTAAAAACTCTGCACAACGTCTTTCAACTCCTCCCCAACCCCACCCACACACAATAAATACATTAAAAGCACATCCTCCAATATCAGACATTTCAACCCTAGAGAAACATACCAGCTCCCTGCTCTATCTATGCCCTTCTAATCTTATCAACTTCTATCAGGCCTTCGCTCAGCCTCTGTCACTCCAAAGAAAATAACCAAAGTTTGTGCAACCTCTCCCTACCACGCACTCCCTCCAATCCAGGCAGCAGCACGGCAAATCTCTTCAGCACCCTCTCCAAAGCCTCATATCATTCCCAGACTGGAGCGACCAGAACTGAATGCAATATTCCTGTTGCAGCCTAACCAGAACTTTACACAGCTGGTAAACTGATCAGTTGATTTATTAATGTCACATCAACTGAGTTCCAACAAAAAACTTTGTTATGCATGTCATCCCTACAGATCATTTCATTACAACAGTGCATTGAGGTAGTAGAAGGAAAAACAAGAACAGATTGCAGAATAAAGTGTTACAGTTACAAAGAAACTGCAGGCAGACAAAAAAGTGCAAACTCAGATTAGGTTGATTGCCATATCAAGACGCCATGTTATCATTGGGCGATATAATTTCCTTAATCTTAAACTCAATTCCTCAAAGGTATGGCAAGCATGCCAATTGCCTTACTTACCACCCCATTAACCTGTGAATTCACTTTCAGGGAACAATGGACTTGGACCCCAAGATCTTTCTGAATATCAGCATTGTTAAGGGTTCTGCCTTTAACTGTGTACTGTCTGTTTACATTTGATGTGTCAAAGTGAAATGCCTCACACTTGGCCAGATATAAACTGCACCTGAAATCATCCTGTCCATATCTGCAACTGATCAGTAGTTAATTGTCTGTCTTGTTTTGTGTGTTTCTTTGTATTTACTGTGAATGTCCATAAGAAAATGAATCTCAGTGTTGTATATGGTGAGATATATGTACATTAATAATAAATTTACTTTGGATTTGAACATTGATTTATATTCTGCTGTATCCTTTGGCAATCTTTTTCTTAATAATTTTTTTATTGAGTTTTCAAACGTAGTTACGTGGGAGAAGAGGAATGCGGTAGTCATAGGGGATTCCATAGTCAGGGGAACGGACAGGAGATTCTGTGAGCCGGATAGAGATACGCGCATGCTGTGTTGCCTCCCAGGTGCCAGGGTACGGGATGTCTCGGATCGGGTCCTGAATATTCTGAAGGGGGAGGGTGAGCAGCCAGTTGTCTTGGTACATGTTGGTACCAATGACATAGATAGGACAAAGGAGGAGGTCCTGAAGAGAGATTTCCAGGAGTTAGGAAGGAAGCTGAGAGGCAGGACCTCCAGGGTAGTAATCTCCAGATTGCTACCTGTGCCACGTGCTAGCGAGGGCAAGAATAGTAGGATCAGGCAGATGAATGCGTGGCTGAGAGACTGGTGCAGGGGGCAGGGCTTCAGATTCTTGGATAATTGGGATCTCTTCTGGGGGAAATATGACCTGTTCAAAAAGGACAGGTTACACCTGAACCCAAAGGGGACCAATATCCTGGCGGGAAAGTTTAATAGAGCTGTTAGGGAGGGTTTAAACTAATTGGCAGGGGGATGGGAACCAGAATGACAGAGCGGAAGAAGGGGAAAACAGAAATAAATGTAAGATAGTGAGCAGTAAAGATGTCAGGAAAGACAGGCAGGTGATGAGGCAAATTTGTAGCCATTGGGATGAGTTGCAGTGCAATAAAGTTGCAGTGAAATCAAAGTGAAAAGTACCAAATACTGGTCTTAAGGTATTGTACTTAAATGCATGCAGCATAAGGAATAAGGTAGATGATCTTGTCGTACAGCAACAGATTGGCAGGTATGATATTGTGGCCATCACTGAGAAGTGGCTAAAGGATGTTTGTCTCTGGGAGCTGAATGTCCAAGGATACACGGTGTATCGGAAGGATAGGAAGGTAGGTAGAGGGGGAGGCGTGGCTTTATTGGTAAGAAATGATATTAAATCATTAGAAAGAGGTGATATAGGATCCGAAGATGCAGAATCTTTATGGGTTGAGCTAAGAAATCGCAGGGGTAAAAGGACCCTGATGGCAGTTATTTATAGGCCTCCAAACAGCTGCAGGGATGTGGACTACAAATTACAACAGGAAATAGAAAAGGCTTGACAGAAGGGCAGTGTTATGATAATCGTGGGGGATTTTAACATGCGAGTGGATTGGGAAAATCGGGTTGGCACCAGATCTCAAGAGAGAGAATTTGTAGAATGTCTGAGGGATGGCTTTTTAGAACAGCCTGTTGTTGAGCCCACTAGGGGATCAGCTGTACTGAATTGGGTATTGTGTAATGAACCGGAGGTGATTAGAGAGATTGAGGTGAAGGAACTCTTAGAGGCAGTGATCATAAAATGATTGAGTTCACTGTGAAATTTGAAAACAAGAAGCCGAATTACAGTGGCATGAGAGGGGAACTGGCCAAAGTTGACTGGAAAGAGACACTGGCGGGAAAGGTGGCAGAGCAGCAGTGGCTAGAATTTATGCGAGAAGGTGAAAGACAGGTATATTCCAAAAAAGAAGAAATTTTCGAATGGAAAAAGGATGCAACAGTGGTTGACAAGAGAAGTCAAAGCCAAAGTTAAAGCAAAGGAGAGGGCATACAAGGAAGCAAAAATTAGTGGGAAGACAGAGGATTGGGAAGTTTTTAAAAGCTTACAAAAGGAAACTAAGAAGGTCATTAAGAGGGAAAACATTAACTATGAAAGGAAGCTAGCAAATAGTATCAAAGAGCTTTTTCAAGTATATAAAGAGTAAAAGACAGGTGAGAGTAGATATAGGACCGATAGAAAATGATACTGGAGAAATTTTAATGGGAGATGAGGAGATGGCAAAGGAACTGAATAAGTATTTTGCATCAGTCTTCACTGAGGAAGACAGCAGGATACCGGACACTCAAGGGTGGCAGGGAAGAGAAGTGTGCACAGTCACAATTACGACAGAGAAAGTACTCAGGAAGCTGAATAAGCTAAAGGTAGATAAATCTCCTGGACCAGATGGAATGCACCCTCGTTCCGAAGGAAGTAGCTGTGGAGATTGCGGAGGCATTAGCGATGATCTTTCAAGAGTCGATAGATTCTGGCATGGTTCCGGAGGACTGGAAGATTGCAAATGTCACTTCGCTATTTAAAAAGGGGGCAAGGAGGCAAAAAGAAAATTATAGACCTGTTAGCTTGACATCGGTGGTTGGGAAGTTGTTGGGAGTCGATTGTCAAGGATAAGGTTACAGAGTACCTGGAGGCATATGACAAGATAGGCAGAACTCAGCATGGATTCCTTAAAGGAAAATCCTGCCTGACAAACCTATTACAATTTTTTGAGGAAATTACCAGTAGGCTAGACAAGGGAGATGCAGTGGATGTTGTATATTTGGATTTTCAGAAGGCCTTTGACAAGGTGCCACACATGAGGCTACTTAACAAGATCAGAGCCCATGGAATTACGGGAAAGTTACATACGTGGATAGAGCGTTGGCTGATTGGCAGGAAACAGAGAGTGGGAATAAAGGGTTCCTATTCTGGTTGGCTGACGGTTACCAGTGGTGTTCCACAGGGGTCCGTGTCGGGGCCACTTCTTTTTACATTGTACATCAACGATTTGGATTATGGAATAGATGGCTTTGTGGCTAAGTTTGCTGACGATACAAAGATAGGTGGAGGGGCCAGTAGTGCTGAGGAAGTGGAGCGTCTGCAGAGAGACTTGGATAGATTGGAAGAATGGGCAGAGAAGTGGCAAATGAAGTACAATGTTGGAAATTGTATGGTTATGCACTTTGGCAGAAGAAATAAAGGGGCAGACTATTATTTAAATGGGGAAAGAATTCAAAGTTCTGAGATGCAACGGGACTTGGGAGTCCTTGTACAGGATACCCTTAAAGTTAACCTCCAGGTTGAGTCGGTAGTGAAGAAGGCGAATGCAACGTTGGCATTCATTTCTAGAGGAATAGAGTATAGGAGCAGGGATGTGATGTTGAGGCTCTATAAGGGGCTGGTGAGACCTCACTTGGAGTACTGTGGGCAGTTTTGGTCTCCTTATTTAAGAAAGGATGTGCTGACATTGGAGAGGGTACAGAGAAGATTCACTAGGATGATTCCGGGAATGAGAGGTTTAACATATGAGGAATGTTTGTCCACTCCTGGACTGTATTCCTTTAGAGTTTAGAAGAATGAGGGGAGACCTCATAGAAACATTGTGAATATTGAAAGGCATGGACAGAGTGGATGTGGCAAAGTTGTTTCCCATGATGGGGGAGTCTAGTACGAGAGGGCATGACTTCGGGATTGAAGGGCGCCCATTCAGAACAGAAATGCAAAGAAATTTTTTTAGTCAGAAGGTGGTGAATCTATGGAATTTGTTGCCACAGGCAGCAGTGGAGGCCAAGTCATTGGGTGTATTTAAGGCAGAGATTGATAGGTATCTGAGTAGCCAGGGCATCAAAGGTTATGGTGAGAAGGCGGGGGAGTGGGACTAAATGGGAGAATGGATCAGCTCATGATAAAATGGTGGAGCAGACTCGATGGGCCGAATGGCCGACTTCTGCTCCTTATGGTCTTATAATAATATCTACCCTCCCCCCTCCTCTTAACCCTTCCCCCGATACATACCCCTACCTAAAAGAAAAGAAAGAAATAGAAAAAAAAGAAAGAAAAGAAAGAAAGAGAAAAAAAAGAAAAAAGAAAGAAAAACTGTCTGGATTTTGGAAGGTCTCCACATGGTCTATGGGATTTGAAATACATTTAATATATTTATTTGTTTCTTTCCCCAAAGGACCAACAGGGTATAAAGTAAATTGGGATAAAAGTGAAATCTTACCTCTTACTAAAGGAGACTATAGTCAATGTCAATTAGCAACCCAATTTAGATGGCCAACGGTAAAGAGTATTTAGGTATAAGGCTTGATAATGATATAAAGAATTTATATAAATTTAATTATTTACCACTATTGAAAAAAATTCAAGAAGATCTTGACAAATGGATAATATCACCAATAATATTAGTGGGTGGAGTCAATGCTGTAAAAATGAATATATTTCCTAGACTACAGTATCTATTTCAAACACTACCAATACAATTGCCACAGAAATTTTTTCAACAGTTAAATAAATGTGTGAGGAAATTTCTTTGGAAAGGTAAGATGTCAAGAATATCGTTGGAAAAATTGACATGGAAATTTCAGTTAGGAGGGTTACAACTTCCAAATTTTAAGAATTATTATAAAGCAAATCAACTTAGCTTTATTGCATCTTTTTTTGACAAACGAAAATCGGCATGGATTGAAATAGAATTAGATAAGACAGGAGAAAATACACTCGAAGATTTTATATATAAATGGGAATCTAAATGGCTACAGGTAAAGAAAGAATCTCCTATATTAAAACATTTGATTGATCTATGGAATAAGATAAATGTTGATAATGAAATAAAGAAATCTTTATTAGCAAGGAGACCTTTGATCCAAAACAGACTTATTCCTTTTACAATGGATAATCAACTTTTATATAACTGGTACCAAAAAGGAATTAGATGTATGGGAGACTGCTATGAAGGAGGTATACTGATGTCATTTGAACAATTAAAGAATAAATATAATATATCAAATAACACTTTCTTTTGTTACCTTCAATTAAGGGCATATTTAAGAGACAGAGTGGGTCCAACAATGTTTTTGCCGAAACCTAATGAAATTAAAATTTTAATTTAAAAAGGAAAAATTAAAAAATTTCTTTTATGTCTAATCTGATTCAAAAATAGACACTTAAACAAGAAATCCACAAGTCAAGGCAAAAATGGGAAATTGATTTGAGTATTAATATTGATGAAACAAATTGGTCAAGACTATGTCTTGACAGTATGACAAATACAATAAATGTTCGACTCAGATTAGTACAATATAATTTTTTACACCAATTATAAATTACACTGTAAAAAATAGATAGATTAAATTCAAATTTATCTGATCAATGTTTTCGGTGTAATTAAGAAATTGGTACTTTTTTTTACATTCTACTTGGTCCTGTTCCAAAATTCAACCTTTTTGAATAAATTTAAGAGTTTTATTGGAACAAATTACTGGAACTCAACTTCCATATAACCCTATATTATTTTTATTAGATGATATTGAAGGAATAAAACTGAAACTTAAATTGAATAAATACCAGAAAGAATTTATAAAAATTGAGTTGGCAGTAGCCAAGAAGGCTATTGCAGTTACTTGGAAATCGGATTCATATTTAAGTATGGATCGTTGGAATAACGAAATTTTTAGCTGTATTCCATTTGAAAAAATTACTTATAATTTAAGAGATAAATATGATACATTTTTGAATATTTGGCACCCTTATTTACAAAAGATAGGTTGGCATATACAGGTGCTCCTTTGGCAATCTTTTATACTATCCATAACAACACTAATTTTTTTGTATGATCTGCGAACTTACCAACCCACCCGTCCATGTTTTCGCTAAAGTCAGTTCTATGTAGCACAAACAACTGAGCTCCAAGCTTTGATCCCTGTGGAATACCACTGGTCACAGACCTCCAGTCAGAATAACACCACTCTATCACCACTTACTGTCTTCTATAATTAAGTCAACTTTGAATCAAATTTACAAACTCTTCATCAATCCCATGTGCCTTAATCTTCTGGATCAGCCTACATAGAATTTAGAACATAGAAATCTACAGCACATTAGATTATTAGATTATGAGGACACGCAGTCCTCTTTTATTGTCATTTAGTAGTGCATGCATTAAGAAATGATATAACGTTTTTCCAGAATAATATCACAGAAACACATGACAAACCGACTTAAAAACTGACAAAAACCACATAATTATAACATATAGTTACAACAGCAATACCATAATAGACCATGGGCACGGTAAAAGTCTCAAAGTCTCTCGAAAGTCCCATCATCTCACGCAGACGGTAAACCTCCAGCGCCGCACACTTGCCGATACAGCATCCTGGAAGCATGCACCCATCAATCTCTGTGTGAAGAACTTGCCTCTGACATACCCCTGAACCTACTTCCAAGCACCTTAAAACTATGTCCCCTCAAGTTAGCCATTTCAACCCTGGGAAAAAGCCTCTGGCTATCCACACGATCAATACCTCTCATCATCTTATACACCTCTATCAGGTCACCTCTCAGCCTCTGTCACTCCAAAGACAGACAAAAAACCAACGTACAAAAGAAAAAAAAAACTCTGAAAATACAAAACAAAACAAATAATAAATAAATAAACAATATTGAGAACATGAGTTCTTCTTATTCCTCTGGAGCTTTTTATCTCTAACTGACAACAAGTCATCAGCTGTCTCAAATTCAGCACTCCTCTCTCTTATTTGAACCTCATGCAATATGAGCGTACTGCCTTCCACCCTAATCCCAATCTTTCTGGCAAACCTGAAAAAAGGGGGTACTATTGTAGAATTGGAAATAGAAAAGAATGGACAAGCAACAGAAATAGGATGAGGAAAATTGAGGGGAGGGAGAGAGGAGGGAGACAGGAGGGAAAAGGGAAATAGAACTGAGAGACAGTAGAGAGAAAAGCGAAATAGAGGGGAAAGAGAGGGGAGGGAGAGGGAGGGGAGGGAAAAGAGTGGACCAGGGACAGAAAGAGAAATATTCCAGAATTAACACTTACCCAGAAGAAGGAGGCAGCTGCTCATGATGCTGAGACCCAATCTCTGCACACCTCGCTCTTTCTTGTGTCAGTGTGTCAGCTGTCGCTGTGAGCTCTGGGTTTTATACTCTGCATAATCTCACCATCACACTGACTCATCAATAGAGAAGGAAATGAAACTCTCTTACTGAAAACGTCTAAAGGCAAGAGTCCCGATGAAAGTCTCAGCATGAAATATCAGCTCATTATTCCCCTACATAGATGCTGCCTAACCTGCTGAGTTCCTCATGCCTCCTCTGTGTGTCAGACTGGATTTTCAACATCTGCAGAATCTCTTGTGTAAAACTGAAAAGGCTTATATTTGTTGGGCATCATGAGGTTGGTTCCCAATCATCATTTCAATAAGGGGCCAAATGTCTTTGGTGACAAACCAAATCTCCTCTAACTCCTAATGAATATAGCCACTGTCCTGCCTTCTTTGTAGCTGCATTGGTATGTTGGGTCCAGGACAGATCCTTAGAGACATTGACACCCAAGAACTTGGAATTGTTCACACTTTCCATTTTTGATCCCTCAATGAGAACTTGTGTGTGTTACCTCACCTTACCCTTTCTCAAGTCCACAATCAGTTCTCTGATCTTACTGACATTGAGTGCAAGGTTGTTGCTGTGACGCAACTCAAGTTGCTGATAAATCTTGCTCCTGTAGGCCTTCTCATCACCATTTGAAATTCTGCCAACAGTAGTTCTATCGTCAGCACATTTATAGATGGAATTAGAGGTATGCCTAGCCACACAGTCATGGGCATGGATGGAGGAGACCAGTGGGCTAAGTGTTCATCCCACGAGGTATACCAGTTGATTGTCAGCGAGTTGGAGATGGCATTTCTGATCTGCACTGATTGTGATCTTCCAGTTAGAAAGTTGAGGATCTAATTGCAGAGGGAGGTACAGAGGCCCAGGTTCTGGAGTTTTTCATTCAGAACTGTGGAAATGACTGTGTTAAACATTGAGCTGTAGTTAATAAACAGCATCCTGAAATAGGTATTTGTATTGTCCAGTAGGTCTAAGGCTGCATGAAGAGCCAATGAGATGGCAACTGCCGTAGAATACTGTGGTGATAGGCAAATTGCACTGGGTCCAGGTTCTTGCTGAGATGGGAGTTAATTGTAGCCATAACTAACCGCTCGAAGCACCTCATCACCATATATGTGAGTGCTTCTGGATGATAGTCATTAAAGCAGCTCACCTGCTTTTCTTGGGCACTGGTATAATTATTGCCCTTTTGAAGCAGGTAGGAACTTCCACTGTAGCAATGAGAGTTTGAAAATCCCTCCCAATCAGCCCAAGGTCCTTCATCAGGTCTGGAAATGAAGGGGGAAGAAGCCAGAATAAGAAGGTGGGGGAGGGGAAAGAGTACACGCTGTCAGGTGATAGGTAAGACAAGGTGACAGGGCAGGTGAATTTTTGGGGGAGGGGGGTGAAGTCACAAGTTCGGAGGTGATATTGGAAGAGGTAAAGAACTGGTAAAGGTAAAACCATGGAAGAAAGGGAAGAAGGAGTGAAACCAAAAGGGAGTGATGAGCAGGTGAAGAGAAGGGTCAAGAGGGTAACCAGAATGGAAAAATAGAGAAGGAGGGAGGAGAAGCAGGAAGACGGAGAAAGGTAACTTCCAATATGTCGATCAAGGTTCTCAGTCGCCCAGGTCATTGTATATCAAACTGTAGTAAACCAAGACAACTGGACTTGCTGTGTTGTCTTTATACTTTATACTTTATTGTCGCCAAACAATTGATACTAGAACATACAATCATCATAGCAATACTTGATTCTGCACTTCCCGATCCCTGGATTACAAATTGATAGTAAATATTAAAAATTTAAATTATAAATCATAAATAGAAAATAGAAAAATGGAAGGTAAGGTAATGCAAAAAAACTGAGATGCAGGTCCGGATATTTGGAGGCTACGGCCCAGATCCGGGTCAGGATCCATTCAGCAGTCTTATCACAGTTGGGAGGAAGCTGTTCCCAAATCTGGCCATACTAGTCTTCAAGCTCCTGAGCCTTCTCCCGGAGGGAAGAGGGACGAAAAGTGTGTTGGCTGGGTGGGTCGTGTCTTGAAGACATTTCGCCACTCATCCGAGCGGCTTCTTCAGTTCTCATCCATGATGGGTAGTTTTCCAGCTTATAAACTCTGTGAGTTGTTAGGACTGCATTGTAAGTAACTGATAGGTGCTGTCGTACCTCACCCTGTCTTTTCAGGGATTGGTTTTCCAGTTTGACAACGATCTGTGCCATTTGCCATCCATTGGATAGAATATACAATATTGTCCTGTTTATGCTTGGCTGTAGGAACCTTGGAGTGAAAACACAGGGATTTGGTGCTTTTTGAAATAAACAGAGCAATATTGTATAGGCTATACCAATACAATGAGAACTGCATAGATCTGCATCTTGGTGAGGCAAAACAACCACCACAAACGGCTGGCCCAACATAGGAAGTCTTGACCTCAGGTAGACTCAGCTGTATACAGTATCTACACCTAAAGGACAAGGAACACTCCTTTGATGATAACAATGTGCACATTTTGTACAGGGAGGACAGGTGGTTTGTAAGAGGCGTTAAAGAAGCCATCTTTGTCAAATTGGAAAACCCATTGCCGAACAGAGGGGTTGGGGTATGACACTACCTATCAGTTACCTACAATGCAGTCCTAACACATCCCCCTCCTCCACCCCTGGCGTCTCCACAAAAGTTCACACCTCTAATCATTTAAATAACTCAGAGTTTTCAGCCAATAAAATTACCCACCATGGATTAGCCTTGAAGAAGCTTCTCGTATGAGTGGAGAAATATGTTATAGACAACACAGCAAGTCCAGTTGCCTTCCTTTACCACTGTTTGATAGGTCATTTCCTACAATTTCCCCTTTCCTCTCTTTTTTACCATTCCCTCATTAGCTCCCTCAAGTCCCCCATCCTCCTTCCCTTTCTTCCATGGTCCACTGCCCTCTTCAATCAGATTCCTTCTTCTTCTTCAGCCCTTTACCTTTTCCACTTATTCACCCACCCATCTTCTTACTTCATCCCACCTACCCACCTTCCCCTTCACCTGTCTCACCTATCACCTGCCAGCTTGTTTCCCCTTTCCCCACCTTCTGATTCTGACATAAGACTCTTTCCTTTCCAGTCCAGAAGAGGGTCTCAACTCAAAATGTCGACTGTCTATTCCCCTCCACAGACGATACGTGACCTGCTGAGTTTCAGTAATGAGCTCCAGCTTCTGGAATGATTGAAACTGTGAGAGGAGCTTCCAAATAGAAGTCCTCATTTGTTTCACTGATATTTGGCCTTATGCAGTTACAATGACCATAACATTGAGGGCTTATCGAGAAAACACAATTAACATCCTTCCACAAATGAAGGTTACGGTCACCACCCAGTCCAAACAATATACAGTAAGCGATTAATGTTGTCCCTGCTACTCTAAAACTATTGCAAGAAGGATGTTGAAGAGATAAGCAAGAAATTTACAGAAACTGGGTTCAAGGCTTGGGCTGATGTTTAGATCATCCCTGGGCAGTGAGAACACAGGATATGGTGTGAATGGGGAGTCAGAGCATTCGAGTACTGTGAAAACCACTTTAACACCATCCACATCTCCTGCTAACTGCTCCTATCCCTCAAAGAACTGCTGCTGTGAGGGCTTGCTGGAAAATGATTGCATCCAGGGCAGGAGGTGTCACGCTCACACTAGCTGCTCACAGTTTTGTTATCTCTCAGGAAACTACAAATATGCACAAACTAACAACCACATATGGGGGTGGGGGTGGGGGTGGTGGAGAAAATTTGCAGCCTGCATTTTGCCACCAGAGACAGCAATGTTGTGTTGCATCCATCTTGTTTATATTTTTTGTCCAATCACCTACACCCAGAGGCCACTTTATGAGTTACCTCCTGTACACAATAAAGTGGTCACGGAATGTATGTCCTTGGTCTTCTGCTGCTGTAGCACACCCACTTCACATTCAATATGTTCTGCATTCAGAGATGCTCTTCTGTACAGCAATTTGTAATGCATAGTTATTTGAATTACTGTTGCTTTCCCGTTTTAGACCATAAAACATGGGAGGAGAATTAGGCCATTCAGCTAATTGAATGTGCTCTGCCATTCCATCATAGCTCATCCCAGATCCTACTCAACCCCATATATCTGCCTTCTCGCCATATCATTTGATGCCCTGGCCAATCAGGAAACAATCAATCTCTGCCTTATATATACTCACAGACTTGCCCCCCACCGCAGTTTGTAGCAGAGCATTCCACAGATTCACTACTCAATAGCTAAAAAAAAATCCTTCCTACCTCTATTCTAAAAGGTCCCCCCTCAATTTTGAGTCTGTGCCCTCTAGTTTGCCTTCTTCAGTCAGCAGCTCCTATCCCCCAAAAGGAAGGACAGGACGTCTGACCATGAGCCACTCCGTCTCTCTCTGGCTGTCTGCCATTTTCATTTTCTTCTAAAGGGTCGCCATTTCACAGCGTTCGTTGATCACAAACCCCTCGTGCACACGATAGCCAAAATATCAGACCCTTGATCTGTACGACAGCAATGTCACCAGGCCTACATATCAGTGTTCTCAACAGATATGAGGGGGAAAATTATGTCATGACTAATTGCCTCTCACAGCCGACAGCCTCCGAACTCGCAGCGCACGCTGTGTGGACAGGTAGGGCGCCGCACTCGTGCTGCGCGAAGCGAGGCCGGAGAGAGCGGGAGGGTACCACGCGCGGCTGCGCCCTCCGACCGGAGAAGAGCGACCTGCGCAAGCGGTGCCCGCCAAGCCTCCCCGGTGGGGGGTGGGGGTGTCCGACACGCCCGTGCGCGCCGCCGTCGAGAAGGACGACGCCCTGCCACCCGCCCGCCTGCCGGGCTGCCCGACCCGAGGCCCCGGGCCCGAACTCGAGCCTCCCGCCCGCCCGCCCGCCAGACGCCTTGGCCAGGTGCGGCTGGTCGTGGGTGGGGTGAGAGGACAGGATAAGGGCCGGAGGTCTCCGTGCCGGGGCCGCGGCAGTCGCAGTCCGGAGAGAGCGACCGACCGAGGAGGAGTGCGCCGGGGCGCCCCCCCCCCCTTGTGGGTAGATAGGATCTATCGGCCAACAAAAGTTTGGCTCGAGGGATGACTTTCAGCAGATGGCAGCGAGGTAGCTGCTCTTACCCTTACCAATGAAGAAGGTAACAATCTAACAAATACACACAATGACTTGGCCACCACAGCTACCTGTGGTAACAAATTCCACTACTGAGTCTCCACTCTCTAACTTCGACAAACTTCTACAGATGGGTAGTGGGGAGTATATTGGCTGGCAGTATCACAGCCTAGTATGGAAACCCCAGTGTCCTTGAACTCTCACCAGCAACCTGTCTGGATGTCAGACGTTCTTAAGGAGGGGATTTCATTCAGGTCCAATGCTTGAGTGAAAAAAGACAGCGGCAGATCACAGCAGCTTGTTTGAGCTCTGACCAGTGACCAATCGGTTTGGGATTGATGAGCAAGTGTAAACTCAAGAAAGGCAGGGGAATGTGCAGCGGCCATAGTCTGAGTGGATAGAATCAGAGTGGTGAGGCTTTAGCTCATCGAGGGTTCAGTGCAGGGGCGGCGCTAACGTGGTGCTAGCTGGTGCTATAGCCCCAGCAGAAATTACAATAGCACCACCAAGAAATTAAATGAAATTTCACATACAAATTGCAGCTGCTTTGCTTTCTCTGTATAGTTTTGAATACAGCTTGTTTCTCCAGTTGATCTAGTGAAACAGTGCCCCCAGTTACCATAGCACCCACGCAGCAATGAAGTTATAAACTCTGTCAGATCCACTCTACACTTCTGCTTATTCGTTCGTTGTCAATGTCTTGCCGTTGCTGTCCTCAGATCAGTTAAGTTGATCTAAGGTCACTTAAGGTGGTGATGTCACTCACTCTCACTCACGCGAGAGATTGATAGTATACATCCAGGTGCAGATCCATGGTCTCGCGAAACTAACGGATGCCACACACACACACATTGTGCTTTTACAAGCTAGCGTGGGCCTGGCACGTGCATTATTTTGGCCGGCGTGAAAAATGGACCGATTTTTTGTGAGAAAATGACCTCGTCCAGAGGAATCAGTGGTGTCTCAGCCTGAGCCTGTCTTAATTGAAAGTGACATGCAGAAAGGAGTAAGTGGGGATGAGGACGACAGCAGTACATCGAAGGAGTGTGAGGGCAAAGTAGAGGAACAAGAAATGGAGCGGGATTCGGAAGAGAACGTGGATGAAGCTGCTCTTAGTGCTAGTGGGAATACTGTTAGCGATGCTAGCCAGCAGCCTGAGGAAGGACCCAGTCAGCCAGCATTGAAAAAGTACCCTTCGCTGCCGCAACAGTTTGGCAATCAGCAAATGAGTTTTATTCGTGGCTGGTTTGACCTGTACTCCTCGCTGGAATATTTGATCACAAAAAATACTACGACCAGATGTCGTGGTGCACATCGGTACCAATGACATAGCAAGGAAGAGTGAGGAGGTCCTGGACAGTGAGTATAGAGAGCTTGGTAGGAAGTTGAAAAGCAGGACCTCAAGGGTGGTAATCTCAGGATTGCTACCTGTGCTAGGTGCCAGTGAGGGTAGGAATAGGATGCTCTGGAGGAGGAACAAGTGGCTGAGGAACTGGTGTAGGGGGCAGGGTTTCAGATTTCAGGATCATTGGGACCTCTTCTGGGGCAGGTGGGACCTGTACAAGAGAGACGGGTTACACTTGAACTACAGGGGAACCAATATCCTTTCAGGGAGGTTTGTTAGTGCTATTGGGGAGGCTTTAAACTATATTTGCAGGGGGATGGGAACCAGAGTGCCAGAGCTGACAGTGTGGCTGGGGTGAAAATAAATGATGTTGAAAGTTTAATCAAATCCGCTGATAGAAAGGTTGTGAGTGGTGGTAAAAATCTTCTGAGGTGTATATATTTCAATGCTAGGAGTATTGCGGGGAAGGCGGATGAGTTGAGGGCGTGGATTGACACGTAGAATTATGATGTTGTAGCAATTAGTGAAACTTGGCTACAGGAGGGGCAGGACTGGCAGCTTAATATTCCAGGGTTCCGATGTTTCAGATGTGATCGAGGCAGAGGAATGAAAGGTGGGGGAGTAGCATTGCTTGTTAGGGAAAATATTACAGCAGTGCTCAGGCAGGACAGATTAGAGGGCTTGTCTACTGAGTCCTTGTGGGTGGAGCTGAGAAAAAGGAAAGGTATGGCCACATTAGTGGGATTGTATTACAGACCACCCAATAGTCAACGAGACCTGGAAGAGCAAATCTGCAGAGAGATAGCAGGCAACTGCAGGAAACATAAAGTTGTGGTGGTAGGGGATTTTAATTTTCCATACATTGATTGGGACTCCCATACTGTTAGGGGTCTAGATGGTTTAGAGTTTGTAAAATGTGTTCAGGAAAGTTTTCTAAATCAATATATAGAGGGACCAACTAGAGGGGATGCAATATTGGATCTCCTGTTAGGAAACGAGTTAGGGCAAGTGACGGAAGTCTGTGTAGGGGAGCACTTTGGTTCCAGTGATCATGACACCACTAGTTTCAATTTGATCATGGACAAGGATAGATCTGGTCCTAGGGTTGAGGTTCTGAACTGGAAGAAGGTCAAATTTAAAGAAATGAGAAAGGATCTAAAAAGTGTGGATTGGGACAGGTTGTTCTCTGGCAAAGATGTGATTGGTAGGTGGGAAGCCTTCAAAGAGGAAATTTTGAGAGTGCAGAGTTTTTATGCTCCTGTCAGGACTAAAGGCAAATTGAATAGGAATAAGGAACCTTGGTTCTCAAGGGATATTGCAACTCTGATAAAGAAGAAGAGGGAGTTGTATGAAATGTATAGGAAACAGGGAGTAATCAGGTGCTTGAGGAGTATAAGAAGTGCAAGAAAATACTTAAGAAAGTAATCAGGAGGGCTAAAAGAAGACATGAGGTTGCCTTGTCAGTCAAAGTGAAGGATAATCCAAAGAGCTTTTACAAGTATATTAAGAGCAAAAGGATTGTAAGGGATAAAATTGGTCCTCTTGAAGATCAGAGTGGTCGGCTATGTGCAGAACCAAAGGAAATAGGGGAGATCTTAAATAGGTTTTTTGTGTCTGTATTTACTAAGGAAACTGGCATGAAGTCTATGGAATTGAGGGAATCAAGTAGTGAGATCATGGAAAATGTACAGATTAAAAAGGAGGAGGTGCTTGCTGTCTTGAGGAAAATTAAAGTGGATAAATCCCCGGGACCTGACAGAGTGTTCCCTCAGACTTTGAAGGAGACTAGTGTTGAAATTGCGGGGGCCCTGACAGAAATATTTAAAATGTCGCTGTCTACGGGTGAGGTGCCGGAGGATTGGAGAGTGGCTCATGTTGTTCCGTTGTTTAAAAAAGGATCGAAAAGTAATCCGGGAAATTATAGGCCGGTGAGTTTAACGTCGGTAGTAGGTAAGTTATTGGAGGGAGTACTAAGAGACAGAATCTACAAGCATTTGGATAGACAGGGACTTATTAGGGAGAGTCAACATGGCTTTGTGCGTGGTAGGTCATGTTTGACCAATCTATTGGAGTTTTTCGAGGAGGTTACCAGGAAAGTGGATGAAGGGAAGGCAGTGGATATTGTCTACATGGATTTCAGTAAGGCCTTTGACAAGGTCCCGCATGGGAGGTTAGTGAGGAGTGCAGTAGAACAGAGGAATCTGGGAATACAGATACAAAATTCCCTAAAAGTGGCGTCACAAGTAGGTAGGGTGGTAAAGAGAGCTTTTGGTACATTGGCCTTTATTAATCAAAGTATTGAGTATAAGAGCTGGAATGTTATGATGAGGTTGTATAAGGCATTGGTGAGGCCAAATCTGGAGTATTGTGTTCAGTTTTGGTCACCAAATTACAGGAAGGATATTAATAAGGTTGAAAGAGTGCAGAGAAGGTTTACAAGGATGTTGCTGGGACTTGAGAAACTCAGTTACAGAGAAAGGTTGAATAGGTTAGGACTTTATTCCCTGGAGTGTAGAAGAATGAGGGGTGATTTGATAGAGGTATATAAAATTATGATGGGTATAGATAGAATGAATGCAAGCAGGCTTTTTCCACTGAGGCAAGGGGAGAAAAAAACCAGAGGACATGGGTTAAGGGTGAGGGGGGAAAAGTTTAAAGGGAACATTAGGGGGGGCTTCTTCACACAGAGAGTGATGGGAGTATGGAATGAGCTGCCAGATGAGGTGGTAAATCCGGGTTCTTTTTTAACATTTAAGAATAAATTGGACAGATACACGGATGGGAGGCGTATGGAGGGATATGATCTGTGTGCAGGTCAGTGGGACTAGGCAGAAAATGGTTCGGCACAGCCAAGAAGGGCCAAAAGGCCTGTTTCTGTGCTGTAGTTTCTATGGTTTCTATGGTTCTGCTTCGCATACAGGCATTTCCTGTGTGGAGGACATGGGTTCCATTCTGAGTCTACCTACACTGTCACCAGTAACCGCAACTGGCGGAAAGCTACAACAGCTTTCAAACCCCACCATGTAAGTGCAGCTCATAAGTTTGCTATGGAGGCACGGGCCGAATTCAGATTGAGAAAACAAGACGGTTCAAGATTGGGAAATATGCTTGACAAAGGACATGCAAAGATTGTCCAAGAAAATCGTGAGTATATGAGAGCAGTGGTTGAGTCTCTAGCAACGACAGACAGTGAATGACACCGTGGAATTTCTAGCTCCAATGAGACCCTACTGTGATGCATTTATAGATTTATACAAACTAATCTACATATCATTGACCCTACCTGTGACATCTGCATCATGCGAACTGAATTTCTCTTGCCTCAGACGTCTCAAAAACTACCTAAGGAGTAACAGCGGTGATGCTCGGAACAGCAACTTGGCCCTGTTGGCCATAAACAGCCGGAGAACCAGGGCACTTGACATCCAGAAAATCATTGATGTTTTCGCCACCAATCACAACAACAGACGGATTGTGCTTCTCTGAAAACATCAATGGTGAGTGTAGTTAATTTTTTAAAAATTTGGGCCAAGACTAATGCTGATTATTATTATTATTTTGTGGTGGATATCCCATAGTCCTTATGTTTCCTGCAAATCCCAAAATATTACATTTACTGCTATTAAGCCTATTGGTTTTGCTTAGACTTCCAAGTGGCGATTCTGTTGATTTTTGTTTTAAATTCAGTAGCCGAGTTAATTGAGGTATTTCATGGTCAGAGTACGATTTGTCCAACTCCTGGTAAAGCCTTGCATCTGTTGTTTGCCTTATTTGACTTTAATAATGGTGTATCTTTTGGCATTGTCTGTCTATGTAATGCGAATAGCAGTGGACATTGTGGGTTAGTGGTTGTGTTTTTCAGTTGAAAATCATGCATTTGACGCTGATTGCAGGATTGGTGCATGATTCACGTTGTGCGCTGTGGGTCGGATGCTCTGTTGGTTTGTTTGTTTATGCTCTGTGTAGCCCGGGTTGTCTCCGATGCTGTTAACACTGTCACAGTTCACTTCTATATTAGATCTATCAATTGCTGTTGCTTGTGAATCAACAGAGGCATTTATAGTAGGCACATAATGCTTGAAACTGACTTTTGAATGCCACGCGTCTGGCCTTGCAAATACATATTACCATTCAGTACATCCCTCAGCACCATCACTGAATAATTCAGCCCCACTGTAGCGCCAGCAAGAAAAAATCTCTGGCGCCACCACTGCTCAAGAAGGCGGCATTTGTCATTAGGGACCCTATCACTCAGGAACAGTTTTGTCCTCTCCCCAGTGAATTTCTGCACAGAAAATCAACCAACCCATGAACACCCCCTCAGTATCTATGTTCAGATTTACTACTGTAATTAATAGTTTTTAATGTATTGCATTGTTCTGCTGCTGAAAAGCAACAAATTGCATGACATAGGCCAGTGATGTTAAACCTAATTCTGATTCTGAATAAAGGTCAGTTTGAAGAGTTGTGCAGGGACACACACATGCGCGCGCGCGATGGAATAAAGATTAAATAGATTAGAAACTCGACAAAATCTGCAGTTGCTGGATGTTGTGTATGTGGCCAGTTTACACAACAAAGCCATAAATAAAACGATGGAGACGGGAACTAAATCGACAGGGTTCTTTACTAACTGAAACCGAACTGAACATACACGTACAGATCAATAAGCGCCTAATAGCGCATGCTCAATACGTTGTAGTAGTACAACATAAAGTAGTCCTATATTATACAGTAGGTTTTATGGTACACTCCTCCCCTTTTATTTTAATAGTGTATCACTTTTTTTTACTGGGGGCAGTACGCTAAACAATATGTGTACTCTTAACATAGAAACACTTACCAATTATTTACTTAGTAACTTAATAATATCAAATTATAATAAGGTAATGTGATAATAATTATTATAACTCAAGTCTCTGGAGGAGGTCTTCTCTGCTCCTTTGACAATAGGCAATAGGTGCAGGAGTAGGCCATTCGGCCCTTTGAGCCAGCACCAACATTCACTGTGATCATGGCTGATCATCCACTATCAGTATCCACTTCCTGCCTTATCCCATAACCTTTGATTCCGCGCTTTTTAAGAGCTCTAGCCATCTCTTTCTTGAAAGCATCAGAGACTTGGCCTCTACTGCCTTCTGGGGCAGAGCATTCCATACATCCACCACTCTCTGGGTGAAAAAGTTTTTCCTCAACTCCATTCTAAATGGCCTACCCCCTATTCTTAAACTGTGGTCTCTGATTCTGGACTCACCCATCAGCGGGAACATGCTTCCAGCCTCCAGCGTGTCCAATCCCTTAATAATCTTATATGTTTCAATCAGATCCCCTCTCAGCCTTCGAAGTTGCAGAGTATACAAGCCCAGTCGCTCAAATCTTTTGACATATGACAGTCCCGCCATCCCGGGAATTAACCTTGTGAACCTACGCTGCACTCCCTCAATAGCAAGAATGTCCTTCCTCAAATTTGGAGACCAAAACTGCACACAGTACTCCAGGTGTGGTCTCACCAGGGCCCTGTACAGCTGCAGGAGGACCTCTTTGCTCTTATACTCAATTCCCCTTTTTATGAAGGCCAGCATGCCGTTAGCTTTCTTTACTGCCTGCTGTACTTGCATGCTTGCTTTCAGTGACTGATGTACAAGAACACCTAGATCTCGTTGTGCTTCCCCTTTTCCTAACTTGACACCATTTAGATAATAATCCGCCTTCCTGTTCTTACCACCAAAGTGGATAACCTCACATTAAACTGCATCTGCCATGCATCTGCCCACTCACCCAGCCTGTCCAAGTCACCCTGCATTCTCATAACATCCTTCTCATATTTCACACTGCCACCTAGCTTTGTGTCATCGGCAAATTTGCTAATGTTACTTTTAATTCCCTCATCTAAATCATTAATATATATTGTAAACAGCTGCGGTCCCAACACTGAACCCTGCGGTACCCCACTGGTCACCGCCTGCCATTCCGAAAGGGACCCATTAGTTGCTACTCTTTGTTTCCTGTCAGCCAGCCAATTTTCAATCCATGTCAGTACTCTCTGCCCAATATCATGTGCCCTAATTTTGCCCACTAATCTCCTATGTGGGACTTTATCAAAGGCTTTCTGAAAGTCCAGGTACACTACATCCACTGATTGGGTAACGTCTGTCAATAAACATCCACTTTGGGTCACGTCTGTCAATAAACTTGTTTGTTTCAATAGAGATTTCCATATAAAAGTCATGAAAGTCGACCTCTGAGCATAGGGTGTTTCCATGGTCTGCTTCAAAGGTGACTTGCCACCAAAAAAAGAAGTGGTTGGTGATCTGCTGTCCCTGCTAGTTATTCAAAAGTCAGAGCAATCCAACGACTCACAGAAAGATCAGTACCTTACCAGTAATCTTTCACCATTTGATGCAGCAGTTGATCGAGATCCTGTTGTTCGTTCCATTGTTCTTAAGCTGCTGTTAAAGTACAGTTTTGCTGATATTAAGGATTACCTGCAGTGCTATTTGTCTGGCTCAAGAGGGAGAATTCCTTCAGATGCACATTCAGCACAAGTGTGAAAATGAAACAATAGAAATCTTACAGTTTGTTCCCAGAATTCGCTTCCGTTTTGATGCTGTTTCCTAACTTCTTTGTGCAAAACAAGACACATTGGCTGAGAATTCAAAATATGTACGTGCAAAAGAAACTTCTCTGCAAAGAATTAAGTGTATGATTCTCAATGGAGGAAATGATTGGTTCAAGATTTACCTTGTGCGAAAGATGTTCTGTTTGAATGGAATTGAGTTTGTCCTCTGTTAGGTTTACCTTCTCCCCCAGCAACCTGGTTTTCATTTATTTCACCACCGTGAGGCTGGTCGCTATATTGTGGGTGGTGACCATAGAGACGATGAACAAAGTAAGGTGGGTAACGCTGTCTTCTGTAAGGAGGGCGATGTTGCTGATTTTGATAATCTTGGTGTTTTCCATCTGTTGCTGTGTCTGCTCCATCTCCTTTCTGTACACGTTGAATGTTCTGTTTGTAATTACATGGTGGACCTCGGGAATGATAACAATTTCTGTCTACGGCATACTGGCTTCCTTGGACTGGAACTCCTCCGGAACCAGTTATGTTTGCTGCTTCTGCACCCTTTTCACCTTCCACTACATCGAACTCCACAGTTTCACCATCTCCAACACTGCAGAGGTATTTCCGTGGGTTATTCTTTTTTATAGCAGTCTGATGTACAAACACATCTTCCTTTGTATTATTCTTGTTGATGAATCCATATCCATTTCATACGTTGAACCATTTTACTGTTCCAAGAACCTTTGTTGTGATGACTTTCTTCTACCCGGGGAATTTGGGTTTGTCTGGCTGCTGCTGCTGTTTGGATTGCTGTTCCATCTCGGCCTCGCTCATGGTGTTGACAGGCTGCGTGAGGTGGCAGCGGCTCGGGCTGGTCTGAGGTGGGGGCACCTGCACTCTCTCCGCTTCTTTCGTCTCTCTAATATAATTCTTTTCCACTTTTTCTGTCTCCAGTTGCAGAAAAAGCTCTGCATTTTGTATTCCTTCCTTGTATTGTTGATCTAGTTTCTTCATCCTTTCTGATACTCCTGCAAAGTGCCTTCCTGTAACTGCTGTGGCTGTCTTTTGAGAGATGTCAATTTCTCCTGGTAAATCTGCTGTTTTACTTCCAGGTAGTCTTCATCATCCTGCTTATTGGCAATATCTGTCGCCCTTGCATCCTCTGTATCTTTATCCGAGTTGCGGCCACAGATACTGCATTCGTCCTCATCGTCGACACTGTCTAGCTCCTCCTCGTCATTGTTAATAGTCGACAATGGGTGAGAGGAGAGCTGTGGACATCTTCCCCGCCGAGCTGCCCTCCTTTGTTGACACATCTAGTGCCTTGATAGTGTGCCAATCCAACTGGATTTTCCTGAGCCATTCACATCCCAGCAATGGTGGTCCTCCATTTTTCAGTACATAGAGGTTCAGCTGCTGTGTTTTGTCACCGTGGGTCACTGTCACTTTAATTTTACCTTGGGGACTCAGTTTCTGTCCTGTGTAAGTCTTCAGCAGTAGTTTAGTTCATTTCAGAGGTATGTGAGAAAACAGTCATTTGTGGTCGTGTACAGAGATCACTGTTAAGGCTGAGCCTGTATCCAACTCCATTTTCTGTCTCATGCCCGCCACTTGTGGAGTGATCCATGTTACTCTTCTATCATCTGTCTCTTTCACGCTGTGAAGTTGCAGACAAGACAATTCACTTTTGTTGGAGTCGTTTTCATCAGAACTGCCTTCTTTCATTTGGTGTGCCTTGTTGTATTTTCCTTCCTGGGGTTTCTTGTTTCTGTGTATTTTGCCCTTTTCCTGCTGTTTACTAGCTTTGCATACTCTGCCAGTGTGGCACTGTTTGCCACAGCTTCTGCATTCTTTGTCTTCAAACCAACAAACATCAGGGTCATGTGACCTGTTCCCACAACGGTAACGTTTCTTTCCCTCATTTCTGCTCAATGACATTTTATTCGTAGCATATTCCAGAGATTTTTGTTGTATCTCTGAAGCACCTCATACGGCTATTTCTAATTATATTGAGATGTTTAGCGCTTTCTCGAATGTAAGGTCTTTTTCACACAGGAGTTTCTTCTTTGTGGTTTCACAGTGCATGCCACACACTAACCTGTCCTTCAATGCATCTGGTAGACCAGCTCCAAATTGACAATATTCTGATAATTTGCGCAATTCAACACAATATTCAGAAATGCTTTTGTTTTTGTTCTGATTCTGTTTATAGAATTTAAATCTTTCAGCAATGACCAATGGTTTGGGGTTAAAATGCTGTTGGAGAGTGTCTGCTATTTGCTTGAACGTTTTGTGAGCTGGCTTTTCAAGGGTTAACAAGCTCGGTAACAGCCCGTATGTTTTCGCGCCCGTAACACTGAGTAATTCGCGGCCTTTCTTTTCATCATTCACATCGTTAGCATCACAATATAACTCTATTCTTTCAGTATAAGTTGCCCAGTCTGCAATGCCACTATCAGATGCTGTAATGGTTCCTATTAACGCCATCTTCGTTATGTTAATTTAGGCCCAGTCCCTTGTTTTCTTTTTGACTCACGTGACCTTTCTTTGCTAGCGTCGCAAGCGTACTCTGGCTAGATGCACTTGTCACTCATTTTTATCTCCCTTCTGGGTCAGGCAGACCCTCAGCCCCTGAGGTCAGCGTTGGCTGCGGTCTCAGCTGGACGTGTTGCGGCTCCGACTGTGTCTCCCGCTTCCTTTCGGACTTGTGGCCTCGCTCTCTTCTTCCAAGTGTCGTTATCAATTATAACACGGCGTTCCAATACGATGTAGGTTCATTAACCTCATTGCCAATTTATTGTGTATGTGGCCAGCTTACACAACAAAGCTATAAATAAAACGATGGAGATGGGAGCTAAATCAACAGGGTTCTTTAGCTAAATCAACAGAGAGTTGTAGGTGATGCTGGGGTGGTGGTGGAGACATATACTGTATGACAGAGGTGTTTTAGAAGCTCTTAAACGGGCATATGAATGTGCCGAGGATGGAGGGATATGGACGTTGTGTACGCACAGTAGTGTAGTGGTTCGCACAACACTTTTCAGTACAGGTGACCCAGGTTCAATTCCCGCTGCTGCCTGTAAGGGGTTTATACATTCATCCCATGAACACGTTCATTTCCTCCTGGTGCTCCAGTTTCCTCCCACAGTCCAAACACATAACAATTGGTAGGTTAATTGGTCATTATAAATTTTCGTGTGATTAGGTTCAGATTAGATCGGGGAATTGCTGGGCAGTGCAGCTCGAAGGGCCGGATTGGTCCATTCCACGCTGCATCTCAGTAATAATAAATAAAAGAAGGGATTAGGTTAGTTAGGCATTTCCCTAGTTTATCAGTTCAGTACAACACTGTGGGCTGAATGGCCTGTTCCTGTGCTGTACTGATCCTATAATACTTTCTGCCCGTTACACCGCTGGCATTTAGGGCAGAAATGGAGTTCCTCCATCTGTCTGTGTAGGAGGCTTCTTCATTGCTGTTTCTGTAACAATTGTTTTCTTACCAGTCAGGGTGGTTAGTACAGAGCTTAACCCCCGAACATGGAGAACCGGTGAAACAACTCTTCATCTGGCCTCTGCCCTTTGACCTGTTTAGCATGGGTAGCCCTACGAGCACAATGTCCTGACTCCACCCAACATTGCTCTCAGAATCATTGAGGCACACGAGTCTCCAAACCACAACCAGGTTGTGATCCTTTTGGAGGATGTTACTATCGGTCCCAACAGAAATAGTGTGAAAGTAGAGGATGAGCCATGATGTGGATGAACGGAGGAGCAGATCTGAAGGGTCGGATGTCCTGTGCCTGCTCCTTATTCTTCTCCTCTTCTGACCCAGCTGATCAGAACTGGGACAGGATTGTTCATTGGGCTTGAACTGGGAGGTGGGAATTGAAATTCCACGGGCTCCTGTGTTCCACACTGTGAGAACAGGTTTGAATGGGAGAAACCAAAACTGAGATAAAGACATTATCAGATCAGCAGAATTTGATAATCTTCATGGCTTACACAGCTGTATCATTCATCCATTTTAAAATGATTTTTGGATCACCCTTTCTCTGTGAGACAAGTGGCTCCCAGTATTGACTGTCCCCCGAAATCACACGTGACTGTAGCTGGTAGAGCTTCTGCCTCATACCTCCAGTGATCCAGATTTGATCCTTACCTCAAGAACTGTCCGTGTGGAGTTTGAGTTTGTTACCTCCCCTTGACAGAAGCCGGTAGATCGAGCCCAGCCAATCAGATGTAAAGATGTCACAACCATGGAGTACATTTACATGGAATGTTGCATTAGAAAGCAGCATCGATCAACAAGGACCCCCACCATCCAGGCCAGGCTCTCTTCTCACTACTACATTAGGCAGAAGGTACAGCAGCCATAAGTCCCACACCATCAGGTTCAAGAACAGTTATTACCCCTACAACTATCAGGCTCCTGAACTGGCTTGGATAAATTCATTCACCTCAACTCTGAAAAGATTCCACAACTCACAGTCCCACTTTTAAGAACTCAGCAACTTATGTCCTTGGTATTATTTATTTTTATTGGTACAATTTATCCTCTTTAGCACATTGGTTGTTGGTCAGTGTATGTTTAAGTATAATTTTTTATAAATTCTATTGTATTTATTTTCCTGTAAATCCCTGCGAAAGTGAATCTCAGGGTAGTGTATGGTAACATACGCATACTTTAATAATACATTTACTTTGACTTTTTGACCATTCAGTTCATGAACGTACAGGTTTTCCCCCGCCATCGGAAGGTAAAGCGCTCCTATGAAACGGTTCGTAAGCTGAAATGTCGTAAAGCGAAGAAGCAATTACCATTTATTTATATGGGAAAATTTTGTGAGTGTTCGCAGACCCAAAAATAACCTACCAAATCATGCCAAGTAACACATAAAACCTAAAATAACAGTAACATATAGTAAAAGCAGGAATGATATGATGAATACACAGCCTATATAAAGTAGAAATACTTCTCTACAACGATTGCCTGCACAGATCTCCGTAGCGAAAATCTCACGCAAGCGCTCTCGGCAGAAAATCTCACATAAGCACTGTTGGCATAAACGTGCTCTCCAGTAACCTTTAAACTATGAAGCTGCCAAATCTACCAAATAACACGTAAAAATACACAGCCTATATAAAGTAGAAATAATGTATGTACAGTGTAGTATCACTTACCGGAAGTGGGAAGACATCGAGCACACTGATGATGGTGTGTTAGACTGAGTCATCGCAGGCTGGGTGGTGCAGTGGCCCCCACCATCCAGGCCGCCGACTGATACATTGCCACGAAGCACGCAGGGGTAGCCGGGAGGCACACAGCACCCCTTTAAGAAAAAAGCCGAAATAAACATGCTAATTAATTTGGTGCTGCCCAGCACGTAAATGTCGGCGCAGATCAGAGGCGATTACTGATTGCATTGGCACTGATCTGGGCCGACAATTACGTGCTAGGCGGCACCTAATTAATTAGCATGTTTATTTTGGCTTTTTTCTTAAAGATGTGCTGTGTGCCCCCCGGCTACCGCTGCATTCTCCGCGAATCGGTACAGTATCTGTCCGGGGCCCGGGGGTTGGGGTGGTGAGACACGGGGGTGTCATCTCATCGTCAATCAGGGCAGGCAGCTCATCTTCTCCTATGACTGCCCGCCTCGATGTCGAAGGTCGGGGATCGTCGTCTGTTGTGGCTGATGTGGAAGGCTTACCTGACTGCTGAGCCTTGCGCATTTTTCTATCATACAGTTCTTTATAAGGAAGGACTCAAACCATCCTGCAAATATCCCCTAAACCTACGTACCCTTTCAAAATTAAAGTCGTACTTTATCATTGCAACGAAAATCTCACATGGTTGCTTTACTTTCTGCATTCGGTTTCGATTGTTATCCTTTCCTCTTCTAACTGCATCAGCTCTTCATCTATCAGTTTTTGGTCATGGGAGGCCAAAACCTCTTCAACATCATCTTCATCAGCTTCCACAAGTCAAACTCATTTTGTCCTTGCTTCGTTCACCACGATTGAAATGCTTAATTATGTCTAGTTTTATGCTAAGTGTAACACCCTTACGAGCTCTTTCAGGTTTTTCTGACACCTTAGAACTCATCTTGCTAACAGCTGCTCAATGCAACGTGTTAAAGCAATGCCGTTCCGAATCCGGGGGAGAGCCGCTGCTCAGGGCGCGTGCTGCCTTTTATCGCGCGCTGATTTTTTATCGCGCGCTGCCTTTTTTCGTAACAGTGAAAACACCTTCTGAAAGCGAAAACAGAGTACTAATGTGGGTCTTTCGTAACAGTGGGGTTTTGTAAAGCGAACGTTCGAAAAGCGGGGGACACCTGTACCAGCAAAACCCCAATCACTCTGTCACCATGACAACACTATGACTCCTTAGGTCTGCAGTAAACATTTTCTCTTAAACTTCCAATTGTCATATATTGTAATTATTTAATCTGAAGCACGATATGCTACCCTAAACAACACATTTCACAGCATAAGTGAGTGATTATAAACATGATTCTGTTTCTTTTCTTTCTTGCATAGTTTGATAATTGATGTTAATTTATGTTTCTCTTGTGAGTGTTGTGTAACTGATGTTACGTGTCTGTGATATTATTGCAAGTAAGTTTTTCGATGTACTTGTCCATACATGAATTGTACACATGACAATAAACTGGACTTTGATGCATTGTGCAACCGAAAATGTGTCGAACCGGTCACCACCCATTTCAATTCTACTCCCCATTCCCATTCCAGCATGTCAGTCCCTGGCTTCCTCTCCAGCCACAATGAGGCCACAGTCAGGTTGGAGGAGCAACACCTTATATTCTGTCTGGGTAGCCTCCAACCTGATGGCATGAACGTCAATTTCTTAAACTTCAGGCAATTGCTTCCCCCTCTCTTTCACCATTATCCATTCCCATTTCCATCTCTCACCTCATCTCCTTAGCTGTTGATCTCCTCCCTCTGGTGTTCCTTCCCCCTTTCCTCCATTGTCTTCTGTCCTCTCCTATCAGATTGCCCCTTCGGTTCTTTATCTCTTCCGCCAATCAACTTTTAGCACTTCCCTTCACCCCTTCCCCTCTCCTAGTTTCTAAGTATGCCAGCAGGAAAAATAATCTCAGGGTTGTATGTGGTGTCATATATGTACTCTGACAGTAAATTTTACTGCGAAATTTTAACTATCACCTGCCACCTTTTACAACTTCCTCCCATCTTCTTATTCTGAATTCAGTCCCCTTCCTTTCCAGTCTTGATGAAGGCTTAGCCTCAAATGTCAAGTGTTTATTCTGATTCATAGATGCTGCCTGATCTGATGATCTCCTCCAGCACATTGTGTGTATCACTCTCGATCTCCAGCATGGTGCAGTATCTCTTGTGTCTGTATGGCTAACTGGCGCCACCTACTGAGATTTATTGGTACTGCAGCGCTTTTTGCCATTAATTCCAATACATGAATGCTCACCAACCTGCAGGTAATGGAAGGAGTTTACCTTTTATGATTTTTAGACCTTATTGTAGCTGCTGTAACATTGTCTTCTTGTAAAAATGTCTATCTTAGAAATATTGTGAGAACCTGTACAGGTTTCCATCTGGTTATACAAAATGCATACACAGAGACAGACTGTCGAGCCTGTGGCGATGTTTCTCTTTCCGAAAATCCGCTCCCACTATGAGCTCATCATTCTGTTCCTATATCCATCTTTCCTCTAAGTTCTTCAATTCCATTCACCCCAACTCGGAGAGGGTTTCCACATGTTGTTCAATCGATAGGTAAAGAGGTTTATCCAAGGAGTACAACTGTATAAACCATCGGATGTAAGAGCAGAATTAGGTCATTTGGCCCATTGAATCCGCTCTGCAATTCAATAATGACTTGATTTTTAAGACCACCTTCTCCCCACAACACTTAATAGCCATTACCAATCAAGGGCTTAACAATCTAACAAATACACACAATGACTTGGGCTCCACAGCTACCTGTGGTAACAAATTCCACCATTGAGTCTCCACTCTCTAACTTTGACAAACTTCTACAGATGGGTAGTCGGGAGTATATTGGCTGGCAGCATCACTGCCTGGTATGGAAACCCCAGTGTCCTTGAACTCTCACCAGCAACCAGTCTGGATGTCAGACATTTTTGAAGAGGGGATTTCATTCATGTCCAAAGCTTGAGTGAAAAAAGGTAGCATCAGATCGCAGCAGGTTATTTGAGCTCTGACCAGTGACCAATCAATCAGTGTTTGGGATTGATGAGCAAGTGTAAATTCGAGGAAGGCAGGGGAAAGTGCAGCGGCCATAGTCTGAGTGGATAGAGTCCAAGTGGTGAGGCTTTAGCTCATCGAGGGTTCAGTGAAGAGATTCTTCAGTCAGGGAAGGCAAAAAAGCTCTAGGTGAAGTTTTTTTTTGGCTTCTTTGCTTTACATCTACTCAGTTAGGACAGTAGAGATGCCAGGCAGGATGGGATCGAGTTTGTCAAATGGATCCAGGAGAGTTTCCTTCATCAATATATAGTCCTGACTAGTGGGAGTGCAATGCTAGATCTCATATCAGGGGATGAGGTAGTACAGGTGACAGAAGATTGTGTCGAGGAACACTTTGCATCAGTGATCACAATGTCATTAGTTTCAAGACAACAATGGTGAAGGAAATTTCTGATCCGGGGTTGAGATTCTACATTGGACAAAGGTGTATTTTGATGGTATCAGAAAGGATCTGAATGGTGTGGACTGGAACAGGTTGTTTTCGGGCAAAGGTGTACTTGCTAAGTGTGAGGCCTTCAAATGTGAAATTTTGAGAGTACCGAAATTGTCTGTTCCTGGCAGAATAAAAGGCAAGAATAACAATTTTAGGAAATTTTGGCTTCTGGGAGATATTGAGGCACTGGTTAAAAAGAATAAGGAGGTACACAGGTACAGGCAGGCAGGAACAAATTAGATACTTGAAGAATATAAGAAATGTAAGAGAACACGGAAGAAGAAAATCAAGAGAGGTAACAGAAGGCATGAGGTTGCTCTTGCAGACTAGGTGACAGACAATCCCAAGGTCTCTACAGTTATATTAAGAGCAAAAGGATAGCAAGGGACAAAAGTGGGCCTCCTGAAGTTTAAAATGGCCATGGAGCCAAAAGAGAAGGAAAACCATAAATCGATTTTTTTTGTATCCACATTTCCTTGGAGATGGACACAGAGTTTAGAAGACTAGCAAAACAAAACAAAAGTCACAGAACGTATACAGAATACAGAGGAGGAAGTGTTTACTGTCTTGAGCAAATTAGGGTGGATAAATCCCCAGGGGCAGACAAAGGATTCTGTCAGCGCTCGTGGAAGGCCGATGCAATGTTGCAGGGACGCTAGCACAGATAGTTAAAATGTTCTTGGCAACTGGTAAGGTCTGAGAGGATCAGAGGTTAGCTAATGTTGTTCCTTTGTTTATAAAAGGCTCTAAGTATAAGCCACGAATCGATAGGCCAAGGAATCTGACATCGGTAGTGCATAGGTTATTCAAAGCAACTGGATATATATAAGTATTGTATTTAGATAGACAGAGACTGATTCGGAACAGTCAACATGGCTTTGTGTGTGGTGGGCCTCCCTCAAGCCCAGTCCAAAAATTTATCAGTTAGTAGGTTAATAGGTCATTAGGCTCGGGTCAAATCGTGGGATTGCTGGGCAGTGCAGCTCAATCGGTCGGAAGGGCCTGTCCCACACTATGTCTAAATAAAATTCATAAAACAGTTGAAGTTTTATAGTTACAGAGAAAGTGCAGAGCAGAGAGAGGGGTGGAATGTGAGATCGAGTTAATCCATATTGTGCTAGGGGACTGTTTAATAGTCCTGTAACTATGGGATACCTGTGATTGTCAGTGATAACAATCGTCAATGATGATAATTAGTTGGAGGATGTCTCCACCTCCGCCTTTTCCTTCCTCTACCTTCTTCAGACCTAGTCACCTGCTGACCTCCCGTGCCAATGCTCCGATCTCAGTTCATCTAAGTGTCAGTGAAATTCACTCAGATCCAGCTATGGAAACAGGTCTGAAATATTGCAACACTGGCACTCAGGAGGTGCTGAAAATGTGTAAAACATTCTGTCAAATGTGTGTGGTACAGAGCGTCTGTCTCAAGGTGCCACTGTCCCAGGTTCAATCCTAACCTTGGAACTCGGTCAGTGTGGAGTTTGGCCAAAGAGAGCCACAGAATGATAACCTCAGTGATGGAATCACCTCGACACATAATCAAACACAGAGCAATGTAGAAAACAAACCAAAATATAACCACACACTGAACAATGATGGTCCCACCTCCAATATATTACACACCTCTGACCAATCCCGAAAATATAACAACACCCTGGCTATTGATGGAAATACGCCACACGCCTGACCAATCATATCTCCACCTCCAAAATATAACAACACCCTGACTGTAGAATAATTGTTTGTGTAGATAGGTTGGTTTGAATATCTCAGAAACTGATGATGTCCAGGGATTTTCTTACACAGGAGTCTGTAGAGCTTACAGAAAATGAGGCAAAAAGCAAACAAAAAAAAAATCCAGTGAGCGGTAGTTCTGTGAGCAAAAAGCTTTGTTAATGAGAGAGATCAGAGGAGAATGACCAAACTGGTTCAAGCTGAAAGGAAGGTAACAGTAACAGCAGAAAACCACACCATGTTCCACTCTTGTACCTAAAAAAAGTCACCACTAAGTGTGTAACAACACACCTGACCAATAGTGGAGAAATTGCAAAATATATAATGCTGACCAATAACTGGCACACCTCAACATTTGACCACACCCTGGCCAACGTATGAATGACTGCAATTGATAAACACGCTCCGACTAATGATAGACACACTCCCACATATCAGCAGACACTGACCATTGACGGAAACACAATATATAACCATACACAAAGCAATGATGGACACTCACCAAACTATAACCAACTTGATTCATGATAGACCCACTGCAACAAATAACCACATCTACCCAAATGATGGAGCCACACTCAACACACATCTCCATGCTCAATTAAGGACTCATCCTCAGCATAAAACCACATCCTGACAAATGCTAGACACATACCCAACACACCTCAGACTAATGATGGATGCGCCTCCAACATATAACCACACCCCTAACCAATGAAGGACCTGCCTCCAAGATGTAGCCACTCCCCTAACCAATGATGGTCTCACCCAAAACAAACCACACCACTGACTAACGATAGACACACTCCAAAATTTAACCAAGTCCTGACCAATGATGGGCCAGCCCCCAATATATAGTCACTCCCTTGACCAATGATGACCACACCCCAACATATAGACACACCCCTGACCAGTGATGGACACACACACCCAACGTACAACCACACCCCTGACAAATGATGGACACACCACCAACATATAAACACACCCCTGACCGATAATGAACACACCCCGCCATATAACCACAATGCTGACCTATGAGGGACACACTCCCAACAAATGATTGCACACCTGACCAATGGTCTACAAGACCATAAAACATAGGAGCAGTATTAGGCCATTTGGCCCATTGTGTCTGCTCCACTATTCAATCATGGCTGATCCTGTTTCCCCTCCTTAGCCCCACTTGTAGTCTTCCCCCAAAATCTTTGATCCCATGTCCAATCAAGAGCCTATCAGCTGCCTGTGGTAATAAGTTCCACAAATTCACCACCCTCTGGCTAAAAAAATTTCTTCGCATCTCTGTTTTAAATGGATCCGCTCTATCCTGAGGCTGTGCGCTCTTGTTCTAGACTCCCCCACCATGGGAAATATCCTTTCCACATCTACTCTGTCCAGGCCATGCAACTTTCAAAAGGTAATAATACAGGAGGACTTGTTGTTGAGTGCCATCAAGGCATCATTGACTCATAGTGACCCTATGGATTGTGTAATTGCCCATAGGTTTTTGTGGCAAGATACAGAAATAGATTACCAGACCTTCATTCCACACAGATACTGCTGCTGTCCAATCTGGGACCAGACCGGATTCGAACTCAGGACCACCCACCTCAAAGTCCAGTGCTTATGCCACTACACCACTGGCCAACCAATGATGAACCAATCCCAAATATACCATTGCCAATTACAGACACACCCATAAAATATAACTATACCTCTTATCAGCGATAGACCCACCCAAAACTACAACCACACCCTGACCAATGATGCACAGATCATGACCAAAAATAGACACTGCCCCAAAATCAAACCACACCCCTGATCAATGATGGAACTTCCCCCAACATATAACCACACCCCTTGACCAATGGTGGACATCCCCCCAACATATAACCACACCCCTTGACCAATGGTGGACATCCCCCCAACATATAACCACACCCCTTGACCAATGGTGGACATCCCCCCAACATATAACCACACCCCTTGACCAATGGTGGACATCCCCACAAATACAACTAATGATGAACACACCACCAATAGAAAACCATGTAGATTTTCACAAATATAACGACAGAGCCATTATATGTTTAAGAAAAACTGGAGCAACTTATTTATTGTACAGCAAAAACCAAACACAAACAGCAGTAAAATACCTTTGCATAATTACATCATAATATCAGAACAGCCTTTTCAAATTAACACCATTCAATGTTGGTGGTTGTGAACTAGGTGCATATCTGCCAATTCCGTTACCCTACACAGGCACTGCCCAGGATTTACTAAAACTGGAATTATGAGCCTTACCGCAGCTCGGGCGAGCTGCCTGACACAGGTCCTATGTTCCATGGGTGGAGGAACAGCTGAGGCCTCTGGCTGTGTTGACATGCTCAAAGTCATGTCGTAAAAGCAAGGGCATGATAGCAGAGTCCTCCAAGTCTTGGTGGGCCAGTCAAAATGCATTCCTATTTACCTCTCTTATCTTTGACAAATTCTCTTCTCTCAGTTCCAAAACACGGAACGGGCCATTTTAAGGATTTGGAAAGGGATGTTGGTGTGTGTTATGTCGGATGAAACAAATAGGTCAAAAGGAATCCAAGAGTGCTGTGTACCATGATGGGGGTAGGAATATGTGAGGAATTGAATTTATTGAGGGTGGAGGGGAACGCTGTTGACTGGCCAACCAACTGGTCATGGCTTCAGGAATAAAATCACCTGGAACTCATAACGGCTGCCTGTATACCAATTCAGCCATGGTCACCTGGGGGTCCTCTTTTGGAGCTATTCTGAGCCCCAGCAGGACCCACGGAAGATGATCATGCCAACATTCCTCCATCGGGGAAACCCTCAGAGCAGACCTTAAGGAGTGATGAAACCGGTCGCGTAGTCCATTGGATTGTGGGTGATACACCGTGGTATGATGTAATCTGTCACCAAGGACTGATAAGATTTGGGGTCTACGGTCAGAGGAGGTATCAGCTGGGGTGCCAAACCGAGCAACCCAGGTGCTGATGAATGCCCAAGCCATGTCAGCGGCCATTGTCGATGTTAGCAAGACGACCTCTGGCCACCCGGTGGTACAGAACACGATGGTATGGAGGTGTGTGAAAACGCAGATGTCACG
The DNA here is from genome assembly GCF_030028105.1 of Mobula birostris. Classification (NCBI taxonomy): domain Eukaryota; kingdom Metazoa; phylum Chordata; class Chondrichthyes; order Myliobatiformes; family Myliobatidae; genus Mobula; species Mobula birostris. The sequence continues at coordinate 22,583,405 of NC_092401.1, forward strand.
GCCCCGATCGTTAATTCCCAATTTTCTCATAATTTCCTTTGTGCCACAGTTCCAACTGTTAATTTCCCAATTGCTTCTAATTCTCTTTGATGACGGCACACCTGGTTTTCATCAAGACCTACAGTGTAAGAACTCTGCGTTACAAATACTGGTCGCCAGATCGTTGGTTTTGCCTGCCTGGTTCCATGTCAAGGCTCGGTGTCAAGATCCCTGCTGTTTGCTGTTCAACGTTCACGTCGCGTAAGCATCCTAACTCAATCTCCGTGCCTGTGTCCTGCACTTGGGTTGGCTTCATTCGCTGATTGCAACAGAACGATCTGGCCACAATAGACAGAGTGGACATGAATACCCTGCAACAAGCCCTTGCCAGCCAGGGCTCCTTACTGGGTCTGCACAATCGACTTCTCCGGGAGGCCAGGGAGAACCTCCGTTCCCTGTCTGCTAACGTTACGAAGATGGGTGACCAGCTGGACAGTGTATCCGCCCATATTACCTGATGCACTCCTGGAACTCTGGATAACCAGCCCAGACAGCCTTTAGTGGTAACTCCCTAGGTGTCAGCAACACCCCCGCCAAGACAGCCGCATGTACCTGAACCAGAACACTATGCTGGGGATTTGGGGAAGTGCCAGGCCTTCCTTCTGCAACACTCCTTGGTGTTCAAACAGCGGTCATCCACGTTCTCCACGGACAAGTCAAAGATAGCTTATATCATGGGGTTGTTGCGGGGAAGTGCCCTAGGATGGGCTACAACTGTTTGGGATAAACCAACTGGAGATCTGCTCTTCTTCCGCCACCTTTATCACGGAAATGAGAAAGATCTTTCATCGCCTCGTCTGTGGTAAAGACGCCGCCATCTCACTCTCCGCCTGGGTTCGCGCAGTGTTGCCGAATATTGCGTGGTGTTCCGGACATTAGCGGCTGACTCGGGGTGGAACAATGAGGCACTCCAAGGGGTATTTCGGAATGGCCTCAGCGACTAGGTGAAAGACGAGTTGGCGGCAAGGGACGACACCGACAGCCTGGATTCCTTGATCTCCCTAGCCACCAGGTTGGACAATTGTCTTTGAGAACGCCATAGGGAAAGACCAGGTCGTCCACCACCTTTGGCCACTCCACGGCACTCATTACTGTCTCCCATCAGCATGAGCCTCTCTTCTCCTCCTGCTCCTGGAATAGCTCCCAGCCCGGCTGTCTCCACTGCTCCGGGAGAGGAACCCATGCAGCTGGGATGGAACTATCTTTCTCCCACAGAGCGACTCTGGAGATTGAGAGCGGGAGAGTGTCTCTATTACAGCCTGTCTAGCCACTTCTTTTTTTCAATATTTTTACTGATTTTGATTTCTATATATAGAAGAATACAGAGTTCAAGAGGATACAAATTATAAAACAAAAAACAAAATATAATACCAGATACAGTATATTAAATCACATTAATGAACTCCTTACTCTATATTCATATGGATTAGATTAGTTGGTATATTAGAATATAAATAATTTTATTAAGAAAATAAGGATCTACACCCACTGCCAAAGCTGAAGCTGTTTGGGAAAAATAGAAAAATGAAACTTATCAGATAATAAAATATACTATTAACAAACTTCTGTACTTTAACAAGAAGTCAAAGATTATGAAAATAATTTAAAAACGGCCCCCATGAATTTTGAAAGTCTTGGTTAGATTCAGAAATTGAACAGCGAATCTTTTCTAAATTTAGGCATGCCATAACATCCCGTAACCACTGAGCATGACTAGGTCGAACAGCATCCTTCCATTTAAACAAAATCGCCCTTTTAGCCATAAGACTGGTAAAAGTCAGAATGTGCAAATCAGATATCTTCAAAATGATATCTTTGTTTTCAACAATACTAAATAAGGCAGTCAAAAGATTCAGCTTAAAATTTACTTTAAAGGGTACAGAAAAAGTTTGAAATATTTCCTTCCAATATTTTCCAAGACTTAGACAAGTCCAAAACATATGAATTAGTGAAGCTTCTCCATTGTTACAGTACACCTATCACAATAGGGAGATATATCTCTATAAAAACGAGATAGTTTATCCTTAGTCATATAAGCCCTATGAACCACTTTAAACTGTAGGAGGGAATGACAAGCACATAGCGATGCGGTATTAACAAATTTAAAAATCTCATTCCAAGTTTCTTCAGAAATTGAGCTCTGTAAATCTTTTTCCCAAAGATTTTTTATCTTGTCTAAAGAATCATTTCTCATTCCCAACAACATATCATAAATATTGGATATTGAACTATTATAGAATGGTTTCATAATAAGAATTTCATCTAATATGTTCTTATCAGGTCTATTGGGAAATGCATGTAATTGAGATTGCAGAAAATCTCTAATTTGTAAGTACTGAAAAAAATGAGTTTTCGGTAAACTATATTTAGTTGACCATTGTTCAAATGAAGAAAGACTTCCTTCCAGAAACAGATCCCGGAAACATGTAATGCCCAATCCTTCCCGATGCCTAAAGACTACATCAGTCGTAGCAGGCTTAAAAAATAATTTAAAAAATTAAGACTACAAAGGGAGAATCTCAATAAACCAAAGTGTTTTCTAAATAGTATCCAAATCCTTATAGTATAACCAAAACGTGAGATGCCATATATTAGGTGCCCAGTAATAAAGCCTAAAATTTGGTAAGGCTAAACCTCCATTCTTTTTAACTTTCTGGAGATGGACTTTATTCAGTCAAGGACGTTTATTTTTCCATATGTAGGAGGATAAAATAGTCCAGAGAGTCCAATCAATGATAACGAAAAGGGCAACCAATTTGATAATGTTCTTTTTGTGTAATTTAATAGAGTTAGAAAATTTTCTTTAAATAACTATCTATAATTCTTAGTAATTGTTACCCCCCCTGCAAATAAGCAAATTGGTTTCTTACGATTTGAAAAAGATGGTTAATATCAGTTAATAGCAAATTATTCAAAGGAAAAAGTTCAGTCTTGTGTAGGTTCAGTTTATATCCAGAAAATTGACTAAAACAAGATAGTAAAGAAAGCGCAGAAGGTAATGAAGTTTCAACATTAGAAATGTAAAGCAATAAATCATCCGCATAAAATGAAACATTGTGGATAGTACCTTTCTGTAAAATATCAGTGATATCATTAGATTCTGGGAAAGCAATAGCTAAAGGTTCTAAAGCCAGGTCAAAGAGCAAAGGACTGAAAGGACAATCTTGTCTGGTTCCACCTTGAAGTTTAAATGGTTTAGAATTCTGAGAATTAGTAAGAACGCGAGCGAAAGGGGATAAATACAGTAATTTAATCCATTGAATAAAGTTGGACCCAAAATTAAATTTTTCTAAAATTTTAAATAAATAATGCCATTCAACCCGATCAAAAGCCTTCTCAGTGTCTAAGGATATCACACACTCCAATATCTCTTTAGAAGGAGAATAAGTAACATTTATTAATCGGCGAATGTTAAAATGAGAATATCGATTTTTAATAAAGCCTATCTGATCGTCAGAAATGACAGATAGTAAGATATTTTCCATCCTACGGGCCAGAACTTTAGATAAAATTTTAGCATCCACATTAAATAAAGAAATTGGTCTATATCAAAAACATTCAGTTGGATTCTTATTCTTTTGAAGGATAAGTGAAATAGAAGCTTCGTAAAAGGATTGTGGTAACCTACCTAACTTAAAAGAATCTGAAAAAACTGAACATAAATGGGGTATGAACAAGGAAGAATAAGCCTTATAAAATTCTCCAGAGAATCCGTCAGGACCGGGAGTTTTCCCTGAATACAACGAACGTACAGTTTCAGCTATTTCTTCATGAGAAATACATTGATCCAACTTCCGCCACCTCCAACAGGATCCCACCACTAAGCACATCTTTCCCTCCCCCCCCCCTGCATTCCGCAGGGATCGCTCCCTACGCGACTCCCTTGTCCATTCGTTCCCCCCATCCCTCCCCACTGATCTCCCTCCTGGCACTTATCCGTGTAAGCGGAACAAGTGCTACACATGCCCTTACACTTCCTCCCTTATCACCATTCAGGGCCCCAAACAGTCCTTCCAGGTGAGGCAACACTTCACCTGTGAGTCGGCTGGGGTGATATACTGCGTCCGGTGCTCCCGATGTGGCCTTTTATATATTGGTGAGACCCGACGCAGACTGGGAGACCGCCTTGCTGAACACCTACGCTCTGTCCGCCAGAAAAAGCAGGATCTCCCAGTGGCCACACATTTTAATTCTACATCCCATTCCCATTCTGACATGTCTATCCACGGCCTCCTCTACTGTAAAGATGAAGCCACACTCAGGTTGGAGGAACAACACCTTATATTCCATCCTGGTAGCCTCCAACCTGATGGCATGAACATCGACTTCTCTAACTTCCATTAATGCCCCACCTCCCCCTTGTACCCCATCTGTTACTTATTTTTATACACACATTCTTTCTCTCACTCTCCTTTTTCTCCCTCTGTCCCTCTGAATATACCCCTTGCCCATCCTCTGGGTACTCCCCCCCCCGTCTTTCTTCCTGGACCTCCTGTCCCATGATCCTCTCGTATCCGTTTTGCCTATCACCTGTCCAGCTCTTGGCTCCATCCCTCCCCCTCCTGTCTTCTCCTATCATTTTGGATCTCCCCCTCCCCCTCCAACTTTCAAATCCCTTACTCACTCTTCCTTCAGTTAGTCCTGACGAAGGGTCTCAGCCTGAAACGTCGACTGCACCTCTTCCTAGAGATGCTGCCTGGCCTGCTGCGTTCACCAGCAACTTTTATGTATGTTGCTTGATCCAACTGTTTTAGGTCATCAACAGAAAGCATAGAGATATTTATTTGGTCTAAAAAGTTATCCATTACAGTATTATCTTTAAGAAGATCAGAGCTATAAAGTTTAGAATAATATTCTCTTAAAGTATCATTTATTTCTAAATGATCAGTTGTCCTAATACTGTTAGCTTTATAAATTTCTTTAATCTGTCGTTTAGCACTGGAAGTTTTAATTTGATTAGCCTATAATTTACCTGTTTTATCCCCATGGATATAAAATTGACTTTTATCCTTTAAAAGTTGAGATTCAATAGGGCATGTTAATAAAAAAGTCATATTTGGCTTATATTTCAACCCGTCTTGTATATACAGCAGGATCTGAGGTCAAAGCATGTTCTTCATCTAATTATTTCAGCTGATTGACTAATTTAATTCTCTCTTTATTAGCTTTTTCTTAACACTTGCAGTATAAGAAATGGTTTGTCCTCTAATATATGCTTTAAAGGCACCCCATATGACAAGGCTAGAAGTCTCCTCCACCATATTCTCTTCAAAAAAGGAGAGTGATTTGCCTCTCCAAAAACTTTAAAAAATCCTTGTCAGATAACAGAGTTAAATTAAAACGCCAGAATCTGTTTGTCTGAGGAAAACCAGGAGGATTTATGGATAAGAGCACAGGAGTATGGTCAGAAATAGCAATCTCTTTGTATTCACAAAATCAAAATGATGGAATCATTTGGTTATCAATAAAAAATAGTCAATTCTGGAATACGTATGATGAACATGGGAGAAAACGAGTATTCTCTATCTGTTGGATGTAAGAAACACCATATATCAACAATACCACATTTCGTTAAAAATGAATGGATAAACGAAGCTGATTTATTAAGTGTCGCTGGTTTAGAAGAAGACCGATCTAAAACTGGGTCTAACCAGCAATTAAAGTCTCCTGCCAACACCAATGAATACACACTCAGAGCAGACAAAAACGAAAACAATCGCGCAAAGAATCCTGGATCATCTATACTTGGGGCATAAATATTGGCAAATACCAACAATTTATCCTCTTGTTTCCCTGATACTATAACAAATCGTCCATTAGTATCAGAAACAACCATGTGTTGAACAAAAGGAACTGTATTTTCTATAAAAATCGAGACACCTCTAGCTTTGGCCTGAAAACTTGACTGAAAGTGCAAACCTCGTCATCCGCTAACAAAACGTGAATTATCAGAATTACATATGTGTGCTTCTTGTAAGAAAGTAATTGGGACCTTAAGATTTTCAATATAGGCAAAAATCTTATTTCGTTTCAAAGGATGATTTAATCCTTTCACGTTAAGACTAAGTCATTTAGTATTATAATCTATTTTGTTATTTTAAAAAGAAATTAAAAAGGTAATCCTTAAGAAGATTAATAAAACTAAGCAATGACCTATGAGATAAGAAAACCAAACAACAGGTTTGGCTAAAAATCCCAAGCAGCATCCAAGAAAAAAAAACCTAACACCCTCCCCCTCCCAAAGATAGAAAGTCGACACCTACAATTAATGACACCCCCCCCCCCAACAAATCCTGTTGGCTTAGCTCCAGATAAATTACAAAGTTAGAATATTCCAACCTAGTCAAAACAACAGATAGTAAAGAGACTATTAATTCTGGTATCAAAAAAAAACTCTCGAAAGGTAAGTATAATATAGACAATAATATGGACGATATAGACAATAATAAGATGTTGACTCATTGAAATCTTAATTTCAAAGTAAGACCTTAAGAGGTTCTAAAAGAAAATTGACTACAAGATTCACCAGAGTCAAAATACACAATTATTCATGTAAGTTTTGTTAAACAGCTCTAACATGACACTTACTAATAGCACATTAAAATTTTATTCTCAAAATAAATCCTTGAAAAGTCCAAAAGGAAAAAGTTAAGTACAAAGTTTAGCAAAGGTGAAATGAACAGTTATTCATGTAGCAACTAATAAGCAGTCATTTTACTGAATCTAAATATTCCTGAGCCTGGAGACTGGAACGGAACTATTTTTGCGATCCATCTTTGCGATCCATCTTGCAGTGTAATTTTGAGCTTCGCCGGGGACCGTAGGGAAGTTTTAAAATCTTTTTTGTAGAATTTTGACATGACGTTTTTGAACTTAGCACATTCCCTCATAGTATCTGCTGAGAAATCTTCAACAATTCTAATCTTTTTTCCATTAAAGTCAATCATACCTTTCCGACGAGATTCACGAATTATACGGTCCTTTGTTTGAAACTCATGAAAAGCGATTAGCACTGAACGAGGTTTGCTTGTAAACATTCTGTTCGCAGGTATTCTATGCACTCGGTCAATCATTGATGTTGATTTTAAAATGTCAGGAAATAGTTGAACTAGAAGGTTTACGAAAAATTCCATAGGACGATCACCTTCAGTTAACTCTTCCAAACCATGAATTCATACGTTATTTCTTCTACGTCTGTTTTCTAAATCAATAATCTTCTGTATAGTTCATCATTAACCTTGGATTGCAATTTTCCGAAATGCTTTATCAGGTCGTCCATTTTCCCATCCAGAATCGACAGAATTTCTTCATTCTCTTTATTCGTTTATCTTGCTCTGTTAGGGTTTCTTAAATAGAACCCAGTTTTGTGCTTAATTGCTAAATTTCAAAGCCAAGTTGTTGAAACTCTTCGGTGGATTATTTTCTGAATCGCTGAAATTCTTCGGAGGATTCTTTTCTGAATCGCTGCAATTCCTTGGACGCTTCCTTTCTGTGGTTTTGCATCAATTCAATAATAGAATCCAAAGATGTAGAAGAATCTACTTCTTTTTTGCCTTTAACAGTTCTCGTAGTCACAGTGTCAGATCAGGTTGGAAAAGAGGAAAAGTAAACTAGGAGCAGCACTAAAATGCTGTTATTCCATCCACCGCCACCAGGAAATCCCAGCCGGCCACTTCTGTGCTACCTGTCCACTTCAGCCATAAAGGGAAGGCTCACCAGTAGAAAGGGGGACCCTGGTAAGCTGGACAACATTCCCTTCTGTCCCCCAAACCTGGATGCAGATCCAAGCTACTTTCCGTTACAACCAACAGTCCCTTGCCTCTGTCAGCTCCAGTGGACTTCGGTGCTGAGGGAAAGCTTTTGGATGAAAGCATAGCTTCCTGGGCCGGAATTCCTCGGGAGCTGTTGAGTACGCCTCTGGAAGCCCGGGCCCTGGACGGTAGACTCCTGGCCCGAGTCACACACTGCGTGCCACTCCTGTCTCTTATTCTGTCCGGGAACCATCAAGAATGATTTAACAGGTACGATTTAACCTAATTTCCTCTCCTCAAGCGCCTATAGTTCTTGGGTACCCCAATTAAGCCGCCATAATTCATATATTGACTGGTCCACCGGGAAGATAGTCAGCTGAAGTCCATTCTGAAACTCCGTTTGTCTACAATCGGCCCTTTCCCCTGTGAAAATCTCCGTGACCTCGTCTGCCGCTGAAACCCCCGACTTATCCAAGGTTCCAGCAGAGTATCACGATCTGGGTGAAGTGCTTAGCAAACAATGGGCTCTTTCCCGACCCTTACGTTTGCGCAATTGACCTTCTCCCCGGAGCCCCTCTACCCACCAGTCGGCTGTACAACCTGTCCCGGCCAGAAAGGGATGCAATGGAGGCTTACCTAAATGACTCTCTCGCGGCGGGCATCATCTGACTCTCATCTTCCCCTGTAGGTGCAGGTTTCTTCTTTGTGGGGAAGAAAGACAGCTCACTGCACCCCTGCATTGACTACCGGGGCCTGAGTAGCATAACCATAAAGAATAAGTATCCACTGCCCCTTATCAACTCTGCCTTCCAACCCCTTCATGGAGCCACCATCTTCTCTAAGTTGGACCTACGGAGTGCCTACCACCTGGTCAGGATAAGGGAGGGATATGAGTGGAAAACAGCGTTTAACACCCCTCTTGGTTACTTCGAATACCTGGTCATGCCATTCGGTCTCACCAATGACCCACTGTCTTCCAAGCCCAGATGAATGATATCCTTAGGGACTTTATTAACCATTTCATTTTTGTTTATTTAGGCGACATCTCGATCTTCTCCCGCAGCCTTAAGGAGCACACCCACAATGTCCGTCAGGTTCTGCAGAGGTTTTGGGAGAAAAAACTATTCGTGAAGGCTGAGAAGTGCGAGTTTCATGACCCTTCTGTCGGTTCCTTTGGGTACATCATCGAGAGCGGGCAAGTGAGGGTGGATCCCGAAAAGATCCGGGTGGTGGCGGCGTACCCAAAATCCACGACACTCAAGCAACTGGAGTGAATTCTGGGGTCCACAAACTTCTATCATCATTTCATCAGGGATTACAGCCAGGTGGAATTCTCCCCACTCGACTCACCTCTCCTGCAACCCATTTACACTGGGACCCTGAAGTGGACTCAGCCTTCTTGGAACTGAAGAGGCGTTTCACCTCCGCTCCCATCCTGTCCAACCAGACCTGTCTCATCAATTCATTGTGGAAGTCGACGCCTCTGATTCTGGGGTGGGAGCAGTCCTCTGCCAACGCTTCGGTCCAGACCAAAAACTCGATCCCTGCGCCTTCTTTTCTCGTCGGCTATCCCCCACTGAACTGAACTAAGACGTAGGGAACCGGGAGTTACTGGCCATCAACCTCACTTTGGAGGAGTGGAGGCACTGGCTGGAGGGAGCTGAACATCCATTTATCGTCTGGACAGATCATAAGAATCTCGCATACATCCAAACCGCCCAACGCCTGAGTTCCCGCCAAGCCCGCTGGGCATTATTTTTTGGCCGTTTCAGATTCACACTCACCTATCGGCCGGGGTTCAAGAACGGGAAGTCCCGATGCTCTCTCCCATCAATACGTCTCCGAGGAGGGTCTTCCCCACCCTGAGACCATCCTTCCACCTCCCGGTGAAGGCTGCCCTCATCTAGGAGAAGGAATCCATGGTGAAAGAGGCCCAATGGACTCAACCTGACCCAGGCAATGGACCCTCCAATTGCCTCTTCATGCCTGACTTGGTTCGGTCTCAGGTTCTCCAGTGGGGGCACACTTCTCATTTCGCTTGCCATCCCAGAATCGATCAAACTCTGTCCCTTCTGAAGAGATGTTTCTGGTGGCCTCCATGAATGCTGACACCCGTTCCTTTGTCTCTGCCTGTTCTGTTTGTGCCCGCAGAGAAACCTCCCACCGACCACCTGCTGGGTTGCTTCGTCCCTTACCGGTCCCTAGCCTCCCCTGGTCTCATATTGCGCTGGATTTCGTAACTGGACTACCCCCTTAACCCCTTCACATGGGAACACTGCTGTACTCACCATGGTGGACTGCTCCTCTAAAGCTGTGCACTTCGTAGCCCTTTCCAAACTCCCTACAGCCCGTGAGCAGCCGACCTCCTTGGTCATCACGTCTTCCACCTTCATAGAAAACATAGAAAATAGGTGCAGGAGTAGGCCATTCGGCCCTTTGAACCTGCACCACCATTCAGTACGATCATGGCTGATCATCCAACTTAGAACCCTGCACCAGCCTTCCCTCCATACCCCCTGATCCCTTTAGCCACAAGGGCCATATCTAACTCCCTCTTAGATATAGCCAATGAACTGGCCTCAACTGTTTCCTGTGGCAGAGAATTCCACAGATTCACCACTCTCTGTGCGAAGAAGTTTTTCCTCATCTCAGTCCTAAAAAGGCTTCCCCTTTATCCTCAAACTGTGACCCCTCGTTCTGGACTTCCCCAACATCGGGAACAATCTTCCTGCATCTAGCCTGTCCAATCCCTTTAGGATTTTATATGTTTCAATCAGATTCCCCCTCAATCTTCTAAATTCCAATGAGTATAAGCCTAGTTCATCCAGTCTTTCATCATATGAAAGTCCTGCCATCCCAGGAATCAATCTGGTGAACCTTCTTTGTACTCCCTCTATGGCAAAGATGTCTTTCCTCAGATTAGGGGACCAAAACTGCACACAATACTCCAGGTGTGGTCTCACCAAGGCCTTGTACAACTGCAGTAGTACCTCCCTGCTCCTGTACTCGAATTCTCTTGCTATAAATGCCAGCATACCATTTGCCTTTTTCACCGCCTGCTGTACCTGCATGTCCACTTTCAATGACTGGTGTATAATGACACCCAGGTCTCGTTGCACCTCCCCTTTTCCTAATTGGCCACCATTCAGATAATAATCTGTTTTCCTGTTTTTGCCACCAAAGTGGATAACTTCACATTTATCCACATTAAATTGCATCTGCCATGAATTTGCCCACTCACCTAACCTATCCAAGTCACCCTGCATCCTCTTAGCATCCTCCTCACAGCTAACACTGCCGCCCAGCTTCGTGTCATCTGCAAACTTGGAGATGCTGCATTTAATTCCCTCATCCAAGTCATTAATATATATTGTAAACAACTGGGGTCCCAGCACTGAGCCTTGCGGTACCCCACTAGTCACTGCCTGCCATTCTGAAAAGGTCCAGTTTATTCCCACTCTTTGTTTCCTGTCTGCCAACCAATTCTCTATCCATATCAATACCTTACCCCCAATACTGTGTGCTTTAAGTTTGCACACTTATCTCCTGTGTGGGACCTTGTCAAAAGCCTTTTGAAAATCCAGATATACCACGTCCACTGGTTCTCCCCTATCCACTCTACTAGTTACATCCTCAAAAAATTCTATGAGATTTGTCAGACATGATTTTCCTTTCACAAATCCATGCTGACTTTGTCTGATGATTTCACCGCTTTCCAAATGTGCTGTTATCACATCTTTGATAACTGACTCCAGCAGTTTCCCCACCACCGGTGTAAGGCTAACCGGTCTATAATTTCCTGGTTTCTCTCTCCCTCCTTTTTTAAAAAATGGGGTTACATTAGCCACCCTCCAATCCTCAGGAACTAATCCAGAATCTAAAGAGTTTTGAAAAATTATCACTAATGCATCCACTATTTCTTGGGCTACTTCCTTAAGCACTCTGTGATGCAGACCATCTGGCCCTGGGGACTTATCCGCCTTTAATCCTTTCAATTTACCTAACACCACTTCCCTACTAACATGTATTTCCCTCAGTTCCTCCATCTCACTGGACCCTCTGTCCCCTACTATTTCTGGAAGATTATTTATGTCCTCCTTAGTGAAGACAGAACCAAAGTAATTATTCAATTGGTCTGCCATGTCCTTGCTCCCCATAATCAATTCACCTGTTTCTGTCTGTAGGGGACCTACATTTGTCTTAACCAATCTTTTTCTTTTCACATATCTATAAAAGTGTTTATAGTCAGTTTTTATGTTCCCTGCCAGTTTTCTCTCATAATCTTTTTTCCCCTTCCTAATTAAGCCCTTTGTCCTCCTCTGCTGAACTCTGAATTTCTCCCAGTCCTCAAGTGAGCCACTTTTTCTGGCTAATTTCTATGCTTCTTCTTTGGAATTGATACTATCCCTAATTTCCCTTGTCAGCCATGGGTGCACTACCTTCCTTGATTTATTCTTTTGCCAAACTGGGATGAACAATTGTTGTAGTTCATCCATGCGATCTTTAAATGCATGGTATTCCCTCTGACATTATTTCTGAGCGAGGTCCCCAATTCATCTCTCAATTCTGGAGATCCTTTTGTCAAGCCCTTGGAGCCTCAGTAAACCTGTCTTCCGGCTTCCAACCGCAGACTAATGGTCAAACTGAATGAGCAAACCAGGATTTGGAAACAGTATTGCGCTGCATAACCGCCAACAACCCGTCATCCTGGAGCACCCATCTTGTTTGGGTTGAGTACGTCCACAACTCCCTGGTCAGCACCACCATCGCAATGTCTCCCTTCGAATGCTCCCTCTGTTACCGACCCCCTCTGTTTCCTACCCATGAAGACAACATTGCTGTGCCTTCTATTCAGGCCCATCTCCGCCGGTACCGCAAGGTCTGGAAGGATGGACGTGCAGCGCTGTTCCGCTCAGCCATCCACAATCGGAGGATTGCCAAATGCCATCGAATTCCTGCACCAAATTACCGGCCTGGGCAGAAGGTTTGGCTCTCGTCAAAAGACAAAATAATCTACCCCTGTGTGTGTGGCCTCAACGGCTGGCCGTGAGAGGCATTATTTTTCCTGTTGATATGTTAGATATCAGTTGTGAACTCTGATATGTAGGCCAGGGGGTGTTGCTGCCGTGCAGACCAAGGGTTTGACGTATGTGGTCAATGAGCGCTGTGAAATGGCAACCCTTTAGAAGAAAATGAAAATGCAGACAGCCTGATGGAGACCGAGAAGCTCACAGTCAAATGTGCTGTACTTCCTTTTGGGTGGAACGAATGCTATAGGTGCATTGGGGAGCGGGTGTGCCAGTAGAGTCGCGTTAGAAAGAGCTTGTCTGGTATCATCATGTGCCATAGTCATGTCCGCTGACCAGTCAAGCATGTGAATAGGGGTTTTGTCTTTAAGCGCACTCTACAAGGGAAGCATAACTACAACAGCTAGTGGAATGAAGCTGTGATGGAAATTCACCTAGAACGGCTGGGGGGTGGGAACCGAACTGAAGCGACAAAGGAAGAGGCAGTTGGTTCACAAAATGGAGAAAGCTCGTAGACAGTGAAAGAAGGAGGGTAGGCAGGTGATAGAGAAGGGACACACTCAGACTGATGGTTTGAGATGTGTCTATTTTAATGCAAGGAGTATTATGAACAAAGCGGATGAGCTTAGAGCGTGGATCAGTACTTGGAGCTATGATGTTGTGCCCATTACAGAGCCTTGGATGGCTCAGGGGCAAAAATGGTTACTTCAAGTGCCAGGCTTTAGATGTTTTGGAAAGGACAGGGAGGGAGGCAAAAGAGGTGGGGGCGTGGCACTGTTGGTCAGTGATAGCGTCACGGCTGCAGAAAAGGAGGAAATCATGGAGGAATTGTCTATAGAGTCTCTGTGGGTGGAAGTTAGGAACAGGAAGGAGTCAATAACTCTACTGGGTGTTTTTTATAGACCACACGATAGTAACAGGGACATCGAGCAGCAGATAGGGAGACAGATTCTGGAAAGGAGTAATAATAACAGTGTTGTCCTGATGGGAGATTTTAATTTCCCAAATACTGATTGGCATCTCTGTAGAGCAAGGGGTTTAGATGGCGTGGAGTTTGTTAGGTGCGTTCAGGAACGGTTCTTGACACAATATGTAGATAAACCTACAAGAGGAGAGGCTGTACTTGATCTGATATTTGGAACTGAACTTGGTCAAGTGTCAGATCCCTCAGTGGGAGAGCATTTTGGAGATAGTGATCACAATTCTATCTCCTTTACCATAACATTGGAGAGGGATAGGAACAGACAAGTTAGGAAAGCATTTAATTGGAGTAAGGGGAAATATGAGGATATTAGGCAGGAACTTGGAAGCATAAATTTGGAACAGATGTTCTCAGGGAAATGTACGGCAGAAATGTGGCAAATGCTCTGGGGGTATCTCCGTTCCATTGAGACAGGGAAAGGATGGTAGGGTACAGGAACCGTGGTGTACAAAGACTGTTGTAAATCTAGTCGAGAAGAAAAGAAAAGCTTACCAGCGGTTCCAAACATTAGGTAATGATAGAGATCTAGAAGATATTAAGGCTAGCAGGAAGGAGCTTAAGAAGGAAATTAGGGGAGCCCGAAGGGGCCATGAGAAGCACTTGGTGGACAAGATTAAGGAAACCCCCAAGGAATTCGACAGGTATGTGAAGAGCAAGGGGATAAGATGAGGGAGAATAGGACCAATCAAGTGTGACAGTGGAAAAGTGTGTATGGAACCGGAGGAGATAGCAGAGGTACGTAATGAATACTTTCCTTCAGTATTCACTACGGAGAAGGTTCATGGCGATTGTAGGGATGACTTGCAGTGGGATGAAAAGCTTCAGCTTTTATTAAGAAAGAGGATGTGATTTTGGAAAGCATCAATTTGGATAAGTCACTGGGACCGGATGAGATGTACCCCAGGCTACTGTGGGAGGCGAGGGTGGAGATTGCTGAGCCTCTGGAGATGATCTTTGCATCATCAATGGGGATGGGAGAGATTCTGGAAGATTAGAGGGTTGCGGATTTTGTTCCCTTATTCAAGAAAGGGAGTAGAGATAGCCCAGGAAATTATAGACAAGTGAATCTTTCTTCAGTGGTTGGCAAGTTGATGGAAAAGATCCTGAGAGGCAGGATTTATGAACATTTGGAGATGTATAATATGATTAGGGATAGTCAACATGGCTTTGTCAAAGGCAGGTCGTGCCTTACAAACCTGACTGAATTTTTTGAGATGTGACTAAACGCGTTGATGAATGTAGGGCAGTAGATGTAGTGTATATGAATTTCAGCAAGGCATTTGATAAGGTACCCCATGCTAGGCTTATTGAGAAAGTAAGGAGGCATGGGATGCAAGTGGACATTGCTTTGTGGATCCAGAATTGGCTTGCCCACAGAAGGCAAAGAGTGGTTGTAGATGGGTCATATTCTACCTGGAGGCCGGTGACAAGTGGTGTGCCTCAGGGATCTTTTCTGGGACTCCTACTCTTCCTGATTTTTATAAATGACCTGGATGAGGAAGTGCAGGGTTGGGTTAGTAAATTTGCAGATGATACAAAGATTGGAGGTGTTGTGGATAGTGTGGATGGCTGTCAGAGGTTACAGAGGGACATTGATAGGATGCAAAACTGGGCTGAAAAATGGCAGATGGAGTTCAACCCAGATAAGTGTGAGGTGGTTAATTTTGGTATATCAAATAGGATGGCAGAATATAGTATTGATGTTAAGAATCTTGGCAGTGTGGAGGATCAGAGGGATCTTGAGGTCCGAATCCGTAGAACACTCAAAGCTGCTGCGCAGGTTGACTCTGTGGTTAAGAAGGCATACAGTGCATTGGCCTTTGTCAACCGTGAGATTGAGTTTTGGAGCCGAGAGGTAATGTTGTAGCTATATAGGACCCTGTCAGACCCCACTTGGAGTACTGTGCTCAGTTCTGGTTGCCTCACTACAGGAAGGATGTGGAAACCATAGAAAAAGTGCAGAGGAGATTTACAAGGATGTTACCTGGTTTTGAGGGCGTGCCTTATGAGAATAGGTTGAGTGAACTCAGCCTTTTCTCCTTGGAGCTACGGAGGATGAGATGTGACCTGATAGAGGTTTATAAGATGATGAGAGGCCTTGATCATGTGGATAGTCAAAAGCTTTTTCCCAGGGCTGAAATGTCTAACACGAGAGGGCACAGTTTTAGGGTGCTTGCAAGGAGGTACAGAGGAGATGTCAGGGGTAAATTGTTTACGCAAACAGTGGTGAATGCATGGAATGGACTGCCAGCGACAGTGGAGGCGAATACGATAGGGTTGTTTAAGAGACTTCTGGATAGGTATATGGAGCTTAGAAAAATAGCGGCTATGGATAACCCTAGGTAAATTCTAAGGTAACGACATGTGCGGCACAGCTTTGTGGGCCGAAGGGCCTGTACTGTGCTGTAGGGTTTCTATGTTTCTGAGCTCTGGCGGTTTCAAAGTGACTGCATTGTCCGACATGTTCAACTCTGGAATCGTCCTAGCGCATCAGGGTCACCAATGTAGGTTTTCACAAAGAAAATGGCAGAGGCATTTTATGTTTAAGAAAAGCCATAGTAATTCATTTATTGAGCACCAAAAATTGAACACAAAGTGCAGTAAGAGTCCTTTACATCATTACATTATCACGTCAGAACAGCCTTTTAAAGTGAACCCGAACTGAATGGCGGTGGCTGTGAATTATGTACATTTCTACCAATTACATCACCCTACTGTCATATGGCAGTGGCTGGGAACGGACCCAAGTGCAAGACACAGACACTGAAGTACTAGGGACAGGACTAGGATACAGGGTGAGGGCAAGGACATGGAGACGAAAACCGGGAACCCGGAACAGGACTGGACCAGAGAGCTAGGAGCCCGAGCTTGGACTCCGAGCCAGAGACTGGACAAGGACCCAATACCTGGGTCTTGCCTCTGGCTCAGACCTCAGAACTAGGCGAGGACGAGGCTTGGCAGGCAGGCAGGATGAGGCTGGAGTCTTCAGGCTTGAGGCTAGGGACAAGACGAGGCTTGGCAGGAAGCTAGAGACATGAGGCGAGGCTTGGCAGGAGGCTGGAGACTGGAGACTTGAGGCGAGGCTGGAGGCAGAAGACTTGAGGTGAGGCTGGAACCAGGAGGCTTGAGGCGAGGTGAGGCTGGAGGCTGGAGGCAGGAGACTGGAAGCTCCTCCTGAGCAGGGCGCGAATCTCCACCCGATGGAGGCAAGGGACAGGAAAGGACAGAACCAACCGCAGGTAATGGCAAGATGGTCTGGCTTACACGACGGAGGCAAGGGACAGGAAGGGAGCTAGGTACAGGGTGGCTCCAGGACAAGACAGCAAGACAACGCAAGGCTTCAGGCAATGCAAGGCAAGACAGAACTTCAGGTGAGGCGAGAGTTACCGGCAAGACAAGGCAAGGCTTCAGGCATTGCAAGGCGAAACGAGAACTTCAGGCAAGGCGAGAGTTACCGGCAAGGCTTCAGTCGAGGAAACAGAAGGCAGAGGAAGGGATACAAGGAATAAGGACAAGAACAATCCAGCAGCCATGCCCTGGTCTCTGAAGATACTTATTCAGCCAGCCCCAACGAGCATCAGCTGCCTCAATAGAGCTCAACAAGAACAAAAACAGGGCAGACAGGAAAACCTGGAGCAAGGGTCGATAGACTGGACCGTGAACCAGAATACAGACTTCACAGACTGGACCGTGACACCTACATCCACACCATGACCTATGATGGACAGAGACCCAGTATATAACTACATCCCAGAGCAATGATGGACACACACCCAACTGGGAATCCACAGTACCTCCAGAAAAGAGGCAAGATCACTATGTGTCATGGCTAACAAGTACTGGTAGCTATTAGACCTGGAGAGCTAACACACTTGAGCCAGAATCATTCTTTTCTCTACTTTTGATCAGAGCCTCCAGACAGGGAAGGACAGATGTATTTTTTCTCTCATTTCTGTGGATGCTGAGGTTGATTATGTTCTCTGTCTACACTAAGCGAACTCAACCCAAGAAAACTCAGTCTCAAATAATATCCCTCAGGTGGAATTCTCAGGAAGCTTGGACAAGAATTTGCTGGGAAGCATTGATGAAAGAGTTATCATCAGAGGCAGGGAGAGAGGACATTCTTTTTGCCGCTGGATGCTTCACATTCCCTTACCTTTCCTCATAATTCTTCAGATCCAGGTGCCTGGAGGGAAAAAATGTGAGTGGGAAGCCATTGGGGAAATTAGAAGCTCAGGATAATTCCTCAGAGATTTTCTGCAGAACTATTGCTGGAGAAAATAACTGTTAAATTTCCTGACCTTTTCCCATCCTTGGTGTTATCCCTATGTCGTTGTAATCCTCACAAGCCCAGCAGAAGTTGTCCTTCTCCTCCCTAAACTCACACATGAAGGTGTGGACAACAGACTCCCCACCTGAGAGTCAATGAAAGGAGTCGGTTGCAGCCTCTGTGTGAATCGGATTTTTCTGAGGATCGGCTCTGTATCCGTCCATCAGGCAATGTGCATAGAGCTACCACATTCCGTCAGACAGGGGGATGGCTCTCTCTGTCCCTGGGTATTCGTGCAGAGAATGTTGCGAGGTTGGTCAGGCTTGGAACAACTTGACCGGGTTCCGATCCAGAGTCCAGGCTGATGCTGGGTGGTTCACCCATTCTACTCTTCCTCTGTTTACAATAAAGTTGCAACCGAGTCACTTGCTGGGTCATTCCAGAGGGTGGTAAGTGACAAACAGCAGGGCCTGTGAAAGACATGATACACGGAGAGATCTTTAGTTTCAGGATACGCCCAGAGATTGAGGTCGAGGTCAATCCCTGGAGGAATAGAATGGCATGGAACTGAATCGAGGGCAGCACAGTAAGGTAGTTAGCATAACACTTCACAGCACGAGTGAACAGAAGATCAGGGTTCAGTTCATGACACTGTCTGTAAGGAGTTTATAAGTTCTTCCTGTGATCGTGTGGTTTTCCTACAGGTGCTCTGATTTCCTCCCACATTCCAAAAAGACATTTGGGTCAGGGTTGGTAAGCTGTGGGCATGCCACATTGTTGCCAGATGTGTAGCAACACCGGTGGGCTGCCCCCAGCACATGTTTGAGCTGTGTTGGACATTAGCAGAAACAACACATTTCATTGTATGTTTCAATGTACATGTGATTAATAAAGCTGATCTATATCTTTACCTTTATCCAAGGTGACTGGCAATTGCTGGCTGCTGTTGAACTGGAGGAAAGGATGGGACGAGACTGTAGATGCAGGAATGGACAACAGGAGAACAGGAGTGTGTGGGGGGAGACATTGGGAGCTGCAGGAGTGTGACAGCTCTCTACACCACAACGAATAGACTGATACAGAGTGGGTCCTCAGGAGAGGAAGGAAAGAAAACCGTTTCATATCAATGCAGCTCTCAGGTGGGGGGTCTGCAGCCCACAACTTCCTGAGGTCCAGGTTCAGAGAGGAGGACGGCAACTTCTGGTGGAACTGTGAGAATTAGAGGGGCACCGAGACAGACCCCAATCATAGGTTCAAGGACCAGAGACTCGTCAATGAACTCAGCAAGGTCAGAATTAGAATCAGGATTATTGCACCGACATATAGCATATCATGAAATGGATTGTTTTGTGGCAGCAGTACAATGCAAAATTTAAAAAAAATACTATATGTTATAAAAAATAAGCAAATAGAGCAGAAGAGGAATAGTGAGGTAGAATTCATGGACCATTCATAAATCTGATGATGGAGAAGTAGCTATTCCTAAAATGATGGGTGTAGGGCTTTAGGTTCCTGTACCTCCTTCCTGATGGCAAAAATGTGAAAAGGGCATGTCCCAG
The DNA here is from genome assembly GCF_030028105.1 of Mobula birostris. Lineage (NCBI taxonomy): Eukaryota > Metazoa > Chordata > Chondrichthyes > Myliobatiformes > Myliobatidae > Mobula > Mobula birostris. The sequence goes on from NC_092401.1 coordinate 22,603,033, forward strand.
ATGATGAGAGTCCTTAATGATGGATTCTCCCTTCTTAAGGTACCACGTCTGCAAAATGAAGACCCACACCTACATTTTAGGAAATGTTTCTTCTTCTCCACCATCTGATTTCTGAATGATCTATGAATCCATGAACAGTACCTCACTATTCCTCTCTTGCACTGCTGATTTATTCATTTATTGTAACTGAAGGCCCAGAGAACAACAATAAACTCACCAAGATCCAGGTCCGAAAGGAGGTAGATTTTCACTTTGTGGTCTCCACTGTTTCCCACTTCACCAGAGCAGAGAGGGTGGAGGGGGACCGTGGGAGGCGGAGGAATCTATGAAGGATGAGTTTGGGGTTGGAGGCACCACAGGTGCAGTGAAGAGAAGTTAATCAGACTGAGAAGGTCATGAGGATGGGGTTTGATGGAGAGTTAGGTAGGGAGAAGGCTGTTCTCATGGGCTGTCTCAAGAACACATCTCATGGGTCTTTAGGTCAGTCGAGGATAGACCCCTGACGTAACACCTCTGGCTCTTGTTGCCACATCCATCACTCTGGTATGACAGGGGGTCATTCCTCTCAGCATGAGATAATCCATGTAGAACCCTCTTTCTACAGTTCAAAATCTCTTTCACTTTTACTTATTACACATTGTACTGTTAGTGCAATAAGGTTTAATTATTTCTTGTATTTTATCAATTTTGATCAACAGTAGTGATTAGCAAGCATGCACAAATTGGTAAATAAAGAGCTTTATTCCAATTAAAACATATGATATATATTGTACAGATGGTTTTAAAATAGATGCAGAAAGCAAGGCTGGCAGTCAGTCTCTATTTATAAAGGCAGAAGAGGAGCAGGCGTGATGGTTAAGTGTTGCTTAGCTACCCCATCACAGGCTAAAATCAGCACTTGAAGTGGTGTGTGTGTGCGTGCGCGCCTGTACATGTGCACACACCTGTGTGGTATGCGTCTGTGCAAGCATGTATTTCTGTGTGTGTGTGTGTCTGTCTCTGCTGCACATATGTTTCAGGTCTGTGTATGTGAGTGCACATTTGCCGTGTGTGTGTGTGTGTGTCTGCACATGTGTATTTGTGTGTATGTTTCTGCTATCCCTGTGCTTTAGGTCTGTGTAGTGAGTGCCTGCATGTGAACTGAACTGTGCACATATCCGAGTTCTGTATCAATCTTCTACATGGATTTTGTATCCGTTAGAGTCTGGTGCACGTTGTGTACCTGATCTTTATGTTGAAGCTGTACAGATGCAACATGTTAGGTGAAGGTCAAGTTCAAATCTGGTATCTCACATTGACTTCAGGTAAGATCTCAACAATGTTGGCACCACAGTCATATGTCTCATAAGGAACAACAGTCAAATTCACAAGATACCTGTGCAAAACTTGGAAATGTTGCAAAAATTTGTAATCACACTCATCATAACGCCAAATCTCACACATATTCTTCCACTGACTCGCTTTCATACACACACGATTCTAGAATTCCAGTTAGATCGTGTCTTTTTACAAGCTCAGTACAAGCCAAATAATACTGTTGGTGTGACCATTTCTGCAATGTAGCTTTCCATTCTTGGGAGTGGGTCTTGAACCCACAATCTTCAGAGCCAGACGCACAGCGAGAGCGAAAGAAAATGAAAGAGAGAAACTCTACTGAGAAGAATCTTGTCATTGGGTCTTGAATGCATCTGTTTATTACTTTATAAGCCTAGATAAAACAAAATGAGATAGCTATTATTTGTCTTGGATACAGACAAAATCGAGTTAAGACCAACTTTAAGGAGGTAGAATTCATCTATTCACTGCCCTGGGGGTTCTGCCAGGAGAGTCAAAGGTCCTTGGGATTCATGGTCAGCAGGAGGGCTTGAATGGGAATGAGAATCACACTGTGTTCATCACCTGTGTTGGCCCACAACAGTCTGTTGGAAAGCTGGTGCCTTCTTGTGTGTGGTGGACACAGGATGGGGCAAGGCCAAGATACCTTGTCAAGACCCTGCAGACACCACTCCCAGCAAGGGGAGCAAACTGACATCAGATCTCATGCAAAAGGCAAGTGGAGGCAGAAACAATCCCACCATTTCAATGGATAAGACCTTTAGCTGAGTGAGGATAGTGACCATGACCAGGGGAAGTAACCCCACCAATGTGGGACTTAAACAGGGTGGATCCTACTGTGCCGTAAGAAGTTGTGAGAAGGTGACACGAAGTGGTTTCACACTCATTGATATCTCTTACTCAAGTCTCACTTTCTCGTGGTCATCGATGTGGCTGTAGGAATTCACGTGGGCCAAGCTACACCTGAACTTTGGTGGGACACGAGGAAGAGTACTTGCTTCAATCCTGTCCAGACCATCTCCCTCAGCCTTTCTCCAGTCCATCAACAGTTGCATTGATGCTGCTTCCTACAGTCATACAGAACTGAGAAATGTTATTTTAGATGGCAATCTCAAAGATGTTCTCATCTTTACATTGTCCATCATGACTCTTCCTTTCCCACTCATAATCACATCCTTGTCCCCATGAGTGATATTAGACTGTGTGAGAGTTTGGGAACCAGAATTCGATTATTAATCATGATGCCAGCTAGAGCTGCCACGTTACATTCTACTTTAGTTGTGGGACTCTACAGGAAAATTGTACAGGACTGGTATCCTCAGTCAGTGGGATTTATTCTCTAATTTCATGTTGATACAAAGTTCTTACCTTCACAAACTTTCCCTGCCGTGAGGTTGGCGGTCGCAGGTAATGCCCGATACCCTGCATTGCAGATGCACTGGTAGGATCCCATTACGTTGATACAAGTTGCATGTTTGTGACAAGGTGAGAACTTGCATTCATTGATATCTGTGTGAACAGGGAAAATTTCTCTCAACAGTAAACATGGATTCCTCCCATTTATACCTGGGCTCTGTGGGTCAGGATGGAGTAACTCAGCACTGTGTTGTTTAATCCAGAGAAGACCTCCCTGGAACAGAGGATTGAGTGACTATTCTTAGGAAAGGGAACTTATGGTTTGAGAATGAAAATGAGGAGATTGGAGTTAAGGAGCAGATAAAATTGACTCAAGGAACCAAATGGTGAGTCACCTGTGAGAAACTGGGATGGTTGCTACCCTGCTCTCCATTTTATGAGATTATCGACAACAGTGTGGAAGGTCGGCAGCAACCCTGCCTTCTGTACTGGAGCTGCTTTTCATTGGACGGGAGCAGGGAGGAAAGAGGACTCTCAGTGCTCCATTCATCTTTAACATGACTGTGGCAAGACCAGGTTTAGTCACATTTAAATTTCAGTTCATTGCCCACTCCCTCTCTGAATCTGCATTGGAAGTACAGCATTGGAAATACTCAGCAGATGAAGAAGGATCTCTGGGTGAGAAACAGAATGCTGGGAGATTCCAGCAACATCCCTGGTTTCAGATACCCAGCACCCTATATTTTTATTTTACTTTCTCTCTAACTGCGGGCATTCATCCATTACCTGGATGCATTATGTCCTGTTTACAAACTTGGTCTCTCCGTCCTATCAGGGACACACTTTCCTGCCTCATTTTCTCACTTTTCCAGTTTCTCTCTCCACAGATGCTATCTGATCCTCTGACCTTCTCCATTCTCTAACTTCAGAGGTTGCAGTATTTAAGCCATAAGACCATAAGCAGAGGCTGATCGAGTCTGTTCCACCATTCCATCATGGCTGATTTATTAAACCCTCTCAACCCCATTCTCCTGGCTCCCCCTGCAACCTTTGATGTACTTGCTAATCTATCAAAGATCAACTTACATTTGAAATAGATGTGATGAGTGGACCTCCACAGCCATCTGAGTATATTTCACAGATTGTTCCTTGTTACACCTGGGCTCTGTGGGTCTGGATGGATAACTCAGCACCCGGTTACTTAAACACAGAGCAGAACTCCTCGCTGGAACAAAGGACAGAGTGACTGTCCTTGGGGAAGGACCTTCTGGGTTGAGGCAGCATATCAGTTCAAATTACAAAGTAAGTTTTATTATCAAAATACAGATACATCACCATATATAACCCTAAGATTTATTACCTTGTGGGGATACTCAGTGTGTTTCTAGAATCATAACCATAACGGAATCAATGAAAGTTGGCCAACTAGGGTGGTCAAGCAGAGTGTAGAAGACAACAAACTGTGCTAATAAAAAAAGAAGAAATAATAATAATAAATCAATAAGCAATAAATAGCGAGAGCATGAGAGGAAGTGTTTTTGAAAGTGAGTCCATTGCTATTGGAACATGTCAGTGATGGGGCAATTCAAGTTTAGTGAAGTTAGACCATAAGACATATGAGTAGAAATAGGCCATATGACCCATCGAGTCTATTGCACCATTCAATCATGACCTACAGTTGTTTCTATCTCCTCCTCAACCCCAGTTCCTGGCCTTCTCCCCGTAACTTTTGATGCTTTGTCTAATCACGAACCTAACAATTTAGATAGATAGATAGATATACTTTATTGATCCCGAGGGAAATTGGGTTTCGTTACAGCTGCACCAACCAAGAATAGAGCATAAATATAGCAATACAAAAACCACAAACAATCGAACAACAAAATGCAACTATGCCAAATGGAAATAAGTCCAGAACCAGCCTATTGGCTCAGGGTGTCTGATCCTCCACAGGAGGAGCTGCAAAGTTTGATGGCCACGGGCAGGAACAACCGTGATGCCCAGTGTTGTATCTTGGTGGAATATGGCCGGAGTCCAACTGCAAAAAGTTCAATATCCGGTCTACAAATGCGTTCCTCGATCATAATATGACCCGGATTGCACCATCCATTGTTAACCAGAACAGTAAGCCCCCAACTCCTTTATGCTTACTGCTCTCAGTGCACTTCCGGTCAGCCCAAATGGTCTGGAAGCTGTCCATGGAAAAGTTTTGATCGGGTATGTCCTCGTGCAGCCCTGTTCCAGTAAAACACATAACACTGCACTCCCGAAATGTTCTCTGATGCCTGGCTAGCGCCGTGAACTCGTCCATCTCTGCCTTAGATATACCGTATCACCTGGCCTCCACAGCTGCATGTCCCACAAATTCACCATTCTTTGGCTCAGGAAATTTCTGCACATCTCTGTTTTGAAAGGGCGCCCTTCTATCCTGAGGCTGTGCTCACTTGTCCTAGACTCTCCCACCATGGGGAACTCCCTTACCACATCTACTCTGTATAGGCCTTTCAACATTCGAAAGGTTTTAATGAGCCCCCCCTCATCCTTCTGAATTCCAGCGAGTACAGACTCAGAGCCATCAAACGTTCCTAGTATGATAACCCTTTCATTCCTTGTTCTTGGTGCAAGTTACCTTCTTTGGTGCAAAAGTCTGCTTGTTGAGTGGTAGCAGCTGTTCCTGAACCCTGTGGAGTGAGTCCTGAGGCTCTTGAACCTTCTTACTGCTGGCAGCAGTGAGAAGAGAGCATGTCCTGGTTGATGGGGTATCCTGATGATCGATGCTGCTTTTCTGCGGCAGATGTGATCAGTGGTGGGGGGTGCTTTACCCATGACGGACTGGGCCGTATCCACTACTACTTATAGCATTTTTCTGTTGAAGGGCATTGTTGTTTCCCTACCAAGCTGTGATGCAGCCAGTCAATCTACTCTCCAGAACACATCATTTCTATGAAGTGGAGTTTGGGAGTTGACTCAAAAAACCAAATGTTAAGTTAACTGCTGGAAGATGAGATGATTGCTGCCCTGAGCTCCATCCCATGAGCCTGTCAATAGCTATGTGGAACATCTGGAGCTGCTTTTCCATGGGAGGGAACAGGGAAGGAAAAAAGAAAACCTCGTGGCTCCATTGACCTTTAACGTGACTGCAACAAAACTAGTTTTAGTCACATTCAAATCTTAGTTAATTGCCATTACATTCATTTGACAAACTAAAATATTCAGAGCTGATCATCAGTTGTGTCAAAACAAACAAAACAAAAACACAGGCAGATACAAAATGTTGGAGGAACTCAACAGGTTATGAACGCGAAAGCCATCACATATAAAATTCTCCTGTGGGACGTGCACAGAGCAGTGCAGTGATTTTCTTCTTTAGTCCCATGAATCTGCAGGTCAAACTGTAGAATTGTCAGTGATAATCTCTACCTGGGGTTGCTTCTCCATTTCATGGTTATATTAAGTCTTTAGCTTCACTAACCTTTCTTACAGTGAGGCAGGTGGTCACAGGCAATGCCTGAAAACCTGCAATGCAGTTGCACTTACAGGAATCCACTATGTTGTTTGAAGTTGTGTGTTTGCTACAGGCCAAGGATTCATACTCATCAATATCTGTGTGAACAGACAAATTCCTTCACAGTGATAAACACTGTTTCCTCCCTGTTACACGTGGACTCGTGGGTCTAAATGAAGCAAAGCATTGACATGTTGCTTAAACATAGAGAATGCACTTGTTGGAACAAACAATTTACTGGTTTTCTTGTAAAAGGCCTTAAAGATTCACACAGAAAGAGAGCTGGATGGGGTAAAGGAACATACAGCCGAAGATTGAACCAAATCAGAGAACCATTGTCTTTCCAGCTGCTTAAGTCTGAGATGGTTGGTAGCTCACTGGATTCAGAAGCTGTCTGTCATCACCTGAAGATCCCAATGGAGAAGGTCAGCAGTAGCCTCGCCTTCTCTGGTGGTACAATGGATTACAGAAACGTTGATGAACTCCAACCATTCCATTGACTTTGTGAGGTCATCGATGGCCTATGCTCCACTAGGAGCTAAGGGTTCAAGAAGAAGAACCATCAGGCTCTTGAACCAAAAGTAATACAGTCACTCAACTTAACTTGCCCCATCATTGAAATGTTCCCACAACCAACTGACTCAATTTCAAGGAGTCTTCATCTCATGTTCTCGATATTTATGCTTGTTTATTTGCTTATTTATTTATTATTATTATTGTTTGTTTTTATTTGCACGGTTTGTTGCCTTTTCCACATTGGTTGAACACCCAAGTTCTTACAGTCTTTAATTGATTCCATTATGATTATTATTCTATAAATTTATTGAGTATGCCTGAGTTTACTTTGAGTTTGACTTTGATTTTGATGTTGGTCCATATGGGAATTTGGGATGCAGGACTTGAACAGTAATACGCATGGTGGCTCAATCTGCCAAGCAGTTTGGATGTGGTCCTAAAGGTTGTGTTGCATGTTGGATTCTTGTTTCCAAAGGATCTGCCTTGTCAGTGAATTCTTGTCCCTGTAGCTCAAAATACTTGGAAACAACGATTTTAAATAAAAGCATGCCATTTACCAACACACACAATTTATCTGTGGGATTTGCATGGTGCACTCCCCGTCAGATTATTCATTTATTCTAAGAATATCTTCAGAACAATCCTGGAGGATACTTGACACCAACACTTCATTGCGATTTATTCTCAATTTTGACAGTGACAGAAATTCCATACCTTCACAAACCTTCCCTGCAGTGAGGCTGGTGGTCGCAGTAGATGCCTGATACCCTGCAACACAGTTGCACTGGTAGGCACCCAATGTGTTGTGACAAATTGCATGATGGTGACACGGAAAGTATTCACACTCATAGATATCTAAGTGAACAGACAAAATCCTTCACAATCATAAACATTGTTTGCTCCCTCTTCATCATGTTTCACTTCCTCCAGGAAAAAGGTGTCACTGTGGTAATTGAAGGTATCCCAGACCTTTGGTGGGACATGAGGAAGAGACCTTGCTTCAGTCCAGCCAAGACCACCTCCCTCAACACTTTCTCCAGTCCATCAGGGACTGTATTAGTGCTGCTTTCAATACCCATGCAGAACTAACAAACTTCATCATATTTGCTGCCAATTTCCAAGCTGCTCTCATTTTTACATGGTCCATCTCTGAATTTTTTCCTCCATCTCACGATCATAGTCATATCCCCATGGATTTCTCAGCTCCTCACTGAACCGGCTCTGATAAGGTGTTGTTGGACCACGTGACAAAAAGTTGGACATCATGAAGAAACCCCACCACCCAGGACATGCCCTCTTCTCATTACTGCCATCATGCAGGAGGTACAGAAGCCTGAAGACAACATTCAACTTTTTAGGAATACCTTCTCCTCTGCCATCAGACTCCTGAACAGACAATTGTTACGTACCCCGTAACTGGGTTGCCAAACCAGCAGAAATGGACCACTAGTTGGAGTCTGGATTACTGGAAGCTAATAAAGTTTTATTAAAGAAATAAGCAACACAGTACTCTAATTGTACGGATATAAATGCAACCGGTTAGCAATGATAAAACACACATGTACACAGAACTAGGGAAATAGGAATCAATCAAGCTCTATCGCAGTATAGGGGTAAAATGATCAGTCTTAAGTGACGCAGAGTTCAGTTCAGCTTAGTACAGTTCGCAGTAATCGCTGTTGTGCTGTTGGAGAGAGAGATAGAATGCAAATTTTGATTCAAACAGACCTTTGATGTTCTTTGCAGTTAGCTTTCGGGTGAACCCTTTTTATGTCTTCTGTGGTCACCGACTGTGACCCCTCCGTTCCGGATATGACCCTTCTTCCGCGGTGAACCCGCACCCAGGCAAGGGTGGACACACACACCAGGTTCCCACCGATCGTACCCTTTTCACCCTGTGCATCTATGGTCGGTTCCCGCGCTCAGACCTCCAAACTCCCACCAACTTGTGGGGGAACACCGCTCTTCCAGGGTCTCGTTATCTTGTGATCTCGTGGTGTGTTGTGCCTTAGTGAACCTGTTCTTTTTATCCCCCTGCTGGGGTATCGCCTGTCCATCAAACTTCAAGCAGTTCAGGTTCAAAGCAACCGGTCTGTCAATATTCTGAAATATGTTTCTTTCTCGTTAATCTCTCTCTTCTCTCTTATTAGCATTTTGAATGTTTCTCCATTGTCTCACTTATCTCTCTCTCATTAGCATCAGTCTTCTGATATCTTGGTTTTTCATCACACCCCTATCCTTCAAAGGATTTTTACTGGGGTAAAAATTATGGGCATGAATACATTATTAGATACACACTAATGTACATGGTCATCAGCTATTCGGCTAATACAGAGAACTTTAAGTTGTCAACACCTTGACAGACAGTCAGCAATCACATTTTCCGTTCCTTTTATATGTGTTATTTTAATATCCTCTAAGACCAGGCTCCAACTTAGCAACCTTTTGTTTTTATCCTTCAGAGTGGCTAAAAACACTAATGGGTTGTGATCACTGTAAATTCTCGGTGGTTTCCGTCCCGGACAAATATAACAAAGGTCGTCCCACACAAACTTAGCATTCTTTGGCAAGAGCTTAGTAAGAGGGAGGGTAATATCCGCAAAGGTTTGCAAAACTTCCGATAGTACCCCACCATCCCCAAGAACCTTCTCAGGGCTCTCTTGTCTGTTGGGGTGGGGACTTCAGAGGTAGCCCGCACTTTAGCCTGCATCGGTGCCAGCTGCCCCTGTCCTACCACAAATCCCAGATAAGTGACCTTCGCGTGGCCTAATTCACTTTTTGCGAGGTTCACTGTCAGGCTGGCTTCAGCCAGCTTTTTAAACAGTTCCTCTACTGCTACAACCTGCTCCTCCCACGTGTCACTCCAGACCACTAAATCGTCAATATACGCTTCTGCGTTCCTTAGCCCTTTTGTCACTGAATTAATCATCCTATAGGGGTGTTGCTTACCAGGCTGACCTGATGCGACAACAACACCATGTCCCAGCTCTTTGCATCGCCTCGGGACATCCGGACATACGTGTGTGTGCCAGTTAATTAACTTTATCAGCGGCTCGCTCTGTTCGGGGGTTAAGTGAGAGAACTCATCAGCAAAGTTGGCCAAAACAATAGAGTTCTCCCATCTGGTCGACACCATACTTATCTTTTCAAAATGGGTTTTCCCCTTATCAGGTGGCACCCTAGCCTCATTAATTTTCATGATAACACCGACTAGGTCTGCTCGCTTATCGTGGCAAGCTGTTAACATATCAATAGTTTGTAACTGTGTTAGCTCATGTCTACAATAGTCAATAGCATACTTTCTTCTGTGCGGCCAGTAAAACTCTTTCATGATTCTATCGACTGCCTTCTTCACCCCAAAATGTCGACCAAGGGGTATCTTGTGGGCCAGGTTAAAAATCTCGCTCCTATAAATTTTCGGCACTACCACCTGGTGTACCACCTCCCATTCCTCATCTGCGGGCACGGTACATGGTCTCCATTTCCTCCTTAGTACTCCCTCCTTCACATAATAGCCCACTGGCTCCCTTTTTAATTCTGCTTCAGAGAGAGCTGTCTCCGTCAAAACTATTAGCTCCTCGTCTCATTCCTGTGCCTGTATAAATTCCTTCCTTGCTAATGATAAGTCTACCTCAACTTCCGTTTCACTACGCCCCTTCTTCTCACTTTCTAACCCCTCCTGGTACAAGGCTGGTAAAAACGTCTCAGCTAAATCTATATTCGCTTCGGCAGCCTTTCTGGACATGCGCCGAGTCACTGCGCAAACGGGATAAACTTGTGAGTCCATGGGTGGGGCCTCAATGCTGGCAGGCTGGCCTGTCAGTTTAACTGCTGAGAAAACATTTCCACCGGCGAGGTTATTACCGAGTAAGACCTCTACGTCTTCCATCAGTAGTTCGGGCCTCGCCCCAATCGTGACTGGTCCGGAGACCAAGTCGCTTTTTAGGTGTATCTGGTGCAAAGGTACTGCTTCAGTCCCTTTCCCAATGCCTTTTATCACCCTGACCTCCCCAGTCTGTGTCTCTGAACTAAAGTCTAACACACTCCTTAAGATCAATGACTGACAAGCTCCAGTGTCTCTCCAGATCCGTACTGGAACCAGGTTTAACCCCTCCTTCACTGACACCAATCTGGCCGAAATAAATTTCTCGCGCCCTTCCTGAACTTTATCGGACCTCTTCTCCCCTAGTGGTTTGTCTGCCAGCTCAATACAGCCAGTTGGAACTGTCGTTTTTCCTTTCCCCGCCTCCTTTTTTGGGGCAAAGCACCTGGACGCAAAGTGACCGGCTTTCCCACAATTATAGCATACGACCCCAGGAGACTTCCTACCAAACTGCTCCTGGTCTTCCTTATCCTTCTCACTAGTCCCCAGCTTACTTTCTGACTTTTCTGGCGGACTCTCTCCGCCCTCTTGACTACTTTTCTGGTAGCTTTTACTCAGGGTAAACTTCGATTTGTGTGTCAACATGTACTCATCCGCTAACTTAGCAGTTGTGGCTAAGGTTTCTGCCTCTCTCTCATCTAGGTAGGGCCTCATACCTTCAGGGACACAACCTTTAAACTGCTCAATCAGTATTAGCTGTAGCAGTCTGTTATAATCCCCAGTGACCCCTTTCGAGGCGCACCAACGCTCACAATACACTTCACGGGCAAACTCTAAATACGTGCGGCCCCACTGCTTCCTCACATTCCAGAACCTCTGCCAGTATGCCTCCGGGACCAACTCATAAATCCTGAGTATCGCCTCTTTCACCACATCATACCTCTGGGCATCTTCTGCGGACAATGCCGAGTAAGCTTGCTGGGCTTTTCCTTTAAGTACACGCTGAAGCAAAACAGCCCACTTATCCCTCGGTCAGTCCTGACTTGCAGCAACTTTTTCAAAATGGCCTCCTCAAATGGGGGAACCAGCCTAACCTCCTGGGTCGCCCTGAACCCTCCACCTTAGTTCGGCATGGGCCCCTGAACTAGCGTCATCCTTAACTTCTCCAGCTCAAATTCCCTTTCCCTCTGTTTCTCTCTCTCTAACTGCCTCTCTTCTTGTTCTAGCTGTTTTATTCTCTCTTCTCGTTCTAACTGCCTGTCCCTCTCTTCTCGCTCCAGCTGTTTTACCCGGAACTCGTGCTCGAGTCTCAATTTTTCCATCTGCAGCTGTACTGCTGCTCCACCAGGTTTGCCCATAGATACCACCTTCAGCTCCCCTTGGGGAAACACACCTTTAGATACATAATGCTCAATGATAGCTCTGTGCATCCCTGCTCTCCTCATTGTCGACTCCCCCTTAAAAAGATTCAACCGTTTGGCAACAGTTGCCAACTCTGATTTCCTGGCATCCTCTAATGCCTCCAAGGTTGGCGCCTTTAGAAATTCCTCAATCTCCATTTCTGCTGTTTGCCCTTTCTTTCTTTCGGGAATTTTTACCCAGTCAATTTACCCAGTCCCAAATTTGGCATTCAAAATCGCGGACGAGATCCCCACTTATGTTACGTACCCTGTAACTGGGTTGCCAAACCAGCAGAAATGGACCACTAGTTGGAGTCTGGATTACTGGAAACTAATAAAGTTTTATTAAAGAAATAAGTAACACAGTACTCTAATCGTACGGATATAAATGCAACAGGTTAGCAATGATAAAACACACATGTACACAGAACTAGGGTAATAGGAATCAATCAAGCTCTATCGCAGTATAGGGGTAAAATGATCAGTCTTAAGTGACGCAGAGTTCAGTTCAGCTTAGTACAGTTCGCAGTAATCGCTGTTGTGCTGTTGGAGAGAGAGAGAGAATGCAAATTCTGATTCAAACAGACCTTTGATGTTCTTCGCAGTTAGCTTTCGGGTGAACCCTTTTTATGTCTTCTGTGGTCACCGACTGTGACCCCTCTGTTCCGGATACGACCGTTCTTCCGCGGTGAACCGGCACCCAGGCAAGGGCGGACACACACACCAGGTTCCCACCGATCGTACCCTTTTCACCGTGTGCGTCTATGGTCGGTTCCCGCGCTCAGACCTCCAAACTCCCACCAACTTGTGGGGGAACACCGCTCTTCCAGGGTCTCATTATCTCATGATCTCGTGGTGTGTCGTGCCTTAGCGAACCTGTTCTTTTTACCCCCCTGCTGGGGTATCGCCTGTCCATCAAACTTCAAACAGTTCAGGTTCAAAGCAACCGGCCTGTCAATATTGTGAAACGTGTTTCTTTCTCGTTAATCTCTCTCTTCTCTCTTATTAGCATTTTGAATGTTTCTCCATTGTCTCACTTATCTCTCTCTCATTAGCATCAATCTTCTGATAACTTGGTTTTTCGTCACACAATGAACCCATGAGTATTACCTCGCTACTTTTGCACAAGTGTATTTAATTTTCTAATATATATTTCTGACTCCAACTTATATTTTTTATATTGCATTGTACTGCACAAATTTCATGACATGTCAGTGATAGTCAGCTGGAATTTGATTTTTGATTCTGTTGGAGCCATGTATTAATGGTTGTGTGTTGCATCAATTAAGTGGCATATATTGTCCCAGGTAACCAAAGGGAATACTGGCAATGTTCACGACTAGTTTTTATTTTTTCAGAGTTCTCCCAAAGAAGCATCTGTCCAATTAACCAATGGACCAATTAATCAGATTGTTATGAATGACTCTTACATGATGCTATGTGCCTGTGATGCTGCTGCAGGTAAGACTGTAAGATCAAAAGATATAGGAGCAGAATTACGTCATTTGGCCCATCAGGTAAGTTTTACATTGCACTAGAGCATACATCTATTTGTGCATATTACAATAAACTGAACTTTGACTTTGACCTTCACCACCCCAGAGATTGGCAATTTGATCTTTATTCTATGTCACAGTTATTTATGGTCATTACCTTCACAGCTCCTCCTTCCACTGGAGCCAGCCTTCTCAGTCGATTGAAAACCTGTGCTGCAAATACACTTGAATGAACCATCTGTGTTCTGACAAGTTGCTTCATGGGCACACAGAGTGGAAGTACATTCATCGATATCTGTGCAGACAGAGAAACATTTCAGGGATCTTTCAACTACACATTAGGGTCCCTTCATTCTTCAATATTCCCTAGTGTCCTATCATTCATGGTATATACCCAATCTTTGAGATCTCCACCCTCACACTTATCAGAGCTAAATTTCATCTACCACTACCCTGCCCAGACTTCTGTACAAACTCCTTACAGAATGCACTGGAAATGAATTCCAAACTCTGAAACCCCGAACTGTAATAGTGTCACACTAACCGCTACTCTACCGTAGCGCCCCCTAGAGTCATGGAAAAGTAAAGCACAGAAGAAGCATCAGCCCATCTCGTCAATGCCATCAACCTTCACTGGTAACCCTCCATACCCCTGCTATCCATGTACCTATCCAAACTTCTGGTGCTGACAACTCCTTCCACACTCTCACAACCCTCTGAGTGATGAAGATCCCCTCATGTTTCTCTGTTTGCAGTTCCATCCAACCTCAGTGGAAAAATCCTGTTTGCATTTTCCCTATCTGCAATATACCCCTCGTAATTTTGTTTCATTCACGGTCTCTAACATAGTGGTCGCTAACCGGTTGATTGCGACCTAACACATTCACAACTAACAATTCAGATCTCGAAAATCATTCTTGATTTTATAGTTATTTAAAGTCCTCACCTTCACAGTCCTGATTGACTGCGTTGTACCCTTGCTTGCATTGACACCTGTAAGAACCAGCTGTGTTCCAACAGCTTTTGCGAGGTCCACATATAGCAACATTTTCACATTCATCGATATCTGTGTAAAGAGGAAAAGTTCTTTACAATAGTGAACATTTTGCTCTCCATTACAAGTGGATTCTACTGTAGTTGATGGAATTTATAAAATAACATCAGGGATGCCACGGTAATGTAGCGGTCAGCACAACGTTATTACAACTCAGGCTATTCCGAAGTTCAGAGATCAATTCCGACACTGTCTGTGAGGGGCTTGTACATTCTCCCCACGAGTGTGTGGATTTCCTCCAAGTGTTGTGGTTTCCTCCCAATGTCCAAAGATTTACTGGTTGGTAGGCTAATTGGTTATTGTAAACTGTCCAGTGATTAGGCTAGAGTTAGATAGGTGGGTTGCTGCAGTGTGGCTTGTTGGATCAGAAGGCCTGTTCCATACTATATCACTAAATAAATAAATAATATTAAAGTTGACTTTTGTAGCGATGTGATTTTTAAAAAGTGCCAGACTGTCTTCAAAACCATTTGGTTCATACATACCCTTCATGGAAGGCCACCCACTGTCCTCACTGGTCCATGTGTGAAGTCCAGACCCATCAATGTGCTTGACACATACATTTCGATCCCATCTTCACACCAGGGACACCCCCCTGAATATTGTGCAGCACTACTGTCACATTAAATCAACTGGTTAAAAAGGCCTCTGGTGTGTTGGCCTTCATTAGTTGTGAACTCACAGTTCAAGAACTGTGAGGAAATATTGCAGCTCTATAAAACTCTAGTTAGACCATATTTCACAATTATCCATACTGGAATCTATTTAATTACCGGAGAGGAACTCAGAGGGACCTTCAGAGGGATCAACATACAGTGCTGTGCATTCAGAGATGCCCTTCTACACACCATTGTTGTAACACATGGTTATTTGAGTTACTGTCGCCTTCCTATCAGCTTGAACCAGTCTGGCCATTCTCCTTTGACCTTTCTGTTGTGTATTTAATAGCTCAGAAATATTTGAGTAATATTGTAAATATATTGTTTGAGTAAGTGTTCTGGTTCATTTAAACAAAACTAAATGTACATGAGTTATCCCTGGCTCTGGCTCTGTGGTTTTGCTTTTAATTCGTTTTGTGTTTTGGAGTTACAAAACATAACACTTTCTCATTACAAGGTGTTTTCACTCACAGAACTGCTGCTCACTGGATGTTCTAGAGTCTGTCATGTGTGAAAATCCCAGGAGATCAGCAGGTTCTGAGATACTCAACCCACCCTGTCTGGCACCAACAATCATTCCACAGCCAAAGTCACTTACATCACATTTCTACCCCATCCTGATCTTTGGTCTGAACAACAATTGAACCCTTTGACCATGTCTGCATGCTTTTGTGCATTGAGTTGCTGCCACATGATTGGCTGATTGGACATTTGCATTAATGAGCAGGGGTACATGTGTACCTAATAACGTGGGCACCAAATGTACATTCATTGAAACCATTAATTGGACTGTATCACCCATTTAAACCTCAACCAAACTCAGTCACCTGAGGGAATTTAAAACTCACCGAAACATTTGTTTTGTGATGGTTCAAATCGATGACCTGGTTGACACTTGTGATTTTGGGACAGAATGTCTTGGAACATACCACAGCACAAGATAACTAGAAGAATGAAAATGAAGCTGTTAGACTTTGGTTCTGTCATTTTTACTCCTTCCCTCCTGGAACACAACACCCCAATACTGAACATAGCCAGAGATGATGACAACTGTGGGACGGTGAGAGAGTTAATAGCCCCACCTCCTGAGATGGGCAAAACCAGACTTTGGATTGATGGCATTGATCACAGGAGTGTCTGTGCTTTGTTCTCAGTGACCAAAATCCAGCCACCGGTATTGACTTCTGACACCGGTCTCCAAAGCTCACATAACTCCACATCACCTGCTGACGTTATCTGCACTGATTCAGGAGGCTGATGGTTAAGGGTAATAACTTCCTGAACCTAGTGGTGTGAGAACCAAGTTTTGCCTTCTTTTGTACTTTGATTGTTTGTTAGTCTTTGTTTATGTAGAGTTTTATATAAATTTTACTGTATTGCTTTATTTCCTTGTAAATGTCTTCAAAAAATGAATCTCAGGATAGTACATGGTAACTTACCATATGATATTAAATTTATTTTGAACTTTGAAGTGATAAATATTAACTAATATCCAAACAAGGTGTTATGGGATAGTATTCGTGAGTTCATGGACATTTCGGAAATCTGATGACAGGGCTGATGGCAGCTGTTTAGAAAACATTGAGTGTGGGTCTTCAGGCTCTGTACTGCTTTGCTGATGGGACTATTGAGAAGAGGGCAAGTCCTGGATCGTGAGATACAGGAGCCTTAGGTCCCACAACACCAGGTTCAGGAACAGTTATTACCCAACAACCATCAGGCTCCTAAACTACCATCGGCAACTTCACTCTCCTCAACGATGAACTGATTCCACAACCTATGGACTCACTTTCAGGAACTCTACGTCTCATGTTCTCTGTATTATATATTTACTTATTTTATTGACATGATTTGAACTCTTTTGCAGATTGCTTGTTTGTCTGTCTCTATTATTTATAATGTTTCATAAATTCTATTGTGTTTATTTATGTTCCAGTTTATGCCTGAAAGAAACTGATTGCCAAGGTAGTATATGGTGATATATACTTACTTTGATAATAAATTTACTTTGAGCTTAAGATTTCCAGTTTAAGTGTAATTTTCTCTCAACAAAGGAACAAATTATTTTCCATCCCATCCCTCCAAAAGATGAACTCCAATGATTGGAGTGCTGCACCATTGGAATTCCCAGCAAATTCCACGGCATCGACATCAACACAACATATCCTGGGCCCAATACATTGATGCAGTAATGAGGAAGGGACATCAGTCGCTACACCTTGTTAGGAATTTCTATGGAGGAGAGTGGTCCGATGGGTTGCATCACCACCCAGGATCAAAAGAGTCAGCAGACTCAGCCAGTCCATCACAGACACCACCCTCCCATCATCAAGGACATCTACAAAAGACAACACCTCAAAAGGCAGCATTCATCATTTGGGACCCACCCCCTTCTCATTACTACCATTAGGGAAATGGTGAAGATGCACACTCAGCATTTTACAAACAGCCTCTTCTCCACTATCTTCAGATTTCTGAATGGCCCAAGAACCAATGAACATTACCTCACTAGTCCTTCTGTTTGTACCATGCATCTATTTTATAATTTATCATAATTTTATGTCTGCTCTGTAATGCTGACATAAAGCACAAATTTCATGTTATAGAAGACAGTGATAATGAATCTGGTTCTGATTCTTCTGTGCCAGTTTCCCAAGGACTCAATGCCTTGACTTTGCAAATATTTACAGTATCTATTTGCACCTTAAGTATTCCTAATGATCCAGCCTTCACCATCCTTGGTGAATTCAGAGCTTCAGAGGTTCATTGTCCTTAGGGAAGAAATTTTTGTGCATCACAACATACCATCACTGGGGTAAATTAGTTTACCTTGGAATTTGGAAAGAAAGATTTGGAATTCTTCTCCCCGGGACAGAAACAGACAAGGGGTTAGAGTCGCAAAACAAGGGTCAGTCATTTCCCTTGTAACTAAAACGCGAGAGAATCTGCAAATACTGGAAATTCAAGTAACACACACAAAATGCTGGAGGAACTCAGTGGGCCAGGCAGCATCTATGGAAAAGAGTAAACAGTCAATGTTTTGAGCCAAGACTCTCCAATAGGATTGGAACGGGAGGGGAGAAGTCAGAGTGAGAAGATGGGGGAAGGGGAGAAAGAAGTACAAGGTGGCAGATATAGATGAAACCATGAGAAGGGGAGGAGGTGAAGTAAAGAGCTGAGAAGTTGATTGGTGAAGGAGATAAAGGGTTGCAGAAGGGGAATCTGACAGGAGAGGACAGAAGACCATGGAAGAAAAAGAAGGAGGAGGAACACCAGAGGGAGGTGATGGGCAGGTAAGGAGAGAGAGGGAAACAGGAATAGGGAATGGTGAAGGCAGGGTTGGGGGAACAATTGCCGGAAGTTCGAAAAATCAATGTTCACACCATCAGGTTGGGGGTTACCCCGATGGAATATAAGATGTTGCTCTTCCAACCTGAATGTGGCCTCATCGTGGCAGTAGAGGAGACCATGAAGTGACATGTCAGAATGGGATTGGGCATGCAATCCAGAACTGAACTGGGTGGCTACCGGAAGATCCCATTTTGTGGCAAATGGATCAAGGGTGCTCAGTGAAGTGTTCTCCCAGTCTACGTCAGGTCTCATCAATATACAGGACACGGGGAGCACTGGATACAGTACATGACCCCAGCAGACTCACAGGAGAAGTATCACCTCACCTGGAAAGACTGTTAGTGGCTCTGAATAATAGTGAGAGAGGAGGTGTAGGGGAAGGTGTGACGCTTGTTCTACTTACAAGGATAAGTACCAGGACGGAGGGGGATGAGTGGACAAGGGAGTCAAGTCAGAAGAAATCCCCGTGGAAAGAGGGTGGGGTGGGAGGGAAGGATGTGCTTGGTGGTGGGATCCCATTGGAGATGGCAGAAGTTACAGAGAATTATTCTGGAAGTGGAGGCTCGTGGGGTGGTAGGTGAGGAACCCTATCCCAGGTGTAGCGGGAGGAGGATGGGGTGAGGGCAGATGTGTGCAAAATGAAAGAGATGAGGGTGCGGGCAGCATAAATGGTAAAGGAAGGGAGGTCCCTTTCTCTGAAGAAGGAGGGCATCTCAGTTGTTCTGGAATGAAAAGCCTCAGCCTGAGAGTGGGTGCAGGATGCAGCACCAACGCAGTTGTCAATGTAGTGTAGGCAGAATTTGGAGAGTGATGCTAGTGTAGGCTTGGAACATGGAATGTTCCACCCAGCCGATGAAAAGACTGGCATTTATGGGTCACCTGCAAGCGCCCATGGCTACATCTTTAGTTTGACGGAAGTGGAATTAACCAAAAAATAAATTATTTAGGGTGAGAACCAGTTCTGGAAGACAGAGAGTGGCGGGAAGGGAAATGTTTGGATCTGTTGTCCAGAAAGAAGCAGAGAGCTTTAAGGTCCTCCTGAAGGGTGATGGAGATGTATTGGGAATAGACACTCACAGTGAAAATGAGACTATCAGGGTCGGGGAACTTAAAGTCATTGAAAAGATCAAGAGTGTGTGAAGTGTCACGGGCGTAAGTTGGAAGGGACTGAACCAGGGGCTCAAAACAAAGTTGAGGTATGCAGCCACAAGTTCAGTGGGACAGGAGCAGGCAGAAACAATGGGTCTACCTGGACAGTCAGGTTTATGGACTTTGGGAAGGAGATAGAAACGGGGGGCGCGGGGTAAGGGAACTCTCAGGTTGGTGGCAGTGAGTCGGAGATCCTCAGAGTCGATAAGGTCAGCAATGGCGCATGAGACAATGGCCTGGTGCTCCTTAGTGGGGTCCTGTTCAAGGGGCAAGTAAGAGGAGGTTTCTGAGAGTTGCTGCCTGGCCTCAGCAAGGTAGAGGTCAATCTGCCAGACTACTACAACACCCCACTTATCTGCGGGCTTGATGGTGAGGTGGGGTTCAGTGTGGAGAGAGTGCAGAGCCACACATTCGGAGGGACTGAGATTAGAATTGTAGAGATGAGTGTTAGTCGATATAGTTTATGTCTCATCGTCAGTTAGTGATAAAAAGACCCAGAGCAGAGTGTCCAGGAAGAGAAGGAGGGTTGAAGACAGGAGAAGGGGTCATCGGTGCAGGCTGAAGAGTCCTTGCCAAAGAAGTAGGGACAGTGATGGCGACAATGGAAGAAGAGCTCAGCTTCACTGTGGGCATGGCAGGTACAGGGGCACAAAGGTGAGGCTCTTACTGAGGGCAGGACGTTCCGCCTCAGAGAGGGGAAGGTCAGACAGAATTGAGAATGTCCGGTATGGATGAGAACTGTGATCAGAGAAGGGAACAAGTTTGGTAGTATCTGAGGAGGGAGGAGGGTTGGGGTGTTCAGTTATCACCTCACTGTTCCAACTCATGGCCTGTAAGACACCACTAAATGTCTCTAGCAGTAAGGAGAAAGTAGGCATTCTGATGTGAGAAGGAAGAAGACGGAGGCTCCGTGGACCCAGGAGACACGGGGTTGGGAGAGGTGGTGGTTGGTGGGGAGGGGGCAGATGAGAGACTGGGGTTCTAACGGCAGCATGTAAAGTCTCAGCCTGGTTGTGCTGTCAGTTCAGGTCCAGGCTGGAGTTAGAAAGAGAGGTTGCGCAATTAGCTATTTGAAGGTGTCCGGGGTTGTTGGAACCAGCTTTGACAGCGGTGGAATTTAGACCATAAGACCATAAGACAAAGGAGCAGAAGTAGGCCATTCGGCCCATCGAGTCTGCTCCGCCATTTTATCATGAGCTGATCCCTTTTATCCTATTTAGTCCCACTGCCCCGCCTTCTCACCATAACCTTTGATGCCCTGGCTACTCAGATACCTATCAATCTCTGCCTTAAATACACCCAATGACTTGGCCTCCACTGCTGCCCGTGGCAACAAATTCCTTAGATTCACCACCCTCTGACTAAAAAAATTTTTTCGCATTTCTGTTCTGAAAGGGCGCCCTTCAATCCTGAAGTCATGCCCTCTCGTACTAGACTCCCCCATCATGGGAAACAACTTTGCCACATCCACTCTGTCTATGCCTTTTAACATTCGAAATGTTTCTATGAGGTCTCCCCTCATTCTTCTAAACTCCAAGGAATACAGTCCAAGAGCGGACAAACGTTCCTCATATGTTAACCCTCTCATTCCCGGAATCATTCTAGTGAACCTTCTCTGCACCCTCTCCAACGTCAGCACATCCTTTCTTAAATAAGGAGACCAAAACTGCCCACAGTACTCCAAGTGAGGTCTCACCAGCCCCTTATAGAGCCTCAACATCACATCCCTACTCCTATACTCTATTCCTCTAGAAATGAATGCCAACATTGCATTCGCCTTCTTCACTACCGACTCAACCTGGAGGTTAACTTTAAGGGAATCCTGTACGAGGACTCCCAAGTCCCGTTGCATCTCAGAACTTTGAATTCTTTCCCCATTTAAATAATAGTCTGCCGGTTTATTTTTTCTGCCAAAGTGCATAACCATACACTTTCCAACATTGTACTTCATTTGCCACTTCTCTGCCCATTCTTCCAATCTATCCAAGTCTCTCTGCAGACTCTCCACTTCCTCAGCACTACCGGCCCCTCCACCTATCTTCGTATCGCCAGCAAACTTAGCCACAAAACCATCTATTCCATAATCCAAATCGTTGATGTACAATGTAAAAAGAAGCAGCCCCAACACGGACCCCTGTGGAACACCACTGGTAACCGACAGCCAACCAGAATAGGATCCCTTTATTCCCACTCTCTGTTTCCTGCCAATCAGCCAACGCTCTATCCACGTATGTAACTTTCCTGTAATTCCATGGGTTCTTATCTTGTTAAGTAGCCTCATGTGTGGCACCTTGTCAAAGGCCTTCTGAAAATCCAAATATACAACATCCACTGCATCTCCCTTGTCTAGCCTACAGGTAATTTCCTCAAAAAATTGTAATAGGTTTGTCAGGCAGGATTTTCCTTTAAGGAATCCATGCTGAGTTCTGCCTATCTTGTCATATGCCTCCAGGTACTCTGTAACCTCATCCTTGATAATCGACTCCAACAACTTCCCAACCACCGACATCAAGCTAACAGGTCTATAATTTCTTTTTTGCTTCCTTGCCCCATTCTTAAATAACAGAGTGACACTTGCAATCTTCCAGCCTTCCAGAACCATGCCAGAATCTATCGACTTTTGAAAGATCATCGCTAATGCCTCCGCAATCTCCACAGCTACTTCCTTCAGAATACAAGGGTGCATTCCATCTGGTCCAGGAGATTTATCGAACTTTAGCCTATTTAGCTTCCTGAGTACTTTCTCTGTCGTAATTGTGACTGTGCACACTTCTCTTCCCTGCCACCCTTGAGTGTTCGGCATCCTGCTGTCTTCCTCAGTGAAGACTGATGCAAAATACTTGTTCAGTTCCTCTGCCATCTCCTCATCTCCCATTACAATTTCTCCAGTATCATTTTCTATCAGTCCTATATCTACTCTCACCTGTCTTTTACTCTTTATATACTTGAAAAAGCTTTTAGTATCCTCTTTGATATTATTTGCTAGTTTCCTTTCATAGTTAATCTTTTCTCTCTTAATGACCTTCTTGGTTTCCTTTTGTAAGGTTTTAAAGACTTCCCAATCCTCTGTCTTCCCACTAACTTTTGCTTCCTTGTATGCCCTCTCCTTAGCTTTAACTTCAGCTTTGACTTCTCTTGTCAACCACGGTTGCCTCCTTTTTCCACTCGAAAATTTCTTTTTTTTTTGGAATATACCTGTCTTGCACATTCCTCATTTCTCGCATAAACTCCAGCCACTGCTGCTCTGCCGTCTTTCCTGCCAGTGTCCCTTTCCAGTCAACTTTGGCCAGTTCCTCTCTCATGCCACTGTAATTTCCTTTACTCCACTGAAACACCGACACATCAGATTTCAGCTTCTCTTTTTCTAATTTCACAGTGAACTCAATCATGTTATGATCACTGCCTCCTAAGGGTTCCTTCACCTCAATCTCTCCAATCACCTCCAGTTCATTACACAATACCCAATCCAGTACAGCTGATCCCCTAGTGGGCTCAACAACAAGCTGTTCTAAAAAGCCATCTCGCAGACATTCTACAAATTCTCTCTCTTGAGATCCAGTGCCGACCTGATTTTTCCAAACTACTCGCATGTTAAAATCCCCCACAATTATCATAACACTGCCCTTCTGACAAGCCTTTTCTATTTCCTGTTGTAATTTGTAGTCCACATCCCTGCAGCTGTTTGGAGGCCTATAAATAACTGCCATCAGGGTCCTTTTACCCCTGCGATTTCTTAGCTCAACCCATAAAGATTCTGCACCTTCCGATCCTATATCACCTCTTTCTAATGATTTAATATCATTTCTTACCAATAAAGCCACGCCTCCCCCTCTGCCTACCTTCCTATCCTTCCGATACACCGTGTATCCTTGGACGTTCAGCTCCCAGAGACATGCATCCTTTAGCCAGGTCTCAGTGATGGCCACAATATCATACCTGCCAATCTGTAGCTGTACAACAAGATCATCCACCTTATTCCTTACGCTGCGTGCATTTAAGTACAACACCTTAAGACCAGTATTTGATACTTTTTGCTTTGATTTCACTGCAACTTTATTGCACTGCAACTCATCCCAATGGCTACACATTTGCCCCATCACCTGCCTGTCTTTCCTGACATCTTTACTGCTCACTATCTTAGATTTATTTCTGTTTTCCCCTTCCTCCGCTCTATCATTCTGGTTCCCATCACCCTGCCAAATTAGTTTAAACCCTCCCTAACAGCTCTATTAAACTTTCCCGCCAGGATATTGGTCCCCTTCGGGTTCAGGTGGAACCTGTCCTTTTTGAACAGGTCATACATCCCCCAGAAGAGATCCCAATTATCCAAGAATCTGAAGCCCTGCCCCCTACAACAGTCTCTCAGCCAGGCATTCATTTGCCTGATCCGACTACTCTTGCCCTCGTTAGCACGTGGCACAGGTAGCAATCCCGAGATTACTACCCTGGAGGTCCTGCTTCTCAGCTTCCTTCCTAACTCCTGGAAATCTCTCTTCAGGACCTCCTCCTTTGTCCTATCTATGTCATTGGTACCAACATGTACCAAGACAACTGGCTGCTCACCCTCCCCCTTCAGAATATTCAGGACCCGATCCAAGACATCCCGTACCCTGGCACCTGGGAGGCAACACACCATGTGGGTATCTCTGTCAGGCTCACAGAATCTCCTGTCTGTTCCCCTGACTATGGAATCCCCCACAACTACCGCATTTCTCTTCACCCTCCTTCTGTCCTGCACAACAGCACCAGGCTCAGTGCCAGAGACCCGGTCACCATGGGCGTCCCCTGTCAGGTCATCCCCCTCAACAGCATCCAGAACAAGATTTGTGGCTGAGGGGGACAGCCACAGGGGTGCTCTCCATTATCCGGGCATTTCCCTTCCCTCTCTTGACTGTGACCCAGTGTTCTGACTCCTCTAGCCTAGGGATGACTACTGACTCCTGTAGGTTTTAGGAATTTAGGTTCTGAATTTGCTCAGGATTGTTGGACAGGATCTCTTGTAACTAAGTCTCTTTGCTCTTGACTCTCCAAGTGAAAAGAAATCCCAGACTTTGCTTCCAAATTCCATCAGAGCCCAATTTACTCACTGCAGCGCCGAATTGTGGTTCCCTGTATCCCATGAAAACAATTCTTGTGGCAATGCCCGCTCTCCACTTCCTGCTGGAGACATTTAGTGGTGAATTACAGGCAGTGAGTTGGGACAGTGAGGTGATAAAGCATTGATCAATACGAAATGTAAATGTAAACTAATTTGCCAGTAACTTTAGTAAAACTGTACACCAGCTTCTTTCTGATGTGCTCGCATGT
Source organism: Mobula birostris (assembly GCF_030028105.1). Classification (NCBI taxonomy): domain Eukaryota; kingdom Metazoa; phylum Chordata; class Chondrichthyes; order Myliobatiformes; family Myliobatidae; genus Mobula; species Mobula birostris. Next base: position 22,627,984 of record NC_092401.1, read on the forward strand.
GCTGAGGAGGAATCCATCAGTCCCAATATCCCACAGAGTAATTCCAAGGCCACGTTGTCTGCTTCGTACTATCTCATACTCCAATGTCTAACAGGAGGTGGAGATCAGTGAGGGTACATGGACACAATTTGCTTGAATGCTTGCATTCAAAATATGAAATAAGATATTTACAGTATATTCAGTTTAAAAATATGTAGTTCCCCTTTACAAGTAACCTCACTTGAAGAAGTGGTTTGTTATCTATGTGCTGATGAATAATGTTTACTGACAGACCGAGAGTTTCACAAGAGTGGGGAAAATATCTAGAATCAGCAGCTTTAAAGCTCTTATTTTTGCACAGGGGTCAAGGAGTCTCTGCTGGCTCTCAGAGCAATCCCAACTATTGACCAATCACCCATACTCTGTCCTACCACACACCTACAGTCAGGGTAAATTACAACGGCCAATTAACCTCCAACCTGCACGATTTTGGGATGTCGGAGGAAGCAAACTCATCATCAGGAAAACTGCAAACACCAATTCTTATGTTCTTGGCTCAACTCTTCAAAGATTAAACAAAAGAGATGCTGGAAATATTGAGCAACACGCGCAAGATGCTGGACGAACTCAGCAAGTCAGGCACATCTATGGAAGGAAGCAAACACTCAACATTTTGGGCCAAGACAGTCCTGATGAAGACAGTCTTGGCTTGAAACATCGACTGTCTACTTTCCTCCAAAGATGCTGTCCGAGTTTCTGAGTCCCTCCTTACAGTTTAAAATCTTTTTATGCTAAGATAACTCAACCGAGGAATTGCTAGACATAAATAAAGAACCGTATAGCACAGTACAGGCCTTTCGGCCCAAAATGTTGTGCCGACATTTTAACTTATTCTAAGGACTATCTAACTCCTCCCTTCCACATAACCATCCACTTTTCTTTCATCCATGTGTGTTCCTGAGTGTATCTTAGTGTATCTTCCGGTTTAAGATGGTGCTGGTGAACCTCAGTGACCTCTGTCTGGGGGTTAACGAAACAAGGATAGCAACTAAATATTGTTAACCACACTTGTTCTGGAAAACAATCATCACAAGTAATTGTCTATAACTTCCCTTTGGATTTGGTGGCAATTCGATGTGACAGAACTGAGGAGAGGTGAGGTGGCGGACCCGTCAGCAAGACAGTGAGAGAGTGTGAAAGGTCAGGAATAGGGAATCGAAGCCACAGGGTCCAGGCACCAGACGGTATCAACACGACTGAACATGACGTGTGGACGGAGATTTAAAGGCTGAATCAAGGAGGCAAAGTCAGTGTATCCATATGGCAGAACCCATTGTTCGGATGGAGAGTTCAGCACCGGGACGGATTGAGAAGTTCAGGCCTAAGGTGAGGTATGAGCTGGTTCTGATCGCTGCCCCACAACGTTTACTCGACTCTGCGCTGGACTCTGGGACTCTCTTTACAGATTTCAGTTCAGAAACGCTATTTGTTTGTGGTTACTGTCTGCATGATGTTTGCTTTTCATTGCACGTTGTCTTCTTTTTATGGGTGCTTTTATTCTTTTATTTTTTATGGGCATGATGTGGTTTTTATGCACATTGGGTGTTAGGCAGCCTTTATTTATATATATATGTGGTTTGTGTTTGGGTTTCTTTGTCCTGTTGGGAGATAATCTCAAGGTTCTATAATGTGTGCGTACTTTTATAATAAATGTACTTTGAACTTTGAACCACCAACCCAACAACATATTCCACTCACCCAGCAATTGTTAGAGTTGGAATAATACTCATTCCCGACATTTATTCAGATCAAGGATCAAATGGATATGCTCAGAACTGCAACTAAATGAGGGCAGGGATTTGATCATCCACTCAGTGTCACAAAGTAAATGTAGGGAGACAGGGCAGGAGAGGGTTAAACACAATATAAATCTCCCTCTATACCAGGTGTTCACAACCTGGGGTCCATGGACTCCTCGGGAAAAGGTCAGGCTCCATAGCATAAAAAAGGGTCTGGAATCCCTGCTCAACACTACCCCATCAAATACTTCCAGAGCAGTGATGGCATGGGTTAAATACAGAGTAACACTCCCTCTGTGCCATCCCATCAAACATATTCTAAGCAGGGATATCATGGGTTAAATGCATGGTAAATCTCCCTCTGCAATGTACCACAAGCACATCTGATGCAGGGACATCATGTGGTAAGTACAGAATGAAGCTCCCTTCACATTGTCCCATAAGTATATCGTGGGCAGAAACAACATGAGTTATATACAGAGTAAAGCTACCTCTACCACATCCAGTCAAACGCATGTGAGGGGGCAGACCACAGACTGAGCTCTGGGATGGAATTCCTTCAGAGGGACATGGATATGAGAGTCCAGCCTGGTTCAAGCTGTGAAGGAGCCAGTCCCGGGACAAAGGTACCAGGGTTTGAAAGTCCACTAACAGACCTGCAGCTCATAATGTACTAAAATGTGCAAGGTGCCCAATAATCTGGACTGTGACTCGCTCTTCTGACTGGTGGGGAAATGGTGGAGGCTTCATCACCAGATCAGGAAGATATGCTCGATGATAGTTCTTCCTGCTCATAGAAACATAGAAGATAGAATGAGACCATTCAGCCCTTCAAGCCTGTGCTGTCAGTATGATAATTATACCTGGCCCTCCATCTCTGACCATCTTCCTGCTCTGTCCCCAGTCAAGGATCCAGAGGGAATAGGAGACTTGGCCTGTACCTTTAACAGACTGTTCTCGCCTAATCAATCCAGCCAGGATGCACACACAGTTTGTGGGACGACCTTCCAAACATTGGCTCAGATACTGCCGAGCGTTGTAAACTCCCGTACCTGAAATCAAGAATAAACCTGGGTCCGCTGACTCTCACTTCCTCAGAAGCTCAAGTCTAGTCTCCTCCCTCAGCACAGATGCCAGCATCTTCACCCAGAAAACATTCACCCCCTGGGCCACATGCTGGCCCATGTGATCTACCCTGAACAATACCGTGAATTCATGGCTGGTCCTTTTAGAGTGATGTCCGTTTCGTCCGAGATCTGGTCCAACATCCTCAGAGGGTTGGTCCACTGATTTCCTCTCCCCCTTCAACCAGGAGAAGATGCTCAAAGGGGTAGGCAAAGAATACCTTTACTGGACTCTCGACTCATTCAACTGCCCCGGGATTTATTTCTATACATTGCCACCGAACAGGTCCCTCGGTATTCTGCTGAAATAATTAAACTAGCAATTAAATCAACTCTTTCTTTCTGCCAACACAATGTCCATATCCCTCTCTGCTTACTCATGTGCCTACCATATTCCAGGCATCACCTACTTTGTGTTAAAAACTCTGCACAACTTCTTTCAACTCCTCCCTACCCGCACCCACACACAATAAATACATTAAATGCACACCTTCCTGTATTAGACATTTGGACCCTGGAGAAACATACCAGCTCCCTGCTCTATCTATGCCCTTCTAACCTTATCAACTTTTACCAGGCCTTCACTCAGCCTCTGCCACTCCAAAGAAAATAACCAAAGTTTGTGCAACCTCTCCCTGCCACGCACTCCCTCCAATCCAGGCAGCAGCACGGCAAATCTCTTCAGCATCCTCTCCTAAGCCTCATATCATTCCCAGACTAGAGCCACCAGAGCTGAATGCAATACTCCTGTTGCAGCCGAACCAGAACTTTACACAGCTGGTAAACTGATCAGTTGATGTATTAATGTCGCATTAACTGAGTTCCAACAAAAAACTTTGTTATGCATGTCACCCTACAGATCATTTCACTACAACAGTGCATTGAGGTCACGGGAGGGAAAACAATAACAGATTGCAGAATAACATTAAAAATATCATGCACTGACCGGCAGACAATAAAGCACAAGGTCAAATTAGGTTGATCGTCAGATCAAGACTCCATGTTAAAATTTCCTTAATCTTAAACTCAATTCCTCAAAGGCAAGGCAAGCACTCCAATTGCTTTCTTTACCACCCCATTAACCCGTGGAGACTCTTTCAGGGAACAATGGACATAGACCCCAAGATCCTTCTGAATATCGGCATTGTTAAGGGTCCTGCCATTAACTGTGTGCTGTCCATTTACATTCGATGTGCCAAAGTGAAATGCCTCATACTTGAATTTCCAGCATCTGCAGAATCCCTGTTGTTTGCCTCATACTTCGCCGGATTAAACTGCACCTGACATCGTCCTGTCCATATCTGCTACCAATTAACAATTTGTTGGGTTTTGCACATTGAATATTTATCTATCTTGTTTTGTGTGTTTTTTTCACTGATTGTGTTGTGTTTCTTTGTTTTTGCTGTTAATGTCCGTAAGAAAATAAATCTCAGGGTTGTTTATGAGGACATATATGTACATTGATAATAAATTTAATTTGGGTTTGAATTTGAAATTTCATTTATATTCTGGTGTAAACTTTGGCAATCTTTTACACTATCCATAACAATACCAATCTTTTTTAGAATGATCTGCGAACTTACTAACCCACTCATCTACGTTTTAGAACATAGAACAGTACAGTACAGCACAGGCCCTTCGGCCCACAATGTTGTGCCGACCCTCAAACCCTGCCTCCCATATAATCCCCCACCTTAAATTCCTCCATAAACCTGCCTAGTAGTCTCTTAAATTTCACTAGTGTGTCTGCCTCCACCACTGACTCAGGCAGTGCATTCCACGCACCAACCACTCCCTGAGTAAAAAACCTTCCTCTAATATCCCCCTTGAACTTCCCACCCCTTACCTTAAAGCCATGTCCTCTTGTATTGAGCAGTGGTGCCCTGTGGAAGAGGTGCTGGCTGTCCACTCTATCTGATCCTCTTAATATCTTGTATTCCTCTATCGTGTCTCCTCTCATCCTCCTGTTCTCCAAAGAGTAAAGCCCTAGCACCCTTAAACTCTGACCATAATCCATAATCTCTAAACCAGGCAGCTTCCTGGTAAATCTCCTCTGTACCCTTTCCAATGTATCCACATCCTTCCTATAATGAAGCAACCAGAACTGGGCACAGTACTCCAAGTGTGGCCGAACCAGAGATTTATAGAGCTGCATCATTACCTCGCGACTCTTAAACTCTGTCCCTCAATTTATGAAAGCTAACACCCGATAAGCTTTCTTAACTACCCTATCTACCTGTGAGGCAACTTTCAGGGACCTGTGGACATGTACCCCCAGATCCCTCTGCTCCTCCACACTACCAAGTATCCTGCCATTTACTTTGTACTCTGCCTTGGAGTTTGTCCTTCCAAAGTGTACCACCTCACACTTCTCCGGGTTGAACTCCATCTGCCACTTCTCAGCCCACTTCTGCATCCTATCAATGTCTCTCTGCAATCTTTGACAATCCTCTACCTTATCTACAACACCACCAACCTTTGTGTCATCTGCAAACTTGTCAACCCACCCTTCTACCCCAACATCCAGGTCGTTAATAAAAATCACGAAAAGTAGAGGTCCCAGAACAGATCCTTGTGGGACACCACTAGTCACAATCCTCCAATCCAAATGTACTCCCTCCACCACGACCCTCTGCCTTCTGCAGGCAAGCCAATTCTGAATCCACCAGGCCAAACTTCCCTGGATCCCATGCCTTCTGACTTTCTGAATAAGCCTACTATGTGGAACCTTGTCAAATGCCTTACTAAAATCCATATAGATCACATCCACTGCACTACCCTCATCTATATGCCTGGTCACCTCCTCAAAGAACTCTATCAGGCTTGTTAGACACGATCTGCCCTTCACAAAGCCATGCTGACTGTCCCTGATCAGACTATGATTCTCTAAATGCCCATAGATCCTATTTCTACAGATCTTTTCCAACAGCTTTCCCACCACTGACATAAGGCTCACTGCTCTATAATTACCTGGACTATCCCTACTACCTTTTTTGAACAAGGGGACAACATTCGCCTCCCTCCAATCCTCTGGTACCATTCCCTTGGACAATGAGGACATAAAGATCCTAGCCAGAGTCTCAGCAATCTCTTCCCTTGCCTCGTGGAGCAGCCTGGAGAATATTCCATCAGGCCTGGGGACTTATCTGTCCTAATGTATTTTAACAACTCCAGCACCTCCTCTCCCTTAATATCAACATGCTCCAGAACGTCAACCTCACTCATATTGTCCTCACGGTCATCAAGTTCCCTCTCATTGGAGGATACTGAAGAGAAGTATTCATTGAGGACCTCGCTCACTTCCACAGCCTCCATCCACATCTTCCCACCTTTATCTCTAATCGGTCCTACCTTCACTCCTGTCATCCTTTTGTTCTTCACATAATTGAAAAATGCCTTGGGGTTTTCCTTTACCCTGCTCACCAAGGCCTTCTCATGCCCCCTTCTTGCTCTTCTCAGCCCCTTCTTAAACTCCTTTCTTGCAACCCTATATTCCTCAATAGACCCATCTGATCCTTGCTTCCTAAACCTCATGTATGCTGCCTTCTTCCACCTGACTAGATTTTCCATCTCACTTGTCACCCATGGTTCCTTCACCCTGCCATTCTTTATCTTCCTCACCGGGACAAATTTATCCTTAACATCCTGCAAGAGATCCCTAAACATCGACGAGATGTCCATAGTACATTTCCCTGCATAAACATCATCCCAATTCACACCTGCAAGTTCTAGCCTTGTAGCCTCATAATTTGCCCTTTCCTAATTAAAAATTTTCCTGTCCTCTCTGATTCTGTCTTTTTCCATGATAATGCTGAAGGCCAGGTGGCGGTGGTCACTGTCCCCCAGATGCTCACCCACTGAGTGATCTGTGACCTGACCTGGTTCGTTACCTAATACTAGATCTAGCATGGTATTTCCCCTAGTCAGCCTGTCAACATACTGTGACAGGAATCCGTCCTGGACACACTTACCAAACTCTGCCCCATCTAAACCCTTGGAACTAATCAGCTGGCAATGAATGTTAGGGAAGTTAAAGTCAACCATGTTAACAACCCTGTTATTTTTGCACCTTACCAAAATCTGCCTCCCAATCTGCTCGGTATCTCTGCTGCTATCAGGGGGCCTATAGAATACACCCAATAGTCTAACTGCTCCTTTCCTGTTCCTGACTTCCACCCATACTGACTCAAAGGAGGATTCTGCTACATTACCAACCCTTTCTGTAGATGTAATAGTATCCCTGACCAGTAATGCCACACCCCTCCCCTTTTTCCCCAGCTCTATCCCTTTTAAAGCATTGAAATCCAGGAATATTGAGAATCCATTCCTGTCCTGGTGCCCGCTAAGTCTCTGTAATAGCCACTACATCATAATTTCATGTATGTATCAAAGTCATATCTATATATCATGAACAACTGAGGTCCAAGCTTTGATCCCTGTGGAATTCACTGGCTACAGACCTCCAGTCAGAATAACACCCCTCTACCACTACTAACTGTCTTCTATGATCAAGTTGACTTCCAATCCAATCGAATCGCCTGGGTCTGTACTCGCTGGAATTCAGCAGAATGAGAGGATATCTCATAGAAACGTATAAAATTAATAAAGGATAGATAAGATAGAGGCAGAAGAGTTGTTTCCACTTAAAGGTGGGACTAGAACTAGGGTACGTAGCCTCAAGATTCGAGGGAGTAGATTTAGGACGGAGATGAGGAGAACTGCTTTTCCCAGAAGGTGGTGAATCTGTGGAATTCTCTGCTCAAATATACTTAAGACAAGGTTGGATAGATTTTTGCAACCCTGCTGAAAAAAGGCGGTACTGTTGTAGAATTGGAAATGGAAAGGAATGGAGAAGAAACAGAAATATGATGAGGAAGGTTAAGGGGGAGGGGAGGGCAGGGAGGGAGAAGAGTGCAGAGGAATGGAAAAGAGTGGACCGGGGACAGAAAGAGAAATATTCCAGAACTAACACTTACCCAGAAGAGGCAGGCAGCTGCTCATGTTGCCGAGACCCATTCTCTACACACCTCGTCAGTTGTCACTGTGAGCTCTGGGTTTTATACTCTGTATAATCTCACCAGCACTCTGACTCAACAATGGAGAAGGAAATGAAACTCTTTTCCTGAAATTGTCTAAAAGCAAGAGTCCTGATAAAAGTCTCAGCCCAAAACATTAACTCCTTATTCCACTCCATAAATGCTGAGTTCCTCCTGTGTGTGTGTGTGTGTGTGTGTGTTTGACTGCATTTTCAGCACCTGCAGAATCTCTTGTGTAAAGTTGGGCATTGTGGAGTTGTGGCCCAACTATCAGTCAATTCCAAACACCTGTTCAGGATCTGTGCACCAAGTCAACACTCTCTGTCCCAGTGAATAGATCAGTGTGAGCAGGGTGGACTCGTTAATTAGCAGCCACAGGAATTTATCTGTCACTCAGGAGTGGAGGTTCACAATAACAGAACAAGTGAGAACAAGTAAACACAAGAGATTTGGCAAATGCTGGAGATCTTGAGCAAAGACACGAAGCATGCTGGAGGAATTTAGAAAGTCAGGCAACATCTTTGCAGGGGACTAAACAACCGATGTTTCAAATCAGAATCCGGTTTCATATCACCAGTATAAGTCATGAAACTTGTTGTCTTTACCGCAGCAGTACAATGCAATACATAGTAATAGAAAAAAAATCATGAATTACAGTAAGTACATATACTGTATATAATTGAATGGTTAAATTAAATAAGTAGAGCAAAATTAAAAATAAAAACAGTAGTGAGGTAATGTTCATGGTTCAATGGCCATTCTGAAAGCTATGTCAGAAGGGAGGAAGCTATTTCTGAATTGTTGACTGTTTGCCTTCAGGCTTCTGTACCTCCTTCCTGATGGTAGCAATGAGAACAAGGCATGACCTGGGGGTCATTATGATGGATGCCACCTTTTTGAGGCATCTCTCTTGGGAGATGTCATGGATACTACGGAGGCCATTGCTCATGTTGGAGCTGACTGAGTTTATAACTTCCTGCAGTTATTTTGATCCTGTGAACTAGCTCCCCAACCCCCATACTTGATGGTGATGAACCCAGTTAAAATGCTCTCCACAGTACAGCTATAGCAATCTATGAACGTCTCTGATGACATACCAAATATTTGGTCCAGGACAGATCCTCAGAGAGATTGACAACCAGGAACTTAAAATTATTCACACTTTTCATTTCTGAGCCCTCAATGAGGACGTGTGTGTTAGCTCACCTTACCCTTTCTCAAGCCCACAATCAGTTCCTTGATCTTACTGACATTGAGAGCAAGGTTGTTGCTGTGACACCACTCAAATTGCTGATAAAACTCACTCTTGTACGCCTTCTCATCACCATCTGAAATTCTGCGAACAAAAGTCGTATCGTCAGCCCATTTATAGATGGAATTTGTGGTGTGCCCAGCTATACAGACATGGGTGTGGAGAGAGTCGGCCAGTCGGCTAAGCGTTCATTCCCGTGGTGCGCCAGTGTTGATTGTCAGCGAGTTGGAGATGTTATTTCTGATCTGCACAGATTGTGGTCTTCCAGTTAGGAAGTCGAGGATCCATTTGCAGAGGGAGGTACAGAGGCCCGGGTTCTGGTGATTTTTGATCAGAACAATGGGAGCAGTTGTGTTAAAAACTGAGCTGTAGTCAGTAAACAACATCCTGTCATAGGTATTTGTATTGAACAGTAGGTCTAAGGCTGCATGAGGAGCCAATGAGATCACATCCACCGTAGAACTATTGTGGCGATAGGCAAATTGCACTGGGTCCAGGGCGTTGCTGGGACGGGAGTTCATTGTAGCAATAACTAACCTCTCAAAGCACTTCATCACTATATGTGTGAGTGCTACTGGACGATAGTCGTTAACGCAGCTCACCTTGATTTTCTTGGGCACTGGTATAATTGTTGCCCTTTAAAACAGGTGGGAACTTCTGACTGTAGCAATTGGAGATTGAAAAACTCTCCCAATCGGCCCAAGATCCTTCATCAGGTCTGGGAATGAAGGGGGAAGAAGCCAGAATAAGAAGGTGGGGGAGGAGGATGAACTCACAAGCTGGGAAAGGTAAAGCATGGAAGAAAGGGAAGGAAGACAGGGAGAAGAGGGAGGGATGTGCAGGTGAGGAGAAGGGGCAAGTGGGTAACCAGAATGGAAAAATAGAGAAGGAGGGATGGGAAGCAAGAGGAGGGGGATAGGTAACTTCATATAATTCCCCCTTCCTCTTTCACTCTTCTTCCATTCCCATAGTTTCTCTCTTACCCTTTTTCTTCTCACCTCCCCATCACCTTCCTCTCATCCCCCTCCATCCAACCCTTACTTCCATGGTCCACTGTCCTCTCCAACCAGATTCTTTCTTCTTTTTCAGCCCCTTACCTCTTCCACCAATTCCCCCACCCATCTTCTTACTTCATCCCAACTACTCACCTTCACCTTCACCTGGTCTCACCTATCACCTGCCAGCTTGTTTCCCATCCCCACCCCTCCCCCACATTCTTGGTAATGCCCCTTTTCTTTCCAGTCCAGGAGAGGGTCTCAACTCAAAATATCGACTGTCTATTCCCCTCCATACCTGACCTGCTGAGTTTCAGTAATGAGTTCCAGCTGCTGGAACGATTCAAACTGTGGGAGGAGTTTCCAAATGGAAGTCCTGAATGAGTTTTATTTGTTTGACTGACATTTGGCCTTATGCTGCTATAATGACCATAACATTGAGGGCTTACCGAGAAAACATCCTTCCACAAATGAAGGCTATGGTCACCACCCAGTCCAAATAACATACAGTAAGCAATTAATTTTGTTCCTGCTACTCTAAAACCATTGTGAGAAGGATGTTGAAGAGATAAGCAACAAATTTACAGAAACTGGGCTCAAGGCTTGGGCTGATGTTTAGATCAGTTCTGGACAGTGAGAACACAGGATATGGTGTGAATGGGGAGTGAGGACATTAGAGTACTGTGGAAAACACTTTAACAGCATCCACATCTCCCACTGACTGCTCCTACCCTTCAAAGAGCTGCTGCTGGGAGGGCTTGCTGGAAAATGACTGCATCCAGGGCAGGAGGTGCCACTCTCACACTGTTAGCTGCTAAAAGTTTGTTATCACTCAGGAAACTACACGTATGCACCAACATCCATGTATGGAGGGGAAGTGGTGGAGAAAATCTGCAGCCTGCATTTTGCCTCTGGGGACAGCAAGGAGCGATGTTGTGTTGGATCCATCTTGTTTATATTTTTTGTCCAATCACCTACACCCAGTGGCCACTTTATGAGTTACCTCCTGTACACAATAAAGTGGCCACGAAATGTATGTTCTTGGTCTTCTGCTGCTGTAGCACACTCACTTCACATAAAATGTGTTCTGCATTCAGAGATGCTCTTCTGCACCTTTTGACCCTGTCTGCATGCTTTTATGCATTGAGTTGCTGCCACATGATTGGTGGATTAGATATTGACATTAACGAGCAGGTATACAGGTATAGCTAATAAAATGGCCACTGAGTGTGGGTCCCGTACTGGTGGACAGCTTCACCATGGGGAAATAGTTTTGTACTTTCTGCCCTCATTATGCCACCTGTGGAGTTCCAGTTAAAATCAGATCAGACGTGATCCCATTGATGGTGGGTCAGGTTTGAGGAACTGATTTTCAATGCAGTTTCCTGATGGTGAGAAAGTGCAACGATCAACAGCGTTTGCAGTGTTGGATTGGACCGGGGCATCACAGTAACACAACACTATCACAGCTCGGGGTGACAGAGTTCAGAGTTCAATTCCATTGCTGTCTGTACATTGTCCCTGTGGGTTTCCCCATTCTGATTCAGACTATGCTGTGGGTGCTGGGCACGAACAGTTGGTCAGATGCGTGTGGCAGCTGCTCACATTTTTCAGTCAGCAGCTCCTTCCTGCCCGAAAGGAAGTACAGAATGTTAGACCATGAGCCTCTCAGTCTCTATCTGGCTGTCTGCCATTTTCACTTTCTTCTAGGGGTTCGCCATTTCACAATGTTCATTGACCACAAACCCCTCGTGCATGCGATGGCCAAAATATCAGACCCTTGGTCTGCAAGTCAGCAACACCACCTGGACTACATATCAGAGTTCACAACTGATATACAACATATCAAGGGGAAAAATAATGCCGTAGCTGATTGCCTGTCATGGTCAGCTATTGAGCCCATACACATAGGGGTTGATTATGCCGGCATGGCAGCCAAACAAGCTACTGACCCCAAGCTCTAGGCTTAGTAAACAACAGTCACAGGCTGTGGTTTGCTGACATTAGGTTCGGGGAAGCAGAGGATTCTCTCCTGTGCAATATCTCAACCAGTCACCCTCGCCCCACTGTGCCGACAAACTAGAGACGGACTGTTTTTGACTTCATACATGGCCTCTCATGTACGGGCCGGAAGGCCTCACAGAAACTGTTTGCACTAAAGTTTGTGTGGCATGGCCTTCGGAAGGATGTACGTGATTGGACTGCAGCCCATGGGCAATAATTAACCATCGTGTTCAAGTGCCATTGGCATGGTCTGAGGTTCCTGAGCAACATTTGACCATGTCAATGTGGACCTTGTTGGTCCGCTTTCCCCATCCCATGGTTTCACATCCCTCCTTACCGCGGTGGATCGCACCACGAGGTAGACAGGGGTCATCTCTCCAGCATCGACAACGGCCACAGACGTGGCTCAGGCTTTCGTCAGACCCTGGGTCGCTCGGTTTGGTACACCGTCTGATATTTCCTCTGACCTCTATCCCCAACTCATATCAAACCTCTGGGCTGCAATGACCCAGAACCTCGGGGTGAGGTTACATCACACCACAGTGTATCAATGCAGTCCAATGGCCTTCCCGAGCAGTTTCACCTCTGCTTAAAGGCTGTTCTGAGGGCCTCCCCGATGGATGAGTGTTGGCATCATCATCTCCCGTGGATCCTGCTGGGGCTCAGAACAGCTCTACAAGAGAAGCTGCAGTCATCCTCTGCTGAGTTGGTACCCGGGCAGCCATTACGAGTGCCTGGTGATTTCATTCCTGACACAGTGACTGTCTGGTCAGACTCTCAACAACAGTAAATTCAATTCCTCTGTACCTATTCCTGCCTCCCTCATGGTGTACAGCACTCTTGGGTTCCTGGTGACCCACATTCCATCTCATTTGTTTTTGTCCTCCATGAGGCCACCGACATCTTCTGAGGCCCCCTTACGATACTCAACACACCTGCGGTTCCTCCACCCCTGGAACATGGGATCCGAGCCGGGCGGCTCATCCGATCTCCGGACAGGCTCACAATGCCAGTTTTAGTGAATTCTGAGGGGGACTGTGTACGACAATGTAATTGGTGGAAACATACAGAAATCACAACTACTGACGATTAGTTGGGATTCACTTTAAGAGGTTGTTCTGACGTGATGACATATTACATGGAATTTTGTCACCGCACTTTGTGTTCAGTGTTTTAGGGTACAATACATGAATTGTTACCGTTTTTCATAAACGTAAAACACCTCACATTGTTTTATTTGTGGAAATACAGTGGCCACTTTATTAGGTACAGGAGGCAAAGAATAACGTGGCCATTCAGTGTATTATTGCTGTGTATACTGGTAGATCTGTGGGCTTCTTACAGACAAGGAACTTTATTGCAGCCTGTATATAACAACAGGATAAGTTAAACTAAACTAGAGGCAGATACATTAGGGAATTTTAAGCAACTCTTAGACAGGCATGTGGATGATAGAAAAATGGAGGGTTATGTTGGGAGGAATTGGTGAGTTTGATCTTAGGGAAAGTTGAAGGGTCAGCACAACATTGTGGGCTGAAAGGCTTGTACTATGTTGTATTGTTCTATGTTCTAACCTATTTGGAAGTGCTCAAGTATCCCTGGCATTTGTGTGTTTCACTGAGCCTCATCGTTAAGGTCTTGATCACAATCTAATGGGCAGGCCTGATTCACTGGTGTAGGGTCCTGTGCAGCCGATGTTGCTGTTGGTGCAGGTGGAAGGGTTTCAGGGACCTTGACAGAACAATCTGTGTTTTAATGAGCATTATTTCAGGGAAGTGGATTCTTACAGAACAAAGTCTGGTTGCCAAGTTTCACAAAATTCCTGCAGATTTCCTGTGGATTCCCTGTCTACCCCACCCTCACGTCCTTCAACAGGGCAAGGGGGTGAACCAGTTATAAAGGGGTATAGGAGCATTCTAACTGGTTGCATCACTGTCTGGTTTGGAGGGGCAACTATACAGCACTGGAAAAAGCTGCAGAAGGTTCACACTCAGCCAGCTCTATCATCAGAATCTGGTTTATTATCACCGCATGTGACGTGAAATTTGTTAACATAGCAGCAGCAGTTCAATGTAATACATAATATAGAAGAGAGAGAGAAAAAAAAAAATAAATAAGTAAATCAATTACAGTATACATATATTGAATAGATTAAAAAAGTGCAAAAAACAGGAATATGTTATATTAAAAAAAGTGAGGTAGTGTCCAAGGGTTCAATGTCTATTTAGGAATTGAATGGCAGAAGGGAAGAAGCTGTTCCTGAATCGCTGAGTTTGTGCCTTCCGGCTTCTGTACCTCCTACCTGATGATAACAGTGAGAAAAGGGCATGACCTGAGTGCTGGAGATACTTAATAATGGACGCTGCCTTTCTGAGACACCGCTCCTTGAAGATGTCCTGGGTACTTTGTAGGCTAGTACTCAAGATGGAGCCGACTAAATTTACAACCCTCTATAGCTTCTTTTGATCCTGTGCAGTAGCTCCCCCATACCAGACAATGATGCAGCCTGTCAGAATGCTCTCCATGGTACATCTATGGAAGTTTTTGAGTGTATTTGTTGACATACCAAATCTCTTCAAACTCCTAATGAAGTATAGCTGCTGTCTTGCCTTCTTTATAACGATATCAATATGTTGGGACCAGGTTAGATCTTCAGAGATCTTGACACCCAGGAACTTGAAACTGCTCACTCTCTCCACTTCAATTCCCTCTATGAGGATTGATATGTGTTCCTTCGTCTTACCCTTCCTGAAGTCCACAATCAGCTCTTTCGTCGTACTGACGTTGAGTGCCAGGTTGTTGCTGTGGCACCATTTCACTAGTTGACACATCTCATTCTTGTATGCCCTCTCACCACCTGAGATTCTACCAAAAATGGTTGTATCATCAGCAGATTTATAGATGATATTTGAGTTATGCCTAGCCATACAGTCATGGGTATGTAGAGAGTAGAGCAGTGGGCTAAGCACACACCCCTGAGGTGCCCCAGTGTTGATCGTCAGCGAGGAGGAGATGTTACCACCAATCCGCTCAGATTGTGGTCTTCCTGTTAGGAAGTCGAGGATCCAATTGCAGAGGGAGGTACAGAGGTCCAGGTTCTGCAACTTCTCAATCAGGATTGTGGGAATGACGGTATTAAATGCAGAGCTTTAGTCGATGAACACCATCGTACCATTGGTGTTTGTGTTGTCCAGGTGGGCTAAAGCCATGTGGAGAGCTATTGAGACTGTGTCTGCCATTGACCTATTGTGGCGATAGGCAAATAGTCATAGTCATCATCATAGTCATAGTCATACTTTATTGATCCCGACGGAAATTGATTTTCCTTACAGTTGCCCCAACCAAGAATAGAGTATAAATATAGCAATATAAAACCATAAATAATTAAATAGTAATATGTAAATTATGCCAGGAGATAAGTCCAGGACCAGCCTATTGGCTCAGGGTGTCTGACCCTCCAAGGGAGGAGTTGTAAGGTTTGATGGCCACAGGCAGGAATGACCTCCTATGACACTCAGTGCAATGGGTCCAGGTCCTGGCTGAGGCACGAGTTCAGTCTGGTCATGACAAACCACTCAAAGCATTTCACCACTCTCGATGTATGTGCTACTGGGTGATGAGCACTATCCTCCCCGGTATCGAGGACAACTTCAAAAGATGATGCCTCAAGAAGGCAGCATTTGTCATTAGGAACCGTATCACCCAGGAACAGCTTCGTCCTCTCCACATTGAATTTCCGAACAGACAATCAACCAACCCATGAACACCTCCTCAGTATCTTTGTTCAGATTTATTATTGTAATTTACAGTTTTCAATGTATTGCACTGCATTGCTGCTGAAAAACAACAAATTGCATGACATAGGGCAGTGATGTTAACCTAATTCTGAATAAAGACACACACACAGAGTAAAGATTAAATAGATAAGAAACACAAGGAAATCTGCAGTTGCTGGAAATCCACACAAAATGCTGGAGGAACTCAGCAGGCCTGGCAGCATCTCTGGAAACGAGTAAACAGTTGACATTTTGGGCTGAGACCTTCCCCTCCCCCCCAACTTCTTACTCTGACTTCCTGCCTTTGTTTCTCATCCTGATGACTCTGGCTGGTCTACTGCATTCCTCCAGCATTTGGTGTGTGTTGCTTTAAATAGATTAGAGCTGTGTTCTTTAGGGTTTAGAGAAATTGTAGGGATCTCATTGAAACATACCAATTCTTATTGCTAGAGAGCCTGCATGATGATGGGGTAAGTTCAGAGGAGATATATGGGAAAAGTTATTTTATACAGAGAGTTGTGGGTGGTGCTGGGGTGGTGGTGGAGGCATATACTGTACGACAGAGGTGTTTCAGAAGCTCTTAAATAGGCATATGAATGTGCCGAGGATGGAGGGATATGGACGTTGTGTAGGCACAGTAGTGTAGTGGTTAGGACAACACTTTTCAGTACAGGTGACCCAGGTTCAATTCCGGCTGCTGCCTGTAAGGGGTTTATACATTCATCCCATGAACATGTTCATTTCCTCCTGGTGCTCTGGTTTCCTCCCACAGTCCAAAGTCGTACCAGTTGGTGGGTTAGTTGGTCACTGTAAATTTTTGTGTGATTAGGCTCGGATTAAGTCAGGGAATTGCTGGGCAGTGCAGCTCGAAGGGCCAGAATGGTCTATTCCACGCTGCATCTCAATAATAATAAATAAAAGAAGGAATTAGGTTAGTTAGGCATTTCCCTAGTTTATCAGTTCAGTACAACATGTGGGCTGAATGGCCTGTTCCTGTGCTGTACTGATCCTATAATACTTTCTGCCCGTTACACCGCTGGCATTTAGGGCAGCAATGAAGTTCCTCCGTCTGTCTGTGTAGAAGGTTTCTTCATTGCTGTTTCTGTAACAATTGTTTTCTTACCAGTCAGGGTGGTTAGTCCAGAGTTTAACCCCCGAACATGGAGAACCAGTGAAACAACTCTTCATCTGGCCTCTACCCTTTGACCTGTTTAGCATGGGTAGCCCTACGAGCACAATGTCCTGACTCCACCCAACGTTGCTCTCAGAATCATTGAGGCACACGAGTCTCCAAACCACAACCAGGTTGTGCTCCTCTTGGAGGATGTTACTATCGGTTCCAACAGAAATAGTGTGAAAGTAGAGGATGAGCCATGATGTGGATGAACGGAGGAGCAGATCTGAAGGGTCGGATGTCCTGTGCCTGCTCTTTATTCTTCTCCTCTTCTAACCCAGCTGATCAGAACTGGGACAGGATTGTTCATTGGGCTTGAACTGGGTGGAAGGTGGGAATTGAAATTCCACGGGCTCCTGTGTTCCACACTGTGAGAACAGGTTTGAATGGGAGAAGCCAAAACTGAGATAAGGACATTATCAGATCAGCAGGATTCGATGATCTTCATGGCTTACACAGTGGTAATGTTCATCCATTTTAAAATAATTTTTGGCAGCACCCTTTCTGTGTGAGACAAGTAGCACCCAGTGTTGACCGTGCCCCAAAATCACATGTTACTGCAGCTGGTAGAGCTTCTACCTCACATCTCCGGTGATCCAGGTTCGATCCTTACCTCAGGAACTGTCTGTATGGAGTTTGAGTTTGTTACCTCCCCTTGGCAGAAGCTGGTAGATCTAGCCCAGCCAATCAGATGCCAGGACGTCACCACCATGGAGTTCTGACACAGGAAAGCAGCATTCATCAACTATGACCTCCACCATCCAGGCCAGGCTCTCGTCCCACTACTGTGTTGGGATCCTGAGTTATCCCTTATGAACTGTGCTTTTAAAAAGAGAGAGAGTGCATACAGCACAAACACCTTGTTATTAAGAGAGAGGCAAAGATTGCTCATGGTTTGTTTGGAATTTCTGCAAGGACACTGCCAGCTTCTGAGTTCCTACAGAGGGAGAAGGGAGGAGCTACTTGATGGACAGCTGGTGTTCAGCATGCTAACACAAATAGAAGGTTAGCTGGTAGACAGACAGACTCATGATTTTGGACACTGGATGAGCTTTTTTGTGCCCACCGAAAGGTGGGTTTTTAGAGGATCAATCAGAAGAATCGATCAGAAGCTCTCGCAGTGTGGAAAAGGTGTGATCGGTGGGAAGTTATTAGCGTGTCCAACCTTCGCCTGGGTTGATATCTCCACCACATAAAACGGTCCTCTTGTTGTGGTCACAACCGGTGACTTCTAAAGGATTTTGGAGGACAACAGGAAGATTGACAGCATCGGCTTACTCGGACAACCACAACATCTCTCTCTCTCTATCACCACTCAACTCAATCCCACGAACTGAACTGAAATTTACCTATCATCGTCAGGCTGCATCTATTTACTTCCAGGCTTGAAGAAGCTTGGTCTTTTATATTTTCACACTGATATAATATAATCATTGCTAACCTGCTTGGTTTATCTGATGTTATATTACTGTATTGCGTAGTTACTAATAAAATAGCATTAGTTAATAACAGTACCAGACTCCAAGGCGTTTTCCATTTCTGCTGGTTCTCTAACGCGTCACGGGGTCTGTGACAAAATTGGGGTCTGCGTCCGGGATATGAACGAATTGGTGGGAGCCATTCTAAAAATTGGTTGGGGTGGGGGGGAATCCCTTTTGATTTGGTTGTGTGGAAAAACAGCTGAAATGGATGTTAGGAAATTTCTGGCATCCGCAAACCCTGTGGCTTTGAAGAGAGCTAGAAAGGATGAGTTGCGGAAAATTGTTGAGGAACTGGAACTTAAGACGGTGAAGAAGGATATGACTAAGGTAGAAATTCAAAGAAAAATAGTTGAATATTATATTTCGATGAAGCAATTTACTGAGGATGTGTTGAAAATGTTCGTGGAAGGTAAACCTACTGAGGCTGAGTTTCAGCTTCAGTTGGCAGAATTAAAGATGGAGCATGAATTGCAATTAAAACGGCTCGAGGCTGAGGAGGCAGAAAAGCGGAGACAGTTCGAGAGGGAGATGTGGCAGCTGGGATGTCCAGTGTTGGACCCTGCTGATTTTTACAGCTTGAAAGAGCTGGTGTTGATTGAAGCATTTAAGAAGTGTGTTCCTGATGATGTAAGGGCATACCTAGATGAATAGGATGCCGCTACCTTGCGGGAGTCTGCTAGATAAGCAGACAGGTTTGTTTTCACCCACAAGGTTGAGTTTACTCCAGATGAGAGTTTCCCAGAAAGTAGCAGGGAAGATCAGTGTAACCTTGAATTTGAAACTGGGACAAATGATGAAAGCCCAGAAGAGGCAGCTGTCCCGATTGCCTGTTTTCAGGTTGTTGAAGTACCTGTGGATTCATGGGGTACTGAACCTAATGTTGAAGCTCAGTTAAGGTCTGAGGTGTCTGACTCACTTGGAAAGGAATGTAGTCCTTTTGTGTCAGATGGTCTTGGTTCATTGAATAAGGGGTTAACCTTGGTACCAGTGGAAATTGAGGATTCTCAGTCACTTGTATTAACCATGTAACCATATAACAATTACAGCATGGAAACAGGTCATCTTGGCCCTTCTAGTCCGTGCCGAACTCTTACTCTCACCCAGTCCCACCGACCTGCACTCAGCCCATAACCCTCCATTGTTCTAAAAGTTAGCGATGAGATGAAAACTCATGAGGTAAATGTTACTGCAGATATTGAGAAAAGTGTTGTTTCTGGACTTTGGAATAAAGTACTTGTGAAGTTTGGATTAGTTTCGCGACCTTTGACCCTGTTTTCAGGACAATGGCCTGTGTTACATACCTCATGGATATCTTGTGACTGTCTTATGAGGATAATGTAATGGTCTTGTGGAGGTCACATGATGACCTATTCTCACCAGGTATATATGCAGTTTTTTTTTGTTTTCCAGTTAGAACGTTAGCCAGATACTCCGCTCCGCTGCGTATTTGCTTTATGACGCAGTTTTGATTTAAAACGAAGTGTTACGTTCTATTGTAAGGTACAACAGTCTTGGGCCAGCAATTTAATCAATCGCTGCCAGGTTTGTTGATGTATCTTTTCAGTAGTATTGGAGAGTGAAGACGGGAACATGAAGGAGTCGTTCGACGGTTGAAAGGATCAACCATTATTGAATTCGTTCAAGAAACAGTGATCTGCATGAGATAGCCTCTGCTAAAAGTGGCAGAAAAGGCTGTGCAGGATCTAGTATCCAGAGGGAAAGATCAGTGCCTTTAAACTGTTTTATTTCAGTCGTCATGAATCCTGCGGACAAGGCATATGCAGCTGGTGTGACGTCGTGTCTTCGAGGTATTCTTTACTTCAGGAAATTCTCTGCTAATTGACTGTATAAATCTCTTGGACTTTCGAAATTACCATTCTAAGAACTGTGTTTGAATTTACCGCTTTAAGAACTGCTTTCACATTTATCGCTTTAAGAACTAGTACTGAGTGGTGGCTTGTTAAATGGCCGCAAAGCAGTTAACTTCTGGTTAAGATTATTTTTTGTTTTTTTTATATATTGAGCAGAGTTCAATAAATGTTTGATTGTTTTATAAAACCTGACTCAATTCAATTCTATATTCATTGTTGCCAGTCACGTGACACCTGCTAATGAAGTATGTGCCACTCTGTCGAATTTTGTTTTAACATTTGGTTGTAAACACCTTCAAGGTTATGAAGTTGCTTTTCACGATGGTGTTGTGGAGAAAAAGGTCTGTTTTGATTTTGAGAAGCTGTTTCCGGGAATTACTATGGAGACAGATCGAGATAAAGGTTGTAGAAATAAAATAAATGGATTGTTTGGGATTTTTCACAATTAAACTTGGTTTTCGTAAGTCTGGTGATAGTGCTAAGTTTAGTAAGCAATGGGGGGGAGGTTGACACCTATTCAAGGTGATGTTTATCCAGCAGTTCAGTTAACGAGCAAGGCAGCTGCTAATGACCCATACAGAAAGGCTGATGTTTACTCTGCCTGCGCAGTCACTCGAAGCATGTCTAAAAAGTCTGCTGATGCAGATACTTCGGGGCAGGGGCATTTTGAGAACCATGATAGCAAAACCAGGAGTTCAAATCAGTATGGTTTGTCACAGACTTCTTTAACTTCCATGTTACAGCAGGATTTGGGTAATAAAGCTGATGAGAGTAAGGTAGATGAGAAAGGTTTGTCCTTGTCTAGAAAGGAATTTATAGAGGAACAGAAGCAAGATTCTGAAATTGTGGTTTTAAGGAAGACAGCTCTCTCCGAGGATGATGTTGATTATGAAGACACGTAGTCCTCTTTTATTGTCACTTAGTAATGCATGCATTAAGAAATGATACATTATTCCCTCCAGTGTGATATCACAAAAACACAAGACAAACCGAGACTGAAAAAACTGACAAGACCACATAATTATAACATATAGTTACAAACAGTGTAACAATAGCATAACTTGATGAAGAAGTCTGTGAGCACAGTAAAGTTCAAAGTTTCTCAAATGTCCCACATCTCACGCAGACGGGAGAAGGAAGAACTCTCCCTGCCATGCCGACCACAATCCGACTCTGAGTCATCCGAAAACTTCGAGCTCTGATCAGCTCTCCGACACCGAGTACTGAGCGCCATCTCTGTCCGAACAATTCGACCTCCTTCTCGGTTGCCAAAAGCAGGCAAGACCGGGGATTTTGAAGCCCACCCTCCGAAAGTTCCTGACCACACACTAACGACAGCAGCGAACGGGCATTTCAGAAATTTCTCCAGATGTTCCTCTGTGCTTTCACGTCCATTCTCCATCAAATCAGAATTGTCCACGGCCCCTATTTAACAGACACGATATCATTTTTCACGGGAGAGCTGCGCACACGCAGGCGCACCACCATCTTCTCCTCCCGCCTTCTTCTTCTCCTGAATGAAATTCAGAAAGAGTCAATAGGATATTATCTTAAGGATGGGGTGATAATGAGGAAGTGGAGACTACCTACTGTGCCTGCAATTGAGGATTGGACTATTGTGCAGCAGGTGTTGGTTATGAAAGTTTACAGGGCTGAGATCCTAAATATGGCTCATAGTATGCCTTCAGGTGGACATTTTGGAGTGAGAAAGACAGTGAACAGGATTATGAAGGAATTCTTCTGGCCTAACTTAAGAACGGATGTTGTGAATTTTTGCAGGACTTGCCATACCTGCCAGGTTCTGGGGAAACCTAATCAGGTTATTCAAGTAGCTCCACTTAAACCGATCCCTGCTTTTGGTGAACATTTTCCTAGGGTCATAGTGGATTGTGTTGGCCCATTGCCAAAGACTGCAACTTGTCATTTTACTTGTTAACAATTAGGTGTGCTGCGTCTAGGTTCCCTGAAGACCTGCCTCTCGGAAATGTCCAGGCCAAGGCTGTGGTAAAAGCACTCATCAATTTCTTCACACTGGTAGGTCTGCCCAAAGAAATTCAATCTGACCAGGGTAGTAACTTTACTTCGAGAACATTCCAGAGGATAGTTGGAGAACTGGGAGCTAAGCACATTGTGTCATCTGCATATCACCCAGAGTCCGAGTGAGCCTTGGAATGGTTCCACTTCACTCTAAAGACCATGATTAAAACATATTGTGTGGAAAATGGAAAAAACTGGGAAGAGGGGGTTACCCTACTCTTATTTGCTGTTAGGGATTCGATTCAACAATCATTGGGGTGTAGTCTGTTTGAGTTTGTTTTTGGTCACAGGCCCAGAGGACCTTTGACCCTACTCAGAGAACAGTGGTCTGGTCCAGAGGTATGTGTCAGTGTACTGGATTATGTTTTGAAATTTCGAGAAAGGCTTAACAAGGCTTGTGACCTTGCAAAGCAGAATTTGCAAAACTCCCAAATTAAAGTGGAACACTGGTTTGATAGGATAGCACCTGTGAGTACTGTTATGAAAACAAATGGAGTCATGGAAGCTGGTAATCAGATACCAGGTAATTTTAACAAGCTGAATATAGTATCAACAAGATTTGAGAATTCCTTTATTTTGAAAAACATTACTGACAAGGTTCATCAGTTGGAGCCTGCACAGCAAAAACAATTGGTAAAATAATTAGCAAGTATAAAGATTTATTCCCTGACATTCCAAGACAGTGCACGGCTGCAGTGCATGAGGTCATTGTAGGCTCAGCCGAGCCGATCAAAAAGCATCCCTACAGAATGAACTTAGAGGAAAATAGAATGGTTGAACAAGAAATTGGAAACAAGAAGGAACAAGGAAAGAGAGTGGTGATTGTATCGATAGAGTGGGAAAGGTTAAATACCTTACAAAGATTGCCCTGTCGAAAGGATATTGGTGTGTTCCTTTGACAGAGAGGGCTAAAGCAGTATCTACATTTGTCACACCTTCTGGGCTGTATGAAGATAATGTTTTACCCTTTGGGATGGAAAAAGCTCCAGGGACATTCCAAAGGATGATGAATTCAGTAAGTCAGGGCTCAGAAAATACAGGGGCTTATATTGATGATCTGGTTGTATGGAATGACACGTGGGAAGAGCTTATTGCAGCTGTAGAAAAACTGTTTGAAAGGCTGTCCAATGCAAATCTTACTGTGAACCTCGCTAAGAGTGAGCTTGGTCATGCTGCTGTCACGTATCTTGGCTATGCAGTAGGCCAGGGGCCAACTGGCTCCTGTACAGGCCAAGGTTCAACCTATTGCTGAGGTTCCCATTCCGATGGGCAAGAAAGCTTTAAGAAGGTTTTTAGGAATGGTTGGGTATTATCGTAAGTTTTGTAAGAACTTTGCTGATATCGCACTCCCCCTAACAAAATTACTAGGGAAGAGTGAAAGATTTGTATGGAGTGACCTTTGCCAGGAGGCATTTGAACGCCTGAAAACCATCCTGTGTTATTATCCTGTGCCCAAAGCACCTGATTTTAATAAACCATTTTTGATCGCGGTAGGCGCTAGTGATGACGCTACCAGGGCAGTATTATTGCGAAAGGATGATAATGAAATTGAACATCCAGTAGCTTATTTCTCAAAGAAATTTAATGTGCACCAGAAAAATTACTCTGCTGTTGAAAAGGAGTTGCTATCACTTATTCTGGCTTTACAGCATTTTGAAGTCTATGTTTGCCCTGCCCAGAAACCATTTGTGGTTTACACGGACCATAATCCATTGGTGTTTTTAACTAAAATGACAGATAAGAATAGAAGGTTATTAAATTGGAGTCTGATCTTGCAAGAATATGACCTGAAAATAAAATATGTAAAAGGTACTGACAACATTATATCTGATTGTTTATCCCAGATGTTAAGTTAGAAGTTGTACATGTTTTGCTCTGTTATCTGATAATCATACATGTATTGTTTCAAACTTTGTGATCTACAGTAAAACTAAAAACTTTACTGCTTCATCAAACTTTTTCCTAGAAGGAGGAAGGTGTGACAGGATCCTGAATTATCCCTTATGAACTGTGCTTACTAATAAAATAGCATTAGTTAATAGCAATACCAAACTCCAAGGTGTTCTCCATTTCTGCTGGCTCTTTAACCCGTCACGGGGTACGTGACACTGCTACATTAGGCAGAAGGTACAGCAGCCATAAGTCCCACACCATCAGGTTCAGGAACAGTAATTACACCTATAACTATCAGGCTCCTGAATTGGTTTGGATAAATTAACTCACCTCAACTCTGAACTGATTCCAGATCCATTCAGACCCACTTTTAAGAACTCAGCAACTTATGTTCTCGGTATTATTTATTTTGATTTCTACAATTTATCCTCTTTAGTGCATTGCTTGTTTGTCAGTCTATGTTTAAGTATAATTTTTCATAAATGCTATTGTATTTATTTTCCTGTAAATGTCTGTGAAAGTTAATCTCAGGGTAGTGTATGGTAACATACACATAATTTAATAATAAATTTACTTTGACTTTTTTGATCATTCATTTCATGAACTTACCAGCAAAACCCTAATCACTCCCTCACCATGACAACACTATGACTCCTTAGCACTGCAGTAAACAGTTTCTCGAAACTTCTAATTATAACATACTGTAATTGTTTAATCTGATGCACAATATGCTACCCAAAACAACAAATTCCACAGCATAAGTCAGTGATAATAAACCTGATTTTGTTTCTTTTCTTTCTTGCATAGTTTGATAATTAATGTTTAATTTATGTTTTTCTTGTGAGTGTTGTGTAACTGATGCAATGTGTCTGTGATATTATTGCAAGTATGTTTTTCATTGCACTTGTCCATACATGAATTGTACACATGACAATAAACTGGACTTTGATGCATTGTGCAACAGAAAATGTGTCAAACCGGTCACCACCCATTTCAATTCTACTCCCCATTCCCATTCCAGCATGTCAGTCCATGGCTTCCTCCACTGCCACAATGAGACCACACTCAGACTGGAGGAGTAACACCTTATATTCTGTCTGGGTAGCCTCCAACCTGATGGCATGAATATCGATTTCTCAAACTTCAGGTAATTGCTTTCCCCTCTCCTACACCATTATCCATTCCCAATTCCCTCTCTCACCTCATCTCCTTAGCTGTCGATCTCCTCCCTCTGGTGTTCCTTCCCCCTTCCCTTTCCTCCATGGTCTTCTGTCCTCTCCTATCAGATTGCCCCTTCTGCAGCCCTTTATCTCTTCTGCCAATCAACTTTTAGCTCTTTCCTTCACCCCTTCCCCTCTCCTAGTTTCTAAATGTGCCCACAGGAAAAATAATCTCAGGGTTGTATGTGGTGTCATGTATGTACTCTGACAGTAAATTTTACTGCAAGCTTTTAACTATCACCTGCCACCTTTTACAACTTCCTCCCTTCCTCCCACCTTCTTATTCTGAATTTAGTCCCCTTCCTTTCCAGTTTTGATGAAAGCTCAGCCTGAAATGTCAAGTGTTTATTCCGATTCATAAATGCCGCCTGACCTGCTGATCTCCTCCAGCACATTGTGTGTATCACTCTCGATCTCCAGCGTGGTGCAGTACCTCGTGTGTCTATGTGGCTAACTGGCGCCCCCAACTGAGCTTTATTGATACTGCAGTGCTTTTTGCCATTAATTCCAATACATGAATGCTCACCAACCTGCAGGTAATGGAAGGAGTTTTTCTTTTATGGTTCTCGGATCTTATTGTAGCTTGTATAACATTTTCTTCTTGTGAAAAATGTCTAACTTAGAAATATTGTAAGGACCTGTACAGGTTTCCATCTGGTTATACAGAATGCATACAGAGACAGACTATCGAGCCTGTGGCAGTGTTTCTCTTTCTGAAAGTTCGCTCCCACTATCAGCCCATCATTCTGTCCCTTTATCCATCTTTCCTCTAAATTCTTCAATTCCATTCACCCCAACTCAGAGAGAGTTTCCGCATATTGTTCAATCGATAGGTAAAGAGGTTTATCGAAGGGGTACAGCTGTATAAACCACAGGGTATAAGAGCAGAATTAGGCCATTTGGCCCATTGAATCCGCTCTGCAATTCAATAATGACTTGATTTTTAAGTCCATTCTCCCAACTTCTCCTGATAACCCTTAATAGCCCTTACCAATCAAGAGCTTAACAATCTACAAATACACACAATGACTTGGCCTCCACAGGTACCTGTGGTAACAAATTCTACCATTGAGTCTCCACTCTCTAACTTTGACAAACTTCTACAGATGGGTAGTCGGGAGTATATTGGCTGGCAGCATCACTGCCTGGTATGGAAACCCCAGTGTCCTTGAACTCTCACCAGCAACCTGTCTGGATGTCAGGTGCTTGTGAGGGGGGATTTTATCCAGGTCCAGTGCTTGAGTGGAAAAAGGCAGCACAAGATTGCAGCAGTTTATCTGATCTTTGCCCAGTGACCAATCAGTGTTCGGGATTGATGAGCAAGTGCAAATTCCAGGCAGGCAGGGGAAAGTGTGAGTGGATAGAGTCTGAGTGGATAGAGTTAAAGTGGTGAGGCTTCAGCTCATCAAGGCTTCAGTGAAGAGAGTCATCAGTGAAGAGAAGGCAAAAAAGCTCTCGGTGAAGTTTTTTTTTACCCTTCTTCGCTCTACATCCGCTCAGTTAGGACAGTAGAGATGCCAGACAGGATGGGATAGAGATTGTCAAATGTATAGAGGAGAGTCTCCTTCATCAATATATAGTCCTAACTAGTGGGAGTGCAATGCTAGATCTCCTGTTAGGGAATGAGACAGTACTGGTGACAGAAGATTGTGTTGAGCAACACTTTGCATCAAGTGGTCACAATGCCATTAGTTTCAAGACAATAATGGAGAAGTTCTGATCCAGGGTAGAGATTCTAAATTGGACAAAGGCCTATTTTGATGGTATCAGAAAGGATCTGAGCGGTGTGGAACGGTACAGGTTGCTTTTGGGCAAAGGTGTACTTGCTAAGCGGGAAGCCTTCAAAAGTGAAACACTCCCATCTCAGTTCATCTCAATGACAGTGAACTTCAGTGTGGAGTTTGTCCAAAAATTTATCATTATGTAGGTTAATAGGTCATTAGGCTAGGGTCAAATCATGGGTTTGCTGGGCAGTGCAGCTCAAACGGTCGGAAGGGCCTGTCCCTCGCTATGTCTAAATAAAATTCATAAATTAATTGAAGTTTTATAGTTACAGAGAAAGTGCAGAGCAGAGAGAGGGGTAGATTGTGAGATCGAGTTAATCCATATTGTGCTAGGGGACCATTTAATAGTCCTTTAACAATGGATACCTGTGATTGTCAGTGATAACAATCGTCAATGATGATAATTAGTTGGAGGAAGTCTCCACCTCCACCTTTTTCTTCCTCTACCTTCTTCAGACCTAGTCACCTGCTGACCTCCCGTGCCAATGCTCCGATCTCAGTTCATCCCAGTGTCAGTGAAATTCACTCAGATCCAGCTATGAAAACAGGTCTGAAATATTGCAACATTGGCACTCAGGAGTGCTGAAAATGTGTAAAACATTCTGTAAAATGTGTGTGGTACAGAGCGTCTGTCTCAAGGTGCCACTGTCCCAGGTTCAATCCTAACCTCGGAACTCGGTCAGTGTAGAGTTTGACCAAAGAGAGCCACAGGATGATAACCTCAGTAATGGAATCACCTCGACACATAATCAAACGCAGAGCAATGTAGAAAACAAACCAAAATATAACCACACACTGAACAATGATATCCCATCTCCGATATATTACCACACCTCTGACCAATCATAACTCCACCCCGAAAATATAACAACACCCTGGCGATTGATGGAAATACGCCACACGCCTGACCAATCATATCTCCACCTCCAAAATATAACAACACCCTGACTGTAGAATAATTGTTGGTGCAGATGGGTTGGTTTGAATATCTCAGAAACTGATGATGTCCAGGGATTTTCATACACAGCAGTCTGTAGAGTTTACAGAAAATGACGTAAAAAGCAAACAAAAAAGATCCATTGAGCAGTAGCTCTATGGGCAAAAAACCCTGCTAACGAGACAGTTCAGAGGAGAATGACCAAACTGGTTCAAGCTGAAAGGAAGGCAACAGTAACAACAGAAGACAACACCATATTCCACTCTTGTACCTAATAAAGTCACCACAAAGTGTGTAACAACACACCTGACCAGTAGTGGAGAAATTGCAAAATATAACCACATGCTGACCAATAACTGGCACACCTCAACACATAACCACACCCTGGCCAATATATTAATGACTGCAATTGATAAACACACCCTGACTAATGATAGATCCACTCCCACATATCAGCAGACACTGACCATTGATGGAAACACAATAAATACCCATACACAAAACAATGAACACTCACCAAACTTAACTAACTTGATTAATGATAGACCCACTGCAACGTATAACTATATCTACCCAAATGATGGAGCCACACCCCAACATACATCTCCATGATCAATTATGGACTCACCCACAAAATAAAACCATGTCCTGACAAATGCTAAAGACACACCTGTAACGCTCAGTTATATTGGCTCGTATATGTCTGGGGGAAATCCCACCCAGCACCTGCCTCAACGCTTCCCACGGAGTCGGTTGCTGCACGAATCAATCCCAAACATCAATCATCAGCCAGCACACCCAGTACGTTTTACCAAGTACACTTTATAGATATTACTAATTCTATGACATTAATATAAATTCGATACAGAAAAGGAAGAAATGGAAAAAAAAAGAGGCGCCAGACTTATCAAAGTCCAAGTTCTTCATGCACAACCGTTGAGGCTCAATCAATTCGTGACGACCACCCAGACCCTGTCGACTCAAGGCTCGGGATCACCGGAAGTGATCGACCGGAGCCTCTCCGCACGTCCGCCGTCCTCGCTGTCTCTCCTCCGACTCCCCGTCTCTCCACCGTCCTCCCCGTCTCTCCTCCTTCCTCCCCGTCTCTCCTCTGACTCCCTGTCTCTCCTCCGACTCCCCATCTCTCAACCGTCCTCCCTGTCTCCCCTCTGACTCCCCGTCTCTCCTCCGACTCCCCGTCAAAAACCCCGTCTGCCGTCCTCCCCGTCTCTCCTCTGACTCCCCGTCTCTCCTCCAACTCCCCGTCTCTCCGCCGTCCTCCCCGTCTCTCCTCTGACTCCCCCCCAAAAACCCCGTCTCTCCTCCGACTCCCAGTCTCCCCTCTGACTCCCCGTCTCTCCGCCATCCTCCCCATCTCTCCTCCGACTCCCCGTCTCTCCTCCGACTCCCCCCCAAAAACCCCGTCTCCCCTCAGACTCCCCGCCAAAACCCCGTCCCCAGACATATGAGACAGTATTATCATCCGAAAACAAAACGATACATGACCACCCACTGGCTAATAGCACCCTGCTATCTGTATTAACCCAAGCAACTGTCTAGTTAGAGACTTTCTCAGCATTTAACATAACAAAGAAGCATTCCCCAGTATAACATAACAAAGAAGCCATTTTAAATTTAACATACAAAAAAGAAAGACCCCGTACACTCTCCCCCCACCAAATAAAAGTCAAGCCCTCATGACATTAACAGGGTTCACCAGTGCTTCTTGTAAAACACAAAACCCAACCCAGGTGCATAAAGAAGTGACATAACTTCCCAGGGCTGTAGAGATCACACCCTGTTCTCCCGGCGCTGTATACATCAACCTCTCCGGGGGGGTGCCTACTCCTCTGAGACCTCTGTACTTCCTCTGCTGACTCTTCCTGTTCAGACACCCCAGGTGACACCCCGGGCCTACCTGTTGGACCCTCACCCTCACGGGGACCCCTCAGCACCTGTGAGAACTCTGCCTCAGGTTCTGGCTCCATCCTCTCCTCCCCAGTCCCGGCTGTAATACAGGCGGCTCTGCAACACCCTCCCTCATTTCCTCTAACTCAGTGAGGCAAGGGACAGCAGCCTCTTCTCCCGGCACTGGGGAATCAGCGAATGGAAACAGGTACCACACGTCCGAATCATCGTCTTCTGATGACGTATCCCTTTTCGAGGTGGGGACTGGCCCCGTCTCTTCCGTAGCGGGCTCTTCCCTCACCCCGCGCCCTCGCAGAGTCCTTGTCCTAGCCGTAAACTCCCATTCGGGCTCTGGGTCTACCTTCACCTCCCGACCCAGAGGCAACAGGTGGTTCCCATGGAGTACCTTGACAGGCCCCTTCCTCAACACACCTCAGACTAATGACAGACACACCTCCAACATATAACCACACCGCTAACCAATGAAGGACCTACCTCCAAGATGTAGCCACTCCCCTGACCAATGATGATCTCACCCAAAACATAATCACACCACTGACCAACGATAGATACACTCCAAAATTTGACCAAGTCCTGACCAATGATGGGCTAGCCCCCAATATATAGTCACTCCCTTGACCAATGATGGCCACACCCCAACATATAGACACACCCCTGACCGATTATGAACACACCCCACCATATAACCACAATGCTGACCTATGATGGACACACTCCCAACAAATAATTACACACCTGACCAATGGTCTACAAGACCATAAAACATAGGAGCAGTATTAGGCCATTTGGCCCATCGTGTCTGCTCCACTATTCAATCATGGCTGATCCTGTTTCCCCTCCTCAGCCCCACTCATAGTCTTCCCCCAAAATCTTTGATCCCATGTCCAATCAAGAACCTATCAAACGCTGCCTTTAATACACCAACCAACACCTCCACAGCTGCCTGTGATAATAAATTCCACAAATTCACCACCCTCTGGCTAAAGAAATTTCTTCGCATCTCTGTTTTAAATGGACCCCCTCTATCCTGAGGCTGTGCCCTCTTGCCCTAGTCTCCCCCACCATGGAAAACATCCTATGCACATCTACTCTGTCCAAGCCATGCAACTTTCGAAAGGAAATAATACAGGAGTATCACCACGGTTCAGATATGGCCCAAGTGCAGAGTGAGAGATACTGAAGCAGGTCGATAGTTCACAGACTTTAATACGAACAGTGTTAAGGGGAAAGTAAAACAATAAACGCGAGGACAAAACAGGGCCGTTAACTAGAACTCTAAAAGGAGAACGAAGCCTACACTGTGGCTGAAAAGAACATTTAAACATTAAACAGATACCGCTAGTCTTCAGAGTCAGTTGATTTGAAAGTCCAGTATCTCAGGGAAGGCCGGATACACAACAGCAGCGAAGCGTTGCTATGCTCTGTCCAAGTCTCAACAAGCACTACGACGACAAGAATGGAGTTAAATACTATCAGGCTGAATAATAATTACCCGACACGTGCAAATTCACAAGCGCAATTGCCACATCTACTGCGCTGTTGAATCCGTGGTTGTGACAGGGCCCCCCTCTCGAGTCATAGCCCCTGAGACGCCACAGAGCTGTGTCCGCTGGAAGTCCCGGATCAGCGACTTGTCCAAGATGTCCTTCGCTGGGAGCCAAGTACGTTCCTCTGGGCCATACTGTCCCAGTCCACAAGGTACTGGACCTTACCACGTACCCGGTGAGATAGAACATAGAACATAGAATAGTACAGCACAGTACAGGCCCTTCGGCCCACAATGTTGTGCCGACCCTCAAACCCTGCCTCCCATATAACCGCCTACCTTAAATTCCTCCATATACCTGTCTGGTAGTCTCTTAAATTTCACTAGTGTATCTAACTCCACCACTGACTCAGGTAGTGCATTCCACGCACCAACCACTCTCTGAGTAAAAAACCTTCCTCTAATATCCCCCTTGAACTTCCCACCCCTTACCTTAAAGCCATGTCCTCTTGTATTGAGCAGTGGTGCCCTGGGAAAGAGGCGCTGGCTGTCCACTCTATCTATTCCTCTTAATATCTTGTATATCTCTATCATGTCTCCTCTAATTCTCCTTCTCTCCAAAGAGTAAAGCCCTAGCTCCCTTAATCTCTGATCATAATGCATACTCTCTAAACCAGGCAACATCCTGGTAAATCTCCTCTGTACCCTTTCCAATGCTTCCACATCCTTCCTATAGTGAGGTGACCAGAACTGGACACAGTACTCCAAGTGCAGCCTAACCAGAGTTTTATAGAGCTGCATCATTACCTCGCAACTCTTATACTCTATCCCTCTACTTATGAAGGCTAACACCCCATAAGCTTTCTTAGCTACCCTATCTGCCTGTGAGGTAACTTTCAGTCATCTGTGGACATGTACCCCCAGATCCCTCTGCTCCTCCACACTACCAAGTATCCTATCATTTACTTTGTACTCTGCCTTGGAGTTTGTCCTTCCAAAGTGTACCACCTCACACTTCTCTGAGCTGAACTCCATCTGCCACTTCTCAGCCGGCTTCTCAATCCTATCAATGTCTCTCTGTAATCTTCAACAATCCTCTGCATTATCCACAACACCACCAACCTTTGTGTCATCTGCAAACTTGCCAACCCACCCTTCTTCCCCTACATCCAGGTCATTAATAAAAATTCACGAAAAGTAGAGTTCCCAGAACCGATCCTTGTGCGACACCACTAGTTACAACCCTCCAATCCAAATGTACTCCCTCCACCACGACCCTTTGCTTTCTGCAGGCAAGCCAATTCTGAATCCACCAGGCCAAACTTCCCTGGATCCCATGCCTTCTGACTTTCTGAATAAGTCTACCATGTGGAACTTTATCAAGTGCCTTACTAAAATCCATGTAGATCACATCCACTGCACTACCCCCAACTATATGCCTGGTCACCTCCTCAAAGAATTCTATCAGGCTTGTTAGACACGATCTGCCCTTCACAAAGCCATGCTGACTGTGCCTGATCAGACCATGTTTCTCTAAATGCCCATAGATCCTATTTCTGAGGACCTTTTCCAACAGCTTTCCCATCACAGACGTAAGGCTTACTGGTCTATAATTACCCGAACTATCCCTACAACCTTTTTTATTTTTTTTCAAATCTTTTTATTATTTTTTTCCAAAATAAACACGAGTACATCAAAGTAAACAACATTTACAATGTCTCAAGGAAAAAAAATTATATAAACATTATATAAATGCCTACTTCCTTTTTTGAACAAGGGGACAACATTTGCCTCCCTCCAATTCTCCGGTACCATTTCCGTGGACAATGAGGACATAAAGATCCTAGCCAAAGGCTCAGCAATCTTTTCCCTGGCCTCGTGGAGCAGCCTGGAGAATATTCCATCAGGCCCCGGGGACTTATCCGTCCTAATGTACGTTTGTATTTTAACAACTCCAATACCTCCTCTCCCTTAATATTAACATGCTCCAGAACATCAACCTCACTCATATTGTCCTCACCGTCATCAAGTTCCCTCTCATTGGTGAATACCGATGAGAAGTATTCATTGAGGGCCTCGCTCACTTCCACAGCCTCCAGGCACATCTTCCCACCTTTATCTCTAATCGGTCCTACCTTCACTCCTGTCATCCTTTTGTTCTTCACATAACTGAAGAATGCCTTGGGGTTTTCCTTTACCCTACTCGCCAAGGCCTTCTCATGCCCCCTTCTTGCTCTCCTCAGCCCCTTTCTTGCTACCATATATTCCTCAATATACCCATCTGATCCTTGCTTACTAAACCTCCTGTATGCTGCCTTCTTCCACCTGACTAGATTTCCCACCTCACTTGTCCCCCATGGTTCCTTCACCCTACCATTCTTTATCTTCCTCACAAGGACAAATTTATCCTAACATCCTGCAAGAGATCCCTAAACATCGACCACATGTCCATAGTACATTTCCCTGCACAAACATCATCCCAATTCACACCCGCAAGTTCTAGCCTTATAGCCTCATATAGCCCTTCCTCAATTAAAAATTTTCCCGTCCTCTCTGAATCGATTCTTTTCCATGATAATGTTAAAGGCCGGGGAGCAGTGGTCTCTGTCCCCCAGATGCTCACCCACTGAGAGATCTGTGACCTGGCCCGGTTCGTTACCTAATACTAGATCTAGTATGGCATTCCCCCTAGTCGGCCTGTCAACATACTGTGACAGAAATCCGTCCTGGACACACTTAAACTCTGCCCTGTCTAAACCCTTGGAACTAATCATGTGCCAATCAATATTAGGGAAGTTAAAGTCACCCATGATAACAACCCTGTCATTTTTGCACCTTTCCAAAATCTGCCTCCCAATCTGCTCTCGGTATCTCTGTTACTACCAGGGGGCCTATAGAATACCCCCAATAGAATAACTGCTCCCTTCCTGTTCCTGACTTCCACCCATACTGACTGAAAAGAGGATCCTGCTACATTACCCACCCTTTCTGAAGATGTAATAGTATTCCTGACCAGTAATGCCACCCCTCCTTCCCTTCCCCCCTGAAAATCCCTTTTAAAGCACTGAAATCCAGGAATATTGAGAATCCATTCCTGCCCTGGTGCCAGCCAAGTCTCTGTAATGGCCACTACTTCATAATTCCATGTATGTATCCAAGCTCTCAGTTCATCACCTTTGTTTCTGATGCTTCTTGCATTGAAGTACCTGCACTTTAGCCCTTCTACCTTACTACCTCTACACCCTTTATTCTACTTCTCTTTCCTCAAAGCCTCTCTATATGTTAGATCTGGCTTTACTCCATGCACTTCTTTCACTGCTCTATCGCTCCAGATCCCATCCCCCTTGCAAATTAGTTTAAACCCTCCCGAACCATGCTAGCAAACCTACCTGCAAGGATATTGCTCCTCCTCGAGTTCAGGTGCAACCCATCCAATCTGTACAGGTCCCACCTTCCCCAGAAGAGATCCCAATGATCCAAAAATATAAAACCCTGCCCCCTGCACCAACTCCTCAGCCACGCATTCATCTGCCATCTCCTCCAATTCTTACCATCACTATCATGTAACCAGGAAGCGCCGCACAGTATACACAAGGGAACCATCTATCAGGCGGGGAGGAGGGGGAGGTTATCGGCCCAGGGCAGAGGTAGTAACCGGCTTGAGCTGGGAAACATGGAATACTGGATGGATCCTTGGCAATGCTGGCAGATGCAATCTATACAACACCTTGTTGACAGCCTTTTCCCCTACAACCGGACCCATGTAGCGTGGTGCCAATTTCCCATTCTCGACTTTCAGGGGAAAATCCCTTGATGCCAACCAGAGCCTCCTATCCTGGCTTGAATGGCTTGACCTGTCAACGGAGCCGATCAGCCTGCCGGGAATGCAGATCAACTTTGGAAAATATTGTTGCTCCCCGGAGATGTTCAAACGCAGACACCTGCAGGTGAAGAGAGTAGCGGTTCTTCACAGTGATGCTATTCAGGGGCCGATAATCAATGCAGGGACGGAGCTTCCCATCTTTCTCGCTCACGAAAAAGAGGCCCGCTCCTGCCGGCTAGGTTGACGGACGGATAAACCCCATGCTGAATACCTCCTTAATGTATTCCTCCATGGCCACCGTTTCAGGACGAGAGAGGGAAAAGAGCCGGCCCCGGGGAGGACTAGTGCCAGGTAGGAGGTCTATGGCACAGTCGGATGGCCGGTGTGGGGGCAGGGTGGCGGCTTTTCTTTTACTGAAAACATCAAGGAGATCCGCATATTCAGCCCGAATCCCAGACAGGCCCACATCCTTAGCTGACACAGGAGGGGATTCATGGGATGGAGTTTGAGCTGGACCCAGACAGGTAGACAGGCATGCTGGTCCCCACTCTTGGAGTACCTTCAGAGACCAATCGATCTGTGGATTATGTCGGGATAACCAGGGCAGATCAAGAACCAGTAGCAGTTCAGGTGAATTAACCAGATAGAAAGATACTTCTTCATGATAGTTGCCTTCGAGTACCAGTTGGAGGGTTTGGGTGGAAAGCTGGATTTGACCGGTTCCCAAAGGTGGACCGTTCAGCGCCTTGACGTTCATCTGCTCTTAATTCCTGAGTTGGAAGTCCCCATCTCTGAGCGACAGAGATGTCCATAAGAAGATTCCCGGCTGCACGGGAGTCAATAAACGCCTTAAGTTCATGGGTCTGAGACCTCCACGACAAGGAAACTGAGGGCGTTACAGAATGAGGGGAAGCTGACTGAAGAGAGAACCGACCCGTCAGGATTCCCCTCCCTGCTGACGGGTATTCTCTTTTACTGGACGCTTGGAACATGCCACCCAGAAGTGTCCTGGATCTCCACAGTAGAGGCAGGAACTTGTCCTGCGGCGCCGCGCTCGTTCCTCCTGAGACGGGCGCATGCGCCCCACTGGCATAGACTCGTCGGTGGATTGGGTGCTGGGTGGTGAGGGAGGGGGACAGGGCGAGGAAGGACGGTGATCTGGTGAGGCAGGGGGAGAGGGCGAGGAAGGACGGTGATCTGGTGTGCGTTGCAAGTTTGAAACATTCTTCCCCTGCGCCACTCAGTTACCCGGTCGTCAACTCGATTGGTCAGAATAATCAGATTATCCAGACTATCCTGCTCGTCCTGGACAGCGATCTCATGCGGAACCCCTGCATTCAGATCACGCTGGAAGGCGGTTATGAGGGATCTCTCATTCCATCCCTTCTCTAGGGTATGGAATTTGGCTGCATAGGCTCTCACCGTTCCTCTGCCTTGATGCAGGTCCAAGAGTCGGTGGGCAGCCTCCTGACCCCTTTCTGGAATATCAAAAACCCTCCTTAATTCCGCCACAACGACTGGGTTGCGGGGTATCCTTGCTCCCGTAAAGCGTTGAACAGGCTGAGTGGAGGTCCGTCAAGAAGATTGACCATGTACGCCAACTTTCGCGCATCATCACCAAAACGATCAGGCTGGGCTTGGAATGTCAGCTCGCATTGAGTAATAAAATTCCTGCAACCATCGGGATCACCAGAATATCTGCCTGGTTGTGGAATACTCAGTTCCTGAACGGCCGTGGGAGTCGGCTCTGGTCCGGGAGCGGGAGCATTAGTCGCAGAGATTGTCGGCGCAGCAGAAAAGGAGGACCTGCGAGATGCTGGGAATGGGACTGAAGCGGCCTGAAGCTGCTGAATTGAGCTGGCGAGAGCGTTAGTGGCTGTCAGCTCATGCTGGCTGTTCACAGTAAGTTCGTGGACTGCGGCCGTGAGTGCGGAAATCGCAAACACCCGAGTCCAATTGTCTGTGGTGAGCTATTGAATAGCTGCGGCTAGGGAAGATACCTGTTCCTTCAAATGAGACTGGGCTTGTCGGCACGAGGTTATCTGCCTCATTGCCTCCGTTACTTCACTGAGAACGGATTCCATTGCCTGTAGTTTATCTCCTACCTGACCAATGAATCTCACAGTCAAGTTCAGCTGCTCTCTCTCTGCTGGGTCTATCTTTCTGGTCGAGACTTGTTGTCACCGCGGTTCAGATATTGCCCAAGTGCAGAGTGAGAGACACTGAAGCAGGTCGATAGTTCACGGACCTTAATACGAACAGCGTTAAAGGGAAAATAAAGCAATAAACGCTAGGCCAAAACAGGGCAGTTAACTAAAACTCTCGGGAAAACCACGCCTATACTGCGGCTGAAAAGAACATCTAAACACTATACAAATACCGCTGGTCTTCAGAGTCAGTGATTTGAAAGTCCAATATCTCAGGGAAGGCCGAATACAAAACAGCAGCGAGACGTTGAGATAAGCACTATGACGACAAGAATGGAGTTAAATACTATCACAATGAAATAATAATTACCTGACATGTACAAATTCACAAGTGTAAATGCCGTATCTACTGCGCTGCCGAATCCATGGTTGTGACACAGGAAACTTGTTGACTGCCATCGAGTCATCCTGGACTCATGGTAACTCTACGGATAGTGTAATTGTCTGTAGGGTTTTTGTGGCAAGATACAGAAATAGATTACCAGGCCTTTCTTCCACGCAGATACTGGTGCTGCCCAGTTGGAACCAGACCGGATTGGAACTCAGGACCACCCACCTCAAAGTCCAGTGCTTATGCCACTACACCACTGGCCAACCAATGATGAACCAATCCCAAATATACCATTGCCAATTACAGACACACCCATAAAATATAACTATACCTCTTACCAGCGATAGACCCACCCAAAACTACAACCACACCCTGACCAATGATGCACAGACCATGACTAGTAATAGAAACTTCCCCCAAATCGTACCACAACCCTGAACAATGATACATGCACCACGACCAATAATAGGCACCCCCCCGAACATATAACCACACCCCTTGTGCAATGATGGACATCCCCCCCCGAAATATAACCATACTCCTTGACCAATGATGGACACACCCCCAACATATAACCATGTAGATTGTCACAAATATAATAACAGAAGCACTTTATGTTTTAGAAAAACCGTATCAACTTATTTATTGAACACCAAAACCCGAACGCAAACAGCGGTAAAATTTCTTTCCATAATTACATCATAATATCAGAAAAACCTTTTCAAATGAGCACCATTCAATGCTGGTAGTTGTGAACTAGGTGCATATCTGCCAATTACGTTACCCTACACAGGCACTGCCAAGAATTCACTAAAACTGGAGTTAGGAGCATGACCGGAGTTCGGGCGAATGGCCTGACACAGGTCCTATGTTCCATGGGTGGAGGAACAGCTGAGGCCTCTGGTTGTGAGGACTTGCTCAAAGTCATGTCGTAAAAGCAAGGGCATGATAGCAGAGTCCTCCAAATCTTGGAGGGCCAGTTTAAGGCGATCTAACAAAATGCATTCTTATTTACCCCTCTTTTCTTTGACGATTTCTTTTCTCTCAGTTCCAAAACATGGAACGGGCCATTTTAAGGAGTTGGAAGGGGATGTTGGTGTGTGTCATGTTGGACGAAACAAATAAGTAATGTAGGTCAACAGGAATCCAAGAGTGCTGTATACTATGATGGGGGTAGGAATATGTGAGAAATTGAATTTACTGAGGGTGGAGGGGAATGCTGTTGACAGGCGGACCAGACGGTCGTGGCTTCAGGAATAAAATCACCTGGCACTCATAACGGCTGCCTGTATACCAATTCAGCCATGGTCAACTGGGGGTCCTCTTTTGGAGCTATTCTGAGCCCCAGCAGGACCCACGGAAGATGATCATGCCAATATTCATCCATCAGGGAAACCCTCAGAGCAGACCTTAAGGAGTGATGAAACCGGTCGCGTAGTCCATTGGGTTGTAGGTGATACACCATGGTATGATGTAATCTTTCTCAAGATTTGGGGACTGTGGTCAGAGGAGGTATCAGCTGGGGTGCCAAACCAAG
Organism: Mobula birostris; assembly: GCF_030028105.1. Lineage (NCBI taxonomy): Eukaryota > Metazoa > Chordata > Chondrichthyes > Myliobatiformes > Myliobatidae > Mobula > Mobula birostris. The sequence goes on from NC_092401.1 coordinate 22,667,659, forward strand.
CAACCCAGGTGCTGATGAATGCCCAAGCCATGTCAGCAGCCATTGTTGATGTTAGAGGGACGACCTCTGGCCACCTGGTGGTACAGAACACCATGGTATGGAAGTGAGCGAAAATGCAGGAGGAGGGAAAAGGACCACAAGGTCCACATTAACATGGTCAAACCATTGCTCAGGGACCCTATAAAGTGCCAGTGGCCAGCGGTGCCTGAACGTGATGATTAATTTCACACACTCCACTCAGGCTGAAGTCCAATCATGCAGTCCTTTCTGAGGCTGTGCCACACAAACTTTAGTGCAACCAGTTTCCCTGATGCCTTCTGGCCCGAATACCAGAGGCCGCATATGGAGTCAAAAACAGCCTGCCTCCACTTCGTGGGCCCTCTGGGACGAAGGTTACCGGTTGAGACATCACACAGGAGAGAAACTCCAGCTTCCCCGAAATTAATCTCCGCCAACCGTAGGCCCGTGATTGCTGTTCAGTGAGGCTGGACCTCTGGGTTAGTAGCTTGGTAGGCTGCCAAGGCAACATAATCTGTGTATGGCCTCACACACACAGCTGGGAGTCTACAGTACCTCCAGAAAAGAGGCAAGATCACTACGTGTCATGGCCAACAAGTACTGGAGAACTAACACACTTGATCCTGAATCTTCCTTTCACCTACTTTTGATCAGAGCTACCTGACAGGGAAGGTCAGATATATTTTTTCTCTCAGTTCTGTGGGTGCTGAGACAGATTATCTTCTCTGGCTACATTAAGCGAACTCAACCCAAGAAAGCTCTGCACAAATTATATCCATCAGGTGGAATTCTCAGGAAGCTTGAACAAGACTTTGCTGGGAAGCATTGATGAAAGAATTATCATCAGAGGCAGAGAGAGAGGACGTTCTTTTTGCAGCTGGATGCTTCACATTCCCTTACCTTTCCTCATAATTCTTCAGATCCAGGTGCCTGGAGGGAAAAAATGTGAGTGGGAAGCCATTGGGGAAATTAGAAGCTCAGTATAATTCCTCAGAGATTTTCTGCAGAACTATTGCTGAAGAAAATAACTGTTAAATTTCCTGACCTTTTCCCATCCTTGGTGTCATCTCTATGTCCTTGTAATCCTCACAAGTTCAGCAGAGGTTGTCCTTCTCCTCCCTAAACTCACACATGAAGGTGTGGACAGCAGACTCCCCATCTGAGAATCAATGAAAGGAGTTGGTTGCAGCCTCTGTGTGAATCGGTTTTTCCTGAGGATCGGCTCTGTATCCGGCCATCAAGCAATGTACACAGAGCTATCACATTCCCTTTGTCATGGTCCGGATCGGGGTCCCTTTAAATTTACTTTGTTTGTGTTACAATCCGGACCGTTGACTCCCTGTTTCCCTTTGGTTCCCTGTTTTCCCGTGTCCCTCGGGCTTGGTGATTAGGGTCAATTTACTCTCGGCTGAACCGGCAGTTTATAGTCTGCGGCTTTCAGCCGTTCCCCGTGAGAACGCTAAATAAGTCACCGAAGCTGGTGCGAGCCAATGTCATGTGGCCGGAGCAGGCCTAGTCTCCTCCCGAAGCAAGTGCCAGCAAGCCGCCTTCTCTTGCCAGAGCGGGTCAGTCAAAGTTAACCCGCCGGGGTGAGACAAGAGCTCGCCGCTGCTTGGAGCGTACCTGCGCCCAGTTATAGTACTATCCATCGTTGTGTGGTCTCTGTATTCATGTCCTGCGTCGAAAAGGGGTCCCGGTCCTGTACCCTGGTAGGGTCCTGACCCCGTGTCAAGAAGAGTCCCGACTCCGTCCTGTATCTAAGGAGGATTCCCGGCTCAGTGATTTATGTCCAGTGTCTGAGTCTGTCCCGTGAATAAGAAGAGTCCCTGGCTCCGGAGGTTTCAAGAATCGAGTCCCTGGCTCCGGAGGTCCGCCTTCCGAGTCCTGGCACAGACCCTTAGTCCCAACCTAGTCCAGGGCCTGAATCCTTGTCCATAACGCTATTCCCGCTTCTGCTTTGCTCTCCTTGTAACGAGCAATAAACTCAATTTAGTTAACCTCACAAGACGTGTCTGTGTCTTGCATTTGCGTCTGCTCCCAGCGCCCCCATGTGACACCCTCAGTCAGGGGGATGGCTCTCCCTGTCCATGGATATTTGTGCGGAGAATGCTGCAAGGTCGGCCAGGCTTGGAGCAACTTGACCAGTTCCGATCCAGAGTCCAGGCTGATGCTGGGTGAATCACCCCATTTTACTCTTCCTCTGGACATGGCTTGGACTAGATGAGGTTCTTGGACGTGGCTTAGGCTAGAAGAAGGAACTCCAGCACAGGACGATGGAACTCCAGCACTGGGCTGGGCAAGGTTCTCCTAGGCTGGGTGAGGAACTCCAGGCCAGGATTTGGCTCTTGGACTAGGCTAGGCTCAGCTCTTGGACTCCGCTCAGTTAGGCCCTTGGGTACGGAGCCGGGACTCCTCCTAGGACGCAGGGCCGGGATGAATGCCGAGGTAACTCGGGGATTCAGATGGGGAGGGGAAGGGAACAGTCCAGCAGCCAATCCTTGGTTTGCAGAGGTTTTTATGTGCCAGCCCAAAACGAGAATCAGGTGCCTCAATTAAGGCACACAATGGAACAAGGGAAAACAGGAAAACCTGGAATAAGCATCAATGAACCAGACTGTGAATCAGAATCTGGATTTCACAGACCAGACCATGACAATAGGATGGCATGGTGCTGAACTGAGGACAACACAGTAATGTAGTCAGCGTAACACTTTACAGCACAAGTGATCAGAAGATCAGAGTTCAATTCCTGACACTATCTGTAATGAGTTTATAAGTTCTCCCTGTGATCGTGTGGTTTTCCTCCAGATGCTCTGATTTCCTCCCACATTCCAAAAAGACATACAGGTCAGGGTTGGTAAGCTGCGGGCATGCCACATTGTTGCCAGATCTGTAGCAATGCTTGTGAGCTACCCAAGCACATGTTTGATTTCATTGTATGTTTCGGTGTTGTGACGGGGTCCTCGGCAGGAGGAGAAGATGGCGGTGCGACGCAGTGCCTGCAGCTCTCCAGTGAAGTGATATCGTATTTGTAAGTAGGATGCCGTGCACAATTCTGATTTGATGGAGACAGACGTGAGAAGCACGCAGGAACATCTGGAGAAACTTCTGAAATGCCTGGTTCGCTGCTGCTGCTACTGTGCGATTGAGAATCTCCAGAGGGAAGGCCCCAAAATCCTCGGCTATGCCTGCTACTGGCGGCCAGGGCTGGGGTCAAAGTGCTTGGCAGAAATGGTGCTTGGTACTCGGTGTTCGAGGGCTGGTCGGAGGCTCGAAGTTTTCGGATGACTCAGAGTCGGACTGTGGTCAGGCATGGCAGGGAGAGTTTTCTTCCTTCTCCCGTCTGCGTGAGATGTGGGACTTTCGAGAGACTTTGAACTTTTTTTTACCGTGCCCATGGCCTGTTCTTCATCAAGTTATGGTATTGCTTGCACTGTTGTAACTATATGTTATAATTATGTGGTTTTTGTCGGTTTTTCAGTCTTGGTCTGTCCTGTGTTTCTGTGATACCACACCGGAGGAATATTGTATCATTTCTTAATACATGCATTACTAAATGACAATAAAAGAGGACTGTGTGTCCTCATAATCTAATCTAATTACCCCTGTGAACTGTGCTTTTGAAAAGAGGGAGAGTTGTTCAACACCAGACAGCTTGTTATTAAGAGAGAGGCGAAAACTGCTTTGACATGGTGTTATGGTTTCTCTGCAGCACGTTTACACTTTGCAAGGACACTGGCAGCTTCCAAGTTCATACAGAGAGAGAAAGGAGGAGCTGCTTGATGGAGAGTTGGTGTTCAGCATGGTGAGATAAATAGAAGGTCAACTGTTAGACCTACAGACACATGGTTTTGGACACTGAATGAGCTTTGTTGTGCCCACAGAAAAGCTGGGTTTTGGAGGATCGATCAGGTAGATCAATCAATGGCTCTGACAGTGTGAAAAGGGTGTGACCGGTGGGGAATTGTTCGTGTGACCGACCCTCGCCTGGGTTGATAATTCCACCACAGAAGAATGGTCCCCTTTGTTGTGGTCACAGTTGGTGACTTCTGAAGGATTTTGAAGGACAATGGGAAGATCAACGGTGTCAGCTCACCTGAAGCTCCCCCTCTCTCTCTGTCACTACTCAACTCAACACCACGAACTGAACTGAACTTTACTCATCATCGTAAGACTATCCATTTGCCCCTAGTCTTGAAGAAGCTTGGTTTTCATATATTTTCACACTTACTTATATATAATCATTGCTAACCTGTTTGATTTATCTGCATTTATATTACTGTATTGCGTAGTTACTAATAAATACCATTAGTTAATAGCAATACTGGACTCCAAAGTGTTTTCCATTTCTGCAGGTTCTTTAACCCGTCAGAGGGTACGTGACAGCTGATCTATATCTTTACCTTTATCTAAGGTGACTGGCAATTGCTGGCTGCTGTTGAACTGGAGGAAAGGATGGGACGAGACTGTAGAGATAGGAATGGACAACAGCAGAACAGGAGTGTGTGTGTCTGCAAAGCCTAGCCTGTCACGTGTGGGGTGGGGGGGGAGACATTGAGAGCTGCAAGAATGGGACAGCTGTCTACACCACAACAAATAGACCGACACAGAGCGGGTCCTCAGGAGAGGAAGGAAAGAAAACCCTTTCATATCAATGCAGCTCTCAGGTGGGGAGTCTGCAGCCCACAACTTCCTGAGGTCCAAGTTCAGAGAGGGGGAGGGCAACTTCTGGTGGACCTGTGAGAATTAGAGGGGCATGGAGACAGACCCCAAACACAGGCTTGAGGACCAGAGAGCTGACAATGAATTCACCAAGGTCAGAATCAGAATTGGGTTTATTACACTGACATATAGTATATCATGAAATGAATTGTTTTGTGGCAGCAGTACAATGTAAAACATAAAACATACTATATGTTATAAAAACAAATAAATGGAGCAGAAGATGAATAGTGAGGTAGAATTCATGGACCATTCTAAATCTGATGGCGGAGAAGAAGTAGCTATTCCTGAAATGATGGGTGTTGGGTTTCAGGCTCCTGTACCTCTTTCCTGATGGAAAAAATGAGAAAAGGGCATGTCCCAGGTAGAGAGAGTCCTTAGTGATGGACGCTGCACCACCTCTTAAAAATGAAGACCCGCATCTAATATTTTAGGAAATGTTTCTTCTTCTCCACCATCCAATTTCTGAAAGGTCTAAGGATTTTTCATGGACAGTACCTCACTATTCTCTTGTACTGCTTATTTATGGTTTTATTGTAACTGAAGACCCAGAGAACAACAATAAACTCACCAAGATCCAGATCCCAAAGGAGGTAGACTTTCACTTTGTGATCTCCACCGTTTCCCACTCCATCCAGAACCGAGAGGATGCAGGGAGACCATGGGTGGAGGAATGGTCTATGAAGGATGAGGTTGGGGGGCAACACCAGAGGTGGAGTTAAGAGATGTTAATTGGACTGAGAAGGTCAGGAGGATGGGGATTGAAAGGAGAGTTAGTTAGAGAAGTAGGGGCTTAGGAGAGGTCAGGAATGGTTGTGTAACTCAGCAAAATAGCAACAACTTCAGTAGAAATGGGCCAGTAGCAATGTCCTCAACATCTTTAGTAGGGCGTGCACAATGGAAGGAGTCTGTGGACAATAATGTCTTTTCCTATAATTCCTTGTAGGTGAACCTTAACTCACAGAACAGAGGGAGTATCCTTAGGATGAGAAGCCATTGACTTGGCCAAAAACAGGGTCTATGGACCAACAGAAAATCTCCTTCTCTGATTTTTCTAAGATTCCCATTTTACTGGGCCTCCTACAAGATACATTGGTGGGATGACGGGGGAGAGAGGAGAGGGAATTTGTGCTGGGATCTGGGAATCATTCCAGGATCATCCGATCGGAGACATTAATCCCTCCAGCACCAGCCCCCAGAAGCTGTGCTGGTTGTGGGGAATATTTGGGCTGAAAGGTGCCTTGTTTGGAGACCATGATCTGGTGTCTGTGGGCAGTGAAGGAGACAGATGTTCCAGTAGGCTGTGCCAAGAACACATCTCATGGGTCTTCAGGTCAGTCGAGGACAGGCCCCTGACGTAACATCTCTGACTCGTGTTGCCACACCCATCTCTCTGGTATGACCGGGGGCCATTCCCCTCACCATGTGATAATCCATGTACAACCCCCTTTCTACAGTTCAAAATCTCATTCATTTTTAATTATTACACATTGCACTGTTAGTGCAATAAGGTATATTTATTTAAGATACTTTTATTTTATGAATTCAACAATAAAGTGATTTTCAAGCATGCACAAATTGGTAAATAAAGAGCCTTAATCCAACTAAAAAATATATCCATTTCTTGTACAGATGGTTTCAAACTGGATGTAGAAAGCAAGACTGACTGTGAGTTTCCATTTATAATGGCAGAAGAGGAGAGGGTGTGATGGTTAAGTGTGCTTTGCTACCCAACCACAGGCTAAAATCAGCACTTGAATGGTGTACGTGTGTGTGTGTGTGTGTGCGTGCGCGCCCGCACGTGTGCATATGCCTTTCTGTGTGCGTCTGTGTGAGCGTATGTTTGTGTCTCTGCTGCACGTGTGTTTCAGAGCTCTGTGTACATGTGCACGTTTGCCTTTTATGTGTGCCAGTGTGTGCACGTGTGCATTTGTGTGTATGTTTCTGCTATACATGTGCTTTCGGTCTCTGTAGTGAGTGTCTGCGTGTGAACATGAACTGTGCACATATCCAGGTTCTGTACCAATCTGCTACATGGGTTTTGTATCCGTTAAGAGTCTGGTGTGCATTGTGTACCTGATCTTTATGCCTAAGCTGTACAGATGCAATATGTTAGGTGATAGTCCGTGAGCCAGGACCCAAATTTAGGCCACCGGTACCATCTGGGAGGAATAATTCTTATAGTGATTTTTGGCAAGGTATACACCCCTAGTGCTAGAAAATATGTGATAGCGTTGCAGCGGTGGTAGCTTGCATGGTGACCTCCATGCTATAAAACCATGATCCCATGGTGCTTTGCCTATGATAAGATGAATTATGCCAGGTACCTGTCCCCTTACTTTGCTCAGATGACGAACCTCCCAGAGAAGAGTCTTTCTGTGTATGAGGCCTTCAAGACAGGCCAATTCTCAGTGCAGCTGTCACGTAACAACCCCTTTGGGCAGATCCCTGTGGACTAGGCTATTGAAGCCACAGTGAACAAAGACACACAGACTCCTGGAGGCACATCACGGTTCAGCCTGAATGCTGGAGCTATCAAGCGTTACTACATAACAGCTGAGCACCACAGTGCATTCCTGGGACAGTTAAGGGAGATGGTGCAGGGCAACAAATCAGCGCTTTGTCATGCGGAGCTACAGCGGCCAAGAATCTAGAAAGATAAGGAAGCAGTTTCAGCAGTGGTTAGCCTCACACATGAGTGGGTCAACCCATTTGCAGAGAAGCGGGACCTCATTAGCATCTCTACAGTAAAGGCAGCCCCCAAGGACATTGCCTCTGACCTGATGAAGGCATATGAGATTGGTGAGCAATGCTATATAACCTTCAAGGATGAGAGACTAGAGGAAGACCCACCAGCAAAGAAACTTCATGACTCAATGAAAACCAACAAGCTGAAAACATTCAGTGATATGTATGAGAAGAGAAAAGTGAAATCAAATGGGAGGGCGATCATCTTGAAAGCAGACAAGTCTTTGTTTGGACGCATCATAGTGATGGCACAAGGGCGCAGTCTACGTATGGAGGATATCCTTTCTCATCCCCTTGGACCATTGCCTGGGCCCTGTCCACACCAGAAGGATTGCTGAGAAAGACAAATAAAGCTACTTTAGCCACAACCTTGCAGAAAAATGTAGCAGTAAAAGAGCAACTCCCGGGAAACTCTGCTACAGAGGTTGATGAATGAACTTGGTCCAAAGAGTGAAAGGTGATCAAGATACTTTCAGAGATGTTGCCACAACAATTCTGGGTATGGCTCTGAGGGAAGGCAGTCAGAGTAGCAGAATAGATGTTGTGTTCGACACATAGAAGGAGAACTCTATCAAGAATAGTGAAAGATCTCTATGGGGTGAAGAGACTGGTCATGAGTTGCAACGTATCACAGACACACAGATGGTGAGGCAGTAGAGGAGCTTCCTGACCAAAGTCAGTAACAAAAATAGTCTCATTAGCTTCATAGTCCATGAATGGAGGAAGGCGGAGTACAGAGCAAAGCTACAGGAGAAGATTCTGTCTGCAACTGTGAATGACAAATGTTACAGAATCACATCTCAGGACAGTGAGCAGGCGTCAGCTCTTCAGTGTCAACAAGAAGAAGCAGATGGCCGCCTACTTCTCCATGCTGCCCGTGCCACGAGAGAGGGATACTAATCTGTAGTGATCTGTTCAGAAGACAGAGATGACTTTATCATGTCTTTAGCATTTTGTGATAAGATTGAGGCCCCATTGTTCCAGAAGTGTGGCACTAGAACCTGTACAAGGCTTGTAGACATCAGGAAGTTTGCTGTCACTGTTGGCATAGAGGTTTGTAGGGCTGTCATTGGGTTACACGCATATACAGGATGTGACACTGTAGGAGCTTTTGCAGGCAAAGGGAAGACAAGTGCCCTATAATAACTTCTGACCAGCAACAGGGAAACTCAGGACACATTCTTAGAGTTGGGTCAGGAATGGGACCTCTCCCTAGAACTGATGGAAAAACTGGAGGCATTTACATGTCCCCTGTATGCCCCAAAAGCATCGACCACCAAGGTCAATGAGCTCAGGTATCACCTTTTGTGCCAAAAAAGGTGAAATCGAAAGTCATCAACTCCCACCATGCAAGGACTGCTTAACAAAACATGAACAGCGAGCCAACTACCAGGCTGGTATATGGAGAAGATGTTTGGAGAGGGACCCACAAGTGCCAAGCCCTGTTGGCAAAGGATGGAAGATGGAGAGAGAAGAGGAAGCTGAACAGTTGGTGGTGGACTGAATGGAAGGCCAGCCAGCACCCAATGCCATCCTGGATCTACTGGCCTGTAACCGTCCAAAAAAATGTTCACTCCCAAGATGTATGTGTGTTGCAAATGCCCTCAGGTGTACTGACATGTGTAGACTGGCAGACTGTGAGAACCAGGCATCCACCTCAGAGAGTGTGGAAAGTTCAGAGGAAGATGTGGAAGACTTGGAAAATTACTATGATTATTAATAGGTTATGAAAGTATGGAAAACAAGGTATGGAAAGCAGTCTTTGATTAAATATATTCATTTTACAACCAAATGGGGCCTAGGTTATGGCCATGTGGAACCCCATATTTGAATTTTTGTACTGTAATTCTATATACCATGACAAAAGCTTAAGATTGTTTTGATTTGATACAAAAATATGGAAAATATCATGACATTGATAAAACTCCAGAAATCTCTCCAAATGAGGTTTTTTACCTTTTGGGGGGGGGGGGAGTAATATTTTTTGCTGTACTGATGTTTCATTGACTATACAAAAGCTTTTGACACTGACAGACATCAAGAATTTCTGGAAATGCTTCAAGATCTTAACATAGATGGGAAAGATATATGTTTCTTAAAAAACTTTTACTGGGACCAGACAGCATCTATCAGAACAGAAGAAGTGAGTGAGTATGTGAATATCATGAGAGGAGTCAGGCAAGGATGTGTCTTTTCACCAGACTTATTCAACCTGTATAGTGAAAATATCTTGAGAAGTATCAAAGATATCAAAGGATTCACAATTGGAGGCCATAATATAAATAACATCAGATATGCTGATAACATCGTACTAATAGCTGACTCAGAAACAAAACTTCAAGAACTACTCACTATAGTGGCAGCAGAAAGTAATCGCAGAGGCATCTCAATCAACACCAAGAAGACAGAAAGCATGGTCATCTCCAGAGAGACAAACATCCCACAAAGTGTGATCAAGATCGGAAATACAAACATCAAACAAGTCAACAAATTCAGATACCTTGGCAGCCTAATAACAAGTAATGGCAGGTGCGACACAGATATCAAATACAGAATAGCAATGGCAAAAGAAGCTTTCCAAAAAATGAAGACCATATTAACAGACAGAAATATGAGCACGTACACTAAAAACAGAATACTACAGTGCTATATTTATTCTATCCTGACTTATGGAAGTCAATGCTGGACCATTTCCCTAGCAATGGAAAAGAGACTAGAAGATGGTTCTACAGGAGAATGTTAAAAATATCATGGACCACATACAGATCAAATGAAGAAGTTCTCAGAAGAGCCCAAGCAGTTAGATCACTCATACCATCAATAAGAGAAAGACAACTCAGATTCCTAGAACTCATCATGTGGAAAGATGAACGAGAAAAACTCATACTCTCTGGAAAGATCGAGGGGAGAAAATCTAGAGGAAGACCTTGGTTTATGTACATCAAATGCCTAGCCAGGTGGCTACACATCGAGGAAATGGAAGTCATCCAAAGAACGAGGGATAGATCTATATGGAAAACCATGGTCACCAAAGTCCACATCAGATATGGTACCTAGACAGACAGACAGACTGATGTTAATATGGAATGTATACAAAAAGTGATGACTTATTTGAAGTAATAAAGCTACCACTGGTGCAATGCTATCACATACTTTCTAACTCTAGAGATGTATACCTTGCCAAAAATCACTGAGCATTATTCCCCTCAGATGGTACCGACCAACCCCACTGGCTCATAGACTATGAAAGTCAAATTCAAATCTCGTATCTCACATTGAGTTTAGGAAATATCTCAACGATGTTGACACCAAAGTCATATATCTCATAAGGAACAACAATCAGAATAACAGGATATCTGTGTAAAACTTGAAAATTTAGCAAATCCTGAAACTTATTTATAATCACACTCATAACAACACCAAATCTCATACGTATTCCTATACAGACTCACTTTCATATACAGACAGTTCTAGAATTCCAGTTAGATCGTGCCTTTTTACAAGCTCAGTGCAAGCCAAATAATTCTGCAGGTATGACCAATCGTCCAACAGAGCTCTCTGTGTTTGGGAGTGGGTCTTGAACCCACGATCTTCAGAGCCAGACGCACAGCGAGAATGAAAAAGAATGAAAGAAAGAAACTCCGCTGAGAAGAATCTTGTCATTAGGTCTTGAATGCCTCTGATTGTTTTACTTTATAAGTCTAGATAAAGCAAAATGAGATTCCTATTATTTGTCTTGGTCCAGACAAAATCGAGTTAAGACAACTTTAAGGAGGTAAAATTCTTCTATTCACTGCCCTGGGGGGTTCTGCCAGTAAAGTCAAAGTTCCTTGGGATTCATGGTCAGCAGGAGGGCTTGAATGGGAACGAGAACCACAGTGTGTTCATCACCTGTGTTGGCCCACAATAGCCTGTTGGAAAGCTGGTGCCTACTTGTGTGTGGTGGGCAGGGGATGGGGCAAGGTCAAGATACCTTGCCGAGACCCTGCAGACTCCATTCCCAGCAAGGGGAGCAAACTGACTTGTTATTCAATCATCAGATCTCATGCAACAGCAGAGGGCAGCAAAAAGCCAAGTGGAAGCAGAAGTATTCTCACTATTTCCATGGATCAGAGCTTTAGCTGAGTGGGACACTGACTATGACCAGGAGTAGTAACCTCACCAACGTGGGACTTAAATTGGTGGTTCTGGGTGGTGTGTGGGTCTCGATCTGAGATCATGAGAGAATGTTGTAGGAATCCAGCAGTGTGTCAGGCCCACTATTGTCACCAAGTGATTCACAGTCATAGAGTTCCTTGTCGGGAGACCAATCATTATGGATCAGTCACAACATCTCCTCCTCACTGACAGTCAAGGATGTGTGCTGAGCTCATGTCTCCACTCTGTCCAAATTCGTGTGGCTCGGCCCTGCTCAAATACCGTCTCCTTCATTAGGAGTTCGAGGAGATTCAAACTCATGTGGCTCGGCCCTGCTCAAATACCATCTCCTTCATTAGGAGTTCGAGGAGATTCAAGAAGGTGCATCCATCTTTAAAGACCCTCACCATCCGGGACATGTCTTCTTCTTGTTACTACCGTCAGGGACGAGGTATAGGAACCTTCTATCATCAGATTTCTGAACAGACCATGAACTCTATCCAGTTACAGTATTTATTTTGTAACTCTTGGTAACTTTTGCACAGTGCTGGGACCAGAAAACAAGTAATTTCACAACATAATAAACCTGTATTGTCGGGAAAAGAATTGTGAGGGTTAATAATTAGTAAATAGTGATGTGGATTGTGCTAATGTGGTAAAAGGAAACTGCATAAATCTTATTTATGCAATAGCATGTACTTATTCTTGTGATAAAAAATGGAAAACTGCTGGACCTGTGGATAATCGTTTTATTTTGCAATCTGACCTAGACTCAATTAACTCTTCCTATAGATACCATTCTGTTAACAAAATGTAGTTTTACAGGTAATCTCATCAACTGAGAGTGTAAAAGCTGCATCAAACTCTCGCTCAGCTAGATCAGCTTTGCCTGGTTTCATGGTGTTCAATGGTTCAAAATAACATCAGAGAAAGTACACAGTATACAGCCTGAAACTCTCACTCTTCACAGACATCAACAAAACAAACAATACCCAAAGAATGACTGACAGAAACATTAGAATCCCAAAGACCCACCCTCCCCTCTCCCATGCACAAGCACTGACCCTCCCCCACACCTTCCCCCACTTGCACCAGCAAAATCACTGACACTGCTCCCCCCCCCCACCATGCAAGCAAAAGCATGGTGTGCACCTGTTTTGAATAAATCACTCGTTATTTCAAATATCAACTGTGTGATCTTTCAGTTTGCTCCTACAACCTGATTCCCATTCTGATACAGCAAGGGAACAGGCCTCTGGACCAACTAGTCCATGCCAACCAAGATGTCCCACCCTAGCTGATCCGATTTGCCTACTTTGAGCCCCTATTTCTCTAAACTTTTTTGATCTATTTACATCCAACTACCATTTAAAAGTTGTTCTTGCACCTAACTCTCGCACTTCCTCTGGCTGCTCATTCCACATGTATACTACAGTAAATGTGGTTGGTCTGGTTCAGTTAGTTAATGGTGACAGCTACAGGATGTTGATGGAAGGGACTCAATGACATCATTGAATCTCAGGGGTAAGTGGATTGATGGGCTCTTGATGGAGGTGGTGATTGTCTATGAATTATTTCCCATTTCACAGCCCATGCCTGATTGGAGGAATGAACGCTCCAAAAACATTCACTCTTTCTCCCTCTACAGATGTCAAAAGAGACCATCAATGGTTTGGGTGGATGATCTTTCATTGGAGGAGTTTTGATGGAAGATCATCGACTCAAGTCATTTAGTTTATTTCTGCCTCCGTGGACACAGCCCGACCTTCTGAATGTTTCTGTCCTTCTGGAGAAAGCTTCTCACCTCAGTCGTGTTCATCTCCATCTGTGAGGACCCTGTGGTAATGCTCTTCTGTTTACTGGTCAACCATTTCCTAAATTCATCAACCACCTTCAATGAAATGAGAATGATACATTAGTCACACTCAGTTTAAATGAATTTTATTTTTGCACAATTAAATTGTTTGATTCTTTGCGCTAATCATGAATTTTGAACCTGTCCTTCATTTTCTGTTATTTATTTTTGCAATGGTCATCACTATCTATTTTTGTGATGGTTATGCAAATATCATAAGATGGTTTTGAGTGGTGAGAGAAACCTTTACACATTAACTATTATGATGTAGCATGCTTTAAAGAATTTGTTAATTCCTACCTAGCAGAATAAAACTACCTTTCAATCACCCTTCAGAGTCCTAAAACCAAGTAAGAATTAAATTTTATATTGTAACTGCGTCCCATTGGCACGTCCAGTGGATCACTCAGACAGAAGCAAGTCCACCAAATTTCTTTTATCAAAGAGCAATGAAATCATGATCTTCGAAAAAATTTACAGAGATGCAGAGAGCTTCTGGATAAGGGGGTGAAAGGTTATGAAGGTGAGATGAAAATGAACATTAGAGGTCATGAACATATGAGCCTGATCTTATTAAATGGCAATGAAAACCTAAAGGACCAAGTGGCTGACTCTTGCTTCAAATTCATAGTTTAGTAAGAGGCTCTCTAACTATTCATCACTATTATGATTATATGCGGAGAGTAAGATCAGGAGGAGAAATTCATAGAGTTATGGAGTCATAGAGCAATACAGTTTCAATAGAGGCCCTTCAAAAAGCTCAAGCCATATACAGTGCCCACCCATTAGTTCCAAATTCCTTGCTACACCATGAGATATTGAAGCAGAATTAGTCCATTCGACCCATTGAGTCTGCTCCTTTCAAACCACAACCCTCAAATCCGCAACCCTCCATGTACATATCCAAAATATTTCTTAAATTAAACCACTGTACCTGCCTCAACCACTTCTTCTTCAGCTCATTCCATATACTCACCACCCCGTACCTCTCAGGTCCCTTTTAAATTTTTCCCCTCTCATCCTAAATCTATGCCCCCTAGTTCTGGTCTCCCCAATCCTCTGGTAAAGACTTATCACCCATCTTATATATGTTTCTCATACTTATAAACATTTCTGCAATTTTGACTCTCATTCTCCTACGTTCCAAGGATTAGAGACCAAAGCTGGTCAACTGCTCCCTATAACTCAGGCCCTCTAATCCTGGAAACATCTTCAAATATTTCCAATGTACCGCGACTTTCTGATAACAGAGTGACCAAAAGTATCTACCATATTCCAAGTGTATCCCCACCAAGAACTTATGAAGCTACACAATAATGTCCTATCTCCAATGCTCATTGCCCTGACTAATGAAGGCCCATGTGCCAGATGCCTTTCTCACCACCTTGTCCACCTCTGACACTGTTTTCAAACTCATACTCCTGGGTTCCTCTGTTCCTTTACACCCTGAGTGCCCAACCATTCACAGTTTGTGTCTGTAGGGAAGAGATTCTTACCCGGCGATTGAAAATGCAGTAAATAAGGAAAATGAACAGACCCTGGAGACTGTTGATGACCGTGAATAAGTGGGAGAACACTGCAGTGCTCTTATCAACTTGAAATATTCCAAAGATCCACGTGGATCCAAAAACAAACATCCGTGCTGCAGCCTTAATGGTTAGGGATCTGTAGAGAAGAAGAAAAAGAGACCAGGTGAATGTAAAATACAGGAACGATGAAATTCCTTTCATATGGGATCTTTCATACCCTCAGGGTTTTAGACCCAGTCATGGCAGAGGAGCAGTGATATATTGCCAATTCAGGATGTTGTGTTACATAAGACATGAAGCAGGTGCAGGAATTGCCTCTTTGAACATTCCATATGATTTGGTAAGATCGTGGTTGGTCTAATCTTGGTTTCCACATTACTTACCTGCTCTCTGCAAACCCATTGACTCTCTCATAGCTCAAACATTTGTCAATTTCTGTCTTTAAAATATTCAATAACTGCATATCTGCATCACTCCGGGGTTGATCACAGTCTTTCAAGGTATGAAGTCTCTCCTGATTCAATTTTGAAATGTGTCATTCCCATCCGGAAACTATTCTTTGCTCTGAGTGCCCCCATCATCTGCTCAACATCTTATCTGCCCCCTTCCTAATCATCTGTTTTGCAAAGTTGGTCCCTTTCACCCTTCTAAAGTATACCGAGTGAAGTTCCATTCTGCTTAAACGTCTCTTGAACATCAACCCAGCCTAGGGAGCCGCCTGGTAAACCTTCTCTGCAGAGCACACCAGTCAATTTGTGCACATAACTGAGAATGGAACCTCAGGGCGAGTGGGAAGAAGCCTTTAGGGCTGCTGAGAATCACCTCATCTGTCTATGCAGATCTAGCCCCAGAAGGAGTACTTCTGTCATAAAGTCCAAATGCCTTCTGAAAACCCAATGGCTCCTCCTTTTCTACCTTATTTATTATTAGATTGACGATGGGATTCATGAGTTTTTCTTATGATACAATGTTGGCTCTGCTTGGTCATGCTCAGATTATTGAATTATCTTCTGAATGAGACCTTAATGATGTGTCTCATCTTTTGGTGATACCGTCAACCTTACATTGTCTGTGCTCCCGTTCCTGGTCATTGGGTTTGAGGGTAAGTGGCAACAACTGTGTCAGTCCCGACACTGTGCTCACATGGCATGTACACAAGTACATTTCCACCAACAACTTTGGGCCAATGACCTGACTAGCACCCCATTTCCAGTGTCACCATCGGCAGAGATCAGCACCATGGACAGAGACCCTTCCTGGGAACCTGCTAATTCTCATCCCACTCACTCACCCGGGATCAATTGTAAAACAAAACACTAATATAAAAGATAACAGTTCATTTGCTGTTACAAAACAACAAATATCATGACATACACTCAGTGGTCACTTCATTATGCACATCGGTAACCACGTTTGTTAATGAAAATATATAATCAGCCAATCATGTGGCAGCAATTTAGACCAGGCAGACATGGTCTGGAGTTTCAGTTGTTAATCAGAATGGGGAAGAAACGTGATGTAAGTAACTTTGACTGTGGAATAACAGTTGGTGCCATATGGGGTGGCTTGAATATCTCAGTAACTGCTGATACCCTGGGATTCTCATGCACAACCGTATCTAGCGTTTACAGAGAATAGTACAAATTTTGTTTCAAAAAAAATCCAGTGAGTGGAAGTTCTGTGGGAAAAAAACACCTTGTTAATGATAGAGGTCAGAGGGGAATGACCAGCCTGGTTGAAGCTGAAAGGAATGTGACAGTAACTCAAGTAACCATGCATTACAACAGTGGTGTTCAGAAAAGATTCTTCGAACACACAACACATCAAACCTTGAAGCGGATGGGCTACAGCAGCAGAAGATGTTGGTGTATCTAACAGATATGCCTAATAAAGGGACTATCAGTATGTCAGTGATAATAAAGTTTTTCAGTGATAACAAACCTGATTCTGATTCTGAAAGGTGAGGTATGTGCAAGGAGATCATGGTGTCCCCTCCCTATAATAATCCAAAGAGGAAGCAAGTGCGTATATTTACTCTGTAAAATCAAGGATGACTGAGACATTTGGGACCTAGCCACATGGGTCATGTGCTGTTGGCTCTCAGTAGGAGCGTCTCTGTGTTTTGCCAGGTCATGGACAACAGCAGCTTCCGTGCCAGGACTCTGCCCCATGTCAGGGTCCTGAGAGGCCAGGCTAGTGATGGACATAGTGGAACATAGAACAGAGAACACAGCACAGTACAGACCCTACCGTCCATGATGTTGTGCTAAACTTTTAACCTACTCCAAGATTAAGCTAACCCTTCCCTGCCACAGAGGGCTTCACTCTACATTTATCCATGTGCCTATCTAAGAGTCTTTCAAATGTCCCTAATGTACCTGCCTCTACCACCACCCCTGGTAGTGTGCTCCACACTCCCTCCACTCCCTGTGTGAACAACTTATTACTGAGCTCCCCCCGCCCCAGTACTTTTCCTCCAATCACATTAAACTATGCCATCTCGTATTCGCCATTGTTGCTCTGGGAGAAAGATGCTGGCTGTCCACTTCATGCCTCATATCATCTTATATACATCCATCAAGTCACTTACTTGGTTTCCTTCAGCTTCGACACCTCCTTGTTGCGCGAGTTCAAATGGCGTCTCAGTAAGTAGAGAGTTGCAAATAAAAGGACTGTATTGACCTGGAGAGAGAGAAAGAGAGAGTGCAAGAGAAAGAGAGATTGCAAGAAAAAAAGAGTGTGCGAGAGAAAGAAAGAGTGTGTGAGAGAATGGTGGAAGGAAAATGAAAGAGTGAGAGAAAGACTGACTTTCATGAGCAAGGCAGAACGGATCCCCCAAATCCCGCACTCAATTCACCCCTCCTACTTTCCATTCTCATTCACTGACACTCACACTTACTTCTCAATGATTATTGGCTTTACCCGTGACACTCTCTTTTTCTTTATCTAAAATTCTGCTTGTCCCCACAGAATTCTGGAGGAACTCAGCAGGCCAGCAGCTTCTATGGAAAAGTGTTTCGGGCTGAGACCCTTCAGCAGTTCTGGAGAGATTTAAACTCCTTCAGGGTAGCCATACCTGGAAGGGACTCAGCAGTGTAGTAATCAAATTCTGGAAATCTAAGCAACACACAGAGAATGGTGCCAAAGGGTCTTGGCCCGAAATGTCGACTGTACTCTTTTCCATAGATGCTGCCTGACTGCTGAGCTCCTCCAGCATTTTGTGTGTGTTGCTTGGACTTCTAGCATCTGCAGATTTTCTCTTGTTTCTGCTTATCCCCCATGTCTTCCCCTCAGACTCTCCACTCATACATTTTGGAAACCAACATTCTTCCAGGGGGTGGGATTTTCCACAGAATCCTGATGCATTGGGATGACTAGGAAGCCCAGGAGAAGAATTAAATGGGAATTGTTCACCATTCACCACTCTGGTGAGTCAGTGGGATCTGTCAGCTGGGAATTCCAGGCCAGAAGATTGGGAAGCAGGCCCCCAGTTTCTCTGCTTCTTTCCTCCATCCTGCCCTGAATGAAAGACCTGGTGCCCCTCAACCTGCCTATTCCTCCTTGCTGCTCCTTTTAATTATGCAGACGGACACAACCAAACCCAAACCTAGGCTCACCCTACTCAGTGATAAGTAATAGGACGATGAAGATGGTGGAAAGAGATACCATACTTTAACAGCAGGAACTTGCTTTTTGATCAAAATCTTTCATTAACTCCAAAGAGTGAAGCATTTTACAAATTGTCCCAAGACTTGGGGTAAAGTGGTACCTAATCTGCAAATGTGCCAATGTCTCAAAGGGATGAAAGCAACAATGAAGGTTCCAGTATCACTGGGCCCAGTGCACACACGACTCAGGGAGGGTCTGGGGGGGAGGGGTAATGATGGAGGGAACTACCCAGGATGTGTAGGCTGGCTGCATCCTTTTTGTTGGTCAGTGGCTGGAGTTCAGGATAACACAGGGTTCGAGTTGATAGGGGCAATGGCTCAGGGTTAGGAGAAAGGGTTGTAAATTTAGTGGGCTCCATCTTGGGCACGAGCCTACAAAATATCCAGGACATCTTCAAGGAGCAATGTCTCAAAAAGGCAGTGTCCATTATAAAGGACCTCCAGCACCCAGAGCATGCTCTTCTCTCACTGTTACCATCAGGTAGGAGGGACAGAAGCCTGAAGGCTCACACTCAGTGATTCAGGAACAGCTTCTTCCCCTCTGGCATCCGATTCCTAAATGGACATTGAACGCGTGAAAACTACCTCACTTTTTTTAATGTATATTATATCTGTTTTTGCACGATTTTTAATTTATTCAACAAACGTATATTGTAATTGATTTACTTACTTATTATTATTATTTTTTTCTTCTACTTCTTCTATTATGTATTGCATTAAACTGCTGCTGCTAAGTTAACAAATTTCACAACACATGCAGGTGATAATAAACCTGATTCTGATTCTGAAAGCAGCAGATCAGAGGTCAAAGGCCAGCCCCTAGGTCAGAGGTGCAATTTCACTGATATTTCTTCAGTTATCAAATGTGCCGACCACACTGAGTGTCAGACACATTAACATTGAGAGGACACGGATGCTTCTCACAGTCCATGAGTGATTGGTGAGGGGTTGTGACACTGGACACAGCCCCTCAGCAGAGGCACCACCCCTGACTGTGATCCTTCCCCACTGAGCTTTTGGAGAACCCCGGTCTGGAATGGCTGCAATGCAGAGAGAAACAGGAAGCTTACCAGAATCACGAAACAGACCAGGCCCTGGAAACTCCAGTTAAACCCCAACTCGTGCTTCAGCCAACAGCTGTGAGGATGGAAGAGTTTTGTGACTGAGTGGCAGTCAGTTTGTGAAATACATTGAGAACGTCAGTGGATCTACAGTGCAGGAAAGCGGCAGCCAATCTCTGCATGGCAAGATCCCAAACAATAACAGTGCGCTGATGACCAATCAATGCCATTGGTTAAGGGATGTTGGCCTGAAAGTGGGGAAAAATGGCCTGCGCTCTCCTTTGATATGGTTTGTTGGGATAAGTTCTGTCCGTCCAAAACTACAGACAGGATTTGGCTCCGATATGTCCTCCAATGACAGCAGCAGTGACAATGTGACTCCTTCTCAGCTCTGCACTGGAACTCAATCTCTGTACACAGAGTTGAGCAACTGTCAGTAAACTGGGAGGGCAGAGCTACCTAGCACAGGAGAGAATTGAGAAGGACG
The DNA here is from genome assembly GCF_030028105.1 of Mobula birostris. Taxonomy (NCBI): domain Eukaryota; kingdom Metazoa; phylum Chordata; class Chondrichthyes; order Myliobatiformes; family Myliobatidae; genus Mobula; species Mobula birostris. The sequence goes on from NC_092401.1 coordinate 22,687,884, forward strand.
GGGAGGGGCGCCACACCGCCTCCCTCCCTGCCCCACATGCAGAGACTGGGGTTGATAGTGACCAAGTCTCACAGCATCAGGCAACTGGTGTTTCAACAGAAGCCTTGTTTTCCTCTCTCACTGTGGTCAATCCCAGAAGAAGATGAGGGGATTAGCCGACTAGCTCTGCAATGTTCTGTGATGCTGGGATCTCAGCCAGACTTAATTCTGCAGGTCCCTGGATAGAGATAAGTAGGATATCAGGTCATTGCAAACTCTCCCCTTTGATCACAGGTCAACAGGCTGCTGAAGTGAGTGATGGATCAGGGTGTAAAGAGCTGTGGACCACGACTACGGAAATGGGTTCCAGTCATGGTTGATTGGTAGACTTCTGTTGCCCCTATGCCTTCTGAGGATTCTCCTCTGGCCCTGGGCCAATCTCACACTTCTCAGTGGTACAGCAGCTGAGATCAGTTGGGACAGGATCTGTCAGCGGGTGAATTCAAACCCTTTCCAGTACCCGGGAGCAACTCAGACAATACCCACAATAACCCTCGCAAGTCTTTTCCTTTTTACAAGTTTCAACACAGCTTCCCACACCTCTCCATGCAGTCTCCACCTGGAGAATATTTAATACAATATTATCAAGGTTTCAGATGAAGGATATCGGGTGAATTTTATGCTTTGCTCTCAGAGCTGGTACAGGACTCAGATCACGTCCTGCGTTAGGGCAGTGGTGCAGCCAATTGCGCCGCTGCCTCCAGGGACGCGGGTCAATCCTGACCTTGGTTGTTGTCCAAGTGGAGTTTGCATGTTGTCTCCATCACAGTGTCAGGATTTCCCTTAGAGCTCCGGTTTGATCCCACATCCCAACGGTGTGTTATTGACATAAATTACCCCTTGTTGTGGATGGGTGGAGAAAGCATCAAAGGGGAGTTGATGGCCATGTGTGGGAGGATAAGATGCAGGGGTAGAGGGAGATAAGGAGGGGCAATGGGATTGATGGGGTCTCCACAGGAAGCTAGCAGAGACCTGATGGACCAAATGGCCTCTTTCTGCGTCACAGTCAGTTGTATCACTCTATCACATTTCCTTATCATTTAATACTCACGTGGTTTCTGTTCCATAGCCTCCGGGGTATATTGCCGCTGAGATAATGACTATCACAGCAGGAACACCATAAGCAGAAACGTACAGGTATCTTCGTTTGATGATGTGTGTGCGAGTGTAATTGGTGACTGTCAATTTTCTGGACATGATGAAAAGCTGCAGACTGTCTAGGAGCATCCAGACGAAGACAGCAAGGAAGAGGTAATGCAGACACCCGGCAATCAGGGCGCACACAACCTAAAGAAAGAGGCAACACAGTGGATAGTGGGCAGCTCTGGGCAAAAGCAGAGGACAGTCAGAGACAGGGATGCAGGCAGGAACATGCACAGATGAGTCAGAGACACACAAGTGGAAAGAAACAGAGAGAGATAACCACAGCTGAAGACATTCATACAGACACAGAGAAAAACACACAGCATCAGAAATGGACCGACAACCTTTTCCAGCTTCCTCTCACCTCTTCTCTTCTCCTCACCTGCCTATTACCTCCCCCAGTTCCCATCCTACCCTTTCTCCCCTGCTCCACGTTCCCGTCCAATCAGAATCCTCTTTCTTCAGCCCCTTAACTTCTTCACCTCCCGGCTGCTGTATTCAAACACCTACCACCACCACCCACACTCCGTCCCCCTCACCTCATCTCACCTATCACCTACCAGCTGCTGTATTCAACCCGCCCCACCCACACTCCTTCCCCGTCACCTCATCTCACCTCTCACCTGCCAGCTTGTATTCCTTCCCCTCTCCTCTCCCTCTGATTCTGACTTCTGCCACCTTCCTTTCCAATCCCGATGAAGAGTCTCAGCCTGAAATCTCAACTGTTTATTCCCCTCCATAGATGCTGCTTGACCCACTGAGTTTCTCCAGCGTTTTGTGTGTGTAAATCAGAGATACTAACACAGAGACTCTGAAATAAATCAGTACACAAACACCTGTACACAATGGAAGAGATAATCCGCAAACATATAAAGAAAACGGTGGTGATATACACCAAAGATTGATTAATGAGTAGTAATTTAGTGATAAAATTAGAATAATGCACAAAGGAGATGAAGGAACTCCAAGGGTCAGTAGGTATCTATGAAGGGACATGGACATTAGACGTTTCACATTGACTGACCTCCTCTGTTCCTCCAGCTCCTTTGTGATTTGTTCCAGATCTCCAGTGTTTACAAACTCTTGTGAGTCCATAAACTGAGAACATCTTTGGTACTTTTTATAAAAGGTCTTGTTGCAGCTCCAGATCTGCAAAGTGTGCTGATGTCACTCATTCTCCAGGGACCCGTAAACTCAGTGACAGGGGTAAACCACTACACCCTAAGGTGAATGTGAATAAGGAGGCTTGGAGTGTCCAGTGAGGTCATTGGGTAGGAGGGCAGAGGGAGAGAAAGGGCAACGTTCTGTGGTGACAAGACCGTGGGGAAGGGGTGAGTCTCCAATGCTCGGAGGTTTTGGCTACCATTGCAATCAGGATCTGATTGAAGGGATGGCACGCTGGTCACGATGAGCCAATGGAAGGAGAGGACACCAGAGGAGAGTGGAGGGGCTGAGATACCACTACACCCACGTTAAGTCTGCCTTTGCTGCAGAATTTGACCAACTGCACATTCAGAAACTCTATGAGAATTAGAGGCGGGAATTTGGTTTTCTTACCGGCTGTTTAATCCGCATTCCGATCAGAAAGATGAACTGTGCCAGGAAGAGGGTGATACTCAGGTGCTTGTGAAGATTGGTGTTAGCATTCTGGATGGATTTGCAGTTGACAAATACAGCAATGGAGGCGGCGAGGCAGAGCAGGGAGATGATGAGGCCGATATAGGTGATCACCTCCAAGTGCCTGTCATCAGTCTGCAAGCACAGAGTGGAGAACCACGTTCAGGAATCGACTGTGATAGAGTCTCCAGGGACAGAGTTACTGTGATAGAGTCTCCAGGGTCAGAGTTACTGTGATAGAGTGTCCAGGGACAACATTAGACAGAGTTACTGTGACAGAGTCTCCAGGGACAGCGTTAGTCAGAGTTACTGTGATAGAGCCTCCAGGGACAGAGTTACTGTGACAGAGTGTCCAGGACAGAGTTACTATGATAGAGTCTCCAGGGACAGAGTTACTGTGATAGAGTCTCCAGGGACAGCATCAGACAGAGTTACGGTGATAGAGTCTCCAGGGACAGAGTTACTGTGATAGAGTCTCCAGTGACAGCATTAGTCAGAGTTACTGTGATAGAGTCTCCAGGGGCAGCATCAGACAGAGTTACTGTGATAGAGTCTCCAGGGGCAGCATCAGACAGAGTTACTGTGATAGAGTCTCCAGGGGCAGCATCAGACAGAGTTACTGTGATAGAGTCTCCAGGGGCAGCATCAGACAGAGTTACTGTGATAGAGTGTCCAGGGACAGAGTTACTGTGACAGAGTGTCCAGGGACAGAGATACTGTGATAGAGTCTCCAGGGACAGCATTAGACAGAGTTACTGTGATAGAGTCTCCAGGGACAGAGTTACTGTGATAGAGTCCCCAGGGGCAGCATCAGACAGAATTACTGTGATAGAGTCTCCAGGGGCAGCATCAGACAGAGTTACTGTGATAGAGTGTCCAGGGTCCGAATTACTGTGACAGAGTGTCCAGGGACAGACTTACTGTGATAGAGTCTCCAGGGACAGCATTAGACAGAGTTACTGTGATAGAGTCTCCAGGGACAGAGTTACTGTGATAGAGTCTCCAGGGACAGCATTAGACAGAGTTACTGTGATAGAGTCTCCAGGGTCAGAGTTACTGTGACAGAATGTCCAGGGACAGAGTTACTGTGATAGAGTCTTCAGGGTCAGAGTTACTGTGACAGAGTGTCCAGGGACAGAGTTACTGTGAGAGAGTCTCCAGGGACAGAGTTACTGTGATAAAGTCTCCAGTGACAGCATTAGTCAGAGTTACTGTCATCGAGTCTCCAGGGACAGAGTTACTGTCATAGAGTCTCCAGGGACAGCATCAGACAGAGTTACTGTAGAGTCTCCAGGGACAGAGTTACTGTGACAGAGTGTCCAGGGACAGAGTTACTGTGACAGAGTCTCCAGTGACAGCATTAGTCAGAGTTACTATGATAGAGTCTCCAGGGACAGAGTTACTGTGATAGAGTCTCCAGGGACAGCATCAGACAGAGTTACTGTGATAGAGTCTCCAGGGACAGCATTAGTCAGAGTTACTGTGATAGAGTCTCCAGGGACAGAGTTACTGTGATAGAGTCTCCAGGGACAGCATTAGACAGAGTTACTGTGATAGAGTCTCCAGGGGCAGCATCAGACAGAGTTACTGTGATAGAGTGTCCAGCGACAGAGTTACTGTGACAGAGTGTCCAGGGACAGAGATACTGTGATAGAGTCTCTAGGGACAGCATTAGACAGAGTTACTGTGATAGAGTCTCCAGGGACAGAGTTACTGTGATAGAGTCCCCAGGGGCAGCATCAGACAGAATTACTGTGATAGAGTCTCCAGGGGCAGCATCAGACAGAGTTACTGTGATAGAGTGTCCAGGGTCCGAATTACTGTGACAGAGTGTCCAGGGACAGACTTACTGTGATAGAGTCTCCAGGGACAGCATTAGACAGAGTTACTGTGATAGAATCTCCAGGGACAGCATTAGACAGAGTTATTGTGATAGAGTCTCCAGTGACAGCATTAGACAGAGTTACTGTGATAGAGTCTCCAGGGACAGACTTACTGTGATAGAGTCTCCAGGGACAGCATTAGACAGAGTTACTGTGATAGAGTCTCCAGGGTCAGAGTTACTGTGACAGAGTGTCCAGGGACAGAGTTACTGTGATAGAGTCTCCAGGGACAGAGTTACTGTGACAGAATGTCCAGGGACAGAGTACTGTGATAGAGTCTCCAGGGTCAGAGTTACTGTGACAGAGTGTCCAGGGACAGAGTTACTGTGATAGAGACTCCAGGGTCAGAGTTACTGTGACAGAGTGTCCAGGGACAGAGTTACTGTGATAGAGTCTCCAGGGACAACATTAGACAGAGTTACTGTGATAGAGTCTCCAGGGACAGCATTAGACAGAGTTACTGTGATAGAGTCTCCAGGGACAGCATTAGACAGAGTTACTGTGATAGAGTCACCAGGGACAGCATTAGACAGAGTTACTGTGATAGAGTCTCCAGGAACAGCATCAGACAGAGTTACTGTAGAGTCTCCAGGGACAGAGTTACTGTGACAGAGTGTCCAGGGACAGAGTTACTGTGATAGAGTCTCCAGGGACAGTATTAGACAGCGTTACTGTGATAGAGTCTCCAGGAACAGAGTTACTGTGATAGAGTTTCCAGGGACAGCATTAGACAGAGTTACTGTGACAGAGTGTCCAGGGACAACATTAGACAGAGTTACTGTGATAGAGTCTCCAGGGTCAGAGTTACTGTGATAGAGTGTCCAGGGACAACATTAGACAGAGTTACTGTGATAGTGCCTCCAGGGGCAGCATTAGACAGAGTTACTGTGATAGAGTGTCCAGGGACAGAGTTACTGTGATAGAGTCTCCAGGGTCAGAGTTACTGTGATAGAGTCTCCAGGGACAGCATCAGACAGAATTACTGTAGAGCCTCCAGGGTCAGAGTTACTGTGACAGAGTGTCCAGGGACAGAGTTACTGTGATAGAGTCTCCAGGGACAGAGTTACTGTGATAGAGTCTCCAGGGACAGCATCAGACAGTGTTACTGTGATAGAGTCTCCAGTGACAGCATTAGTCAGAGTTACTGTGATAGAGTCTCCAGGGGCAGCATCAGACAGAGTTACTGTGATAGAGTGTCCAGGGACAGAGTTACTGTGACAGAGTGTCCAGGGACAGAGATACTGTGATAGAGTCTCCAGGGACAGCATTAGACAGAGTTACTGTGATAGAGTCTCCAGGGACAGCATTAGACAGAGTTACTGTGATAGAGTCACCAGGGACAGCATTAGACAGAGTTACTGTGATAGAGTCTCCAGGAACAGCATCAGACAGAGTTACTGTAGAGTCTCCAGGGACAGAGTTACTGTGACAGAGTGTCCAGGGACAGAGTTACTGTGATAGAGTCTCCAGGGACAGTATTAGACAGCGTTACTGTGATAGAGTCTCCAGGAACAGAGTTACTGTGATAGAGTTTCCAGGGACAGCATTAGACAGAGTTACTGTGACAGAGTGTCCAGGGACAACATTAGACAGAGTTACTGTGATAGAGTCTCCAGGGTCAGAGTTACTGTGATAGAGTGTCCAGGGACAACATTAGACAGAGTTACTGTGATAGTGCCTCCAGGGGCAGCATTAGACAGAGTTACTGTGATAGAGTCTCCAGGGACAGCAACAGACAGAGTTACTGTAGAGCCTCCAGGGTCAGAGTTACTGTGACAGAGTGTCCAGGGACAGAGTTACTGTGATAGAGTCTCCAGGGACAGCATCAGACAGTGTTACTGTGATAGAGTCTCCAGTGACAGCATTAGTCAGAGTTACTGTGATAGAGTCTCCAGGGGCAGCATCAGACAGAGTTACTGTGATAGAGTGTCCAGGGACAGAGTTACTGTGACAGAGTGTCCAGGGACAGAGATACTGTGATAGAGTCTCCAGGGACAGCATTAGACTGAGTTACTGTGATAAAGTCTCCAGGGACAGAGTTACTGTGATAGAGTCCCCAGGGGCAGCTTCAGACAGAATTACTGTGATAGAGTCTCCAGAGGCAGCATCAGACAGAGTTACTGTGACAGAGTGTCCAGGGTCCGAATTACTGTGACAGAGTGTCCAGGGACAGACTTACTGTGATAGAGTCTCCAGGGACAGCATTAGACAGAGTTACTGTGATAGAGTCTCCAGGGACAGAGTTACTGTGATAGAGTCTCCAGGGACAGCATTAGACAGAGTTACTGTGATAGAGTCTCCAGGGACAGAGTTACTGTGATAGAGTCTCCAGTGACAGCATTAGACAGAGTTACTGTGATAGAGTCTCCAGGGACAGACTTACTGTGATAGAGTCTCCAGGGACAGCATTAGACAGAGTTACTGTGATAGAGTCTCCAGGGTCAGAGTTACTGCGACAGAGTGTCCAGGGACAGAGTTACTGTGATAGAGTCTCCAGGGACAGCATTAGACAGAGCTACTGTGACAGAGTGTCTAGGGACAGAGTTACTGTGATAGAGTCTCCAGGGTCAGAGTTACTGTGATAGAGTGTCCAGGGTCAGAGTTACTGTGATAGAGTGTCCAGGGACAACATTAGACAGAGTTACTGTGATAGTGCCTCCAGGGACAGAGTTACTGTGATAGAGTCTCCATGGATGGCATTATATTAGATTAGATTAGATTATGAGGACACGCAGTTCTCTCTTATTGTCATTTAGTAATGCATGCATTAAGAGATGATACAATGCTTTTCCAGAGTGATATCACGAAAAGACATGACAAACCGACTTAACTAACAAAAACCACAGAATTATAACATATAGTTACAACAGTGCAAAGCAATACCGTAATTTGATAAGAACAGGCCATGGCATGGTAAAGTCTCAAAGTCTCTCGAAAGTCCCATCATCCCACGCAGAATGTAAACCTTCAGTGCCGCCAACTTGCCGATGCAGCATCCCAGAAGCATCCGACCACAGTCCGACTCTGAGTCTGTCCGAAAACTCCGATCCTCTGACCACCTCTCCGACACCGAGCACCAAGTACCATCTCTGCCAACTGCTTGAACCCATAACTAATACCGTACCATAACCTTGGCATGACTAATAAAGGTTGGAGCAATAATTGATCTGTTGGAGGAACTCAGCGGGTCGAGCAGTGTCTGTGGGAGGAAAGGAACTGTCGGTGTTTTGGTTTGAAATCCTGAATCAGAACCAGAATGTCACCTCAGTCCTGATACAGAGTTCGGACCTGAAATTTTGACAATTCCTTTCCCCCTACAGACGCTGCTCGACCCCTTAAGTTCCTCCAGCAGATTGTTTGTTGCTCCTCAGTCTGTGATCCCTGAATATCTGTAATAAGTGTAGGTCTTACAGAGTGAATGGTGAGGACCTGGTGTGTGGAGGAACAGTGTGTAAAGTCAATGTATTCTTGAAGATGGAAATAGAGGTTGCTAAGGCTGTAAAGAAGGCATCGGTTACTTCCTGCATTAGTCAGGGAATAAAATATAAATACAGTACAGGCAGGAAATGGTAAAACTTCAAGCAACATTGTGTAGACCACAGCTAGAGTGCAGTTGAGTGATTTGCTGGACTTGTTCTCTGTAACTGTGGCTACATCATTTCCTGAGAAATCGTGACAGAGGGACTCCCCCTCTTACAAGCCTCCTGTCAACATGCTTTCCAATCTGGTAAATCCCCTCTGAAGCCTCTCTAAATCTTCCACATCATTCCTATAGTGAGGCAAACAGAACTGAACACAGTGCTCTGAGAGCGATCTAACCCACAGTTATATCGAGTTGGAATATTCCTTTGTGGTTCTTGAACTCAACCTCCCCCGGGCCCATCCGACTAATGAAGGCCAACACACCATATGCTTTCTGAACCACCTTTTGACTTGCATGACATCATTGTTTTGTTTTTCTTGGAGCAGAGGATGCTGACAGAGCATGGAACGAATAGATACTGGGAAAATTTACACCATAGCATAAGCGTCGAAATGCAGACGGCTGAGGTTGAGAGGAAGGGGTATGGATTTTGAAGGGATTTATGGAAGGATTGTTTCACCCATTGGGAACACATGAGGGGGTGGCAGAGGCAGGTGCATCACCACATTTCAGTTACATCTAGAGGAGGATTTGTATCACCAATATATAGAAAGCTACAGAACAAATTTTAATGTAGATGATTGTTAATGGTCAGCATGGAGAATGTGGGCTGAAGGGTCTGTTTCTATGTTTGTGTCTCTTTCAATCTGGCTCTCTTCATTCCCCCCTTTTTATCTGACTACAGATTTTTCTATTGAATGATTTCTTACCTCAATCTTAACTGGAGCCATTAAAATAGCAAAGCTTGTCAGGTGGTTACACTGGCAGGTTACATGGGTCTGATTGGAATCGATCCGTTCACAACCATCAGATTTCCAGACACTGTTCTTTTCGGTATTACTCCAATAGGCACATTCTAGCTCTTCACCGACTTCCTTTTCCTGTTTCCAGATAAGGAGAAATTCTTCAAACCATTATTGAAAATATTTTAATAACAAGTTAAATATTCACAGTCACAGGACAGGAGACACTGGTTAGAAACAGAGAGAAGCTCCATCTACATTGTCCCATCAAGCTTGTGAAGTGCAGGGCAACAGAATTGGAAGAGTTTACCTTTATTTGCCTCATGAACATAAAACCTTTGAAACCTACAGTGAAATGTATCATTTGTATCAAAGACCAACACAGTCTTTGATGAGACCCATGTGGTCATGAAGAGAAAGTACAAACTCCTCACAGACACTGGCGGGTCTTATTGCTGGCACTGTAAGGCATTACGTCAACCTTTCTGCTACTGTGCAAACTCGATGGCTGAATGGGTAATTACAGTAATGCAGTAATGGGTATTTTCCTTTCAGTGAAATGGTGGTTGTACTTTGTAACCAGTTACTCAATGACCTGAGAAATGACAGCAAGGGGCTTCTCCTCCTCTGTGTCTCACCACCAGTCTCTAAACAATCCCCCGTCTCTCTCAGATGAGGGATCTCCACTTCCTCTGTCAGGCCCCACTGAGTAATGGTGACTGGAAAGGCCACCATAAACTGACCTGAAATGCCCAAACCCAGCTTCCATGGAAATGTCATACCTAAACTCAGGCTCAGCGGCTGTTCAGCCTCCCATTTTGCATTTTAGCAGGAAGCTCATTTTCAATTGGGGAACATCACAGATTTTGTCTACAAACCTGGTTGAGTTTCAGAGTCAAATTGAACTTTTCCTTCAGATTAGAGCTGACGGCTTTGTTGCTGATGGTGGCAGCTATCACCTTGGAGTTTAATGAGACATTGTTCTGAGATGGACGGCCACCTTTAATCTCTTGGTTCAGCAGGGATTCCAAGTCTTTGAATACAATTAAGGAAACGGCCTGAAACTCTGTGGAGATAATAGATCAGCCTTTGGTGAATGTGGAGAAATATCACTGAAACACACCAGCAACTGGATATAAAGGCAGGTCGACACAAAACACACCCATTGCAGTAGTGCTTTGTAAGTCTTTGAGTATTAAAATCAGCTCTCAGTGGGGATGGACAAGGAGATCATTATGTGGGCTGCTTTATCGTGGATGGTGTTAAGTTAATTTGTGTTGGTTAAGCTATACTCTTCCAGGTAAGTGAGAGTCCATCACATTCCTGACCTGTGTCTTGTGAATAGTTCAAAATCTGGAGATCCACAGAAAATGGTGTCTTTCTGGGAAAGAAGATAAGACCATAAGACAAAGGTGCAGAATTAGGCCATTCAGCCCATCGGGTTTGCTCCACCATTTCATTATGGTTGATTTATTATCCCTCTGAACCCCATTCTCCTTCCTTCTCCCCTTAAACGTTGATACCTTGCTAACCAGAATCAGAATCAGATTTATCATCATTGGCTTATGTTGTGAAATTTGTTTCTTAGGACATTAGTACATTGCAATGCATAATAATAACAATAATAATAATAAACCTTTAAATTACGATAAATAGTATACATACAGAAAATTAAATTAATTAAGTAGTGCAAAAAGATAGTATGAAGTAAAACGGTAGTGTTCGTGGTTTTATTGTCCATTGAGAAATCTGATGGCGGAGAGGGTCCTGTGTCTTCAGGTACGTGATTCTGCGTCGTTGATGGTAGCAATGGGAAGACAGCATGTCCTGGGTGCTGGGGGTCCTTAAAGACAGATGCTACCTGTTGGAGCATCGCCTTTTGAATGTGTCCCTGATGGAGCTGGCTGAGTTTTCAATATTCTGCAGCTTTTTCTAATCCTGCACAGTGGCCGCTCCATACCTGACAGTGATGCAACCAGTTAGAACGCTCTCCACAGAACATCTGTAGGAATTTGCATGTGTCCTTGGTGACGTACCACTTCTCCTCAAACTCTGAATTACACATAGCTGCTGTCGTGCATATTGGTATTGTATCAATATGGGTCCAGGACAGACCTTCAAAGATGTTGATACCTAGGAACTTGAAACTGTTTACCCTTTCCACTGATGACTCCTTGATGAGGGTGAGTGTTTCCTCAACTTCCCCTTCTTGAAATCCACAATCAGCTCCTTGGTCTTACTGATGTTGAGTGTAGGGTTGTTGTTGTGACACCTCTCAACCAGCTGATCTATCTCACTCCTGTACACCTCATCACCACCTGAAATTCTGTCAACAATGGTTGTGTCATCAGCAAAAAAATATAGAATTTGAGCTGTGCCTAGCCACACAGTCATGGGTGTAGAGAGAGTAGAGCAGTGGGTAAGCACACATCCTTGAGGTGCACCAGTCTTGATTATCAGCAAGGAGGAGGTTATTTCCGATCTGCACTGACTGCGGTTTCCTGATGACGAAGTTAAGAATCCATTTGCAGACAGAGGTACAGAAGCCCAGGTTTTGGAGTTTGTTGATCAGAATTGAGGGTATGATTGTGTTGAACGCTGAGCTGGAATCAATAAGCAGCAGCCTGATGTAAGTGTTGCTATTATCCAGGTGATCCAAGGCCGAGTGCAGAGCCAGTGAGACTGCATCCTATTGTGGCGACAGGCAAAGTTTATTCTATTTTATATAGAGATGCAGCGTTTAACAGGCCCTTCTGACCCTTTGAGCCTTGCTGCCCAGCAACCCACTGATTTAACCGTAGCCTAATAAACTACTAACCGGACTGACTTTGAATGGTGGGAGGAAATCGGAACACCCAGCAGAAAGGCATACACACACAGAAAGGAATGTACAAACTTGCATCCAAAGGACACTGGAATTGAACTCTGAACTCTGATGCCCGAGGTGTCTATGCAACCTTGGCACCCTCACAACAGGTCCAGCTCCTTGTTTAGGCAGGAGTTGATTCTGGCCACGAGCAAACTCTCAATGCACCTCATCACAGTGGTTGTGAGTACACCTGGGTGGTAGTCATTGAGGCAGCTCACCCCGCCCTTCCTGGGCACTGGTATGGATGTCACCCTCTTGAAGCAGGTGGGAAATTCTGACTATGGCACTGAGAGATTGAAGATGTTCTTGAACTCTCCCACCAGTTGATTAGCACAGGTTTTCATTTCCCTACCAGGCACACCATCAGGATCTGACGCCTCTTGAAAGCCGTTCTGATGTGGTCCTCTGAGACAGAGAACACAGGGTCACCAGATGCTGCAGGGATTCACACAAGCATAGATTTATTCTCTCTTTCAAAGCCATTCATGACGTTAGGTTTCTCCTTGGAGAAAGTAATGGCTTGTAAATATTGTCAGAACTGATGTGTATTTGATTGCATCTCCAACTCCAATTAGCATGTTTTTTTCTTTCTTAAAATAGCCTTCTGTAGGTCATACCTGGACTTCTTGTGTAGTTCTGGATCACTGGTCTAGAATACCACATATCTAGCTCTCAGCAGTCTACAAATCTCCTGGTTTATCCATGGGTTTTGGTTTGGTAATGTCCAGTATGTTCCTGAAGGTACACCCTCATGATTCCCATCTGAGTTGCATGCAAAGAGTTGCCACTTATCAGCACCATCATGAACCTGTCAAGCCCCATTTTAAATATACCCAATCACTTGGCCTCCAGAGCCTCTGACTGAAGAAATACCTGCACTCCTCTATTCCAAAGAGATGTCCTTGTATGCTGAGGCTGTGCTCTCTGGTGCAAGACTCTCCCTGGCCTTTCAACATTCGACATATTTCAGTGAGATCCGCCCTCATTCTTATTATCTCCCTCATACGTTAACCCTTTCATTCTCACAATCATTCTATTGAACTTCCTGCTGACCCTCTCCACAATCAAATGAGCAGATATCCTGAACGTAGCAAATATCTGTCAGCCTACAAACTACATACTGAGGTCTCTCAGATTAATACAGAGTTTGAAACCATAAATTGGATCTTAATGTCGATTACACGTGGATTAAAAACAGTGGCCAAGCACTGCTCATTCTGAACTGTGTTTGGTTTCTACTCAAGGCAGAATTGTCTTCACTGAGGATTACTCAATAAGACCAAACACAGCAGCATACTTTGATGTAGGGGAACACAGACTGATCCCACAGAGTAATAGTTCAGTCAACAACTTGGGCAAGGTAGAACATCCCCTGTGAATGAGTCTGTAAATCATTGGCCAAACTCATTCTTATACTGTGTACACAAGCATGGGAAAGAGACAGAAAATTTACCAGTGTTATTTTCTCCAGCAATAGTTCTCCAGTAAATCTCGAAGGAATTATTCTGAGTTTCCAATTTCACCTGTTGGTCTGCACCCGCATTGTTCCTTTTAGGCACCTTGACCTTAAGAACTATGAGGAAAGGCAAAGTAAGGTGAAGCATTCAGTGGCAAAAAGGATATTATCTCTCTCTCTCTTTCTCTCTCTCTCTCTCTCTCTCTCTCTCTCTCTCTCTCTACCTCTGCTGATAACTCTTTAATCAATGCCTCTCTGCAAGGTCTTGTTCAGGCATTCTGAGAATCCCATCTGGTGGATACAATTTGCAACTGGGCTTTCTTGGGCTGAATTAGCTTACTGTAGTAAGAAAACAATTAATCTCAGTTCCCACAGAACTGAGAGAAAATACTCTTGCATGTTCTTCACTGTCTGGTGGCACTGATCAAAAGCAGGTAAAATGATAAATTCTGGCTCAAATATGTTAGTTCACCAGGTCTAATATCTATCTTATCAGCACTTCTTATCCGTAGCATGGACAGTGATCTTGACTCCTTACCAGAGTTAGTGAGGAGTTCCACTCCTATATCAGGAAGACTGAAGTTTCATGACTTCAGTCTTTTTCTCAACTTCAGAACGTCCTCCTACATGTTATTTTTGAAGTGTGGTGGAATTAACATTAAAGATGATTGAGCTACTTTTTGTTCGGTTACCATGCTTAGAGGGAGTGCAGAGAAGATAGAGCAGGAAAATGCAGTCAATGAGGAACATCAGATCCATTGACAGACCAGAGAATGTGGCATTGTTCTTCTTTAGCAGTGAAGGTTGAGAGATAATTTGATAAAAATCTTCAAGATTGTCAATGGTTTGGGCAGAGAATGGTCTTCCATTGAAGAGGGATGGAGAACCAATAACCAGAGGTTTAAAGGTGACTATTGTTGAACCAGGGGTGCCAGGAGAGAAACCCTTTCCGCACAGTGAGTGGTCACAGAACTGACTGCTTGGATGGGAAGTGGAGCTATTTCATCATGAGCTTTCAAATGGGAAAACACATGAGTGTTGGAGAGAAAATAATTACAGGTCTATTGAGAAACAGGAGATGATCAGACTGCAATATCCTGTCGAGACCTGGCATGGGTTCACTGGGTAAAATGGCCTTCTGCACAACGTTTCTATGATACTACACTGTTGGTGAATTCTTTGGAGTAGTTTGTTTGCAGACAGTGAGGTCACAAAGAAATTAAATAACTGATTATATAATGTGAATGAGGGTTTGTGGATAATCTTGTCTGGGACTTTTGGTATAATTCTCCTGGTCTTCTATGATATGATGTCCTGCATTCCCACCAACAGAACAAATGACAGAATGTCCCATGCAAAATCAGGCAACTCTGATGGTGTGGTACCCCCTCAGCCTAGACAGTGTGTTCAACAGACAACAGTGAGGGTGAGGGTAAATTGTGCAAAACATGAGAGCGGACACTCACAATCAGTGATGTGGCATGTCTAGATCAGATTAGATTAGACTCAACTTTATTGTCATTGTGCTGAGTATAGATACAAAGCATCTAACCAGAAATGCAAAGAATAGTGTTATTTACAAAATAACTGCGAACAAGAAGTAAGTGCTACAGCACACGAATATAAAAGTACTGAGACAGTACAATATGGGTGCAATACTGCTTAGCGCTGTGATGTGAGGTTCAGTAAGGTCACAGCCTCAGGGAAGAAGCTCTTCCTGTGCCTGCTGGTGCAGGAACGGAGGCTCCTGTAGCGCCTACCGGATGGGAGGAGAGTAAAAAGTCCATGGTTAGGGTGAGATGCATCCTTGATAATGCTTTTTGCCCTGCCCAGGGAGCGTTTCAGCACAGCCTTCCAAAGCAACCTCATGAAATCAGAAATAAAAGCAGAAAATGTTGGTAAATTCAGCAGGTCAGGCATAAACATTCGAATGAAAAATGGTTAATCTCTTCAGCGTGAAACATTAACTATTTATCTTTCCAGAAATGCAGCCTGAACTACTGACTACTTCCAGCATTTTTCTTTCTTCCACATTGTAGCCTGATTGATTTTTAAGCTTTAGAAATATTAAACAAAGATTTCTATCAAGAGCCCACATATTAATCATTTTCAAAACCAGCTGATTACTGAGAAAATAATCTCCACATTTCCTCCCCTTAACTTGAAACCAGTTTCACAGTTTCGATAACTAGCAATGAGGACCTTTGCTCCAGTAGTCAATGTTTCCAGAATCCAATACTTTACCAAAAGAATTTGTTTCTATGATCGCTGCCTTTGAACTAGGTAGTTTCAGAGCAATCGCCATTGCCATGTTCTCCAAGAGGTCCACTGTGGCCCTTACCACCTTCAGCCTTTGAGTGGTGTCCATGCTCTTCAGCCAGGAACTATTAAGAACACTGTTTACAAATACTGTCAAATCCTACAGATGAAAAGGAACACCTCATGAATTGAGAAGCAAAATACTACAGATGTTGGATGTCTGGGAAAAAATGGAAAATGATGGTTTTCCAATGAAGGGTCATTGAGCAAAAACATTAGTTTTGTTTCCCTCTCCACAGATGCTGCCTGACCTGCGGAGTTCAGCAATGGAGGCTCTAATAACAGGATTGAAAGAGACTGAAAAGGGTTGTACGCTCCACCAGACCTATCATGGTACAACCCTCCCCACCACTGAGGATATCTTCAAAAGGTAGTGCCTCAGGAATGCAGCATCCATCATTCAGGACCATCGCCACCAGGACATGCTCTCTTCTCATAACTACCATCAAGGAGGCAGAGAAGCCTAAAGATACGCCATCAACATTTCAGGAACAGCTTCTTTCACTACCACCAGATTTCTGAATGGTCTGTGAATCTCACTATTCCACTTTTGTCATAATTTGAAAGTTCAAAGTTCAAAGTACATTGACTATCAAAGGATATATACTATATACAACCTTAAGATTAATTTCCTTACAGGCAGCCACAAAACAAAGAAACCCAATAGAACTCATTCAAAATGAAGACTGTCAAATTATTATAATAATTTGTTATGTCTTGTACTGTACTCAAAACAACAGATTTCACAGCATGTCAGTGATGATAGACTTGATTCTGTGATTCTCAACACTGAACTGACTCCACAACCAACAGACTCTCTTTCAAGGACTCTACGACTCAGTATTATTTATTTACATTTTTCATCATTTGCAAGATTTGTTTTCTTTTGCACATTGGTCATATGTCACCCTTCGTTATTTATAGTTTTTGATAAATTCTATTTTATTTCTTTATTTCCCAGTGAATGCCTGCAAGGAAATGAATCACAGTGTTGTATATGGCAACATATATATACTTTGATAATAAATTTACTTTGAACATTGGCAGCTCTTTTAGTTTTCCATGACTGCTGATTTTCCTGGGGCTATTGAAAGCCTACATTTAAGAAGTTCTCTTCTTTATGGAAGGATTTGTACCCCTTCCTGTTTTTATTCCTACTGCACTAATTGTTGAATCTTTCTCCACCTTTTTTCTCCCCTTCTACTCCACTCCCTTTTTCTCTCCCTTTGCTTTCCATCTTTGACTTCCTTTCTTTCTCCATTGCCTTTTGTTCCTCTGCTCCACTTTCCCAACCCTTACTCTTTCTCTAGCTCTTCATGACTCCCTTTGCCTTTTCCGTTATCCTCGGGGTAACCATCCCAGTGCAGACACTGTGTGGGCAAGAGCAATGGACATTGTCCCATAAAACTGTCATTTCCAATCCTGTGCTGCTCTGGATGTTGGTGCATCTTCTGCAGCAACACACACTACAAGCTGGAGGAACTCAGTGGCTGTCAGGCAGCATCTATGGAGGGAAGTGGAGAGTCAACATTTCAGGTCAAGGTGCTTCATTGGGGCTGGGCTTCTACGATTCTGGGATGCAAATGCATTTTCTGGTGTCACCTCATTCTACCCAGATTCAATGTCTACTTAGGACACCTGTATCTCCAGTACATCTGCTCAACTGCCCATATTACAAGTGGCAGAAATACAAGGCACATCAGGCTGGCAGATGAAGAAACTCTCACCACATTTAGAAAGTACGATGCCAAAACTGAGATGGGATTGGGTTGAATTGCACAAATACAATGGGCAGAATGGCCTCCTGTTGAGTTGTGAATATCCTGTGATTCCGTGAGAAAGGTGCTGTAAGGACATACCGCCATTCTGTAACACCCATGTAACCTAACACCATCTTGTGACAATTCCCCCATCCCGTTACTACCTTCAGTTAACATCTTGGGTTTAGAATCAATCTTTGACCCAGAATTGATGGGTCATTGAGGAGTGTTCTGAGTTTCCACCACCATCTGAGGGTACAAGTCTTTTCAAATTTCACTTCTGAAAGACATGGCTCTAACTTTCAGACTCTGCCCTCTTGTTTTGGACCTTCTTTTGCTCTCCCTACCCTGTCCACACCCTACACTCCCTCCCTTCACATTTGCTCCTCTCCAGCTCTGTTTTCCATAATACACAGATCATAGCACAGTACAGCACAGGAACAGGTCATTCAGCCCACAATATCTGTGCTGAACATGATGCCAAATTAAAACAAAGTCTCTTCTGTATCCACATGATCTATGTCCCTTCATTCCCTGAAACCTCATGTGTTTATTGAATAGAGTCTTCAACACCACTATTACCACCATTACGTCTGGCAGCCTGTTCCTGACATCCAACACTCTGTTGAAAACCTGTCCCACACATCTGTTTTAAACTTCCCCACTCTCACCTTAAATGCATGTCCTACAGTATTTGACATTTCTACCCTGGGAGGAAGATTCTGACTGTTTACTCTATCTCTGCCCCTGTCACCCTCTGCCTCTGATGCTCCAGAGAAAATGACCCAAGTTTGCCCAACGCCTTCTTATAGATTGTAATGTGAAAATAACAAGTCACCTTGCCAGTTCTGGCAGAAAAAAATCCCCCCTCAAGTACTGTACTTTTTAGATACAGTATCTTTGCCTCTCTTTCTGACAATGTATTCAAGATCCTCTGGCTGAAGAAAGCATCTGTTCAACTTCCTTCCCAACTTTCTTCCAAATACTTCTTGTCCATTGTTACTGATGTTTCTGGAGAGGTGAACAGACCTTTATATATCCTCAGTGCTCTCTGCTCCAAGAAAGCCAACTTTATCAGTCATTCCTCAGTCAAAATTTTCCTGACTATATCCTTGTAAATATCCTCTTTACTCTCTCCACCTCAGGAACACACCATTTTTACCACAGGATAAAATTGTTGGGCTTCTAATTTCTTACCCTGGTATCGTTTGTCCCACTGAAATTCTGACAGATTTTATCACGGTAGCAATCAGCTAACTTCAGCACGTCTTCTGCAGAGTTTAACTGGGCAGAGGAAGAAGACAACAGTTAAATGTACTAGGACAACCAAACAAACAGAAATAATCAAGAGCAACAAGCAATCTGAAAAAAATAATGTCTGAAGATGTAGCCTCTAAAATAAAGTCTGAAAATGAAGCCTTTCACAGGCGACTCTGACATAGTGTCGAATGGCAACTCTTATTAGAGGTCATGGTGTCAATGAAAGGACACCTCTGAGCATTGAAAAGCAGCAAGCAATGGCAGTCTCAGAGCATTCCAACACGCTTTATAGGGTCTGGCAGAACTGTGGTACAGTTCTTGGCCAAACTCTCCAGAGCCACGGACCAATGATCAGCTGATCGAGTTGAAATTCAGTCATGAGTTCAGACAGCATGGAAACAGGCCCTTCAGCCCATTGAGTCTATGCTGACCCTCAAACTCCCATTGATGCTAATGTTAAACTCATTCCTTTATATTCTCTTTACATCATGACAGAGACACTTAAGAACTCTTAGATAAGGACAGGAACATGCAGAGAGTCATGGATATGGATGTTGTGTGGGCAGAATGAATTAGTTTAGATTGGTGTTTAATTACTAGTTTCCACCACCATTTTGTGTACAAGACTTTTCAAATTTCACTCCTGACAGGCGTGGCCCTAACTTTCAGACTCTGCCCACTAGTTCTGGGCCTTCCTATGCCCTCTCTACCCAGTCCACACTCCCTCCCTTCACATTTGCTCCTCTCTAGCTCTGTTTTCCATAATACACAGATCATAGCCCATTACAGCTCAGGAACAGGCCATTCAGCCCACAATATCTGTGCTGAACATGATGCCAAATTAAAACTAATTCTCTTTGGTACCCACATGATCATTGACAGCCCAAGAAACACTGTCGACTCTGGTGAGGACTGGATATCCTGGTGGTGGCTGATGGAGTAACAGCAATCTGCCATTGCTCCAACTCTAATTATCTTGCACTTTCCAACCTGTCTTGAAACTTATTTTTTAAGTGTGATGTTCTTTCATTATGGATATAAGGAGGGCCAGGGGTACTAAAAAGGATGATTCCTATTTTGGAGGCTACAGGCCTCCAAACAGCAGCCGGAATATGGACTACAAGTTACAGTTGGAAAGAGAAAAAGCATGTCAGAAGGAAAATGTCAAGATAATTATGGGGGATTTTAATATGAAAGTGGATTGGAAAAGTCAGGAAGGTACTGGATCTCAGGAGAGGGAGTTCATAGAATGCCTATGGGATGGCTTTTTGGAGCAGCTTGTCCATAAGCCCACCAGGGGATTGGCTGTTTCGGACAGGGCACTGTGTAATGAACCTGAGGCGATTAGGGAGCTGGAGGTAATGGAACCCCTTGGAAGTGGTGATCATAATATGATTGAGTTCAGTTTCAAATTTGAAAAGGAGAAGCTGGTATCATGTGTATCGATATTTCAGTGGAACAAAAGAAATTACAGTGGTATGAGAGGAACTGACCCAAGTCGATTGGAAAAGTAATCTAAATGGAGGGTTAGTAGAGCAGAATTGGATGAAATTCCTACAAGAAATAGGGAAAGTGCAGGAAAAACATATTCCAAGAAAAAAGAAAATCATGAATGGAAAAGTGGCACAAATGTGGCTAACGAGAGGGGTTAAGGTGAAAATAAAAGCAAAAGAGACGGTGTACGAGGAAGCAAAAATTAGTGGGAAAACTGAGGACTGGATGGCTTTTAAAAACTTACAGAAGGAAACTAAGAAAGTCATTAGGAAATAAAAGATGAATTACAAAAGGAAGATGGCAATTAACATAAAAAAGGGTACTAAGAGTTTTTAAAAAATATATGAAGAGTAAAAGAGTGACATGGGTAGATATAGAACCGATTGAAAATGATGCTGGAGAAATTATAATGGGTAACAAAGAGGTGGCAGAGGAACTAAATGAGTATTTTGCATCAGTCTTCACAGTGGAAGACATTAGCAACATACCTGATAGCCAGAGGTCTCCGGGAATAGAATTAGGTACAGTCATGATTACTTTAGAGAAAGTGCTTGGGAAGCTAAATGGACTAAGAATAGATAAGTCTCCCAGACCGGATGAGGTGCACCCATGGGTTCTGAAGGAGGTAGCTTTGGAGATAGTAGAGGCATTGAAAATGACCTTCCAGGAATCAATAGACTCTGGCATGGTTCTGGAGGACTGGAAGGTCACAAGTGTAGTTCCGCTGTTTAAGAAAGGAGGGAGGCAGCAAAAAGAAAATTACAGACCTATTAGTCTGACATCGGTAGTTGGAAAGTTATTGGAGTGGATCCTTAAGGATGAGGTTATGAAAATAGGCCCAAGCCAGCATGGTTTCATGAAGGGAAGATCCTGCCTCACCAACCTATTGGAATTTTTTGAGGTAATCTCGAATAAGATTGACAAGGGAGAGGCTGTGGATGTTGTGTATTTGGATTTTCAAAAGGCCTTCGATAAGGTGCCGCATATGAGGCTGCTTAATAAGATAAGTGCTCATGGAATTACAGGAAAGATATTGGAATGGGTGGAGCATTGGCTGATAGGCAGAAAGCAAAGGGTGGGAATAAAGGAATCCTATTCTGATTGGTTGCCGGTTACTACTGGTGTTCGGCAGGGGTTGGTGTTGGGGCCGCTTCTTTTTACAATGTATATCGATGATTTAGATTATGGATTAAATGGTTTTGTGGCTAAGTTTGCGGATGACACCAAGATAGGTGGAGGAGCAGGAAGTGTTGAAGAAACAGAAAGGTTGCAGAGAGACTTGGTCAGTTTAGGAGAGTGGGCAAAGAAATGGCAGATGAGATACAATGTTGAGGAATGTACAGTTGTACATTTTGGAAGAAGAAATAATCGAGCAGATTATTACTTAGATGGGGAGGAAATTCAAAAATCGGAAGTACAAAGGGGCTTGGGAGTCCTCGTGCAGGATACCCTAAAGGTTAACCACTAGGTTGGATCGGCAGTAAGGAAAGCGAATGCTATGTTGGCATTCATTTCAAGAGGAATAATGTACAAGAGTAAGGTGTTGATGAGGCTCTATGGGGCACTGGTGAGACCTCATTTGGGATACTGTGTGCAGTTTTGGGCCCCCCATCTTAGAAGGGATGTACTGATGTTGGAGAGAATTCAGAGAAGATTTATGAGGATGATTCCTGGAATGCAGTGGCTAACATATGAGGAGCGTTTGTCGGCTTTTGGACTGTATTCATTAGAGTATAGAAGAATGAGAGGGGATCTCATAGAAACATTTTGAATGTTGAAAGGGTTGGACAGAGTAGATGTGGAAAGGTTGTTTCCCTTGGTGGGTGAGTCCAGGACAAGAGGCCACAGTCTTAGAATTAGAGGGTACCCATTTAAAACAGAGATGAGGAGAAATGTATTTAGACAGAGGGTCGTGGATTTGTGGAATTCGTTGCCACATACAGCTGTGGAGGTCCGATCGTTGAGAGTGTTTAAGGAGGAGATTGATGGGTATTTAATTAGTCAGGGTATCAAGGGATATGGGGAAAAAGCCAGAAATTAGAACTAGATGGGAGAATAGTTTAGCTCATGGTGGAGTGGCGGAGCAGATGGCCTACTTTGCTCCTTTGCCTTGTGATCTTGTGATTCCCCTGCTTCTTTGGATTCTATCATGGATTTGCTGTAAAGTCATACATGAGAAGCCTCTGAGAAGTTTCAACAATTTAGCTCTGAATTTAAACAAATAGATGGTAAATTGGATTCTATTCAACAAACTCTTAATGAACATGATAAACGTATAAAAAAGAATGAATTAATTTTGTCATCTCTGGAAATGGAAGTGGATGAATTGCAGAAGCTTGGTGAAAAGCAATCGAAGTCCAACGAAAATTTAAAACAGAAGATTATTAACCTAGAAAATAGAAGTAAAAGGAACAACCTATGGGTTCTGGGTCTCGAGGAATTAATGAAAGGTAACCACCCTACAGAGTTTTTTGCAAACTTTTTGCAAGAGTTATTTCCGGAGATTTTGACGTCTGTGCCTATGATCGATTGAGTTCACAGATCTCGTGCATTTAGACCTCCTAAGGGTCAGAGACCAAGATCAGTAATAATCTGTTTTCAGGTATTTAAAACAAAGGAACTCTTAATTCACGAATCTCATCGAAGAGGCATGACTGATTATAATGGTCGCAAGATTAGAAGTGTCAAAGATGATTCCCCTGAGGTTAAGCAGGAACACGTTAAGTTCAAAGAAGTTATGTCCGAGCTTTTTAATAAGGGTTTCAAGCCTTCCCTTCGCTACCCAGCCTGACTCAGAATCACACTTACAGATGGAAATTTCAAATGGTTCGGCTCGACTGTTGAAGCACACAGGTTTTTAAAATCCGAAGGCTAAATCTGAAGGCCAGCTGTTTAGTTTCTCCTTACATGAAGGCACAAGATAAAATGAGGAACTTTTAATTCGCTAATCCCGTCAAAGGCGCATGATAGGTTATAGGGTGGAATATTAAGATTCTCGAAGATTATTCACTTGAGGTTATGCAGGAATGTGCTCAGTTTAAACAAGCTTTGTTGGAATTTTTTTTAACAAGGGTTTTAACCTGTCCCTTGGCTACCCATTTTGACTGAGAATCTCATTAAAGATGGATCCTTCGAATGGTTTCGTCTGAGTGCTGACGCACAAAGATTTTTTAAATTTGAAGGCTAAGTGCTTCGTCTGCTTTCCCATGAGATTTAAGATTAAATGTTTAATGTCCTTCTGTATGAATAGTTGTATCCTTTACTTTTGGTAAACCTTTGTACCTAATTTCCTTTCATATTTTTAATACTGTATTTTTGATATACGAGAATTAAATCTCTTGTTTGGATATTGTTTAGTCTAGCTTGGAATATAAATAATCTTGAAACTAATTGGAGTGATCACCAGGTTTTTTTGAGGGGTTGTCCGTAGTTGTAGATGCTGGCTTTCTGTTGGTCAGTCTTCTTTCTTTGGGAGGTGGGCGGGGGTATATTTTTGTTCTTAGAATCTGTTTTGGGATTTTAACCCTTCCTTTAAATAATATTAAAAATGGACCAAACTATTAATTTACTCAGTTTTAATGTGAAAGTGTTAAATCACCCTGTTAAACGTAACACACATCAAAGTTGCTGGTGAACACAGCAGGCCAGGTAGCATCTCTAGGAAGAGGTGCAGTCGACGTTTCAGGCCGAGACCCTTCGTCAGGACTAACTGAAGGAAGAGTGAGTAAGAACTTTGAAAGTTGGAGGGGGAGGGGGAGATCCAAAATGATAGGAGAAGACAGGAGGAGGAGGGATGGAGCCAAGAGCTGGACATGTGATTGGCAAAAGGGATACGAGAGAATCATGTTACTTATTTTTATACACACATTCTTTCTCTCACTCTCCTTTTTC
Source organism: Mobula birostris (assembly GCF_030028105.1). NCBI lineage: Eukaryota > Metazoa > Chordata > Chondrichthyes > Myliobatiformes > Myliobatidae > Mobula > Mobula birostris. The sequence continues at coordinate 22,712,001 of NC_092401.1, forward strand.
TCCCTCTGTCCCTCTGAATATACCCCTTGCCCATCCTCTGGGTTCCCCTGCCCCCCTTGTCTTTCTTCCCGGACCTCCTGTCCCATGATCCTCTCGTATCCCTTTTGCCAATCACCTGTCCAGCTCTTGGCTCCATCCCTCCCCCTTCTGTCTTCTCCTATCATTTTGGATCTCCCCCTCCCCCTCCAACTTTCAAATCTCTTACTCACTCTTCCTTCAGTTAGTCCTGACGAAGGGTCTCGGCCTGAAACGTCGACTGTACCTCTTCCTAGAGATGCTGCCTGGCCTGCTGCGTTCACCAGCAACTTTGATGTGTGTTGCTTGAATTTCCAGCATCTGCAGAATTCCTGTTGTTTGCGCTGTTAAACGTAATAAGATTTTTGCTTATATTAGGAAATTTAAGGTCCCCATTATTTTCTTACAAGAAACTCACATACACAAATGTGATAAACTACTGTTTTTTTTAGCCGTTGGAACGGACTTTGTTTTCACTCTTCTTTTCAGGCCAAATCTACAGGAGTTTCAATTCTTATAGATAACACACTTTTCTTTGTCCAACATAAAGTAGTGTCTGATACTAAAGGACGTTTTGTTATAGTTTCAGGAAAACTAGATAATAAATTAATAGTATTTGCCAATGTGTATGCCCTAAATGCAGCTGATCCAGGATTCCTTGAGCGTTTTTTTTCATTTTTACCAGATCTGAATCTTTATTCTTGGCGATGGGAGGAGGTTTTAACTGTTGGCTAGACCCAATTTTAGACCAATCATCCTCTAAACCAGCGTCTCTTAATAAATCAGCTTTGTTTATTCAATCCTTTTTATTGAAGTGTGGTATTGTTGATGTTTGGTGTTTTTTACATCCTTTAGATAGGGAGTGTCCGTTTTTTTCCTATGTTCATCATACATATTCTAGGATTGATTATTTTTTTATTGATAGTCAAATTATTTCATTAGTTCGCTCTTGTGAATATAAAGAGATTGCTGTTTCAGATCATCCTCCTATATTTTTGTCTTTAAAACTCCCTGGTCTTCCTCAAACCAACAGATTTTGGAGTTTTAATACAACTTTGTTACCTGATAAGAAATTTTTTAAATTTCTAGAGAAGTATATTATTTTGTTTTTTGAAGAGAATAATAAGGAAGAGACTTCTAATCTTATTGTATGGGATACTTTCAAGGCCTATATTAGAGGACAAATTATTTCTTATACTGTGAGTGTTAAGAATAAAGCTAATAAAGAAAGAATTGAATTAATCAATCAATTGAAACAATTAGATCCAAAATATATTATAGCTCCAGATCCTGTTTTATATAAAAGACGTGTTGAAGTTAAAACTAAGTATGATCTTCTGTTAACATATCCAATTGAAACTCAATTTCTTAAAGATAGGACTCAATTTTACATTCACAGAGATAAATCAGGCAATGTATTGGCCAACCAATTAAAAACTTCTGTAGTTAAATGACAAATTGAAGAAATTTGCAAAACTAATGGTGATAGGACAACTGATTACTCTGAAATAAACGATACCCTTAGAGAATTCTATTCTAAACTTTATAGTTCTGATTCCCCTTAAGATAATACTATAATGAATAATTTTCTAGATCAATTAAATATCCCTGCACTATCTGCAGATAATTGCAAACAGATAGATCAACCCACCTCTTCTGAGGAAATCGCCGAGGCGATATATTCATTACACTCGGGGAAGGCTCCAGGTGCAGATGGATTTTTTTGGAGAATTTTATAAGGCTTTTTCTTCATTAATTATACCGCAGTTACACTTAGTCCTTTTGGATTCTTTCAAATTGGATAGTTTGCCTCAATCTTTTTATGAAGTTTCTATTTCACTTATCCTAAAAAAGAACAAGGACCCCGCTGAATGCTCTTCATATAGGCCAATTTCATTACGCAATGTTGATACTAAAATTCTTTCTAAAGTTCTGGCTCGTCGGATTGAAAATATTTTACCTTCTATTATTTCTGATGATCAGACTGGATTTATTAAAAACCAACATTCCCATTTTAATATACGCCGTGTATTAAATATTACTTACTCTCCTTCTCAGGCGATATCAGAATGTGCGATATCCTTAGATGCTGAGAAGGCTTTCGATCGGGTTGAATGGAATTATTTATTTAAGACCTTAGAAATATTTAATTTTGGACCAGATTTTATTCAATGGATTAAATTACTTTATTTATCTCCTTCTGTTCGGGTTCTTACTAATTTTCAAAATTCCAAACCATTTAATCTTCACTGCGGAACTAGACAAGGCTGTCCATTGAGTCCTTTGTTTTTTGATCTAGTTTTGATCTAGTTTTAGAACACCTTGTCATTGCTTTTCGAGAATCTAATGATATTTGTGGTATTTTAAGGAGAAGTATCACCGGCAAAATCTCGCTTTACGCTGATGATATATTGCTTTTTATCTCTAATGTTGAGACCTTGTTACCTTGCGTACTTTCTTTTCTCTCCCATTTTAGCCCATTTTCAGGATATAAATTGAACCTACATAAGAGTGAATTATTTCCTTTATATAATTTGGTATCAATTAATACTAATCTCCCTTTTAAAATTGTAAGGAATCAATTTACTTATTTGGGTCAAACAGTCACTAAGAATTACAAACACCTGTTTAAAGAAAACTTCCTTACTTTATTGAACCATGTAAAAAAGTTATCATTAAATTGGTTGTCTCTTTCAATATCGTTGATTTGACGAATTAATTCTATTAAAATGAATATTCTATCTAAATTTATATATCTTTTTCAGGCTTTACCTGTTTTTATTTCTAAATCCTTTCTTGACTCTCTTGAACATATTTTATCTTCCTATATATGGAAAAATAAACATCCTCATTTAAATAAAGTTCATCTTCAAAAACCTAAAAAGTCTGGAGGTTTAGCCTTACCTAATTTTAGGTTTTATTACTGGGCAGTTAATATACAATATCTTACATTTTGGCTATATTATATTGAACGTGTAGACTGTCCGGTACGGGTTTCTTTAGAAGCTAACTCTGTTAATAACTTTTCTATTATTTCTCTTCTTGGATCTTCACTTCCTTTATTTGTAAGTAAACTAACTGATAATTTAATAGTTAAACGTACTCTGAGGATCTGGATACAATTTAGAAAACATTTTGGTTTATTGAGATTTTCCCTTTCTAGTCCCATTTATTCCAATTTTTTCAAACCCTCCATGTCTGATTTAGTTTTTAAAGAATGGGACAGGTTGGGTAGTAAATGTTTTTGGGATCTGTTTGTTGGAGGAAATCTTTTCTCATTTGAGCAATTGTCAGCTAAATATAGCTTACCCAAAACTCACTTTTTTAGATATCTACAAATCAGAGACTTTCTAAGATCTCAATTATGCACATTTCCTATAAGCTCAGACAAGAACTTACTAGACATAATTTTTAATTTGACACCTTTTCATAATGTTCAATATCTAATATTTATGGTATGTTACTGGAAACGAGGAATGTTCCTTCAGACAAAATTAAGCATCTCTGGGAACAAGATTTACAGACATCAATATCTGAGGAAACTTGGAATGAAATTTTTAAACTGGTTAATACTTCATCGCTATATGCTCGCCATTCTCTCATACAATTTAAGGTGGTACATAGAGTCCATATGACTAAAGATAAGCTATCTCCTTTTTATTCAGATATATCTTCCTACTGTGACAGATGTAATAATGGAGAAGTTTCATTAATTCATGTTTTGGACTTCTCTGTGTCTTGAAAAATATTGGAAGCAAGTTTTTCAAACCTTGTCCTTACTTTTCAAAGTCAATTTTAAGCCTAATCCTCTGACGGCCCTATTTGGTATTGTTGTAGGACAAGATACCAAGCTGAAGACATCTGATTTACATATTTTGGCCTTTAGCTCTCTTATAGCTAGGAGGGCGCTTTTGTTTAAGTGGAAAGATATTTTTCCTCCTACTCATGCTCAATGGTTATGTGACTTTATATCATGCTTAGATTTAGAGAAGATTCATTGTTCAATTTCTGAACATTTCTAAACATTGTGGGGACCCTTTCTGAATTATTTTCAAAACTTTCAAAACCCTCAATTCGTTGTTTAAATTCAGATGTTGGCTATTATTATTTTTTTATTATACGAGAAGGTATTTTACCTTTTTCCTCCGTAATAAACAGCTTCGCTCTTGGTAGGGGTTAGACTCCTTTTTTGTAATAAATTAGTATATTTCAATATAATTATTGACTAATTTACATGAATACCGGGTAATGAGATTGTTATTTTGAATAGATATAATGTAATTGGTAATTTTTAAAAATCTTTTTTTGACCTTTTATATACACTTTCTTGTACTCTGTATTCCTCGATGTTGAAACTAATAAAAATATTGAAAAGAGACTCTGGTGAGGACTGCATATGCAGGAAAACATTCCAATAGATCCACATCCGGGAATAATGGAAGTTAAGTTTGAATCTTGGAGAAACGGAAGGAGTTCTCATACCTGCTGGGAGTTTGCTGGATAATTCAAGTTGCACTGTGACAGCGTAGAGTTCTGCATCTCAGAGACAGGACAGGAAAGTGGATCCACTGGAATGAAAATGGCATTTTAGAGATCTGTGCATCCACCTGCCAACTCTACCACTGCCTTCCTGGTGTTCACCGATCAGGCAGGGAAGCGCTGATCTCTGTAACACCAGGCTGATGTACTCCCACAATGAGCAGCATCAGACCCAGACACACCGTACTGTGACTTGATGCCACATCTTCTGGACCCCAAGAAAAACTGTGAATGCCTCACCCAAGCCCATGCCCACTGGCACCCAAAGGAACTGATACTCTGGCTGGCATTGTACTTGTAATGTTGACACAAGCCACACTAATGTGGAAATGTTAGTATGGGCCTCATTGTTGGTTTGGGAGGGACAATTTGTCAACATCTCCACAGCCACAAAACCAGTTAAATGTGTAAGTGATCAGCCCTCTCAGGTTGGAGGAGCAACACCTCATATTCTGTCTGGTTAGCCTCCAACCTGACAGCATAAAGATTAAATTCTCAAACTTCCAGTAATTTCTCACCCTCTCCCTTCTCTCTTTTTCCGTTCCCCACTCTGGCTCTCTTCTTATCCCTTCTCTTCTCCTCAGCAACCTATCATCTCCCTCTGGTGTCCCTCCTCCTCCCCTTTCTCCCTCAGTTCACTCTCCTCTCCTATAAGCTTTCCTCTTCTTCGGCCCGTTTTACTCTCTCCAGCTGTCACCTCCCAGCTTCTTACTTCATACCCCTCCCCGTCCCACCTACATTCCCCCTCACCTGACTTTACCGATCACCTGTCAGCTTGTCCCCTTCCCTTTCCCATCTTCTTATTCTGTCTTCTTCACACTTCCTCTCCAGTCCTGATGAAGGGTCTCAGCCCAAAATGACGACTATTTATTTCTCTTTTTGGATGCTACCTGACCGACGAGTTCCTCCAACATTTTCTGTGTGAGACATCAGGACCCATGTTTGATTTAAAGTTGTTTCAATGGGCTGGGGTGAGACCATTCAGCACCAAGTGACAAGGTGCTGAATTTAATTATCTTCTTTATACGTTAAATAATCTTGTCTACACTCCTCCATCTCTACAATCCCATTCTCTGCTCACTCATCACCTTCCCACCACTCACAGGGACAAGTCTAACCTGTTCCTCTTGCGACTGACCTGAGGACTGGAGCCATTGGTCTGAGCATCTGGGGTGAGCTGCCTGTGTCTGAGATCAGTCTCTGGATTGGGGCTCTGGGGTCATGAGGAATTCCTCATCAGAGGGCTGCAGATCTTTGGAATTCAGTGAGCCGTGGTTTCTCAAAACACTATGGGGTGTCAGGGAGGGGTAGCACCTCTGGTGGGGAACACGTCACATCCTTTTCAAGGTGGTTCATCCACCTTTGGTCCCCACCTGGCACTCAGCTCTCACCTGTGGCTCCCCGTAGCTGTTTGCATGCGACTGTGGCCACACCCCGGGCAACGGCTTCGACAAGCCGGCTAAACCAGGTGAGGGTAGCCAACGGGTCTCAAACTCTCGGTGAGATAGGAAGTTGTCTATCCCAGCATGTGAAGACAGGCTCCAGTGGATTGAGCAGACGAGACCAATGGAAGATCGAATGGCCAAGAAAGCAGCCTCTGCAAGCATCGTGGAATATGTAGAGCAGGACAAGACACAGAAGATGTCCTGGTCATCCACTGCACCTAGTCTCATCTCCAGCCGTCTCAACTCTTGTCTTGCCACTGGATCCAGATGGGAATTGGGAAGAGAGAGTGAGGCTGACGCCACGCAACTCTCCCTCACTTAAATCCAAATCAAGTGCCATCATAAACTGGCTAATGGCGTAGTGGCATCAGCGCTGGACTTCGGGGCAAGAGGTCCTGAGTTCGAATCCGGCCGGCTCCACTGCATGTTCTCCATACGTGCTGGGTTGAGCGTCAAACTTGACCTCGTAACCAGTACTAATGGTGTCGAGGTCTTCATCGATGATGGTGGATGAACCTTATGTAAATTCAAGGCTGATGTGGAGTTTAGGGTGGGTGGTGGTGGAGGGTGTAGGGAGATCAACATAACCCTCTTGTGGAGGAATGGTCTTTAGGACTGGGGGATTTGGCAGAATCGTGGGGAGAGCATGAGATAAAAAACACGATGAGTCTGTCTTCTTTGTACTAACTGACAATAGGTCATGTCATCGATGAGGAACCAATTGCATGGGTGCTAATTGTTTGAGAGACAACAACGGCTTGTTTGGTACTCTGATCAATGAGAATCTGATTGTATAGGTGCTACTATTGTATAAATTGTGGAAATAGTGTGTCCGGCTGACCTCGTGTAATTGGATTTACTGTATAAATTTGAATTGTAACCTCGTGTTGACGGAGACATGCGGAAAGGTTCCCCATGAATTCACGAATTAAGGCAGTGGCCATTGCTGAATTCTGACTCGGAACAAGACAGGCTTTGGAAGAAAGGGCCTGACAGCTCTGATTAAAAGACGGCATTAAAATGAAGGCAATTAAAGGACGGTATTAAAATGAAGGCAATTAAAGGACGGTATTACAACGAAAGCAATTAAAGAATGGTATTACAACGAAGGCAACTGAAACCTTGGGATTAGAACCCAGACCCATTGGCCGATCAAAAAGGGAAAGAGAATTATATGGAGGATACGACTTTATGTCTTTGAGTGTACGTCTCTGTTTGTCTTAAGTGTTTATGTCCTTTGTAGAGAACAATTAACAGGCAGGTAAAATGGGTAACAGGAATGGCAAGCACCAGAAAGGGAATTGGAAAAACAATTCTGGATCAACACCGCCCGCTTGGACCCAACCTGCTGATCCCCTAACGACAGCACCCATGAACAGGAACACCCAATAGAAGATAGAAACAATATAGGAAGACGGAGCAGCTCTTAGGGGACCAGTTTGTTCCCCGGGGTGGCCCGTGGACAAGGTTTCCTTGGAAACGTGAGATAGCAGGTATTCTAACTTCTTCCAGGGATCCCTCTGGGTGGAATGGTGGAGATTGGCTTTATTTCAGACCCTTTGGTCTAAAAGAAGATTCAGTATTCCAGACTCACTCTCCTACACACCCCAAACTGACACAGCCCCAGATTCACTCCCTACTATCTCCAACACATTGCACTGACCCAGACTCACTCCGCACTATCCCCAACCCACTGACCTAGTTCCAGAATCACTCCCCATAGTCCCCGACACACCCCACCGTCCTCTACACACCCCAAACTGACCCAAAATCACACCCCGCCATCCACCTCACACTCAGCTGTTCCCCAGTCTCACCCTCCACCTCCACTGTCCCCTACACAGCCCACACTGACTCAACCTCAGCCTCACACCCCACCATCCCCTATACACTCCAGACTGACCCAACCTCAGCCTCACACCCCACCGTCCCCTACACACCCCATACTGACCCAACCTCAGCCTCACACCCCACCATCCCCTACACACTCCAGACTGATCCAACCTCAGCCTCACGCCCCACCGTCCCCTACACACCCCATACTGACCCAACCTCAGCCTCACACCCCACCATCCCCTACACACTCCAGACTGACGCAACCTCAGCCTCACACCCCACCATCTCCTGCACACTCCAGACTGACCCAACCTCAGCCTCACACCCCACCGTCCACCTCACACTCAGCTGTTCCCCAGTCTCAGCCTCCACCCCCACTGTCCCCTACATACCCCACACTGACCCAACCTCAGCCTCACACCCCACCATCCCCTACACACTCCAGACTGACCCAACCTCAGCCTCACACCACACTGTCCTCTACACACCCCATACTGACCCAACCTCAGCCTCACACCCCACCGTCCACTACACACCCCATACTGACCCAACCTCAGCCTCACACCCCACCATCCCCTATACACTCCAGACTGACCCAACCTCAGCCTCACACCCCACCGTCCCCTACACACCCCATACTGACCCAACCTCAGCCTCACACCCCACCATCCCCTACACACTCCAGACTGACCCAACCTCAGCCTCACACCCCACCGTCCCCTACACACTCCACACTGACCCAACCTCAACCTCTCACCCCACTGTCCCTACACACCCCACACTGACCCAACCTCAGCCTCACACCACACTGTCCCCTACACACCCCATACTGACCCAACCTCAGCCTCACACCCCACCAGCCCCTATACACTCCAGACTGACCCAACCTCAGCCTCACACCCCACCGTCCCCTACACACCCCATACTGACCCAACCTCAGCCTCACACCCCATCGTCCCCTACACACTCCAGACTGACCCAACCTCAGCCTCACACCCCACCGTCCCCTACACACCCCATACTGACCCAACCTCAGCCTCACACCCCACCATCCCCTACACACTCCAGACTGACCCAACCTCAGCCTCACACCACACTGTCCCTACACACCCCACACTGACCCAACCTCAGCCTCACACCCCATCGTCCCCTACACACTCCAGACTGACCCAACCTCAGCCTCACACCCCACCATCCCCTACACACCCCATACTGACACAACCTCAGCCTCACACCCTACCATCCCCTACACACTCCAGACTGACCCAACCTCAGCCTCACACCCCACCGTCCCCTACACACTCCACACTGACCCAACCTCAACCTCTCACCCCACTGTCCCTACACACCCCACACTGACCCAACCTCAGCCTCACACCACACTGTCCTCTACACACCCCATACTGACCCAACCTCAGCCTCACACCCCACCATCCACTACACACTCCAGACTGATCCAACCTCAGCCTCACACCCCACCGTCCCCTACACACCCCATACTGACCCAACCTCAGCCTCACACCCCACCATCCCCTATACACTCCAGACTGACCCAACCTCAGCCTCACACCCCACCATCCCCTACACACCCCATACTGACCCAACCTCATCCTCACACCCCACCATCCCCTACACACTCCAGACTGACCCAACCTCAGCCTCACGCCACACTGTCCCTACACACCCCACACTGACCCAACCTCAGCCTCACACCCCATCGTCCCCTACACATTCCAGACTGACCCAACCTCAGCCTCGCACCCCACCGTCCCCTACACACCCCATACTGAACCAACCTCAGCCTCACACCCCACCATCCCCTACACACTCCAGACTGACCCAACCTCAGCCTCACACCCCACCGTCCTCTACACACTCCACACTGACCCAACCTCAACCTCTCACCCCACTGTCCCTACACACCCCACACTGACCCAACCTCAGCCTCACACCACACTGTCCTCTACACACCCCATACTGACCCAACCTCAGCCTCACACCCCACCATCCACTACACACTCCAGACTGATCCAACCTCAGCCTCACACCCCACCGTCCCCTACACACCCCATACTGACCCAACCTCAGCCTCACACCCCACCATCCCCTATACACTCCAGACTGACCCAACCTCAGCCTCACACCCCACCATCCCCTACACACCCCATACTGACCCAACCTCATCCTCACACCCCACCATCCCCTACACACTCCAGACTGACCCAACCTCAGCCTCACGCCACACTGTCCCTACACACCCCACACTGACCCAACCTCAGCCTCACACCCCATCGTCCCCTACACATTCCAGACTGACCCAACCTCAGCCTCGCACCCCACCATCCCCTACACACCCCATACTGACCCAACCTCATCCTCACACCCCACCATCCCCTACACACTCCAGACTGACCCAACCTCAGCCTCACGCCACACTGTCCCTACACACCCCACACTGACCCAACCTCAGCCTCACATCCCATCGTCCCCTACACACTCCAGACTGGCCCAACCTCAGCCTCACACCCCACCGTCCTCTACACACTCCACACTGACCCAACCTCAACCTCTCACCCCACTGTCCCTACACACCCCACACTAACCCAGCCCCAGCCTCACTCTGCACCCCAAAGTGTCTCCTGACAGTCAATGATACTCAGAAACTTGCAGAGACGCAAGATATTCTGTAGATTCTGGAAATCCAGAGCAACACATATACAACTCAGCAGCTTTGTCAGAGACTGTGTAGGGATAAATGGAGTTGATGTTTCAAAGTTTAAAACTCTTCATTAACACTTTGAAACACAAATTCTTCTTCTTTGCACGGATTCTCCCTGACTTCTGTACTGTTTCCAGCATTGTTTGTTTTGATTCTCAGCTCTCAGTAATCACTCTATTTTCACCTGTACAGGCCAGCTGAATGTCTCCCTGGTTCTGGTAATATCCCGCTTTGCAGACGCAGTACAAAGACCCAAAGGAGTTGCGACAGATCGTGTTCACTCCGCACGCATTTTTATCCTGGCATTCATCCACATCTGTTGTAGAGAGGAACAGAGGTACACATATTACCAACACAGATGTAGTCATTGAGGACAGGACAGAAACAGGCCTTGCTGCCCATCGAGTCTGTGCTGAACTGTTATTCTGCCTAGCCCCATTGACCTGCACCCAGAACATAGCCCTCCATAACCCCCCCCCCCCCAATCTATGTACTTATTCAAATTTCTGTTAAATGTTGAAATTGAACCCGCTTCCAATATTTCCACGGGCAGCTTGTTCTACTCTCACTCTACCCTCTGAGTAAAGATGATGAAAATTACAATAGGTCTTGACTGGAAAGTAAATAGTGTATGGAGTCCCACAGGAGCTTCACTCAGATCTTTGTTCCTCATACTCTACATTACATTTTATTAACCATTTCCTGAATGGATTTCCCTGGATCTAGCATCAGGGAGACACAGTGCTGCATCTACTACAGATGCTCCTCCACAGGCCCAGCAGCCCGGGTCCAATCGTAATTCAAATTCCTCCACAGCAGCTGCAATTTAGGAAATGATTTGTCATAGGGATATCTCTCACTAAAATCAACAAATTGTCTCAAAAGGTCATCTGTAATATCCTCCTGGAATGACCCCCTGGATTCACGATAGGTGTTCAGTGGTCAAGGCCTGGTGTTTGGTGATCGGTGTGCCCTGGAATCGATGCTGATGATTGAGGTCTGATGGTCCAATCAGAAGTCCAGAAGTCAAGGCCCATTGGCTGGAGCCAGATCTGCAGATCTCCATGAGTCCACGGGGGAGGAAGAAACCTGGTGTCTGCAGTCCCAAGTCTGGTCCGCTCGAGGCCTGTCCTGGGGTTAAAGGACTGTGTATGTGTGTTGGTGGGAGGGAGGAACTGGGCTTGGTTTTGCTGTTGTTGCTTTGTTACTTTTTGTGTTCTGTGTTGTTCTTCTGAGCATTGTGGGCCTGCTATGTTGGCACTGGAATGTGTGGTGACACTCGTGGGCTGCCCCTAACACAACCTCGGGTACGCTGGTTGTTAGCACAAATGACACATTTCACTCTCGGTTTTATCTACCATCGAGAATCTTGAAACCTGAATCTTGGGAATGGAAATATGGTGAGCTTGTTAAGTCTATTCTGCGTGATGAGAACCACTAATGTATAACTCTCAAATTCCCCTGAGCCTGGAAGTCATGCAATGAGAGCATTTTTGGCAAATACAAATCAAGTCTGCAGTAAGTGCTTAGCAGATCAAGTTGCGTCAGAGAACAGTTAGTGTGAAGGGTGAGCACTCTACAGTGCAGCTGCTTTCATCAGCATTTTGATACTGAAGTCTACGAGTATAGGCAACTTGGCTTTGCTGTTTCCTTCAGAATTGGCTTGTTCTACTGTAATTCATCTTTGTGCAGTTCTTCACACTTCATGACCTCTGACACAACTTGATCTGCTCAGCACTTTTTGCAGACTTGACTTGCATTTCACTCTGAAGAGTTTGCTCAAGAGCTGACTACTTGTATTGGTGCAGTTGTTCTGGTAAAATTGCTCTGAATTCCAAATTCTTTCCAGATCAGGGAGATGAACATTGCAGATGATGGTGTTTTTCATCTGTTTGATGCTCTTTGCTGTGGTGATAGACTTCACAGGTTTATAAGGTTCAATTACAACAGAATAAGGCGTTCATTGCTTGAGTTCCAGATCCTTTCATGGGGAATTTGTGAGTTACCATATTGGTGCTTCTCATCACACAGGCTTGTTGAAGCAAGGTCACCATATTTCCATCCTCAAGATTCAGGTTTCAAGATTCTTGATTATTTGTCAAGCGTACATAAAACTTTGGAAACAGGAAACCACGCAACACAACCTTTAGGACCACATCCAAAATGGTTGGCAGTTTTAGCTGCCGTGGTCATTACTACTCCAGTACGACATCCCTAATTGAAGCCAAGAGGGTTTCATTTTGGGAGCATCATCCGTGATGAATGTGCGACTGTGTCTGTGTAAGGATTGGATAGCCTGTTTACTCGTGTTCAAGTCAGCGTTACACCAGTGTTATTTTCTGTGCAATTTAAAGTGTGTCATAATTAAGGTGATATAAATACCACACAGATTTGTGTTTAGTGTGATTTGCTCACAGCGCTTGTGTAACGAGCAATCTTTCTGCTTATGTTAATAATGACACTTTAGTTAAAGCCTTGGGTCTTCTGAAAGCTCTGGGAAAAGTTACACTGAATGATTGACGTTTCAACAAATCATTTGGCAGATACTTTGTGCTAGTCCAGACCTGGAGTGATGTGACTGAACTCACTCTGCCTGATGTGATAGGAATACCAGGGGAACAGTGACAGGGCCAGTTCATGTGTTTAGAGTTGCTCAGGAAACAACTCCAGATGCTGCTGAGGGTGAAGATTTTCAGTTCAAGTTGCTCTCTTTTCTGAAGAATGAAGGGAAAACTCTGACTGATGTTAAGAATCTACTAACTCCTTCAGTTGTTGATCTAAGTTCTAAGCTGGTTTCTGCTATCACATCACTGGTCGAGAAATGCCAAAGTGTACCTGCTGATATCCAAGGTTACCATAAGCTGAGAATGTTCTCTGCAGTCAAGCGTAGAGAAGAAGGATCAGACTTGAGCTGAGCTGGATGAGTGGCAGTGCTCAGACAAGATAGAGACACAGAGACTGCTAGAGAGTTTAGAGGGTCCTGCTGCTGATTATAGTGAGGTTTCGAAAGGCAGAATATCCTTTTGCCACATCCGTTAGCTCTATGCAAGCTCTGAAAAACGTTTTGGCACCACTGAAAGTTCAGCGGAACCCCTGGTGAGATTCCGAGAGGAAGGAGAGAAGCTCTCTGCTTCCCTCCTACAGCTAGATAAACTGTCGCATTGCTTGTGCCCCAAAGAACGCATTCAACTTTCTGAGATAAACTGCTTGAGGGTGGAGCAAGTTATGAAGGGCACACTGTCACAAGTTATGGTTGCTCGACGTATTCCAATGACCCACAAGATGTGTGATCCACCATCTTTTGCTGAGTCACTAAGAAAATAAGATTGAGGAGTGAAATGTTTCCAAAGCCAAGTAATGTCTTCAGATGTAGGCCCTATTGCTAAAGTAACCATTGATACCACAGAAGTAGAACTTTTGAGAAATGAGGTGAGAAACATTCAAGCTGATATGTCTCAGTAGATATCTGTTAATGTTGCAGATAAACATGACGTGTTCACTGGAAAGCCCAACCCACCTGTGAAAATCACAAAGCAGAGCAATGCTGCTGCATGGGTGAAGGATAGGACTGGTATTCTCTGTTACAAATGTGCAGAAGACGGACATTTCAAACGAGATTGTGAGAGACAGGGAAATCTTCAAATAGTAAACCAGCGGATAATCAAACAGAAAATGATGGAAAACAACAGATGGACCCAGTAAAGGAACAGTCTGACGTACTGGAGCAAACACGTTCCAAGCAGTGTATCAACAGCAATACTAAGGTGCAAAAAATTATTCCTGAAGGCTTAGTAGGGCCAAATTCTGATGTCTCCAGACATTCTGAAGGTATTTGTGCTACAGTCATACTTGACGTGGGTTCTCAAGTTACTTTACTCTGCAGATCCTTTTCAACAGGGATTTGACACATTTACTGTTGGCTCCTGTCAGTGCCCTTGGGGTTTGGAGGCTTAGTGCAGATGATTACCCTCATGATGGTTATTTGTCGTTGACACTGGTGTATTCAAGAGCAGATATTGCAGTAGCTGAGACTATTGATACACTTGTGTTGGTTTGCCCGGATCCAGTTGTCAAAGGCAAAGTTACCATTCTTGTGGGAACAAACTCTTCCACTGTGAGAAGGCTGATGGGAGCATGTAAAAAGAGAAAGGGAGAGAACTTTCTGAGAACTTCATCTATTCTCCCTGTATTCAGAGCTGCCTTTGAGAATGTGCAAGTTTCTCCTGTGCAGGGTGATGAGAATAAAGAGGAAATGTGTGGTATACTCAGTCTAAACCAGACACTGTACCTTCTGCCGGAGGAGTTAGAGTGACTGGAGTACCCAGATTTTCAGGAGAGCCCAGTACCCCAGCCATTTTTGTGGATGCTCCTGACAATCAGGAAGAAAATTCACTTTTGCCTGCAGGAGTGCTGGTGAGACATAACTACAGAAATCTTTGGCTGTCTATTCTAACAGAAGAACAGTGATTGTCAGCAACACCTCAGGAGGAGGTGTCAGGAGTTTCTAGTTTCCCAGTAAAGAAAAAGGAAGAGAAATAGTCTCCTCTGTTAGGGAAGTTGACATTGAAGTCAGTCAACTTTGATGACTCACCAATACCAGAGGAATGGAAAAAGAGAATAACTTATAAGATATTGGAACACAAAGACATCTTTTCTACTGACAATTTTGCTGTTGGTTGTTCCACGAGTACTCACTACACTATCATAGTGACAGAAGACTCACCTTTCCATTCATCACCAGTGGAGATTGAATTCACAGTGACAACTAATTCATTACGAGCCTACAGTGAGGCAGTTTCAGTGACAAGGTCTATCTCTAAAGGCTGATTTATACTTGTGCGTTCTAGCTTACGCCGCAGCCTATGGAAGTGGGCTACGCCGTTGTGAACATTTATACTTATGCGTTGGTGTGTCTGCGTCACTCTGCAATTCACCGCCAAAATGCTAGTTGGCGGTGGGGTTTCTATGCCACTATGTTGAGTTTCTTCGTGTTGAAACTCAACACGAAGAAACTCAAACTTCAAACAATGGTGACTGAAACTGAAGGACGGTGAATGTTCTGTGCTTGTCCGGCCACTGAGAGACATGGACGAAGAAATGCATTTCAAATATTTTCAGATGTCGGCAGGTAGATTTGATGATTTGGTTCATCGTCTCCAACCATTTATTTCGCATCAGTGTGCGCACAGTATACTCAGAGACTGGCAATCATCATTCGAGTTTTAGCTTCATGTGGAAGTCAACAGGCTGTAGCAGCCAGCTACAAACTGGCATCAAGCACAGGGTCCTCCATAATTTCGGAAGTCTGTAAAGCTTTATGGAAAGCATTGCAGCCCGAGTTCCTTCCCTGCCCTTCAGTCGCCCAATGGCAAGCTATTGCAGTGTAGGAGGAAATGCGATGCTACCAAGCGGACCGATCACAGTTGTTGCCGTCTGCGACGCCGCAACGCGTAATTAAATTTTGGGAGATGTGCGCGTTAGGCTACGACGTAGGGTTCGCAGCTACGCCGTACCTACGGCATACATTTGACGCACAAGTATAGGCAGCCTTAAGTTTCAAATGAGGGCCGTGAGAAATCAGCTGTGGGGAAATTATTCATCTTCCCCCAGTCTTGTCTAGGTAGGCAAGAAATGGATCCCAGATAGCTGAAAATTTTATAATTGAATTTGTTCTGAAGAACCTAAGTCTCTCCATCTGTATGACTGAGATCGTGCCAGCCATCCATCTCCGGAAGGAAGGGGGAGAGGGTGATTTCCATTCCCTCAAGTTAAGTCTTTTGGCGACAGTCATCCCCAGCATCAGAGACTGTTGTAGGGATGCATAAAGTAGATTGTGGACAGCCAAAGATGGCGAGACGAACTTCCAAAGGGAAGGAACTTTTATAGGCCTTTGAGTCCAGTCAAGTATTTTGGACCAAAATCCGGTCAGTGATGGACAAAACCAAATGGTGTGTGACAACGTGCCCTCCGTCCCTTGACATCTGTCACATATTGGTGAGACAGAAGGGTAAATCCTGTGCAGCCTGAGTTTAGAACAATGGAGACGGTGGACAACTTTGAACTGGATCAGCTGGTGTCTGCCGTTAATAGAGCAAGCCTGTACCATGACAAACTCTTGTCCCAGGCAGCTTCAGACAGTTCAATGCCCAATTCCTTTCTCCAGGCCTCCCTGATCTTCACAGTAGAGGCTGTAATACAACTATCGAACAAATGTACAAACTTAGAAATGAGATGCTTGGAGTCAGGAGGGTTCTTTAAGATATCAAAAAATATATGCTTCCCTGGAAGGATTTCAAAATCACAAATGTTAGATTGAATGCAGTGTCTAATTTGTAAGTAACGAAAAAAGTGCGAATGAGGCAGCTCAAATTTCTCTTTCAGCAGACTAAATGTTGCAAACCGTCCCTCTATGTACAGGTCTTTGATAGAAACCAGACCCTTCTCCCTCCAAGCATGGTAGGTTTTATCTGACCCTAAGGGTAGAAAGGAGTGATTGAAACAGATTGGTGTTTGTACAGAGGTCTCTGGTAAATTCAGAAAGCTCCTAATCTGATTTAGAATTCTGATGGAATTTTTCAAAACAAAAAAACTTAAACTTTTTAAAATCCCAGGCTTTTCTAACTTAGAGAGCAGCATGGCTGGCAAGGAGGAATTGACAACAGAGTTAGACTCCATATATAGCCACAAGGGGGCCCCAGGGACCGAGTTATCTGGAGCCCCCTGTTGATTAGAGCCCTAACATTGACAGCCCAATAGTAATGTCTGAATACAGGTAATCCCAGCCATCCTTCAGACTTGGGCTTTTGCAAATGGATTTTTGAAGTCCTGTGATTCTCATAATTCCAGATGTAAGACAAAATTATGGAGTCCAACTCTTTAAAGAAGGCTGATGTAAGAAAAATGGTGAGATTGTGACAAAGATAGAGAAACCTAGGAAGGGAAACCATTTTAATTGAATTTATACGACCAATCATGGACAGAGGTAGGGTTTTCCAACTTTCTATATTCTGTTTAAGTTTTGAAATAAACTCTGTGAAATTTAATTTAAATATTAATTTACGATCTTTGGGTATTACCAAACCAAGATAAGTAAAGTGATCTTTAACTACTTTAAACGGGACACTTTCCAAAAAAACCCAGCGTGTAGACTTCGGAGAGGGGCATGAAGTCACCTTTTGTCTAATTGATTGAGTATCTCGATAGTCTGCCAAAAGAAGTGATTAAATCTAGAAGAAGGGGGACTGATTTTTCTGGGTTTTGTAAGTACAGTATCATATTGTCAGCACAGAAACTATTAAGTGTTTCAATACCTCCCACTTTCAAACCCACAATATTTGGGTGAGTTCTTATTTTTAGGGCGAGGGGGTCTACCGTGGCAGCTGGCCGGGTCTGTTTCCTCTTTACCTTTCTTTAGAATAAGGGAAGTATTGGCCTCGTACAATGTTTTAGGCAAGGCTTTTCCCTCTTAGAGCAAAATATCATTCTGAGGAGAAGTGGGGCAAGGATATCCCAAAATTTCTTATAAAATCTGCAGCCAAATCCATCTGGCCCAGCTGCCTTACCAGACAGAAATGACTTAATGGCAGAAGTTATTTCTTGCAATGTGAAGTCAGAATCTATGTCCTCCCTAGCAGCGTCACTAAGTTTCGGCATTACAAGAGAGTCAAAGAAGTCATTCAAATCAGATTGAGTGGCATCGCATTAAGAAGTGTAGAGTTCACTGTAAAATTCTTTAAAACAGTCATTTACCTCCTTGGGGTTGGTTAACAGGGTGCCCGCCCTGGATCTACTGCAGTCAATTGACCTTGAGGCCTGAGCGCCCCTAAAGCTGCCCTGCCAGGAGCCCCCCAGGCTTGTCCCCCCATTTCGAAATGCTTTTGTCTTAATTTACCCAAGGTGCAATTGTACTCATATTTAAGCTTCATTATCTTATTGCAGTCTTCAGAGGATTTCGAGGCCTGGTATGTCGCTTCGAGAGTTGGGAAAGTATTCTCAATCTCTAATAATCGCCCCTCTCTCTCCCTCTTAGCAGCGGATTCATATGAAATTAAGTACCCATGAATTACAACTTTTAATGTCTCCTAGAGTGTGGAATCTGACACCTCGCCATTATCATTAATTTCTATAAAATCTTTTAAACTGATGGAGATGTTTTCTATAAATTTCTTATCAGTGAGTAGGGAAGGGTTAAAACGCCAGGAATAGATTTGTTTGGGAAGAGAGAGATTTAGGGACATTGTCTAGGGGCTATGGTCAGAGGTTAATAGATTATGATATTTTGTATTGGTATCGCGAGAAATTAAATGAGAACCAACCAAAAAATAGTCTATTCTACTATAGAATTTGTGAACATGAGAATAATAAGAATAGTCCTTGTCGGTGGGATGTTGAACTCGCCAGATATCTACTAAATTCCAAGATTTAATCAAATTGTTTAGGACCTGCACTGACACGATATTTGAGGGCGGGCGGGAGGACAATCTATCTAAATATGGATCTAGATAGCAACTCAAATCACCGTCGATTATTATATTTGAATTACTGGCATCCGGAAGTAAATCAAAAACTTCCCTAAAAAAACTTGGTTCGTCTGTGTTTGGACCGTAAATATTAAGGAAGGTTAGTGGAAACGAATTAGTGGTTACCAGAGGCCATGATATACCTGCCAAGAGGATCTGTGGTCATGGAAGTGAGTTGAAATCGAATATTTTTCCTAAAAAGGATAGCCACACCACAGGCATGTGAAGTAACTGGTGACTGGGAAACCTGCGATATCCAGCTAGACCTCAATCTGTGTTGCTCAGTTACTTTGATATGAGTTTCCTGTAGAAAAATCACGTCTGCAGATAGAGATTTGAGATGTCTAAAAACTTTGTCCCTCTTAATAACATGACCAAGCCCCTTAACATTCCACGAGACTATTGTAATAGCTTTTCCCCCCAGCTGCGTTCTACCACGAGACCCCTGCATACGAGAATAAAAAAGAGATTATTACAGTTGAGCACAAACATAGCAAACAATGCAAAATAACCGGCAGCCTCATGAGAACACAACATACAAAAAAAACATGTCTGAGCCGTAAACAGGAACAGCACACACCCTAACCCACCCCGCTTCGTGTCTCCCTGAACCGGACACATAGTTCCCCATTTCCATCCAAAAAGGAGCTGCTGGGCAGGTAAATAACATTACACAATTATCACAAGCCCCCTCTCCGAGAAAATTTTTAACGCAAACTATACAATACAAATGGTATTAGGGCTGGGGAGAGTTATCCAATGTCCGCACCTGAAGCTGGGCATTCATGACACCAACTCAAAATTAACCATTGTAATAACAGACATATTCAAAACATTCTCTGCAATTAAATATCAGTGCGGTATACAGCATTGTAAAACTACATTTAGCAAGCAGGTCACTCCCCTTATCCCAACATATAAACTGGCACAAGTATAAGCTGAATAAACAGTGTCAGTATATCTACTCCCCTTTGAGTGCATTATTCCTTTCCATGAATTGTGCTGCTTCCTTCGGGTTGTCATAGACTATACGCGCTCCTCCATCCTGATGATAAATATAGAGCCTAGTCGGGTACCGCAGGGCGTTCTTGATTCCTCCATCACGCAGAGTTTGCAGTACATCCTAAAAGGCACGATGTTGAGTCATCACCTCACTGGTATAGTCCGGGAAGATCAAGACCTTGTTTCCCTTATGCTCCATGGGTCGTAGTTTGCCATGGCACAAGATCAGCTCTTTCACTTGAAAATGGTGAATGCGTGCCAAGATGGTGCGCGGCTTGGCACCGGTGGCCGGATTCAACTGGAGAGAGCGATGTGCACGGTCAACGTTAACCGGGTGCGGGAAATGCTCTACCCCAAGCAACTTGAGAATCAGTCTGGAAACAAATTCATTGGGATTACCATCCTCCTCACCCTCTTGAATCCCTACAATCTTAATGTTATGTCTCCGGGAACAAGCCTCTAAGTCAAGCACTTTAGCTTGGAGCTGGCTGTTTTGTCTCATTAGCTCTGAGTATTTAGCTTCAAGCACTTGCACG
This sequence comes from Mobula birostris, assembly GCF_030028105.1. NCBI lineage: Eukaryota > Metazoa > Chordata > Chondrichthyes > Myliobatiformes > Myliobatidae > Mobula > Mobula birostris. The sequence continues at coordinate 22,732,612 of NC_092401.1, forward strand.
CATGCTTGGAGGTCACTAGCGGTTAGTTCTTGATTAGCCACACGGGCTTGTAGATCGGCCTATGAGGCCACAAGCGTCTGGAACTTGGTCTCAAAAACATCAAAGCGGTCGTTAATGCCGCGCAGAAATGACTGAGAGATCTCCTGACCTAATTCCTTGCACATGGCGTAAGTTTTGTCCGGCGGTATCTCAGACGCGGAGAAGTTATTTACAGGCCTGTTGTTAGCATTAGCACTAGCTCCGGTAGTTTGGCAGTCAGCGGTCTTGGCTTTGTTTGCCTTCAGCATTGTCAAACTTTTCCATACACTTAGTTTAGATAAAGAGAGTAAGCTCACACTGTTGGCCCATGAATAAATAAAATAAGGTATAGTAGTAATTTTATCGAGGCCTCAGAGGGGAAAACTGAGCAAACACGTCTAATCCATAAGCATGCACACTGACGCCACCCCCTCCCCTATTTCCATCTTTAATGTCTTTATTTTTCCCTTTCAGGGTTTTTTTGAAGACCCTGCCCTGCATCCCTGACTTCGGATCTTTGCAGGAATGGGACCTTTTCTCAGGGTTTCAGCATGCCAAGATTTTGGCCTGAGAATCTGGCTCGAAATCGGAAGCTTAAGATCTCGGGGCTCTGGAGACGGGCGGATCGAGGGTTGGTTTCACAGCAGGAGACCCGTGTGTCGTCAGGGGAGTTGGGATATCTGCTGTGGGCCCGAAGACCCGGGATCTCTGCGAACTTCAGGCACAGAGCTCGAAAAAAGTGATGTAATGGACTTTTAACATCGTAAACCAGTGGGCTGTTGTTATGTCTCCCTGCTCGCTGGGGGAAAAAATGGAGACGCCTCCTTCTCCCTTACCTGTGGTATGTTGAATGCCGGACGAAATGTGAAGTTTGTGGGGTAACTGCAAGTCTGTGTCTTTGCTATTGCTTTGCTCACGATGAGTGCTCGATGGCAGTGCCGATACTTGCTTTATTTTTGCTGGTGGGAGGGAGGGGGGGGGATTGTTGCTCGCTGCGCTTACGCGCATGAGGAAGAGGAGCTCGGGGGGGATTTTGGGATTCTCATGTCTATCTGTCGTTCATCCTTTGGGGCACTTCTCTGTTTTTGTGAATGTTTGCGAAGAAAAAGCATTTCAGGATGTATATTATGTACATTTCTCTGAAATTAAATTGGACGTTTGAATTTTTAAATACATATTTCTTATCATAATTAATTGTATATTTTATGTATTGCACTGTACTGCTGCTGCAAAACAAGACATTTCACGACGGATTTCAGTGACAATACACAGGAATCTGATTCTGATGGAGTCGTGCATTAATGACTGGGTGTTACTGGGGTGGATAGCTGGCAGTGGGGAGGTGCACTGGATGCCCATAGCTCTACTCAACTTTAATGTGGCCCTGAACCCGGATTGGGGTTGATCACATCTATCTCAGTCCCAATAGATTTCCCAGCCCCTCCACTGAATGGGCTCAGAGAGTGACATGTTGGTCCATGTGGGAATCTGGGATGCAGGATTGTAGTAGTAATGACCACGGGAGCTAAAACTGTCAATCAGATTGGACTCAGTCCTCAAAGTTGTATTGCATGATCTCCTGTGTCCAAAGGACCTGCCTGGCCAATAAATTCTGTCCCTGTATCTAAAAGTATCTAGAAATAACGATAAAACAAAGAAAGCACCAACGTTTACCAACCACGTGATTTACACAATGCAGACCCTATGAGTTAATACTTTAATTCCAAGAATATCTTCAAGACAATCCTGGAATATTGATGACACCCACACAGCCTTGTGATTAATTCTCACTTTCATGGTGATATAAAGTCTGTACCTTCACAAAACCTTCCTGCAGTGAGGCTGGCTGTCACTGGAGATGCCTGAAACCCTGCAATGTAGTTCCACAGGTAGGAACCCGATGTGTTGTAACAAGTTGTGAGAGGGTGATACAGAGAGGCTTTGCACTCCTTGGTATCTTTTACTCGTCTCTCACTTTGTTGTGGACATAGGCGTGGTTGTAGGAATTCACATGGGCCAAGCTACACCTGAACTTTGGTGGGACACATGGAGGAGTCCTTGCTTCAATCCTGTCCAGACCATCTCAATCAACCCTTTCTCCAGTCCATCAACGATTGCATTGATGCTGCTTCCTACAATCATACAGAACTGAGAAACGTTATCATTTTTGATGCCAAGCTCCAAGCTCCTCTCATCTTTGTGTGGTCCATCGTTGACTATTCCCCTCCACATCCCCATGGATTACTCAGACCCTCACTGAACCTGCGCTGAGAGGGTGCCATTAGACTGTGTGAGAGTTTGGGAACCAAGTTTGCAATAGTAATCACCATGCCAGCTAGAGTTGCCTCCTCCAGTCACACCTGACCCTGGACAATTCAGTATTCTGTTTCTTGTTCCTAAAGGAACATGACTGGTCAATGAATTTATTTCACAAACTCTGAAATATAGAATCATAATACAGCAGAGAAAAAGATCCTTTGGCCCATCTCATCCATGCCAACTACAATCAGCTATTCCCATTTGCTTGTCAGTCCCTTTTGCCTTCCCATTTGAACAAATCATCAGATTTATCAAAGGAAACAACAGAAAAAACAAGGATAACTTCCCTACCTCCCACAATGACTCCCTTGTGCAATTTACACAGGACAGAGCCCATTAAATTCTTCTTTAGTTGTGGGACTCTGCAGGAGAATTGTAGACAACTGATATCCTCAATCAGTTGGGATTTATTGTCCATTTTCATGTTGAGACAAAGTCCTTACCTTCACAAATTTTCCCTGCCGTGAGGTTGGCGGTAGCAAGTAATGCCTGAAACCCTGCGTTGCAGTTGCACTTGTAGGATCCCATTACGTTGATGCAAGTTGCATGTTTGTGACAAGGTGAGGACTTGCATTCATCGATATCTGTGTGAACAGAGAAAATCTCTCTCAACAGTAAACATGGATTGCTCCCTTTTATACCTGGGCTCTGTGGGTCGGCATGGAGTAACTCAGCACTGTGTTGTCTAATCCAGAGAAGACCACTGCTGGAACAGAGGATTGAGTGACTATTCTTGAGAAGGAGCCTTATGGTTTGAGAAAGAAAATCAGGTGAATGGAGTTAAAGAAGAGCGGAATTGACTTGAGGAACCAAACAGCTGGTCACCTGTTAGAAGCCGGGGTGGTAACTACCCTGCTCTCCATTCTATGGGACTGTCGATAACAGTGTTGAAGGTCGGCAGCAACCCTGCCTTCTGTACTGGAGCTGCTTTTCATTGGACGGGAGCAGAGAGGAAAGAGGACTCTCAGTGCTCCATTCATCTTTAACATGACTGTGGCAAGACCAGGTTTAGTCACATTTAAATTTCAGTTCATTGCCCACTCTCTCCCTGAATCTGCATTGGAAGTACAGCATTGGAAATACTCAGTAGGTCAGGCAACATCTGTGGGTGAGAAACAGAATGCTGGGAGATTCCAGCACCATCCCTGGTTTCAGATTTCCAGCATACTCTACTCTGCATCCTGCATTTTATTTTACTTTCTCTCTAACTGCGGTCATTCATCCACTACCTGGATGCATTATGTCTCCTTTAACAACTTGGTCTCACCACTCTATCAGGGACACACTCTCTTGTCTCATTTTCTCATTTTTCTAGTTTCTCCTTCCACAGATGCTGTTGGATCCTCTGAGCCTCCCCACTTCCTCATTTGGGATCTCCAACTTCACAATTTGCAGTATTTAAGCCATAAGACATAGGCCCATTGAGCCCGCTCCATCATGGCCGATTTCCCTCTCAACCCCATTATCCTGCCTCTCCCTGTAGCCTTAGATGCACTTCCTAATCTATCATCTATCAACTTGCACTTTAAATACACCTAATGACTTGGCCTCCATGGCCATCTGAGGCAATGAATTCCTCTGATTCACCAACCTCTGCTAAAGAAATTCAAGTGAGTACAGGCCTAGAACCATCAGACGTCCCTCATACATTAACTGTGTCATTCCCAGGATCATTCTTGTAAACCCTCTCCATTGCCAGAACTTCTCTTCTTGGATATGGCATACTGTCCCAAGTAACTAAAGGGAATCCTGGCAACATTCACAATTAGTTTTTGTTCTTTCAGAGTTCTCCCAAACAGGACCAGTTAATCAGAGTGTTATGAATGATGTTTATGTCATGCTATGTGCCTGTGATGATGCTACGGTAAGACCAAAAGACATAGGAGCAGAATTAGGCTGTTCGGCCCATCGGGTAAGTTTTACATTGCACTAGTGCATACGTACGTATATTTGTGAATATTACAATACACTGAACTTTGATTTTGAGGTTGATCGTCCTGGAGATTGGCAATTTGATCCTTATTCTATTTCACGGTTATTTATGGTAATTACCTTCACAGCTCCTCCTTCCATTGGAGCCAGTCTTCTCTGTCGACTGAAAACCTGAGCTGCAGATGCAGTTGAATGAACCCTCTGTGTTCTGACAGGTTGCTTCATGGCCACACGGAGTGGAATTACATTCATCGATATCTGTGCAGACAGAGAAACACCTCAAGGATCTTTCGACTACACATTAGGGTCCCTTCACCCTTCAATACTCTCTCGGGTCCTACTATTCATGGTATATATCTAACCTTTGAGATCTCCACCGTCACACTTATCAGAGTTAAATTTCATCTACCACTACCCTGCCAAGACTTCCGTGCAAACTCCTTACAGATCGCACTGGAAATGAGCTCCAAACTCTGACACCTTGAACTGTAATAGTGTCGCACTAACCGCCTCTCTACTGTAGTGCCTCATAGAGTCAAAGAAAAGTACAGCACAGAAAAAGGCCTCCTCATGTTTCCCTTAAACTTTTCACCTTTCACCCTTACCCCATGATCTTTAGTTGTGGTCCCACCCATCCTCAGTGGAAAAAGCCTGTTTGCATTTGCCCTATCTATAACCCTCAAAATTGTGTTCAATTCACAGTCTCTAACACATTCACAACTAATAACCCAGTCTTAAAATTCATTCTTTCATAGTTATTTAAAGTCCTCACCTTCACAGTCCTGATTGACTGTGTTGTACCCTTGCTTGCATTGACACTTGTAAGAACCAACTGTGTTCCAACAACTTTTGTGAGGTCCACATATAGTAACATTTTCACATTCATTGGTATCTGTGTAAAGAGGAAAAATTCTTTACAATTGTAAACATTTTGCTCTCCATTACAAGTGGATTCTACTGTAGTTGATGGAATTTAGAAAATAACATCAGGGGTGCCCCAGTAGTGTAGCGGTCAGCACAACGTTATTACAACTCAGGCTATTCCGAAGTTCAGAGATCAATTCTGACACTGTCTGTGAGGGGCTTGTACATTCTCCCCAGGAGTGTGTGGATTTCCTCCAAGTGCTGTGGTTTCCTCCCAATGCCCAAAGATGTACTGGTTGGTAGGCTAATTGGTCATTGTAAGTTGTCCTGTGATTAGGCTAGAGTTAAATAGGGGGGTTGCTGCAGTGTGGCTTATTGGGTCAGAAGGACCTGTTTCACTCAACATCTCAAATAAATGAATATTTTATTTAGAGATATAGAGTGAAAAATAAAATAAATTGTATTTCTGATCTTTCTGATGTGTATTTAATATCTCAGAAATATTTGACCTGTTTGTAAATATATTCTTTGATGAAGCATTTTGTATTCATTTAATTAATTCTGGGTTATTTGTAAAAAAATAAAAGTATGTGAATGGCGTACGTCATCATGCCACCACATCATACTCGCACATCTCACTAAAGTATAAACAAAACTAAACGTACATGAGGTATCCTTGGCTCAGAGTAATTTGAGTAATATTGTAAATATATTGTTTGACTAAGTGTTCTGGTTCATTTAAACAAAACTAAATGTACATGAGTTATCCCTGGCTCTGGCTCTGTGGTTTTGCTTTTAATTCGTTTTATGTTTTGGAGTTAAAAAAAATAACACTTTCTCATTACAAGGTGTTTTCACTCACAGAACTGCTGTTCACTGGATGTTCTAGAGTCTGTCGTGTGTGAAAATCCCAGGAGATCAGCGGTTTCTGAGATACTCAACCCACCCTGTCTGGCACCAACAATCATTCCACAGCCAAAGTCACTTACATCGCATGTCTACCCCATCCTGATCTTTGGTCTGAACAACAATTGAACCCTTTGACCATGTCTGCATGCTTTTGTGCATTGAGTTGCTGCCACATGATTGGCTGATTGGACATTTGCATTAATGAGCAGGGGTACATGTGTACCTAATAAAGTGGGCACCGAATGTACATTCATTGAAACCATTAATTGGATTGTATCACCCATTTAAACCTCAACCAAACTCAGTCACCTGAGGGAATTTAAAACTCACCGAAACATTTGTTTTGTGATGGTTCAAATTGATGACCTGCTGGACAGTTGTGATTTTGGGACAGAATGTCTTGGAACATACCACAGCACAAGATAACTAGAAGAATGAAAATGAAGCAGTTAGACTTTGGTTCTGTCATTGTTACTCCTTCCCTCCTGGAACACAACACCCCAATACTGAACATAACCAGGGCTGGTGACAACTATGGGAGGGAGAGAGAGTTAATAGCCCCACTTCCTGAGCTGGGCAAAACCAGTCTTTGGATTGATGGCATTGATCACAGGAGTGTCTGTGCTTTGTTCTCAGTGACCAAAATCCAGCCACCGGTATTGACTTCTGACACTGGTGTCCAAAGCTCACTTGACTCCACATCACCTGCTGAAGTTATCTGCACTGGTTCAGGAGGCTGATAGTTAAGGGTAATAACTTCCTGAACCTAGTGGTGTGAGAACCAAGTTTCGTCTTCTTTTTGCACTTTGGTTGTTTGTTAGTCTTCGTTTATATAGAGTTTTATACAAATTTTGCTGTATTTCTTTATTTTCTTGCAAATGTCTTCAAAAAAATAAATCTCAGGTTGGCACATGGTAATATATACCTACCCTGACAAAATATTTACATTGAACATTTAAATTATAAATATTAACTAATATGCAAACAAGGTGTTATGAGATAGTATTCGTGAGTTCGTGGACATTTCAGAAAACACCTGGATGGTGAGATACAGGAGCCTTAGGTCCCACAACACCAGGTTCAGGAACAGTTATTACCCAACAACCATCAGGCTCCTAAACTACCATGGATAACTTCACTCTCCTCAACGATGAACTGATTCCACAACCTATTGATTCATTTTCAGGAACGCTACATCTCATGTTCTCTGTATTATATATTTACTTTTTTATTATTTGCATGATTTGAATTCTTTTGCACTCAGTTCTTAGTCATCCTTTGTTATTTATAGTTTTTCATAAATTCTATCGCATTTGTTTATGTTCCAGAAAATGCCTGCAAGAAAATGAATTCCAAGGCAGATTAATGACATATACTACAATCATCACAAGTAATTGTCTATAACTTCTCTTTGGATTTGGAGGCAATTCGACCTGGCAGACCTGTCAACAAGAGAGTGGAAGAGTGTGAAAGGTCAAGAATAGGCCGAATTGAAGCCACGGGGTCCAGGCACCAGACGGTATCGAACGACTGAACACAATGTGCGGATGGAGATTTACAGGCTGAATCAAGCAGGCGAAGTCCCGTGTATCCATGTGGCAGAACCCATTGTTCGTATGGAGAGTTAAGTACTGGGCCAGATTGAAAAGGTCAGGGTGTCGAGGCTTGGGGCGAAGTATGAGCTGGTTCTGATCGCTGCTCCACAACGTTTCCTTGGCTCTGCGCTGGACTCTGGGACTCTCTTTACGGACTTCAGTTCAGAAACGCTATTTGTTTGCTGTTATTGTCTGCATGATGTTTGCTTTACATTGTACGTTGGGTGTTCCACAATCTTCTTTGTATGGGTTATTTTATTCTTTATATGTAGTTTCTTTGTTTCGTGGCTGCTTATTGGGAAATAAATCTGAGGATTCTGTAATGTGTACATACTTTGGTAATAAATGTACTTTGAACCACCACGCTGGCAACACATTCCATTCACCCAGCAATTGTTAGAGTCGGAATAATATTCATCCCCAACCATTATTTAGATCAAGGATGAAATGGATTTGATCAGAAACTCCAACTGAATGAGTGCAGGGAGTTGCTCATCCACTGTGTCACAAAGCAAATGTAGAGAGACAGGGCAGGAGAGGGCTAAACACAACTTAAATCTCCCTCTATATCAGGAGTTCACAACTGGGGTCCATGGACCCCTCGGGAAAAGGTCAGGCTCCATGGCATAAAAAAGGGTCTGGAATCCCTGCTCAACACTACCCCATCAAATACTCCCAGAGCAGTGACTACGTGGGTTAAATACAGAGTAACACTCCCTCTGTGCCATCCCATCAAACATATTCTGAGCAGGGATATCATGGGTTAAATACATGGTAAATCTCCCTCTGCAATGTACCACAAGCACGTCTGAGGCAAGGACACCATGGGGTAAGTACAGAACGAAGCTCCCTTCACATTGTCCCAAAAATATATCATGGGCAGAGACAACATGAGTTATATACAGAGTAAAGCTACCTCCACCACATCCAATCAAACAGATGTGAGGGAGCAGACCAGAGGCTGAGGTCTGGGATGGAATTCCTGGAGATGGGCACAGACTGAGACTCTGACTCAAGCTGTAAAAGAGCCTGTCCCGGGACAAAGGCACCAGGGTTTGAAGAGTCTGCTAACAGACCTGCAGCTCATAATGTACTAAAACTCATATGCAAGGTCCCAGATAATTTTGTTCTGTGACTCCCTCTTCTAACTGGTGAGGAAATGGTGGAGGCTTCCTCACCAGATCATGAAGATATGCTCAATGACAGCCCCTCCTGCTCATAGAAACATAGAAGATAGGATGAGACCATTCAAGCCTTCAAGCCTGTGCTGTCAGTATGATAATTATAGCTGGTCCTCCATCTCTGACCATTTTCCTTCTCTGTTCCCAGTCAAGGATCCAGAGGAAATAGGAGACTTGGCCTGTACCTTTAACAGAAATGTTCTCGCCTAATCAATCCAGCCAGGATGCACACACAGTTTGTACGATGACCTTCCAAACATTGGCTCAGATACTCCCGAACATTGGTGGAACTGACCATTGTCCTCCACCAACTCTGAATAAGATCAGTCACCAGGGCAGGCCAGGATGACCTTGGAGATCCTCAGAGATTCTGGAAGCAGGCATTTGGGAAAACCATGTGACTGGGTGGATATCCCTCTCGTGACAGTGGGTGCTCATTGCCATGTTACTCACTTGTGTGCCAGACAGAAGCCATTCAGCCCATCCATCCCACACTAGCTCCAGCAGAGCAATCCCATCTGTCCTGCTTCCCTTCTTATTTCCCTGTTTCCTGGCAACCTTCTCCCTCAGATGCCCATCAACTTCCCTTTCGTTATTTTGTTCTTTACCTACACTAAGAGGTAGCTTACAATGTAAATTAACCCTGTATATCTTTGGGATATGAGAGGCAACTGGAACACCCAGAGGAACATTTACAGGAAGAACATTGTGAAGTCCACAGAAAGTACCTGAGATCAATACTGAACCTGGGTCTGCTGACTCTCACTTCCTCAGAAGCTTGAGTTTAGTCTCCCCCTGGGTCATGTGCTGGCCCATGCAATCCACTTTAAACAATACCATGAGTTCATGGCTGGTCCTTTCAGGGTGACATCCATTCTGTCCGAGATCTGGTCCAACATTCTCAGAAGGCTGGTCCACTGATTTCCTCTCCCTCTTCAACCAGGAGAAGATGTTCAAAAGGATGGGCAAAGAATACTTTTACTGGGCTCTGGACTCATTCAATTGGCCAAGGAACAGAGAACAGGCCTTTCGGTATTTTGTTGAACTAATGAAACCAGTAACTAAACTAAACACTTCATTTCTACGAAAACAATGTCCATATCCATCTCTGCTTATTCATGTGCCTACCACATTCCAGGTAACCCCTACCTTGTGTTAAAAACTTGCCTCGCACATCTCAATTCAAAACACCCCCCCCACCATTAAAAACACATCCTCCAGTATTAGAAATTTCAACCTGAGAGAAACATACCAGCTCTCTGTTCTATCTCTGCCATTCTAATCTTATCAACTTCTATCTGTCCTTTGCTCAGCCTCCGCCACTCCAAAGAAAATAACCAAAGTTTGCGCAACCTCTCCCTACCACACACTCCCTCCAATCCAGGCAGCAGCACGGCAAATCTCTTCAGCACCCTCTCCAAAACCTCATATCATTCCCAGACTAGAGCGACCAGAACTGAATGCAATCCTTCAGTTGCAGCCTAACCAGAACTTTACACAGCTGGTAAACTGATCAGTTGATTTATTAATTTCACATTAAATGAGTTCCAACAAAAAACTTTGTTATGCATGTCATCCCTACACATCATTTCATTAGAACAGTGTTTTGAGGTCGCAGGAGGGAAAACAATAACAGATTGCAGAATAATGTTAAAAATATCATGCACTGACTGGCAGACAATAAAACACAAGGTCAAATTAGGTTGATTGTTAGATCAGGACTTCTTGTTATAATTTCTTTAATCTTAAACTCAATTCGTCAAAGGCAAGGCAAGCATGCTAATTGCCTTCTTTACCACCCTATTAACCTGTGCAGACTCTTTCAGGGAACAATAGACTTGGACCCCAAGATCCTTCTGAATATCAGCATTGTTAAGGGTCCTGCCATTAACTGTGTACTGTCCGTTCACATTTGATGTGTCAAAGTGCAATGCCTCACACTTGGACAGATTAAACTGCATCGGACATCATCCTGAACGTATCTGCTACTAATTAACAATTTGTTGGGTTTTGCACAGTGAATTTTTACGTATCTTGTTTAGTGTGTTTTTTTCACTGATTCTGTTGTGTTTCTTTGTATTCACTGTGAATGCCGGTTAAGAAAATAAATCCCAGGGTTGTTTATGGTGACATATATGTACATTGATAATAAATTTAATTTGGATTTGAATTTAAACTTTCATTTATATTCTGCTGTAATCTTTGGCAATCTTTTACACTATCCATAACAACACCAATCTTTTTTTGAATGAGCTGCGAACTTACTCACTCACTCAACCACATTTCCATTAAAGTCATTTCTATATATCATGAACAACTGAGGTCCAAGCTTTGATCCCTGTGGAATACCACTGGTCACAGACCTGCAGTCAGAATAACATCCCTCTACCACTACTTTCTATGATCAAGTCAACTTTGAATCCAATCAAATCGCTTGGGTCTGTGCTCACTGGAATTCAGAAGAATGAGAGGAGATCTTACAGAAACATATAAAATTATTAAAGGATAGATTAGTCAGAAGCAGGAGAGTTGCTTCCACTGACAGGTGGGACTAGAATTAGAGTACGTAGCCTCAAGATTTGTGGGAGTAGATTTAGGATGGAAATGAGAACTGCTTTTACCAGAGGGTGGTGAATCTGTGGGATTCTCTGCCCACTGAAGCTGTGGAGACTACCTCAGTAAATATATTTAAAACAATGTTGGATAGATTTTTTCAACCCTGCTGAAAAAAGGGGGTACTGCTGTAGAACTGGAAATGGAAAGGAATGGAGAAGCAACAGAAATATAATGAGAAAAGTTAAGGGGAAGGGAAGGGCAGGGAGGGAGAAGAGTGGACCAGGGACAGAAAGAGAAATATTCCAGAATTAACACTTACCCAGAAGAGGCAGGCAGCTGCTCATGTTGCCGAAACCCATTCTCTACACACCTCGCCCTTTCTCGTGTCAGCTGTCACTGTAAGCTTGGGGTTTTATACTCCGTATCACACTGACTCCACGACGGAGAAGGAAATGAAACTCTCTTCCTGAAAATGTCTAAAGGCAAGAACCTGATGAAAGTCATAGCCCAAGACATTAACTCCTTATTCCCCTCCTTAAATGCTGAATTCCTCCTGCATTTTGTGTATGTTAGAATGTATTTTTAGCATCTGCAGAATCTCTTGTGTGAAGTTGGGCATCGTGGGGTTGTGGCCCAACCACCAATTCAATAGGGGTCCAAATACCCGTTCAGGATCTGTGCACCAAGTCATCATTCCAATGACCGAGTCCACACTCTCTGTCCCAGTGAATAGATCAGTGTGAGCAGGGTGGACTCGTTAATTAGCAGCCACAGGAATGTATCTGTCACTCAAGGGTGGTGGTTCACAATAACAGAACAAGAGAGAACAAGTAAACACAAGAGATTTGGCAAATGCTGGAGATCTTGAGCAAAGACACGAAGCATGCTGGAGGAATTGAGAAAATCAGGCAGTATCTTTGCAGGAGGTTAAACAGCCGAGTTTCAAATCAGAATCAGGTTTAATATCTCTGGCATATGTTGTGAAACTTGTCTTTGCAGCAGTACAATACAATAAAACATTAGAATAAAACATGAATTACATTAAGTATATATATATAATTGAACAGTTAAATTAAACAAGTAGTGTAAAAATAAAAATAAAAGAAACTAGTGAGGTTATGTTCGTGGTTCAATGGCCATTCAGAAATCAGATGACAGAGGGAATGACTGAATTGTTGACTGTTTCAGGCTTCTGTACCTCCTTCCTGATGGTAGCAATGAGAACAAGGCATTACCCGGGGGTCATTATGATGGATGCCACCCTTTTGAATCATCACTCCTGGGAGATGTCATGGATACTACGGAGGCCATTGCTCATGTTGGGGCTGACGGAGTTCACAACTTCCTGCAGCTTATTTTGATCCTGTGAAATAGCTCCCCCACCCCCATACTGGATGGTGATGAACCCAGTTAAAATGCTCTCCGCAGTAGATCTGTAGAAATTTGCGAATGTCTTTGGTGACAGACCAAATTTCCTCAAACTCCTAATGAATATAGCCACTGTCCTGCCTTCGTTGTAGCTGCATTGGTTTGTTGGGTCCAGGACAGATCCTTAGAGACACCGACACCCAGGAACCTTAAATTATTCATTTTCCATTTCTGATCCCTCAATGAGAACTTGTGTGTGTTCCCTCACCTTACCCTTTCACAAATCCACAATCAGTTCTTTGATCTTACTGACATTGCGTGCAAGGTTGTTGCTGTGACACCACTCAAGTTGCTGATAAACTTTACTCCTGTACGCCTTCCTGTCATCATCTGAAATTCTGCCAACAATAGCTCTGTTGTCAGCTAATTTATGGATGATATTTGAGGTATGCCTAGCCATACAGTCATGAGTGTAGAGAGAGTAGAACAACGGGCTACGTATCATCCCTGTGGTGCACCTGTGTTGATTGTCAGCGAGTTAGAGATGTTATTTCCAAACTGCACAGATTGTGGATTGAAGTCGAGGATCCAATTGCAGAGGGAGGTACAGAGGCCCAGGTTCTGGCGATTTTCAATCAGAACAATGGAAACTTCTGTGCTAAAGAGCATCTTGACATAGATATTCGTATTGTCCAGTTGATCCAAGGCTGCATGAGGAGCGAATGAGATCGCATCCACCGTCGACCTATTGTGGCAACAAGCAAATTGCACTGGGTCCAGGTCATTGCTGGGACGGGAGTTCATTGTGGTAATAACTAACCTCTCAAAGTACTTCATCACTATATGTGTGAGTGCTACTGGACAATAGTCATTAAGGCAGCTCGCCCTGCTTTTCTTGGGCACTGGTATAATTGTTGCCCTTTTGAAGCATATGTAAACTTCTGATTGTAGCAATGAGAGATTGAAAATCCCTCCCAACAAGCCCAAGATCCTTCGTCAGGTCTGGAAATGAAGGGGGAAGAAGCCAGAATAATAAGGTGAGGGAGGGGAAAGAGTACATGCTGTCAGGTGATAGGTGAGACCAGGTGAAGGGGAAGGTGAGTGTGTGGGGGAGGGGGATGATGTCACAAGCTGGGGGGGGGGTGATCATTGGAAGAGGTAAAGGACTGGTAAAGGTAAAACCATGGAAGAAAGGGAAGGAGGACAGGAACAAGAGGGAGAGATGAGCAGGTGAGGAGAAGGGGCAAGAGGTTAACCAGAATGGAAAAATAGAGAAGGAGGGAGGGAAAGCGAGGAGGGAGAAAAGTAACTTCCTCTAATTCCTCCTTCCCCTTTATCTCCTTTTCCATTCCCATGCTTACCCTCCTACCCCTTCTCTTCTTACCTTCCCATCACCTCCCTCAGTTGCTGGAACGATTCAGACTGTGGGGGGAGCTTCCAAATGGAAGTCCTGAATGAGTTTTATTTGTTTCACTGACATTTGGACTTCTGTAGTTATAATGACTATAACATTGAAGGTTATCTTGTGAACAGAATTAACATCCTTCAACAAATGAAGGTTACGGTCACCACCCAGTCCAAACAACATACAATAAGTGATTAATTTTGTCCCTGCTACTCTAAAACCATTGTGAAAAGGATGTTGAAGAGATAAGCAAGAAAGTTACAGAAACTGGGCTCAAGGCTTGGGCTGATGTTTAGATCAGCCCTGAGCAGTGAAAACATAGGATATGGTGTGAATGGGGAGTGAGAGCATTAGAGTACTGTGGAAACCACTTTAACACCATCCACATCTCCCACTGACTGCTCCTACCCTCAAAGAGCTGCTGCTGGGAGGGCTTGCTGGAAAATGACTGCATCCAGGGCAGGAGGTGCTGCTCTCACACTGTTAGCTGCTCACAGTGTTGTTATCACTCAGGAAGCCACCAATATGCACCATTGGGGGTAGTGCGGGGAGGTAGAAAATTTGCAGCCTGCAGGGACAGCAAGGAGCGATGTTGTGTTGAATCCATCTTGTTTATAATTTTTGTCCAATCACCTACACTCAGTGGCCACTTTATGAGTTACCTCCTGTACACAATAGACATTACTAAAGGTATGCTCATGGTCTTCTGCCACTGTCGCAATCTACTTCAAAATTCAATGTGTTCTGCATTCAGGGATGCTCTTCTGCACCTTTTGACCCTGTCTGCATGCTTTTATGCATTGAGTTGCTGCCACATGATTGGTGGATTAGATATTGACATTAACGAGCAGGTATACGAGTTAAGCTAATAAAATGGCCACTGAGTGTGTGTCCCATAGTGGTGGACAGCTTCACCATGGGGAAATGGTTTTGTACTTTCTGCCCTCATTATGCCGCCTGTGGAGTTCCAGTTAAAATCAGATTAGACGTGATGGTGGATCAGGTTTGAGGAACTGATTCTTGCTGCTGTTTCCTGATGGTGAGGAAGTCCAACGATTAACAGCTTTTGCAGTGTTGGATTGGACCGGGGCGCCACAGTAACACAACACTTTCAGAGATGGGGTGTCAGAGTTCAGAGTTCAATTCCATTGCTGTCTGTACATTGTCCTCGTGGGTTTCCCCATTCTGATACAGACTATGCTGTGGGTGCTGGGCATGAACAGTTGGTCAGAGGCGTGTGGCAGCTGCTCACATTTTTCAGTCAGCAGCTCCTTCCTGTCCGAAAGGAAGTACAGAATGTTAGACCATGAGCCTCTCAGACTCTATCTGGCTGTCTGCCATTTTCACTTTCTTCTAGGGGTTTGCCATTTCACAATGTTCATTGACCACAAACCCCTCGTGCATGCGATGGCCAAAATATCAGACCCTTGGTCTGCAAGTCAGCAACACCACCTGGACTACATATCAGAGTTCACAACTGATATACAACATATCAAGGGGAAAAATAATGCCGTAGCTGATTGCCTCTCATGGCCAAACATTGAGGCCATACAAATAGGGGTTGATTATGCTGGCATGGCAGCCAAACAAGCTACTGACCCAGGCTTACTGAATAGAGACATCTCACCTCTCCCGGAAGTTCCCGGAGTCTCCCACAAATTAATAGCGGCTCCCGGATGCCCGTAAATTATATACAACGTCCCGGAAATAGATTTTTTTGAAAGCGAGCATGAGAGAGCGCATGAAAGAGAGCGAGCGCAAGAGCAAGAAAGCGAGTGCAAGTGAGAGTGACCACGAGCGAGAGAACACGCACGACAGAGAGCGAGAGCAAGAGCGAGAGAGTTCCAAAAAGTCAGAGTAGCAGAGTGTTCCAAAAAAAGAAAATATAAAATGTACGTCACCCCAGACTACACTAAAGTGTACCCCTGCCTAATAGGGGTCAAAAATAATGGCAGCGTTGCTCGCTGCACTGTTTGCAACAGTGACTTTTCTATTGCCCATGGTGGGTTAAGACTGTAAAAGACATGTTGAGGTGAGTTTAACAGGCATCATTCGTTCACTAGCATAGCTAACGTTATTTAAACTAGCAGGCCAGCTGCTAAGGAGGTACTCTATTGCAGACATTCCACCTCTCCTGGAAGTTTCCCGCAAATTGATGGTGCTGCCTCCCTGAAATGAGTTTTTGCAGGGTGGCATGTCTGCGAATATCAGTCATGGGCCTGTGGTTTGCTGACATTAGGTTTGGGGAAGTTGGGGTTTCTCTCCTCTCCAATATCTCAACCAGTCACCCTCGCCTCACTGTGCCCACAAACTAGAGACGGACTGTTTTTGACTCCATACATGGCCTCTCATGTACGGGCCGGAAGGCCTCACAGGAACTGTTTGCACTAAAGTTTGTGTGGCACGGCCTTCGGAAGGATGTACGTGATTGGACTGCAGCCCGTGGGCAAAAATTAACCGTCATGTTCAAGTGCCATTGGCATGGTCTGAGGTTCCTGAGCAATATTTGACCATGTCAATGTGGACCTTGTTGGTCCTCTTTCCCCATCCCATGGTTTCACATCCCTCCTTACCGCGGTGGATCGCACCACGAGGTAGACAGGGGTCATCTCTCCAGCATCGACAACGGCCACAGACGTGGCTCAGGCTTTCGTCAGCCCCTGGGTCGCTCGGTTTGGTACACCGTCTGATATTTCCTCTGACCTCTATCCTCAACTCATATCAAACCTCTGGGCTGCAATGACCCAGAACCTCGGGGTGAGGTTACATCACACCACAGTGTATCAATGCAGTCCAATGGCCTTCCCGAGCAGTTTCACCTCTGCTTAAAGGCTGTTCTGAGGGCCTCCCCGATGGATGAGTGTTGGCATCATCATCTCCCGTGGATCCTGCTGGGGCTCAGAACAGCTCTACAAGAGAAGCTGCAGTCATCCTCTGCTGAGTTGGTACCCGGGCAGCCATTACGAGTGCCTGGTGATTTCATTCCTGACACAGTGACTGTCTGGTCAGACTCTCAACAACATTCCACCCTCCTCAGTAAATTCAATTCCTCTGTACCTATTCCTGCCTCCCTCATGGTGTACAGCACTCTTGGGTTCCTGGTGACCCACATTCCATCTCATTTGTTTTTGTCCTCCATGAGGCCACCGACATCTTCTGAGGCCCCCTTACGATACTCAACACACCTGCGGTTCCTCCACCCCTAGGACATGGGATCCGAGCCGGGCGGCTCATCCGATCTCCGGACAGGCTCACAATGCCAGTTTTAGTGAATTCTGAGGGGGACTGTGTACGGCAATGTAATTGGTGGAAACATACAGAAATCACAACTACTGACGATTAGTTGGGATTCACTTTAAGAGGCTGTTCTAACGTGATGACATATTACATGGAATTTTGTCACCGCACTTTGTGTTCAGTGTTTTGGGGTATAATAAATGAATTGTTACCATTTTTCATAAATGTAAAACACCTCACATCGTTTTATTTGTGAAAATATACAGTGGCCACTTTATTAGGTACAGGAGACACAGAATAACGTGGCCCTTCAGTGTATTATTGCTGTGTATACTGGTAAATCTGTGGGCTTCTTGCAAACAAGGAACTTCATTGCAGCCTGTATATAACAACAGGATAAGCCAGGCTAATCTAGAGGCGGATATATTAGGGAAAGTTAAGTAACTCTTAGATAGGCATGTGGATGATAGAAAAATGGTGGGCTATGTTGGAGGAAATGCTTAGTTTGATCTTAGAGTAAGTTAAAGAGTCAGCACAACATTGTGGGCCAAAGGGCCTGTACTATATTGGATTGTTCTATGTTCTAATCTATTTGAAGGTGCTCAAGTAATTCCAGCATTTAGGAGTTTCACTGAGCCTCATGGCTAAGGTCTTGATCACAATCTGATGGACAGACCTGATTCACTGGTGTAGGGTCCTGTGCAGCCGATGTTGCTGTTGATGCAGGTGGAAGGGTTTCAGGGACCTAGACAGAGCAACTTGTATTTTAATGAGGATTATTTCAGGGAAGTGGATTTTTACAGAAGAAAGTCTGGTTGCCAAGTCTCACAAAGTTCCTGCAGATTTCCTGTCTACCCCACCCTCACATTCTTCAACAGGACAGGGGGGTGAACTAGTTATGAAGGGGTATAAGAGCATTCTAACTGGTTGCATCACTGTCTGGTTTGGAGGGGCCACTATACACCACTGGGAAAAGCTGCAGAAGGTTCACACTCAGTCAGCTCCACCATGAGCACTATCCTCCCCAGTATCGAGGACATCTTCAAAATATGATGCTTCAAGAAGACGGCATTTATCACTGGGGACTCCCATCACTCCCGACATGCTCTCTCCTCATTGCTGCCATCGGGGAGGAGGTACAGGAGCATGAAGATACACACTGAACATTTTAGGAACAGCTTTGTCGTCTCCACATTGAATTTCTGAACAGACAATTAACCAACCCATGAACACCCCCTCATTATCTTTGTTCAGATTTATTATTGTAATTTACAGTTTTCAATGTATTGCACTGTTCTGCTGCAGAAAAACAACAAATTGCATGACATAGGCCAGTGACATTAAACCTAATTCTGATTCTGAATAAAGGACAGTTTGAAGAAGTGTGCAGGGACAGACACACACAGTAAAGATTAAATAGATTAGAAACCACAAGGAAATCTGCAGTTGCTGGAAGTCCAAAGCAACACACACAAAATGCTGGAGGAACTCAGCAGGCCAGGCAGCATCTCTGAAAACGAGTAAACAGTTGATGTTACGGCTGAGACCTTCCCCTCCCCCCAACTTCTTATTTTGACGTCTTGCTTTTGTTTCTAGTCCTGATGATTCTGGCTGGCCTGCTGAGCTCCTCCAGCATTTTGTGTGTGTTGCTTTAAATAGATTAGAGCTGTTGTTAGGAAGGGCACTTATGTGTTGAGGCAGGAAATCGGTTCAAATCATTAAGTAAGTTTTAATGTCAAAGTCCGGATATGTCACCATATACAACCCTGAGGTTCATTTCCTTGTGAGCATCCTCAATACAGTTACAGAACAATAACCATAATAGAATCAATGAAAGAACCTCAACTAGGGTGGTGTCAGTACCTCCAGTTGAACTTTGTCTTTTTGTGTGTTTTCCCCCTAGCCGTCAGTTTGTGGTTTTGTTTTGCCATTGTGCTCTTCTTTGTTTTCATGCCCCATGTGCTTCTGTCCCCGTTCCTGCTCTACTCCAGCCCCTGTATTACTGAATACTCTGCCTCTCACCTGTTTCTCATTACTACCTGTATTGCTGCCCCCTGTGTCTCATTGTGCTCCACCTATCCTCTGCCCCTCTGTTTATTGCTCAGTGCATTTCAGTCCTGTGTTTTCACCTGTTTGTTGCCAGATTGTGCCAGTGAATTTTCCTGAGCCATTCCAGCATTCGTATGTGTACTCTATCCGTCTGAATATCGACTTTGCCTGTTTCCTGATTCTGGTTTTTGGATTTTTCTGGATGTTTTGATCTCTGCCTGAACTTTGACACTGACTTTGTTGCCCTCCCCCCCCGCCCCCGAATTTGCCACTCAGTAAATATTACAGTGCGCACAGTACTTGGTCTGCAATTGAGTCCCAGCTTTGATGTCCTGACAGGCGGACAGGCGGTCAACCAGTGTGAAGAAGAAACCAAACTGTGCTATTACAAACAAAAAATAATAATAATAACAATAATAAATAAATAAATAGATAAGCAAGCAAGTAGGCGATAGATACTGAAAACATAATATTGATTGGCAGGGAAAGGATAGTAGAGTTAAAGAACCGTGGTGTACAAAGTAGGTAGAAAATCTAGCTAAGAAGGAAAGAAAAGCCTTCAAAAGGTTCAAGAAACTAGGTACTGTTGGAGCTCTAGAAAATTGCAAAGTTGCAAGGAAGGAGCTTAAGAATGGAATTAGGAGAGCCATAAGGGGCCATGAGAAGGCCTTGCTGAGCAGGATTAAGGAAAACCCCAAGGCACTCTACAAGTATGTGAAGAGCAAGAAGATGAGCTGTATGAGTATAGGACCAATCAGGTGCGATAGTGAAAACAGTGCATGGAGTCAGAGCAGCTAGCAGAGGTACTTAATCAATGCTTTGCTTCAGTATTCACCAGGGAAAAAGACCTTGGCAATGTGAAGATGACTTACAGTGGACTGAAATGCTCGAGCATATAGACATTCAGAAGGAGGATGTGCTGGAGCTTTTGAAAAGCATTGAGTTAGATAAGTCACCAGGACTGGATGAGATATACCCCAGGCTACTGTGGGAAACCAGGGAGGAGATTGCCGAGCCTCTTGTGATGATCTTTGCATCATCAATAGGGACGGGAGAAGTACCGGAGGATTGGATTGTTGCAAATGTTGTTCCCTTGTTCAAGAAAGGGAGTAGAGATAACCCAGGAAATTGTAGACCTGTGAGTCTGACCAGTGGTGGCAAGTTTTTGGAGAAGATCTTGAGAGGCAGGATTTATGAGCATTTGGAGAGACATAATCTGATTAGGGATAGTCAGCATAGCTTTGTCAAGGGCAGTCATGCCTTACAAGCCTGATTGAATTCCTTGAGGATGTAACAAAACACATTGATGAAGGTAGAGCAGTGGATGTAGTTATATGGATTTCAGTAAGACATTTGATAAGGTTCCCTATGAAAGGTTCCTTCAGAAAGTAAGGAGGCATGGGATCCAAGGAGACCTTGCTTTGTGGATTCAGAATTGGCTTGTCCACAGAAGGCAAAGGGTGGTTGTGGGTGGTTCGTATTCTGCATGGAGGTTGGTGACCAGTGGGGTTCTGCAGGGATCTGTTCTGGGACCCCTCCTCTTTGTGATTTTTATAAATGACCTGGATGAAGAAGTAGAAGGGCAGGTTAGTAAGTTTGCTGATGACACAATGGTTGGAGGTGTTATGGGTAGACTGGAGGGTTGTCAGAGGTTACAGTGAGACATTGATAGAATGCAGAAGTGGGCTGAGAAGTGGCAGATGGACTTCAACCCAGATAAGTATGAAGTGGTTCATTTTGGTAGGTCCAATTTGAAGACAGAGTATAATATAAATGATAAGATTCTTGGCAGTGTGGAGGATCAGAGAGATTTTGGGGTCTGTGTCCATAGGACACTCAAAGCTGCTGCGCAGGTTGACAATGTTGTTAAGAAGGCCTATGGTGTGTTGGCATTCATCAACCATGGCATTGAGTTTAAGAGCCGTGAGGTAATGTTACAGCTACAGAAGACCTTGGTCAGACCCCACATAGAGTATTGTGTTCAGTTCTGGTCACCTCACTACAGGAAGGATGTGGATACTATAGAAAGAGTGCAGAGGGGATTTACAAGGATGTTGCCTGGATTGGAGGGTATACCTTGTGAGAGTAGGTTGAATGCACATGGCCTTTTCTCCTTGGAGCGACAGAGGTTGAGAGGTGACCTGATAGAGGTGCACAAGATGGTGAGGTGCATTGATTGTATGGACAGTCAGAGGCTTTTCCCCAGGGCTGAAATGGGTTACACTAGAGGGCATAGTTTTAAAGTGCTTGGAAATAGGTACAGAGGAGATGTCAGGGGTAGGTTTTTCACACAGAGAGTGGTGGGCGCATGGAATGCACTGCATGCAGCAGTGGTGGAAGCGGATACAATAGGGTCTTTTAAGAACCTCTTAGATAGATACAAGGAGCTTAGAAAAATAGAGGGCTACATGCTAGGGAAATTCTAGGCAGTCTCTAGATTAGGTTACATGGTTGGCACAACATTGTGGGCCGAAGGGCCTGTAAATTTCTATGTTCAATGTAACATGAGACGAAGAGTCTTTGAAAGTAAGATCAATGCTTGTGGGAACATGCCAATGCTGAGGCAAATGAAACTGAGTGAAATTATCTCCTCTGGTTCAAGAGCCTGATGGCTTTGGGTTGCAGCCATTCCTGAAACCGGTGGTGTGAATTCTAAGGCTCTGGTACCTTCTTCCTAAGGACAGCAGCAAGAAGAGAGCATGTACTGGTTGGAGGTGCCCTGATGATGGAAGCTGCTTTTCCCAATGATGGACTGGGCCCTATCCATGACATTTTGTTGGATTTGTCTTTCAAGGGCATTGGTGTTTCAATACCAGGCTGTGATCAATGTTCCCTCTAATTTTTAGTAGTCAGTGTGCGCAAAAATCTTATGTTGTGCAATTTTTTTACTGCGACAAAAGTATGTGCGCACTGAATGCACACATGGGACAGTTTATGTAGGTTTACAAAATATTTGACACAAAACTGCACAGAATAACAACAAAATAACATACATATTTAAGTCACACACACACACACACACACACACACACACACACACACACACACACACACAAACTGCTGGTGAACTCAGCAGGCCAGGCCGCATCTATAGGAAAAGGTATAGTCGGCGTTTCGGGCTGAGACCCTCCGTCAGGGCTAACTGAAAGAAGCAATAGTAAGAGATTTGAAAGTGGGGGGGAGAGGGGGAGATCCAAAATGATAGGAGAAGACAGGAGGGGGAGGGATGGAGCCAAGAGCTGGAAAGTTGATTGGCAAAAGGGATATGAGGCTAGAGAAGGGAGAGGATCATGGGACGGGAGGCCTAGGGAGAAAGAAAAGGGGGGGGAGCCCAGAGGATGGGCAAGGAGTTATAGTGAGAGGGACAGAGGGAGAAAAAAGAGAGGGAAAAAAGGGGAAAGAAAAATAAATAATAAGGGATGGGTACGAAGGGGAGGAGGGGCATTAACGGAAGTTAGAGAAGTCAATGTTCATGCCATCAGGTTGGAGATATTTAATTTTTATCATATTTAAGTCATTCAGTTATTTTTTCTCTCTCCTTTCTTTGGCATTTACCCATTCTTTGCAACCTCTAACTTGGCTAATAGAACTTCCATCCCATTGATAGCTTTTGATTCTCATTAACATATCCAGATGACGTTCACCTCAACAGTTTCTCAGCTTGTTTTTGAGTTGATTCATTAGGCTAAAACCTCGCTCACAGTCCACACTAGATGCAAGAAAGGTTCCCCCAATGTCCATCAACTGTGCAAGGTGGCAAAACTGTTCATTTTGAAGTACAAATGCCACCATTTGAGCAAAGTTTGAAATCAGTTTGGATTTAATTTTTTCTTGCATGGAAAATTTGAAATCAGTAAACTGTCTAACTATTACAATATTTTCAGCTAGAAAATCATGATATTTTAGACATAAGTTCATCGACAAATGTGAAGTCACAATCTGTAATTGCGGAGAAATCAAAAGCTGACCATTCTTGTACCTCAACTTTAATCTCCTCTGGGTTTGATTGTTTTCGCTCTCGCTCATCTGCACTCAACCGTAACATGTGTAGCACTCCTGTAACGGGAAATGACGGGTTCTGTTGCCTGAGCTTTTGTACATCATCCAAATGCGATTTACTTGCCAAATGACGCTTCAAAAAGTCAAGTTTCCAAATATCATCCCACTTCTTTCCACTGGCAAATTCTCCAGCGCTTTCGCATCACGACAATACAGATAACTCCAGTTTCCGAATCATACATAAATATTTCTCGTAGCTGAACGTTCATGACCTCATGAGCTTTCCGTGTAACAGTTTCTACTATTTTGTCAGGTCATTCTGCTTTAAACAAATCTGCAGTTCTTCTGCGCTTCACACCCTTCGCTTCTTTTGAATTCGACATAGTGAATCAATATTTTTTCCAATAAAAACTTAGTAAGCTATCTACAGGATTTGAAACAGATCTTTGTAAACTTTACGATATGAACACTGTCCGCCAAACATGGCTGCCGCTGTGATGCAGCTGTACAAACCAGAACAGGATAGGTGAGGTGACGTAAATCAGTGACGTGCATTGTGGTATTTGAAAAAACGACTAACTAGTTAACAGAAACAGTTAGCTAAAAGATTATTGTCAATAAGTATAATTATTAACTATTACATTATTTTAGGTAATTAACTTTTTGTGTGCACATTAATTTCCTTTGCGCGCTGGTTGAAAAAATGTGTGTGCGTGCGCACATGCACACAACTTAGAGGGAACTATGGTGTGATATAGCCAGTCCATATACACTCCACTACACATTTATGGAAGATTGTCAACATTTCTATGAAGTGGAGCGTGGAAATTGACTCAAGGAACCAAATATTCAGTTGTCTGCTGGAAGCTGAGATG
The DNA here is from genome assembly GCF_030028105.1 of Mobula birostris. Lineage (NCBI taxonomy): Eukaryota > Metazoa > Chordata > Chondrichthyes > Myliobatiformes > Myliobatidae > Mobula > Mobula birostris. The sequence goes on from NC_092401.1 coordinate 22,756,919, forward strand.
GTTGCATCCCATGGGGCTGTCGATAACAAGGTGGAAGGTCTGCAGTGGCCCAGTTTTCTCTGCTGCCACTGCTTTTCACGGGGAGAGAGTGGGAAAGGGAAAATTGACTCTTATCACTCCATTAATCTTTAATATGTCTGCACTAAGACCAGGTTTGGTCATATTCGAGTCTTAGTTAATTGACTCTTGCCTCCCTGAATCTGCACTGGAAATACTCAGTTGGTCAGGCAGCATCTGTGGGTGAGAATCATAATACTGGGTGCTTCCAGCATCATTCCTCGTTTCAGATCTCCAGCATGCTCTACGCTGTTTCCTACATTTTTATTTCTATTTCTTTCTAACCTGCTCATTCATCTATTAACTGGATGCATTGTGTCTCCTTTACAAATCTGGTGACCACCACATCAGGGACCCCTGTTTCTCAATTTCCATTCCTCGAACCAGTTTCTCTCTGCACAGCTGCTGTCTGATCCTCTGAGCATCTCCACCCTCAATTCGTAGTCCCAATTTCACCATTTCCAGTATTTAAAACCATAAGACCATGAAATCTAGGAGCAGAATTCTGCCATTTAACTCATAGAGTCTACTCTGCCATTCCATCATAGCTGATTTATTATCCCTCTCAACCCTATTCTCCTGCTTCCTACCTCTAACCATTAACATCCTTACTAATTAAGAACCTCCGCTTTGAATACACACAATGACTTGGCCTCTACGGTGATCATTTTAGCTACTACGGTGATCATTTTAGCTACCTATCATTACAGCTCTTGAAGTAAACTAGAAATAAAAAGAAAGATGAATTGCCATTGCCAAACCAGTTTCCAAAAAATGAAACTCGTTTGCTCTTTTGTATCAACAGACGCATTTCTATGACAACAAGGCTTAGGCTACTAAAATGTTACATCTGGTCAATCTTGCTGTATGCTTCTGAAACATGGACTATAACACCAGAACTCCAAAGAAACTTAGAAGCAACAGAAATGTGGTTTCTTAGAAGAATGCTGAACATATCAAATAGAGTTAGGATAACTAATGAGACAGTATTCCAACATGCCCATACAAAAAGATCTTTAATGAGAACATTAAATGAGAGGAAACTTAAATTCTTGGGCCATGTCATCAGAAAGAGAGAAATAGAATGCTTTACATTACAAGGCCGTATGCCTGGAAAACACGGTAGAGGAAGACAAAGAAGAAAATATATGGACACTGTGAATGAACTAACAGTTCTAAGTGTGTGAGATATCATTTACGCTGTGAGGGATTGTTCGATGTGGAGAGCTGTGATCGCCCAAGCGTGTAACGCGCAAGGCACATGAAGAAGAAGATCATTACAGCTATCCTCATGGTTACATTGTCCATCTCTAAGTCTTGCATTTCCCTTTCTGGATCACGGCTGTGTCCCCATAGATTTCCCAGCCCCTCTCTAAGACTGCTCCCAGGTGTTGGACCGTGAGGAGGCTGAGATCAGGTTTGGAATAGTAACCACCATACCAGCTACAGATGGCAGCTCTGGTCAGACCAACCTGTTACACCGTCAGCTGTTCACTAAATTTATTTAACAAACGGCATTATTCAGAGCTGATCATCAGTTGTGTCAAGAGAAACAAAATAAAAACACAGGCAGATACAAAATGCTGGAGGAACTCAGCAGGTTATGAACTCAACAGCCATCACAGTGATTCTCCAGTGGGATGTACACAGAGCACTGCCCGAGATTTTCTTCTTTATCCCAGGACTCTGCAGAACAAACCCTTAGTATTGTCAGTGATAACCTCTATTCAGGGTTGCTTCTCCATTTCATGGTTAATATTGTCCCTACCTTTGCAAACCTTTCCTGCAGTGAGGCAGGTGGTCGCAGGCAATGCCTGAAACCTGCAATGCAGTTGCACTTACAGGAATCCACTATGCTGTTCGAAGTTGTGTGTTTGTTACAGGCCAAGGATTCATACTCATCAATATCTGTGTAAAGAGACTAATTCCTTCACAAATGATAAACACCGTTTGATACCTGTTACATGTGGACTGTGGGTCTGAATGAAGCAAAACATAGATATGTTGCTTAGACATAGACAACACACTTGTTGCAACAAACTATTTATTGGTTTTCTTGCAAAAGGCCTAAAAAGCTGATGTAGAAAGACAGATAGCTGGTGTTAAGGAACAGTCAACCCCAGATTGAATCAAATCAGGAAACCACTGGGGTCCTACCTGTCTGAGGCTGAGATGATTGGTAGCTCATTGGATCCACAAGTTGTCTGTCATCATCTGTAGATCCCGGTGGAGGTCAGCAGTAGCCCCACCTTCTCCAGTGATGCAACAGATTACAGAAACATTGACGTACTCCAACCTTCTGAGAGGTCGTTGGTGGCCTATGCTCCACTAGGAGCTAAAGGGCTCAAGAAGAAGAACCATCAGGCTCTTGAACCAAAAGTGATACATTCACTCAACTTGCTCCATCGTTGAAATGTTCCCAAGACCAATGGACTCAATTGCAAGGACTCTTCATTTCATGTTCTCAATATTTATTGATTATTTATTTATTATTACTTTTTATTTGGACAGTTTGTTGCCTTTTGCACCCAAGTTGGTGCAATGTTTAATTAATTCTTTTATGGTAGATGTTCCATGGATTTATTATGTATGCCCACAAATAAATGAATCACAGTGTTGTATATGCTGAAATATGTGTACTTTGATAATAAATTTACTTTGACTTTCATTATGATGTTGGACCATTAGGATACTGGACTTAAAAAGTCATGACCATGGTAGCTGAAACTGCCGAATTGTGCTCCGAAAGGTTGTGTTGCATGGTGGTTTCCTGATTCCAAAGGATCTGCCTGGTCCATAAATTCTTGTCCCTGAACCTAAAAATATTTGGAAACAATGATTAAAAAGAAACGAAAACCATGCTATTTACTAACAGCACAATTTCTCTGTGGGATTTACATAGTGTAGCCCCTATAAAAGGGATTCATTCATTCCAAGGTCTTCAGAACAATCCTGGAGGACTTTTGACACCAACACTGCTTTGGGATTTATTCTCCAGTTTAGATGAGATTAGATTAGATTAGATTATGAGGACACGCAGTCCTCTTTTATTGTCATTTAGTAATGCATGCATTAAGAAATGACACAATTTGTTCCTCCAGAATGATATCACAGAAACACAAGACAAACCAAAACTAAAAAAACTGACAAAAACCACATAATTATAACATATAGTTACAACAGTGCAAAGCAATACCGTAATTTGATGAAGAACATTCCATGGGTACGTAAGAAAAAGTCTCAAAGTCTCTCGAAAGTCCCTTCATCTCATGCAGACGGTTGAAGGGAGAAACCCTTCCTGCCATGAGCTTCCAGTGCCGCAAACTTGCCGATGCAGCATCCTGGAAGCACCCGACCACAGTCTGACTCTGAGTCTGTCCGAGAACTCCCAGCCTCCGACCAGCCCTCCGACACCGAGCACCGAGCACCATCTCTACCGAATGCTTCAACCCCGGCCCCGGTTTCAGGGTGATATGAAATTATTACCTGCACAAACTTTCTCTGCGGTGAGTCTGGTGTTCACAGCAGGTGCCTTAATCCCTGGAAGCCAGTATGTTTGAACAAGTTGCATGATGGTGACATGGAGAGGATTCACGCTCGTCAATATCTGTGTGAACAGACAAAATCCTTCACAATCATAAACATTGTTTGCTCCTGCTAAACATGTCTTACATTCTCTGGGACAAAGGTGTTACTGTGGTATTTCACCTGGGGCAAACTACAACTGACTTTGGTCCTTGCTTCAATCCTGTCCAGACTATCTCACTCAACCTTTCTCCAGTCCATCAACAATTGCATTGATGCTGCTTCCTACAATCATACAGAACTGAGAAACATTATCATCTTAGACGGCAATTTCCAAGCTGCTCTCATCTTGACAGGTCCATCGCTGCCTCTTCCCCTCCCTCTCAGGATCACATCTGTGTCCCCATCGATTACTTAGACCATCACTGAACCTGCTCCAAGAAGTGACTTTAGACTGTGTGAGAGTTTGGGACCCAAGACTGGAGTAGTAATCACCTTGTCAGCTAGAGCTGCAATTCCAGACTCACCTGTCCCTGGACAATGCAGTGTTCCATCTCCTATTCCTAATGGAATGTGATTGGTCAATGAATTCATTTCTCAAACTCTAAAGTATAGAGTCACAGAGTTGTCAAACACAGAAAAAGACCCTTTGGCCCATCTCATCCATGCTGACCACAATGAGCTATTCCCGTTTACTTTTCAGTCCCTCTTGCCTTCCCATTTGAACTAATGATCAGATTTATCAAAGGAAACAATAAAAAAAACAATGATAACTTTCCTACCTCCCCACAAAGACTCCTTTGTGCAATATACACAGTACAGATCCCATTAAATTCTTCTTTAGTTGTAGGATTCTGTAGGAGAATTGTGACAGGCTGATATCCTCAGTCAGTTGGGATTTATTCTCCATTTTCATGTTGATACAAGTTCTTACCTTCATGAACTTTCCCTGCCGTGAGGTTGGTGGTCGCAGGTGATGCCTGAAACCCTGTGTTACAGTTGCACTGGTAGGATCCCATTACGTTGATACAAGTTGCATGTTTGTGACAAGGGTGAGGACTTGAATTCATCGATATCTGTGTGAACCGGGAAAATCTCTCTCAATGGTAAACATGGATTGCTCCCTTTTATACCTGGGCTCTGTGGGTCGGGATGGAGTAACTCAGCACTGTGTTGTTTAATCCAGAGAAGACCACCGCTGGAACAGAGGATTGAGTGAGTATTCTTGGGAAGAGGCCTTATGGTTTGAGAAAGAACATCAGGTGAATGGAGTTAAGGAGCAGATGGAATTGACTCAAGGAACCAAATGTCCCGTCACCTGTGAGAAACTGGGATTGTTGTTACCCTGCTCTCCATTCTATGGGACTGTCGATAACGGTGTGGAAGGTCGGCAGCAACCCTGCCTTCTGTACTGGAGCTGCTTTTCATTGGACGGGAGCAGGGAGGAAAGAGGACTCTCAGTGCTCCATTCATCTTTAACATGACTGTGGCAAGACCAGGTTTAGTCACATTTAAATTTCAGTTCATTGCCCACTCCCTCCCTGAATCTGCATTGGAAATACAGCATTGGAAATACTCAGCAGGTCAGGCAGTACCTCTGGGTGAGAAACAGAATGTTGAGAGATTCCAGCACCATCCCTGGTTTCAGATTTCCAGCATGCTCTACTCTATATCCTACATTTTTATTTTACTTTCTCTCTAACGCCAGTCGTTCATCCATCGGCGGGAGGCGGGAGGAGAAGATGGCGGCGCGACGCAGCGCATGCAGCTCTCCGGTGAAATGATATCGTATTTGTAAGTAGGATGCCGTGCACAATTCTGATTTGATGGAGACAGACGTGAGAAGCACAGAGGGACATCTGGAGAAATTTCTGAAATGCCCGGTTCGCTGCCGCTGCTACCGTGCGATCGAGAATCTCCGGTGGGAAGGCCCCAAGATCCCCGGCTTTGCCTGCTGCTGGTGACCGAGGCAGGGGCGAAGCGTTCGGCAGAGATGGTGCTCGGTTCTCGGTGTCGGAGGGCTCGTCGGAGGCTCGAAGTTTTCGGATGACTCAGTCGGACTGTGGCCGGGCATGGCAGGGAGAGTTTTCTTCCTTCTCCCGTCTGCGTGAGACGTGGGACTTTCGAGAGACTTTGAATTTTTTTACTGTGCCCACGGCCTGTTCTTTATCAAGTTATGGTATCGTTGCACTGTTGTAACTATATGTTATAATTATGTGGTTTTTGTTAGTTTTTCAGTCTTGGTCTGTCCTGTGTTTCTGTGATATCACACTGGAGGAATATTGTATCATTTCTTAATGCATGCAATACTAAATGACAATAAAAGAGGACTGCGTGTCCTCATAATCTAATCTAATCTAATTACCTGGAGGCATTGTGTCTCTTTTACCAACTTGGTCTCACCACTCTATCAGAGACACACTTTCCTGCCTCGTTTTCTCACTTTTCCCGGTTCCTCTCTCCACAGATGCTACCTGGTCCTCTGATCTTCTCCACTCTCTCATTTGGGAGCTCTAATTTCACAATTTGCAGTATTTAAGCCATAAGATCATAAAACATAGACCCATCCAGTCCACTCCACCATCCGATCATGGCTGATTTATTATCCCTCTCAACGCCATTATCCTGCTCTCTCTGTAACCTTTGACACACTTCCTAATCTATCATCTATCAAGTTAAATGCATCCAGTGGCATTGCCTCCATGGCCATCTGAAGCAATGAATCCTCCAATTCACCACCCTCTGCTAAAGAAATTCAAGAGAGCACAGGCCTAGAACTGTCAAGCATTCCTCATACATTAATTGTGTCATTCCCTGGATCATTCTTGTGAACTTGCTCTGGACCCTCTCCATTGCCAGCATATTTTTTCTTAGATAAGGGGCCCAAATACAGTCTGACCAATGCTTATAAAACTTTAACATTATATTCATGCTTTTATATTCCAGTCCTCTCTTTTATTCAGCATTAATAATTAGATCTGTTCAAAGATATATAACTCCCACTATTTTTTGACCTTACCCCATCCATGACATTTGCACTTCGAGGCTCAGTTTTGAGATTATTCCTTAATTTTAGGAATTGCCCTGACTCCTCCTACTGGTATTGCATGGAGTAGACGTATTTCTTGAATGGCTCCATTCTTTTTAAATTACTGAAACCAATCTGCTTCGAAAAACTTACTTTTGGAGTATTATGATGTCTCTTGCTAAAACTTACTCAGAAAGAAGAGGATCCTTCTGTGACTATGGAAGCTATTGTGGAGTTAATTCGGAAAGCTCAGAGCGAAACGTCTGAACAACTTTCGGATGTATGTTTAAAAGTTACCACAGAACTTAAACGATTGGAGATTCTGCTGCAGACTTTGCAGAAAACTTCACAGGAACATACTACTCAGATTCAAGAACATGAAGGTGCTTTAACCAGACTGGATACTAAGACAAATGAATTGGAAAAGCTCGGAGACAAACAATCGAAAATCGTTGAATATTTAAGACAAAAGATGGTCGCTTTGGAGAATAGATCAAGAAGGGATAATATACGAATTTTGGGTCTTCCTGAGTTGGTCAAAGACAAGCGACCTTAATCATTTAATCATTTTGCCTGAAAATAGAATATTTTTGTTTGAATTGTGTTCTTTCTTGGAAAAATTGTATTTCATTTCTATACAGTGGATTACGGTTATTTGGGACTCTTTGCAACCAGTACATTTTGATCCAATTAGTCGACTGCCCCAGTTAGCCAAAGTTTCATGGAAATAGTTTTTAAAGTCTGTCACGAGCCTTGTGACCCATCAGGCCGGTGCTTTACTGGTTTCCGTGGCATGAAGTGAACGAGAGTATGAGTCTCTCCCCCCACCCTCGGATGGGACGCCAGTCTATCGCGAGGTTAACCCCCAGCATTTTGGCCAGTACCCATTCTCAGCTAGGTAGACTGGAGCATTGTGTGGTTAAGTGCCTTGCTCAAGGACACACACGCTGCCCTGGCCGAGGCTCGAAACCACGACCTTCAGATCGCTAGCCCAACACCCTAATGACTTGGCCATGCGCCAGATGGAAATAGTTATACAAGTAAAAAAAAGAGACAAATTGAGAAGCAATTTACATATTTAAATGAAATACAAAACATATTAGAACACTGCCAATAGTAATGAAGTACTATAAAACTGTATTAGTTCCTAATAGTTATCAACGGAGGAACTCATCCAGTGTATGCAATGAACAAAATCAGTACCGGCCAAGAGCACAGACAATAGACTGACTTCAGACAATACTATTGATTGCATCCTCCAAAGCTTCTTTTTCATTGTAACATTCTACATGATTGTAGATACTTTCAAATTCTTTGTGGTACCTAACTTGTTGAAGTAGTAAAATTGTTTCATTTCATTCCCGACCATTTCTGGCATCTCCAAGCTGCAGTGCTTGAAACTGCAGTGAGCAAACCCCCTCATAATTGTCTTAAAAATCACTGCTTTTTGAAGACAAACAAACACGCAACTGACGCTACAGTGGAAACCGGTTAACTAAACTATCAGTTAATTAGGGGAGCTGTTTATTTAGAACAACTCTTAAAGAACAAAAACTAAATTGAGAAAGTAACCTGGTTTCCCCTTATTTATTTGGGACAACTATGCCAGTTAATTGGGGCAGCAGCCTTTCCAAACAGTTTCTAACTAGTGTGAGTCATGTACACCATGCTCAGAACAATCAGCCTTTAAACAGCAACAGTTGTGTTCAAAAAGCAGCCACATTGTCACTGATAGCTGGCAAGAAATTAGCAGCAAGGCAACTCGGAACTGTTTTGCTCACCAGAGTTTCAACCGTTCCGACTCGAAGGTACCAGACATGGCCATGAGTGAAAATGAAACTCTTTCACTACTTCAACAAGAAGGAATTACAAATGTTTTGACAATCATCTTGAATGTTGTTAATGAAAAGATGATTTGGAGGATGCAATCGTCTAAAGTACTGTATAAAGGCAGTCAATTATCTGCACTAGTTGTCTCCACTGATTTTGTTCATTTACAACCAATCATAAGTACACAGTAGATTAATTCCTTTGTTGATAACTATTAAGAACTAATACACAGTTTGATAGTACTGTAATAAAATTGGTAGTCTAGTTAGTCTGTGTTTCATTTAACTACATAAATTGTTACTCAATTAAATGATAGTTTGACTTTTTAATAAGTGTTATCTATTTCCATGAAGCTTCGGCTAATTGGGGCAGCCACTGATTGGGCCAACATGTACTGGTCCCGATGTGTCCCAATTATTTAGAATTCACTGCATTAAAAACTCTGCTCGAAGTAGAGTATAGAGTCTAACATGCACACAAGTTCACATGCCTGACGCTAGTTATAAACTGTTCTGCAACAGTGTCCTGCCTCAATTAAATGGCATACAGTGTCCCAGGTAACCAAAGGGAATACTGGCAATGTTCACAATTAGTTTTTATTCTTTCAGAGTTCTCCCAAAGAAGTAGCTCTCCGATTAACCGATGGACCAATTAATCAGAGCGTTGTGAATGACGTTTACATGATGCTATGTGCCTGCGATGCTGCTGCAGGTAAGACTGAAAGATCAAAAGACATAGGAGCAGAATTAGGCCATTCGGGACATCAGGTAAGTTTTACATTCCACTAGTGCATACATCTATTTGTGCATATTACAATAAACTGAACTTTGACTTTGACCTTCACCACCCCAGGGATTGGCAATTTGATCTTTATTCTATGTCACAGTTATTTATGGTCATTACCTTCACAGCTCCTCCTTCCACTGGAGCCAGCCTTCTCAGTCGACTGAAAACCTGTGCTGCAAATACACTTGAATGAACCATCTGTGTTCTGACAAGTTGCTTCATGGCCACACGGAGTGGAAGTACATTCATCGATATCTGTGCAGACAGAGAAACGCTTCAGGGATCAACTGACTACACATTAGGGTCCCTTCACCCTTCAATACTCTCTCGGGTCCTACTATTCATGGTATATATCTAACCTTTGAGATCTCCACCGTCACACTGATCAGAGTTAAATTTCATCTACCACTACCCTGCCCAGACTTCTGTCCAAACTCCTTACAGATGGCACAGGAACTGAACTCCAAGCTCTGACACCTTGAACTCTAATAGCGTTGCACTAACTGTTACTCTATTGCAGTGCCCCCTAGAGTCATAGAAAAGTACAGCACAGAAGAAGACCCTTTGGGCCATCTGGTAGGTGCCAAACCTTTAAACGGCCTACTCCCATTGACCTGCTCTGGGACCATCAACCTCCATCCCCTTACCATCCATGTACCTATCTAAACTTCTCTTAAACATTGAAATCCAGTTTGCATGCACCCTGTGTGCTGACAACTTGTTCCACACTCTCACAACCCTCTGAGTGAAGAAGTTTCCCCTCGTGTCCTCTGAAACTTTTCATCTTTCACCCTTACCCCATGACCCCTAGTTGTAGTCCCACCCAACCTCAGTGGAAAATGCCTGTTTGCATTTTTCCTATCTACTGTATCCCCCTCATAATTTTGTTTAATTCAGTTTCTAACACATTCAGAACAAATAATTCAGATCTTGAATTCTATTCTTGATTTCATAGTTATTTAAAGTCCTCACCTTCACAGACCTGATATAGTTCATCGTACCCTTGCTTACAATGACACTTGTAAGGACCAACTGTTCAAACATTCTTTGCGAGATCCACATGAAACATTTTCACATTCATTGATATCTGTGTCAAGAGGAAAAATTCTTTACAATTGTAAACATTTTGCTGTCCATTACAAGTGGATTCTAATGATGGAATTTATAAAATAACATCAGGGGTGCCACGGTAGTGTAGCAGTCAGTACAACGTTATTACAACTCAGGCTATTCCGAAGTTCAGAGATCAATTCTGACACTGTCTGTGAGGGGCTTGTACATTCTCCCCACGAGTGTGTGGATTTCCTCCAAGTGTTGTGGTTTCCTCCCAAAGTCCAAAGACGTACAAAGTCCAAAGGTTAATTGGTTATTGTAAACTGTCCTGTGATTAGGCTAGAGTTAAATAGGTGGGTTGCTGCAGTGTGACTTGTTGGGTCAGAAGGGCCTGTTCCATACTATATTACTAAATAAATAAAATTAATTGAGAGGTCACGTGATGTTGTGCCATTGATCGGGCGCATCCCTGAATAACTCCGACAAAAACTTCTTTACAACCTGTTTATAAGGCTCTCATATAACCTTAATGAAAGCAATGGTTAAAAGGAAAAAATTGTGGAAATCCTACTGGTGCTATCGCTGCCGGCCCTGCACTCCCGGAAGCGTCTGGAGTTGAGGGACGCGGGAGCAATGGTGATGAGGCCTGCTCGTCAGATGGTTCCTCTGAGCCTGCAGAAGGTCCGAGGATGACGGCAGCGCGGCCCGGCGTGGTGATGGCTCGGGTAGTGACCTCGCGGCTGCGATTCATGAGTTGGCCGATGCAGTCCGGACTTTAACCGGTAGGATGGACAAATTTGAGAGTTATTTAGACCTTATCATGCAAGAATCTAAGGAAATGAAGCAGACTTTGGAATCTTTAAATTTGTGAACCCAGGATTTAGAAAATAATGCGAAAGATGTTGTGAATAGGTTACAAAGCCTGGAAAAAAAAGATTCCTGGAGGACTGAGAAATTAAAAATAATGGACAAACTGGACTCCCTTGAAAACTATAGAAGAAGAAATAATATCAAAATAGTGGATTTAAAAGAGGGATTGGAAGGAAGAAACACAGTAACTTTCTTTCAAGAATGGATCCCCAAAGTTCTGGGGAAAAAGCATTTTGACAAAGAATTAATTATAGAAAGAGCCCACAGGACTTTAATCCCCCAACCATCTCCAGGGCAAAGGCTGCACTCTATACTTATACGTTTTTTGAAGTATTAAGATAAACAAAAAGTATTACCAGCTGCAGCAATGGAGGCCAGAGAGAGAAATGGGCTACTAGAGTTTGAAGGGGGAAAGATATTCTTCTTTCCAGATATTAGTGTGGTCTAGTTAAGAAAAAGGAAAGACTTTGACTTAACAAGGAGGTTATTAAAGAATAAAGGTCTTCAATATTCTTTACTATATCCAGCAAAGCTGTGAATTACTCTGTCGGATCGAGGGAGGAAAGTTTTTACTAACCTCCAGGAGATGATAAACTTTATTCAAAAAATATATGAGACATCGTGATTCAGAATATTCTTCTGGAATAAGAGGCCTAGAAAAATGTATCTTGGACAAAATATATGAAGAAAATTAATTAATTTTCTTTATTAATATAGATTAATTTTAACAACATTATAATCTTGAACCAAATCTATATGATTATGGATGAAGACTGTTATGATTTAAAATATTGATTATGGATGGTCTTTTTGAACTATTCGACTTAGGAACTATACAGTTCATCTAATTTTGTTATAATTAGTATGAATAGTTCTGATTATGTAGATGTCATCTTTTGATATGTTTAATTTTTGGTTTGCTGGATATGTATTAAGTTACAATATTTAGGGTTATATTTAGTAAGTTTCTTTTAATTCTATTCTTTATTTGGATATATTGCCATATTAACGATATTTACTTTCAATATTATAGATTATGTTAGATATTTAATAATAACGGGTGTGGAATATAATTTATTTTTACAGATGTTTAACTAAGGAGTTATTGGGGGAGTGGATAATTTTTTTGCCTCTTTTTTTTAAAAAAAGATTAATTATGTTATATGTTAAAGAATGTCCATCTTTAGTATGATGTTTATCGGACCCCACAGTAAGAGGGGTTAAGGTGCCGTGGACTTGGAGCACCAGTAGGGAGGGTTTTTCTCCCTTTCTTTTTAAATTTCTTTTTTCTTTTATTTTCTTTCCTCTTTGGTTTCCTTTCTATTTTCTATACTCTATTGAGAATGGCACCAAATATCTCAGAGTCACTCAAAGAAGTGGGATTAAATTATACTTTTTTTGTGGGCAGGATTTATCAACCAATAAAATCCGATAACTACGAATAGAGCAATTAAATTTTTAAGTCTTAATGTTAATGGGATAAATGGGCCGATAAAAAGGAAAAAGGTCCTGACATATCTGAAAAAAAATCATATTGCTGCTACCTTTCTTCAAGAAACTCATCTTACAGTGACAGGACATAACAAATTAAAGAGAGGATGGGTTGGTCAAGTAATTGCGTCCTCCTTTAATTCTAAAGCCAGAGGAGTAGCAGTATTGATAGGGAAGAATTTGCCAGTAAAGATGAAGGGTACGATCATAGATCTGGCCGGGAGATTTGTTATGGTCAATTGTCAAATATATTCAGAATCCTGGTCACTTTTGAATTTATATGCCCCCAATTATGATGACGAGAAATTTATCCAAAATATTTTTTTGAAAGTTGTTCAAGGATATGAAAATATCTTAATTGGAGGGAATCTCAGTTTTTGTCTGGATCCAATTTTAGATAGGTCAGTTAAAATTGTGACGGTCAGGGCAGCAAAAACCACCCTGGCCTTCATGAAGGACTTGAATGTAATAGATGTTTGGAGATGGCAGCATCCAAGGGAAAGAGACTACTCTTTCTATTCCTACTCTAGAACTGACTTATTTGTAATATCAGCTAAATTAGAAAGTAGGGTCATTCAAACAGAATATGTCGCTGGTCTACTATTGGACCATTCACCTTTAATTTTATCAATTGAAATGCCTGATAAACAAAAAACATCATATAGATAGCGTTTTAATCCTCTGCTGTTGAAAAGACCAGAATTTTGCAGTTTTATTAGAGCTCAAATAGAATTGTTCCGTGAGATGGACTCACCCTCAACTGCCAATAATTTCTTGTTATGGGACACATTAAAAGCATACTTAAGAGGGCAGATAATTGGATAGGTTAAGGGTATAAAAATAAATATGTAATAGAATTAAATGAATTGGAGAAAGAAATAACACAATTAGAAAAAGATTGTCAGAATTTAACAACAGAGGAAAATTATAAAACATTACTAAATAAAAAATTAGACTATAACACAAAACAAACCTATAGAATAGAAAAAATGATACTAAAATCAAAACAACAATATTATGATCGTAAACACGAGGAATTCTGCAGATGCTGGAAATTCAAGCAACACACATCAAAGTTGCTGGTGAACGCAGCAGGCCAGGCAGCATCTCTAGGAAGAGGTACAGTCGACAGGGGGGCCTGGACCTCCTGCCCCATGATCCTCTCATATCCCTTTTGCCGATCACCTGTCCAGCTCTTGGCTCCATCCCTCCCCCTCCTGTCTTCTCCTATCATTTCGGATCTCCCCCTCCCCCTCCCACTTTCAAATCTCTTACTAGCTCTTCCTTCAGTTAGTCCTGACGAAGAGTCTCGGCCCGAAACGTCGACTGTACCTCTTCCTAGAGATGCTGCCTGAACAATATTATGAATTAGGAGAGAGAACCCATAAAGTACTATCTTGGCAATTGAGGGTGGAAGAAACCTCCAGAACAATAAATACAATTCAAACAGGGGAAGGTAAGATTTCATATAAGCCAAAAGAAATAAATGATACTTCTAAGCACTTCTTTTCGGAACTATATAAATCAAAATCAGTGGGTGACTCACTGAAAATTGATGATTTCTTGTCTAATTTACAACTTCCCAAACTGAGTCAACAAGATCAGGAAGAATTGAATGCCCCCTTTTCTAGGGATGAAATTGAAAGAGCCCTAGGCTTATTACAGGCTAATAAATCTCCGGGAGATCATGGTTTTCCCCCTGAATTTTGTAGAGAATTTAAGGATCAATTAATGCCCCTTTTTATGAGGGTTGTGACTCAGGCTGAGGAGACCCGTACTCTACTGGAATCCTTTTCAACAGCAATTATTACGTTAATTCTTAAGAAGGATAAGGATCCGCTAAAACCAGCATCTCATAGGCCTATCTCACTTTTATAAAATTATAGCAAAGGCAGTGGCTAGTAGACTAGCTCGATATCTGCCAAAATTGATTAAATCCGATCAAACAGGAATTATTAAAAATAGACAATTATCTGATAATATTGGCAGACTATTGACTATATTACATTTAGCTAGGACGAAGGCCGACCCGACTGTAGCAGTGGCTTTAGATGTTGAAAAGGCCTTTCATAGACTTGAATGGGATTTTTTACTTAAAACAACGGAAAAATTTGGTCTAGGCCAAATATTCATAAATTGGATAAGAGCACTTTATTTGGTCTAAGGCCAAAATAATTACAAATGGGCAGATTTCGCCAGTTTTCTCTCTACATAGATCTAGTAGACAAGGTTGCCCACTATCGCCAGCTCTATTTGTTCTGGCAATAGAGCCATTGGCTGAGGCTGTTAGACAGGATCCAGACATAAAGGGGTTTAAAGTGGCCCAGGAAGAATATAAAATTAATTTATTTGCTGATCCCATTTTAGTATATTTGGCTGACCCGGCAGGCTCTTTGGTAAGACTTAGGGCCTTGCTGGACAATTATGGTATAGTCTCGGGATATAAAATAAATTGGAATAAAAGTGAAATTTTACTTTTAGGTAGAGGGGACTATGTCCAATATCAATATAGCACTCATCTGACCCCGAACCCTCTGACCCTTTCCACACTTCCCCCCATGTACCTATCAAAATCCCTCTTTAATGTTGCAATTGTGCCCACCTTGACCACTTTCTCTGACAGCTCACTCCAGGTGCTCACTACCCTCCGTGGAAAGAAGTTACCTTTACACGAGCGTAGTGAGAATTCCCTATCGCGTGCCAATGACCCCGTCTCTCATCTTCAACCACCCTCCTCTTCCTGGACACCTTGCTCTGGTCTTCAAAGTTCAAAGTAAATATCTGATCAAAGTATGTATATGTCACCATATACAACCCTGAGATTCATTTTCTTGTGGGCATTCACAGCAGATGCAAAAGAAACACAATGGAATCAATGAATGCTACAAACAAAGTTGGACAAACAACCAATATGCAAAAGAAGATAAGCTATGCAAATCCAAAACAAAACAAATAATAATAAATACATAAATAAATAAGTAAAATTTGAAACACGTGCCCTTTCAGCGTACTGGCTTCCACTCTCTCCACCCCAAGCCCAACCTTTCCATCAAAACTGTTGAAAAAAGGGGGTACTGTTGTAGTCTTGAAAATGGAAAGGAATGGACATGCAACAGGAATATGAGGAGGACAGTTAAGAGAGAGGAGAAGAAGAGGGGAGGGGAAGAAAAGGGGAGGGGAAGTAAAGTCTAGGAAAAAGGGAGATAGAGGGGAGGGAGAGGAGAGGAAGAAGGGAGGGGGAGGGAAGGAGAGGAAGAGGTGTGGAGAGGGGAGGGAAAAGAGTGGACTAGAGACAGAAAGAAAAATATTCCAGAATTAACACTTACCCAGAAGAAGCAGACAGCTGCTCATGATGCCGAGACCCAATCTCTGCACACTGCACCCTTTCTTGTGTCAGCTCTCACTGTGAGCTCTGGGTTTTACACTCCGTATAATCTCACCATCACACTGACTCATCAATAGAGAAGGAAATGAAACTCTCTTAATAAAAACTTCAAAAGGCAAGAATCCTGATGAAAGTCTCAGCCTGAAATGAACTCTGTATATGCTGCCTGACCTGCTGAACTCATCCAGCGTTTTGTGTGGTTGACTGGATTTTCAACATCTGCAGAATCTCTTGTGTAAAACTGAAAAGACTCATATTTGTTGGACATCATCATTTCAATAGGGGGCCAAATGTCTTTGGTGACATACCCAATCTCGTCAAACTCCCAATGGATATAGCTGCTGTCATGCCTTCCTGTAGCTGCATTGGTCCAGGATAAATCCTCAGAGATACTGACACCCAGGATCTTGAAGTTACTCACTCTTTTCATTTCTGATCCCTCAAGGGAACTTGTGTGTGTTACCTCATCTTACCCTTTCTCAAGTCCACAATCAGTTCTTTGATCTTACTGACATTGAGAGCAAGGTTGTTGCTGTGACACCACTCAAGTTGCTGATAAACCTTACTCCTGTACGCCTTCCTGTCATCATCTGAAATTCTGTCAACAATAGTTCTATCGTCAGCACATTTATAGATGGAATTAGAGGTATGCCTAGCCACACAGTCATGGGCGTGGATAGAGGAGACCAGTGGGCTAAGCGTTCATTCCATGAGGTATACCAGTTGATTGTCAGCGAGTTGGAGATGTCATTTCCAATCTGCACAGATTGTGGTCTTCCAGTTAGAAAGTTCAGCATCTAATTGCAGAGGGAGGTACAGGGGCCCAGGTTCTGGAGATTTTCAATCAGAACTGTGGGAACGATTGTGTTAAACACTGAGCTGTAGTCAATAAAGAACATCCTGACATAGGTATTTGTATTGTCAGTAGGTCCAAGGCTGCATGAAGAGCCAATGAGATCACATCCACCGTAGACCTATTGTGGCGATAGGCAAATTGCAGCGGGTCCAGGGCGTTGCTGAGGTGGGAGTTAATTGTAGCAATAACTAACCTCATCGTTAAGGCAGCTCACCTGCTTTTCTTGGGCACTGGTATAATTGTTGCCCTTTTGAAGCAGGTAGGAACTTCTGACTGTAGCATTGAAAGATTGAAAATCCCTCCCAATCAGCCCAAGATCCTTCATCAGGTCTGGAAATGAAGGTGGAAGAAGCCAGAATAAGAAGGTGGGGGAGGGGAAAGAGTACAAGCTGTCAGGTGATAGGTGAGACAAGGTGACAGGGCAGGTGAATTTTTGGGGGGGGGGGGTGAAGTCACAAGTTCGGAGGTGATATTGGAAGAGGTAAAGAACTGGTAAAGGTAAAACCATGGAAGAAAGGGAAGAAGGAGTGAAATGAAAAGAGAGTGATGAGCAGGTGAGGAGAAAGATCAAGGGGGTAACCAGAATGGAAAAATAGAGAAGGAGGGAGGAGAAGAAAGAAGACGGAGAAAGGTAACTTCCAATATGTCGATGAATGTTCTCAGTCATCCGGGTCATTGTATATCAAGCCGTAGTAAATCAAGACAACTGAACTTGCTGGCTTATGTTTCACCACTCATCCCAGGGGCTTCTTCAATTCTAATCCATGGTAGGTAACTTTCCAATTTATAAACTCCGTGAGTTATCTATATGCATAACAATCACATGAGAATCATTATGAATCGTGGAAGTAATGAGAGGGTCATTAGTCCTATTATTATTTTATTATTAGCATGAATAGAGGTGTGAACTGTTGTGGAGATGCCGGGGTAGAGATGCTAGGACTGAACTGTAAGTAAGTGATAGGTGATGTCGTGCCCCACTCCCTCTGGTCAGGGGTGGGTTTTCCAAATTAACAAAGATGGCTTTTTTAACACCTCCCTGTACAAAATGTTCACATTATTATCATCAAGGGAGCATCCCTTGTCGATTAGGTGTAGATACTGTACACAGTAGAGTCCTGACCTGAGGTCAAGACTGCCTATGTTGGGCCACCTGTTTGTGGTGGTTGTTTTGCCTCACTGATGTGCAGATCTGTGCACTTCTCATTGCATTGGGATAGCATATACAATATTGCTCTGTTTTGTTTGGGAGTAGGATCCTTGGGGTGGATGAGTTTCTGTCTGAGTGTGTTTGTAGGTGTGAAAAACACAGGGATTTGGTGTTTGCTGAAACAAACAGAGGAATATTGTACATGCTATCCAATGCAATGACAAAAGCTGTTTCGCAGCCAGGAATTGATATCTTTCATAACCAATCCCTCAAAACACTTCATGACCTGGGATGTAATGCTTCTGGATGATAGTCATTGAGGCAGATTACCACGTTCTTCTTGGGCACTATTATAAATGAAATCTGCTTGAAGCAGTGAAATACCTCAGACTGCCAAAGCAAGAGGTTAAAGATCTCAGTGAACACTACAGCCAGTTGGTCAGCACAGGTTTTTAGTACCTGGCCAGATGCCCCTTCTGGGCTGGTTGCTTGTTGTGGGTTCACCCTTCTGAAGGCTGTTTGCAAGTCAGCCTCAAAGTCTGAAATCCCAGGATCGTCAGGGGCTGTGGGAGGTTGTGATGATTCCTCCATGTTTTGTTGGTCAAAACAAGCGTAAAGGGCATTGAGCCCACCTAGAAGTGAAGCCCTGTTGTCATTTGTCACTTGATCTAACGACACAAGAGGTGATCGTATTCAAGCCCTGCCACAACTGTTGACCATTCTTTGTTGATTCAAGTTTAATCTGGAATTGCCACTTCACCCATGGGGTGGCTTCCCGAGCTTGCACCTGGAGCTCTTGTAACTTTCTTGGTCACCAGACTTGAATGCCACTGATCTGACCCTCAGCAGATTGCAGATCTCATGGTTCATCCAGGGCTTCTGAATGGGGAAGACTCCCAATGGTTTTGTGGGACACACTGGCCTACAACTGTTTTAATAAAGTCTGTTCCAACCATGGTGTATTGATTCAGATCCCCAGATGAGTCCTTGAACGTGATCTAATCCACCAATCCTGTAGCTGCTCCTCTGCCTCCTGTGGCCACCCCCTTGTTGTCTTGATCTCTGAAACTTTGATCTTTAGCCTCTGTCTGTATGCAGGTAGGAGAAGGACAGTCAAGTGATCAGATTTACTGAAATTCTGACTGGGTATGGAAGGGTGGGTGTTCCTTATGTATAGAGGGAAGTAGAGCAGTGGGATAAGTACCCATTCTTGAAGCATGCTTGTGTTGATTATCAGTGAGCAGGAGGTGTTGTCACCAATCTGTGCTGACTTTGGTCTTCCAATAAATATAATAAGGATTCAGTACAGTTGGAGGTACTGTACAGTGGTCCATAAGGATGATACTGGGAATGAAAGAGTTAACAAATGAGGGGCACTTGATGTCTCTTGGCCTGGAATTCGGAAGGATGAGAGGGGATCTCATTGAAAATCTACCAGATACTGAGAGGCCTGACTGGAGTGGATATTGTGAGGATATTTCCATTGGAAGGATACAAGGGCACAGCCTCAGACTGGACAAGGTTAGAGGGTGGTGAATCAATGGAACTCATTACCACAGGTAGCTGGGGAGGCCAAGTCATTGTCCTGATGAAGGGTCTCGGCCTGAAACATCGACTGTACCCAAACAGTCCTTCCAGATGAGGCAACACTTCACCTGTGAGTCGGCTGGGGTGATGTACTGCGTCCGGTGCTCCCGATGTGGCCTTTTATATATTGGCGAGACCCGACGCAGACTGGGAGACCGCTTTGCTGAACATCTACGTTCTGTCCGCCAGAGAAAGCAGGATCTCCCAGTGGCCACACATTTTAATTCCACATCCCATTCCAATTTTGACATGTCTATCCACGGCCTCCTCTACTGTAAAAATGAAGCCACACTCAGGTTGGAGGAACAACACCTTATATTCCATCTGGGTAGCCTCCAACCTGATGGCGTGAACATCAACTTCTCTAACTTCCGCTAATGTCCCACCTCCCCTCGTACCCCATCTGTTACTTATTTTTATACACACATTCTTTCTCTCACTCTCCTTTTTCTCCCTCTGTCCCTCTGACTATACCCCTTGCCCATCCTCTGGGTCCACCCGCCCCCGTCTTTCTTCCCGGACCTCCTGTCCCATGATCCTCTCGTATCCCTTTTGCCAAACACCTGTCCAGCTCTTGGCTCCATCCCTCCCCCTCCTGTCTTCTCCTATCATTTTGGATCTCCCCCTCCCCCTCCAACTTTCAAATCCCTTACTCACTCTTCCTTCAGTTAGTCCTGACGAAGGGTCTCGGCCTGAAACGTCGACTGCACCTCTTCCTAGAGATGCTGCCTGGCCTGCTGCGTTCACCAGCAACTTTTATGTGTGTTTCATGTACTGTATTGGAATCAATGGCAAATAGCGCTGCAGTATCAGTAAAGCCCAGTTGGTGGCGCCTGTTAGCCACATAGACACAAGAGATACCGCAGAGTGATACACACAATGTGCTGGAGGAGCTCAGTAGTCAGGCAGCACTTATGCATGGGAATAAACAGTTGATGTTTTGGGCTGAGCTTTCATCAAGGAATGGGACAAAATCAGAATAAGAAGGTGGAAGGTGGGGAGGAAGAAGTACAAGGTGGCAGATGATAGTTAAAATTTCTTTTTCAATTTTTTTATTATTAATTTTTCGAGAATCTAATGTTATTACAGGTATCTTAAGAACAGGTACTACCCACAAAATTTTGCTCTATGCTGATGACCTATTGCTTTTATTTCTAATGTCAAGACTTCATTAGCTCCTGTGCTTTCTTTGCTCTCCTGTTTTAATCAATTTTCAGGATATAAACTGAATTTACATAAGAGTGAACTTTTTCCTTTGAATAATTTGGTATCAATTAATACAAACCTTCCTTTTAAAATTGTAAGAAATCAATTTACCTATTTGGGTGTAACAATTACTAAGAATTATAAACACCTACTTAAAGAAAATTTTCTTACCTTACTGAATTATGTTAAAAGGGCACTATCAAACTGGTCGCCCCCTTCGTAATTGTTGGTTGGCCGAATTAATTCTATTAAAATGAATATTTTACCTAAATTTATATGCCTTTTCCAGGCCTTACTCGTTTTCATTCCTAAATCTTTTTTTGATTCTCTTGATTCTATTTTATCTTCTTATATATGGAAAAATAAACATTTTCAATCAAATAAAGTTCATCTTCAAAAAGCTAAAAAGAATGGAGATTTAGACTTACCCAATTTTAGGTTTCATTACTGGGCAGTCAATATATGAAACCTTACGTTTTGGTCATTTTATGTTAACTGTGAGGACTGTCCAGTATGGGTCTCTTTAGAAGCTAACTCTGTTAGTACATTTTCTATCATTTCTCTTCTCGGGTCCTCAATTCCTTTATCTTTAAGTAAACTAACTGACAATTTGGTAGTTAAACATACTTTGAGGATCTGGGTACAATTTAGAAAATATTTTGATTTATTGAGATTTTCTCTTTCTAGTCCCACTTCTTCTAATTATTTTTTAAACCCTCTATGATTGATCTAGTTTTTAAAGAATGGGATAGATTGGGTATTAAATGCTTCCAGAATTTGTTTGCGGAGGAGTCTGTTTTCGTTTGAGCAATCGTCAGCTAAGTATAGCTTACCAAAAACCCACTTTTCTTGATATCTAGAGATTTTCTGTGATTTCAATTACATTCATTTCCTAAAAGTCCTGATAAGAACTTACTAGATGCAATTTTTAATTTGAAACCTTTTCATAAAGGTTCAATAACTAATATTTACATTACATTGCTGGGAATGAGAAATGCTCCTTTAGAAAAAAATTAAAAATCTTGGGAACAAGATTTACAGACTTCAATTTCTGAGGAAACTTGGAATGAAATTTTTAAATTGGTTAACACTTCATCGTTATGTGCCCACCACTCCCTCTTACAATTGAAAGTGGTCCATGGGGCCCACATGACCAAGGATAAGCTATCTCACTTTTATTCAGATATATCTCCCTTTTCTGATAGATGTAATAATGGAGAAGCTTCACTAATTCATATGTTTTGGACATGTCTGAGTCTTGAGAAATACTGGAAGGAAGTACTTCAAACTTTCTCTGTACTTTTCAAAGTAAATTTTAAGCCTAACCCTTTGACTGCTTTACTCGGTATTGTTGGAGAAAAAGATATTATTCTGGAGAAATCTGATTTGCACCTTTTGGCTTTTATTTCTCTTATAGCTAGGAGGACGTTCTTGCTTAAATGGAAGGATGTCGTTCCGCCTGCTCACGCTCAATGGTTACATGATATTATGTCATGTTTTTTATTTAGAAAAGATCCGTTTTTCAATTTCTGAATCTAGCCAAGACTTTCACACATTGTGGGACCATTTTTTAACTATTTTCAAAATCTTTGATTCGTTGTTAAAATACAGATGTTGGTTAATAACATATTTCACTATATGATAAGGAATTTTTTCCCTTCCTTCTTCCTTTACCAAGCAGCTTTGATCTTGGTAGTGGGTTTAGATTTTTTTTCTGTATAATAATAAAATTATCATATTTCAATATTATGATTTAATTTAATTTACATGAATATAGAGTAATGAGGTTGCAAGTGTGATTCAAATATGTACTGGTATTATTTTATCTTTTTTTTGACATAATATATGCTCTGTATTCTTTATGTAGAAATTAATGATAAAAATATTGATATTGAAAAAGAAAAAAAATTTAAAATTTCAACAACTTTATTGATAGAATACATATATGTCACCACATACAACCCTGAGGTTATTTTTTCACAGGCATACAGTTGAGGGTTGGGTGAAGTAAAGAGCTGGGAAGTTGTTTGGTGGAAGAGATAAAGAAATGGAGAAGCGGCAGTCTGATAGGAGAGGACAGAAGATCATGGAAGACAGGGAAGGCGGAAGGAGCACCAGAGGGAGGTGATGGACAGGTAAGGAGATGAGGTGAGAGAGGGAATTGGGAATGGATAATGGTGAAAGAGAGGGGGAAGCAATTACCTGGTTTAATAAATCAATGTCCATGCCATCAGGTTGGAGGCTACCCAGACAGAATATAAGGTGTTGTTCCTCCAACCTGAGTGTGGCCTCATTGTGGCAGTAGAGGAAACCAGGGACTGACATGCTGGAATGGGAATGGGGAGTAGAATTGAAATGGGTGGCCTCTGGTTTGACACATTTTCTGTTGCACAATGTATCAAAGTCCAGTTTATTGTCATGTGTACAATTCCTGTATGGACAAGTGCAATGAAAAACTTACTTGCAATAATATCACAGGCACATAGTATCAGTTACACAACACTCACAAGAAAAACATAAATTAAATATTAATTATCCGAATTACGCAAGAAAGAGACGAAACAGAATCAGGTTTATTATCACTGACTATGCTGTGAAATTTGTTGTTTAGGGTACCATATCGTGCATCACATTAAAAAATTACGATATGGTGCAATTAGAAGTTTGGACAAAATGTTTACAGCAGCACTAAGAAGTCATAGTGTTGTCATGGTGAGGGAATGATTAGGGTTTTGCTGGTAAGTTTATGAAATGAATGATAAAAAAAGTCAAAGTAAATTTATTATCAAAGAACGTGTATGTTACCATACACTACCCTGAGATTCACTCTTGCAGGCATTTAAAGGAAAAAAAATACAATAGAATTTATATAAAAAAAAATTCTTAAACATAGACAGACAAACAACCGATGTGCTAAAGAGGATAAATTGTACTAATAAAAATAAATAATACTGAGAACATTAGTTGCTGAGTTCTTAAAAGTTGTGGAGTCAGTTCAGAGTTGAGCTGAGTAAAGTTATCCACAGCAATTTAGGAGCCTGATAGTTGTAGGGTAATAACTATTACTGAACCATTTGGTGAGGGACTGGGCTAGATCTACCAGCTTCTGTTGAGGGGAGGTAACAAACTCAAACTCCACACAGACAGTTCCTGAGGTAAGGATCGAACCAGGATCTCCAAAGATGTGAGGCAGAAGCTTTACCAGCTACAGTAAATTGTAATTTCGGGGCACAGTCAACACCGGCAGCCAGTTGTCTCACAGAGAAAAGGTGCTGCCAAAAATAATGTTAAGATGGATGAACATTACGGCTGTGTAAGCCATGCAGATTTTCAAATTCTGCTGATCTGATAATGTCTTTATCTCAGTTTTGGTTTCTCTCATTCAAACCTGTTCTCACAGTGTGGAAGACAGGAGCCCGTGGAATTTCAATTCCCACCTTCCACCCAGTTCAAGCCCAATGAACAATCCTGTCCCAGTTCTGATCAGCTGGGTCAGAAGAGGAGAAGAATAAGGAGCAGGCACAGGACATCTGACCCTTCAGATCTGCTCCTCTGTTCATCCACATCATGGCTCATCCTCTACTTTCACACTATTTCTGTTGGGACCGATAGTAACATCCTCCAAGAGGAGCACAACCTGGTTGTGGTTTGGAGACTCGTGTGCCTCAATGATTCTGAGAGCAACATTGGGTGGAGTCAGGACATTGTGCTCGTAGGGCTACCCATGCTAAACAGGCCAAAGGGTAGAGGCCAGATGAAGAGTTGTTTCACCGGTTCTCCATGTTCGGGGGTTAAGCTCTGGACTAACCACCCTGACTGGTAAGAAAACAATTGTTACAGAAACAGCAATGAAGAAACCTTCTACACAGACAGATGGAGGAACTTCATTGCTGCCCTAAATGCCAGCGGTGTAACGGGCAGAAAGTACTATAGGATCAGTACAACACAGGAACAGGCCATTCAGCCCACAATGTTGTACTGAACTGATAAACTAGAGAAATGCCTAACTAACCTAATCCCTTCTTTTATTTATTATTATTGAGATGCAATGTGGAATAGACCAATCCGGCCCTTCGAGCTGCACTGCCCAGCAATTCCCCAATTTAATCTGAGCCCAATCACACAAAAATTTACAATGACCAACTAACCCACCAACTGGTACGTGTTTGGACTGTGGGAGGAAACCAGAGCACCAGGAGGAAATGAACGTGTTCATGGGAGGAATGTACAAACCCCTTACAGGCAGCAGCGGGAATTGAACCTGGGTCACCTGTACTGAAAAGTGTTGTGCTAACCACTACACTACCGTGCCACCCCTGACTACACAACGTCCATATCCCTCCATCCTCGGCACATTCATATGCCTATTTAAGAGCTTCTGAAACACCTCTGTCGTACAGTATATGTCTCCACCACCACCCCAGCATCACCCACAACTCTCTGTGTAAAACACCTCTCCCATATATCTCCTCTGAACTTACTCCATCTTCATGCAGGCTGATAGCAATAAGAATTGGTAAGTTTCAATGAGGTCCCTACAATTTCTCTAAGCCATAAAGAACACAGCTCTAATCTATTTAAAGCAACACACACAAAATGCTGGAGGAACTTAGCAGACCAGCCAGAATCATCAGGACGAGAAACAAAGGCAAGAAGTCAGAATAAGAAGTTGGGGGGAGGGGAAGGTCTCAGCCCAAAACGTCAACTGTTTACTCGTTTCCAGAGATGCTGCCGGGCCTGCTGAGTTTGTGTGTGTTGCTTTAGATTTCCAGCAACTGCAGATTTTCTCGTGTTTCTAGTCTAGTTAAGTGTGAGTGCGTGTGTGAGAGACCCTGCACAATTCTTCAAACTGTCCTTTATTCAGAATCAGAATTAGGTTTAATATCACTGACCTATGTCATCCAATTTGCTGTTTTTCAGCAGCAGAACAGTGCACTACATTAAAAACTGTAAATTATAATTATAAATCTGAAGAAAGAGACTGAGGAGGTGTTCATGGGTTGGTTGATTGTCTGTTCAGAAATTCAATGTGGAGAGGACGAAGCTGTTCCTGAGTGATGTGGTCCCTAATGACAAATGCTGTCTTCCTGAGGCATCATCTTTTGAAGTTGTCCTCGACACCGGGGAGGATAGCGTTCATCGCCCAGTAGCACTCACATGGACAGTGATGAAATGTTTTGAGTGGTTGGTCATGACTAGACTGAACTCCTGCCTCAGCAAGGACCTGGACCCATTTCAATTTGCCTATCGCCACAATAGGTCAATGGCAGACGCAATCTCAATGGCTCGCCACACGGCTTTAGACTACCTGGACAACACAAACACCTATGTCACAATGCTGTTCATTGACTATAGCTCAGCATTTAATACCTTCATTCCCACAATCCTGATTGAGTAGTTGCAGAACCTGGGCCTCTGTACCTCCCTCTGCAAGACCACAGTTTGTGTGGATTGGTGATAATATCTCTTCCTCGCTGACGGTGAACACTGGTGCACCTCAGGGGTGTGTGCTTAGCCCATTGCTCTACTCTCTCTATACCCATGACTTTGTGGCTAGGCATAGCTCAAATACTATCTATAAATTTGCTGACGATACAACCGTTGTTGGTAAAATCTCAGGTGGTGACGAGAGGGCACACAGGAGTGAAATATGCCAATTAGTGTAGTGGTGCCACAGCAACAACCTGGCACTCAACGTCAGTAAGATGAAAGAGCTGATTGTGGTCTTCAGATAGGGTAAGGAGGAACACATACCAATCCTCAGAGGGATCAGAAGTGGAGAGAGTGAGCAGTTTTAAGTTCCTGGGTGTCAAGATCTCTGAGGATCTAACCTGGTCCCAACATATCGATGTATTTATAAAGAAGGCAAGACAGCGGCTATACTTCATTAGGAGTTTGAAGAGATTTGGCATGTCAACAAATACACTCAAAAACCTCCATAGATGTACCATGGAGAGCATTCTGACAGGCTGCATATCTAAGAGAAGATTAAATTTCCCTAATGTACCTGCCTCTAGCTTAGTTAGCTTATCCTTTTGTTAGATACAGGCTGCAATGAAATTCCTTGTCTGCAAGAAGCCCACAGAGTTACCAGTAAACAGAGCAAGAATACACTAAATGGCCATGTTATTCTGTGCCTTCTATACCTAATAAAGTGGCCACTGTATTCTTTCACAAATGAAACGGTGAGGTGTTTTACATTTATGAAAAATGGTAACAATTCATGTATTGTACCCCAAAACACTGAACACAAAGCGCAGTAACAAAATTCCACATATTTAGCTGGGGCATGGCAGCAGAGTCATCAAAATCTTGGTGGGCAGGTTGAAGGCGATTTACTGAAAAAGGTCCAAGTTTACCCCTCTTATCCATGATGGAAGTCTTTTCCTTCTGTTCCAAAATGTGGAAAGGGCCATCATAAGGGGGCCTCAGAAGATGTCGGTGTGCCTCATGAAGGACAAAAACAAATGAGATGGAATGTGGGTCACCAGGAACCCAAGAGTGCTGTACACCATGAGGGAGGCAGGAATAGGTACAGAGGAATTGAATTTACTGAGGAGGGTGGAATGCTGTTGAGAGTCTGACCAGACAGTCGCGGTGTCAGGAATGAAATCACCAGGCACTCGTAACAGCTGCCCGGGTACCAACTCAGCAGAGGATGACTGCAGCTTCTCTTGTAGAGCTGTTCTGAGCCCCAGCAGGATCCAAGGGAGATGATCATGCCAACACTCATCCATCGGGGAGGCCCTCAGAACAGCCTTTAAGCAGAGGTGAAACTGCTCGGGAAGGCCATTGGACTGCATTGATACACTGTGGTGTGATGTAACCTAACCCCGAGGTTCTGGGTCATTGCAGCCCAGAGGTTTGATATGAGTTGGCGATAGAGGTCAGAGGAAATATCAGATGGTGTACCAAACCGAGCGACCCAGGGGCTGACAAAAGCCTGAGCCACATCTGTGGCCGTTGTCGATGCTGGAGAGATGACCCCTGTCTACCTTGTGGTGCGATCCACCACGGTAAGCAGGGATGTAAATCAATGGGATGGGGAAAGAGGACCAGCAAGGTCCACATTGATATAGAAACACAGAGACATAGAAAACCTACAGCACAATACAGGCCCTTCAGCCCACAAAGTTGTGCGGAACATGTCCCTAACTTAGAAATTACTAGGCTTACCCATCGCCCTCTATTTTTCTAAGCTCCATGTACCTATCCAAAAGTCTCTTAAAAGACTCTATCATATCGACCTCCACCACCATTGCCAGCAGCCCATTCCACTCACTCACCACTCTAAGTAAAAAACTTACCCTTGACATCTCCTCTGTACCTCCTCCAGCACCTTAAACCTGTGTCCTCTGGTGGCAACCATTTCAGCCCTGGGAAAAAGCCTCTGACTATCCACATGATCAATGCCTCTCATCACCTTATGCACCTCTATCAGGTCACCTCTCATCTCCGTCGGTCCAAGGAGAAAAGGCCGAGTTCACTCAACCTATTCTCATAAGGCATGCTCCTCAATCCAGGCAACATCCTTGTAAATCTCCTCTGCACCCTTTCTATGGTTTCCACATCCTTCCTGTAGTGAGGCGACCAGAACTGAGCACAATACTCCAAGTGGGGTCTGACCAGGGTCCTATATAGCTGCAACATTACCTCTCGGCTCCTAAATTCAATTCCATGATTGATACACCATATGCCTTCTTAACCACAGGGTCAACCTACGTAGCAGCTTTGAGTGTCCTATGGACTCGGACCCCAAGGTCTCTCTGATCCTCCACACTGCCAAGAGTCTTACCATTAACACTATATGGTCAAATGTTACACAGAAACCTCAGAAGATACCAATGGCACTTGAACACGATGGTTAATTTTTGCCCACAGGCACTCCACACAGGCTGCAGTCCAATCACGTACATCCTTCCTAAGGCTGTGCCACACAAACTTTAGTACATGAGAGGCCATGTATGGAGTCAAAAACAGTCCGTCTCCAGTTTGTGGGCACTGCGGCAAGGGTGACTGGTAGAGAGATTGCACAGGAGAGAAGCCCCAGCTTCCCCGAACCTAATGTCAGCAAACCACTGGCCCGTGACTGTTGTTCGGTAAGCCTGGGCCTCCGAGTCAGTAGCTTGGTTGGCTGCCATGCCGGCATAGTCAACCCCTGTGTGTCTGGGTTCAATGGCTGGCCGTGAGAGGCAATCAGTCGTGATCTTATTTTCCCCCTTATATCTTATATCTGTTGAGAACACTGATATGCGGCAGCAGAATAATACATAAATACAGAAAAAACATAAATAAATTACAGTAAGTATCTATATGTATATTAAGTGGTTAAATTTAAAAATAGTTATGCAAAAACAGAAATAATACAAAAATGAGCTGGTGTTCATGCGTTCAATGTCCAATTAGAAACCAGCTGACAGAGGGGAAGAAGCAGTTCCTGAATTGCTGAGTGCGTGTCTTCAGGCTCCAGTGACAACCTATGTTGGCATTTAGCGGAGCTAGTAGCCAACCCGTGTTGGCTTCAGTGCTCAAAGCATGTGCAGAGATGTGATACTTGTTCAAATTTGGATGCACAGGAGACAAGTCTGTCATCTAGGTAAACAAGAAGAAAATCTAAGTCTTTTAGTACAGAGTTCTTCGGCCATTGGGAAGTCTAGTGACGGCGCTGAGGGGGTGCTTGCTGGTGAAATTACAATAGCACCACCAAGAAATTAACTGAAATTTGACATACAAATTGCAGCTGCTTTCTCTGTATAGTTGTGAATACAGCTTGTTTCTCCAGTTGATCGAGTGAAACAGTGCCCCCAATTATCATAGCACCCACGCAGCAATAAAGTTATAAACTGTGTGCTTGTCTAAGGTCAGATCCACGCTACACTTCTGCTTATTCGTTCATTGTCAATGCCTTGCCGTTGCTGTCCTCACTCAGGTCAGTTAAGCTAATCTAAGACCACTTAAGGTGGTGATGTCACTCACTCTCACTCAAGCGAGAGATCGATAGTGTACATACATTGTGCAAGATCCAGGCGCAGATCCATGGTCTCGCGAGACTAACGGATACCTCCCCACCCACACACACTTATTGTGCTTTTACAAGCTAGCATGGGCCTGGCACGTGCATTATTTTGGCCGGCGTGAAAAATGGATCGATTTTTAGTCAGAAAACGACCTCGTCCAGAGGAATCAGTGGTGTCTCAGCCTGAGCCTGTCATAATGGAAAGTGACATGCAGAAAAGAGTAACTGGGAATGAGGACAACAGCAGTTCATCGAAGGAGTGTGAGGGCAAAGCAGAGGAACAAGAAATGGAGCAGGATTCGGAAGAGAACGTGAATGAAGCTGCTCTTAGTGCTAGTGGGAATACTGTTAGCGATGTTAGCCAGCAGCCTGAGGAAGGACCCCATCGGCCAGCATTGAAAAAGTACCCTTCGCTGCTAGCAACAGTTTGGCATTCAGCAAAGGAGTTTTATTCGTGGCTGGTTTGACCTGTACTCCTGGCTGGAATATTCAATAACAAAAAATACTATGTTCTGCTTCGCATGCAGGCATTTCCTGTGTGAAGGACATGGCTTCCATTCTGAGTCTACCTTTACCTGGCTCAGTCTGTTATCGATGCACTCTCAGCGAAACGGGGAGAGGAATCATGGAGTGAAATTCAGGCAAGAGCTAGGGACCTGTGCGTCAAGGCCAGTATACAGAGCAGACCACATGAAAGGAGACAGGCCCAGCCATCCCGCCGCCTACATGATTTTGTTGTTGAGGCCCAAACCGAACGCACACCTGTCACATCCTCTGATGACCTTCGCAAGCACTGTTTCTATCCGGTTATAGAGAGACTTCTGACTGAAATGAAAAGACGGTTCTCAATTGAGACTGGGGGTTTTCTGACTGGAGCCTCAGCACTGAGTCCCAAACACAAGCTCTTCCAAGACAAGAATTGTCTTTGGCCAGTGGCCCAATACTACGGAGTGACTGAAGTGAACCTGACTGCAGAGCTACATTAGGTTCGGTGTCTGCTGGAAACAAAACAAAAGCAAGGACAGACAGCGAATGACACAGTGGAATTTCTAGCTCTAATGCAGGGGTCCCCAACCTTTTTTGCAATGCGGGCCGGCTGACCCAGCTGGACGGGGTAGGGTTGCTAACGGACAAGAGTAGCAGTCAAATACGCTGTGTTTACCCTGAGAAAGACTACAATAACCATGAAGCCTTGCACGGCCACCAGTGTGCATGCGTGTACGTGCCGATTTTTTTCTGCAAATCATTTTCGGTGATTCTGTTCGGTGGGGGGGGGGGGGTGTTAATCACGACCGGAATATAGGTAAGAAGTGGCTAATACACTCAATTTCCTTTCTAAAAGGGTTTATCTAACGAATTTAACATTAAACACACAGCACATATTTTCCTCGCATGAATATAAAGATAAGTCAATTATCATGGGAGCTTGAAGTAAGTGTTGAACGAACTTCCAGTAGAAGTGGTAGAGGCAGGTTCGATATTATCATTTAAAGAAAAATTGGATTGGTATATGGACAGGAAAGGAATGGAGGGTTATGTGCTGAGTGCAGGTCGGTGGGAATAGGTGAGAGTAGCGTTCGGCATGGACTAGAAGGGCAGAGATGGCCTGTTTCCATGCTATAACGGTTATATAAGTCACTTATAAGTCAATAGCATCATAACACTTTAAGTAACGTTTGAATACTAAACACACAGCACATATTTTCCCTGTATGAACATATAAAATCATTGCAACACACCAATATCGCTGAATCAGTGGGAGCCCTGGGCTGAATACTTGTTTTCCTGCAACAAGACGGTCCTATCGAGGGGTGATGGGAGACAGCGATATTCGAAGGGGGTTCCTTATGTCTAGTCTATTCTGCAATTTAGTTTTCGTTGCATTCATTGCAGGGATATGTTGGAAATGGAAGCAACGTTTTCAGTGCTTTCGTGGCTATCTCAGGATATTTAGCCTTGACTTTGAACCAAGATGCCGGCTGAGATGTTAAGTCAAACATACTTTTCAGCCCGCCGTCATTTGCAAGCTCGAGGAGTTGATCTCCTTCCCGCGCTGTCATGGATGACACACGGGTAATGACTTCACGTGTGTAATGGCTCAACAGTGCGTGACAGGGAATGAGGAAAGGTGCAGCTGACTCATATCGTTTCCTCGTGGCCTGGTAGCACATGCTTTGCGGCCCGGTGGTTGGGGACCGCTGGTCTAATGAGACCCTACCACAATGAATTTATAGATTTATGCAAACTAATCTGCATATTACTGACTCTGCCTGTGACATCTGTCTCATGCAAATGGAGTTTCTCTTGCCTCAGACACCTCAAAAACTACCTAAGGAATAGCAGCGGTGATGCTCGGAACAGCAACTTGGCCCTGTTGGCCATAAACAGCCGGAGGACCAGAGCACTTGACATCCAGAAAATCACTGATGCTTTCGCCACCAATCACAACAACAGATGGATTGTGCTTCTCTGAAAAAGTCAATGGTTAGTGCAGTTGATTTTTTAAAAAAATTTGGGCAAGACTAATACTGATTATTATTATTATTATTATTATTATTATTATTTTGAGGTGGATACGCCATAGTCCTTATGTTTCCTGCAAATCCTAAACTATTACATTTACAGCTATTAAGCCTACTGGTTTTCCTTAGACTTCCAAGCGGTGATTCTGTTGATTTTTGTTTTAAATTCAGTAGCCAAATTAATTGAGGTATTGTATGGTCAGAGTACGATTTGTCCAACTCCTGGTAAAGCCTTGCATCTGTTGTTTGCCTTATTTGACTTTAATAATGGTGTATCTTTTGGCATTGTCTGTCTGTGTAACGCAAATAGCAGTGGACATTGTGGGTTAGTGTTGTGTTTTTCAGTTGAATAGCACGCATTTGACGCTGATTGCGGGATTGGTGCGTGATTCACGTTGTGCGCTGTGGGTCGGATGCTCTGTTGGTTTGTTTGTTTATGCTCTGTGTAGCCCGGGTTGTCTCCAATGCTGTTGACACTGTCACAGTTCACTTCTATATTAGATTTATCAATTGCTGTTGCTTGTGAATCAACAGAGGCATTTATAGTAAGCACGTAATGCTTGAAACTGACTTTTGAACGCCATGTGTCTGGCCTTGCGAATACATATTACCATAGGGTACATCCCTCAGCACCATCACTCAATAATTCAGCCCCACTGTGGCACCAGCAAGAAAAAATCTCTGGCGCCGCCAGTGAAACTGCATTTTCCAGCCCAAATGGCATGTGCAGAAACTGATAGAAGCCAAACGAGGTTATCACAGCAATTTTGGAATGTTTTCCGAGCACACAGGCACCTGATGGTGACCCCTAACTAAGTCAACTTTAGAAAGTATTAACTTTGCAGCTAAGGTGCTGAAAAGAATTGGATGTGTGGGACCCAGTAGTGATTGGGTTTGGTGACCTCGTTAGGCTGGCGGTACTCGCCACATGTGCGGCAACCATCACCAGACTTTGGGACTATATGGATGGGCAAAGTCCAGCGGCCATTCTTTTGGCGTACAATGCCAAGTCTTTCCATGTTGTCAAACTTAACCATCACTATTGCCAGCTTTTCTGGGTCTAGTATATCCACGCAGGCATGGACTGGTGGGCAGTCAAGCTCGGCCCCAAGATGTGTGACTGTCGTGGAGAATGTGGGCATGGTGAGGTTTGGGAATTCCCCCTGCAGTCGAGTAAGCTCACACGCAGTGGTGAATGTGCTTGACAGAGCCGTTGTGGGGAACTTACTGGGGGAGCAGGGTAACTACACAAAGTCCTTGATGTCCACAGTCTGGCAGTTCTCAAGATCGACTAACAGTCCTTGGGCACACAGGAAATCTGCGCCGAGCAGAGGTCTAGTCACTTTAGACAGGATGAAGTCTCACAAGTAACATCACCCACCGAAGCGGAGCGCCACCCGTCGTGTCCTGTTAAGTCTGGATCGTGCTGCAGTTGGCGACCTCCAGCGAGGTATCGTCACTCGTTGGTTTCTCATCAGTCGACAATGATAACAGAACACTCACTTGAGCACCCATGTCACACAGGAAGCGTCACCGTGAAAGGGTGTCCGTAATAAACAGCAGACCACCCAGGCAGCTGGAACCCATGGTGTCCTCAGACCCCTGATATTCCCATGCACTGGCACTGTCGAAGCTGTAAAACAGTCAGCACTTCCTGGCATTCGTATCAAAGTGAACGTGGTGAAAACACAGGCCCAGCATTGTCTGTTTCACAGCCACGGACTGGTTTATATCCTATCTCAAAAATAGAAGCTTCTTCGTCAACATAGGCAAACTTTCTTCTCCCCCAGCTAGTCTCTGCTGCGGGGTCCCACAAGGTTCCATCCTAGGTCCCATTCTTTTATCTATGTATATGTTTCCCCTCGGCCAAATCATTTAAAAATACGACATCTCTTTCCACTGTTATGCTGATGACACCCAGCTTTATCTCCCCCTAAAACCAAATGACCAGTCAAATCTAGTCAACCTCATGAACTGCCTTGAGGACATAAGGTGTTGGATGGCACAAAACCTCCTACAGCTGAATGAAGGCAAGTCTGAAGTTGCCTTATTTGGCCCCCCTGACTCCATCAAAGTGATTACCAACAGTCTTGGCAACCTGTCCACCCTTGTCAAACCCCATGCTAAATCCCTTGGTGTGATATTTGATCCCACCTTTAAGCTTGACAAGCAAGTTAATGCAGTAGTAAAAGCCAGTTTTTTCCAGCTTTGTACTATTGCCAAAATCAAGCAGTTTCTCTCTTTCAAAGGTCTCGAGAAAGTCATCCGCACCCTTATATCCTCCCGCTTGGACTATTCCAATTCCCTGTATACTGGGGTTAGTTAGTTGTCCCTGTTCCGTCTGCAACTGGTCCAGAATGCCGCAGCCAGGCTCCTGACAGGTGCCCGGAAGAGGGACCATATTAGTCCTGTCCTGGCCTCTCTCCATGGGCTGCCAGTACGGTTCAGAATTGATTTTAAGGTTCTCCTGTTTGTTTATAAAGCCCTAAGTTGGCTGGCTCCACCTTATATCACAGACCTTCTAACCCTTTATTTTACTTCCAGGTCCCTCAGGTCAGCTGACTTGGGGCTCCTGGCTGTCCCGCGATCTAAATTTAAGCTCAGGGGTGACCGCGCCTTTGCTATTGTAGCCCCTTGACTGTGGAGCAGCATTCCCCTCCCTATCAGATCTGCCTCCTCCATCGTCTCTTTTAAATCTAGGCTCAAATCTTACTTTTATTCACTAGTGTTTGAATCCT
Source organism: Mobula birostris (assembly GCF_030028105.1). NCBI lineage: Eukaryota > Metazoa > Chordata > Chondrichthyes > Myliobatiformes > Myliobatidae > Mobula > Mobula birostris. The sequence goes on from NC_092401.1 coordinate 22,792,019, forward strand.
CCTGATGTGGCTGATTTTTGGCTTGTGCCTAGGCCCTTGTGTTCTTTCTTTTGTGCCTATAAGCTGTTTGCCTTGTTGGTTATGCCTGTGTTTCTTGTATTGGTAATTTGTACAGCACTTTGGTCAACGTGGGATTTTTTTGAAATGTGCTATATAAATAAATTTGACTTGACTTGACTTATGTTAGGGGCCTTGCTCATAGTGCTTTTTCACCCACAGAACCGCTGCTCACTGGATGGTTTTAGTTTTTGCGCCATCCTCTGTAAAATTTGGAGGCTTGTCCATGAAAATCCCAGGAAATCAGCAGTTTCTCAGACACTCAAACCACTGCGTCTGGCACCAAGAATCTTCGATGGTCAGAGTCACTTAGAACTCAATTCTTCGCCATTGTGATGTTTGGTCTGAACAACTGAAGCTCTTGACTGTCTGTATAATTTTATGCATTGAGTTACTGCCACATGATTGGCTGATGGAGACAGGCAAGTCCCTATTGACATCAATGGATTTGGGGTTGAGAGGGTGAACAGCTTTAAGTTCCTCAGCACATACATCACCGAGGATCTCACATGATCTGTACATACCGGCTGTGTGGTGAAAAAGGCACAACAGCGGCTCTTTCTCCTCAGAAGGAGGAAGAAGTTTGGTATCGCCCCCCAGATCCTAAGAACTTTCTATAGGGGCACAGTTGAGAGCATCCTGACTGGCTGCATCACTGCCTGGTGTGGGAACTGTACTTCCCTTAATCACAGGACTCTGCAGAGAGTGGTGCGGACAGCCCAGAACATCTGTAGATGTGAACTTCCCACTATTCAGGACATTTACAAAGACAGGTGTGTAAAAAGGACCCGAAGGACTATTGGGGACCTGAGTCACCCCAACCACAGACTGTTCCAGCTGCTACCATCTGGGAAATGGTACTGCAGCATAAAAGCCAGGACCAACAGGCTCCAGGATAGCTTCTTCCACCAGGCCATCAGACTGATTAATTCATGGTGATGCAACATATTTCTGTGTTCTATTTCTATGTTCTATTAATATGAAAGGTGAGGGGAGTAATGAATTAAAAGTATTATATATGAATGCATGAAGTATGAGAAATAAAGTGGATGAGCTTGAGGCTCAGTTGGAAATTGGCAAGTATGATGTTGTGGGAATAACAGAGACATGGCTTCAGTTGGACAGGGCCTGGGAAAAGAATGTTCAAGGGTATATGTCCTGTCGAAAGGACAGACTGATGGGCAGAGGGGGTGGGGTGGCTCTGTTGGTGAGGAATGATATTCAGTCCCTTGCGAGGGGGGACGTAGAATCAGGAGACGTAGAGTCAGTATGGATAGAACTGAGAAATTCTAAGGGTAGAAAGACCCTAATGGGAGTTATCTACAGGCCCCCAAACAGTAGTCTGGATGTAGGGTGTAAGTTGAATCAAGAGTTAAAATTGGCATGTAGCAAAGGTAATGCTACAGTTGTTATGGGGGATTTCAACATGCAGGTAGACTGGAAAAATCAGGTTGGTACTGGACCCCAAGAAAGGGAGTTTGTGGAATGTCTCTGAAATGGATTCTTAGAACAGCTTGTACTGGAGCCTACCAGAGAGAACGCAATTCTAGATTTAGTGTTGTGCAATGAACCAGATTTGATCAGGGCCTTTGAGGTAAAGGTGCCATTAGAATGTAGTGACCATAATATGATAAGTTTTAATCTACGAATTGAGAGGGAGAAGGGAATATCAGAAGTGTCAGTATTACAGTTGAACAAAGGAAACTATGGAGCTATGAGGGAGGAGCTGGCCAAAGTTCAATGGAACAATACCCTAGCAGGGATGACAGTGGAACAACAATGGCAAGTGTTTCTGGGAATAATGCAGAAAGTGCAGGATCAGTTCATTCCAAAGAGGAAGAAAGATCCTAAGGGGAGGCCATGGCTGACAAGGGAAGTAAAGGACAGTATAAAAATAAAAGTATAACATAGCAAAGATGAGAGGGAAGCCGGAGGATTGGAAAACTTTTAAAGAACAACAGAAGATAACTAAAAAGGCAATAAGCAGAGAAAAAAATGAGGTACGAAGGTAAACTAGCCAAGAATATAAAAGAGGATAGTAAAAGCTTCTTTAGGTATGTGAAAAGGAAAAAAATAGTTAAGACCAAAATTGGGCCCTTGAAGACAGAAACAGGTGAATTTATTATGGGGAACAAGGAAATGGCAGACGAGTTGAACAGGTATTTTGGATTTGTCTTCACTAGGGAAGACACAAACAATCTCCCAGATATAATAGTGGCCAAAGGACTTAGGGTAATAGATGAACTGAAGGAAATTTACACTAGGCAGGAAATGGTGTTGGATAGACTGTTGGGTCTGAAGGCTGATAAGTCCCCGAGACCTGATGGTCTGCATCCCAGGGTACTTAAGGAGGTGGCTTTAGAAATCGTGGACGCATTGGTAATCATTTTCCAATGTACTATAGATTCAGGATCAGTTCCTGTGGATTGGAGAGTTGTTGTTCCACTTTTCAAGAAAGGAGGGAGAGAGAAAACAGGGAATTATAGACTGGTTAGCCTGACGTCAGTGGTGGAAAAGATGCTGGAGTCAATTATAAAAGATGAAATTACGACACATCTGGATAGCAGTAATAGGATCGGTCCGAGTCAGCATGGATTTACGAAGGGGAAATCATGCTTGACTAATCTTCTGGAATTTTTTGAGGATGTAACTATGAAAATGAAAATGGACAAGGGAGAGCCAGTGGATGTAGTGTACTTGGACTTTCAGAAAGCCTTTGATAAAGTCTCACATAGGAGATTAGCGGGCAAAATTAGGGCACATGGTATTGGGGGGAGAGTACTGACATGGATTGAAAATTGGCGGGCTGACAGGAAACAAAGAGTAGCGATTAACAGGTCCCTTTCGGAATGGCAGGCAGTGACCAGTGGGGTACCATAGGGTTCAGTGCTGGGACCGCAGCTGTTTACAATATACATTAATGATTTAGATGAAGGGATTAAAAGTAACATTAGCAAATTTGCAGATGACACAAAGCTGGGTGGCAGTGTGAAATGTGAGGAGGATGTTATGAGAATGTAGGGTGACTTGGACAGGCTGGGTGAGTGGGCAGATGCATGGCAAATGCAGTTTAATGTGGATAAATGTGAGGTTATCCACTTTGGTGGTAAGAACGGGAAGGCAGACTATTATCTAAATGGAGTCAAGTTCGGAAAAGGGGAAGCACAACGAGATCTAGGTGTTCTTGTACATCAGTCACTGAAAGCAAGCATGCGAGTACAGCAAGCAGTGAAGAAAGCTAATAGCATGCTGGCTTCATAACAAGGGGAACTATGTATAGGAGCAGAGAGGTACTTCTGCAGCTGTACAGGGCCCTGGTGAGACCACACCTGGAGTATTGTGCAGTTTTGGTCTCCAAATTTGAGGAAGGACATTCTTGCTATTGAGGGAGTGCAGCGGAGGTTCACGAGGTTAATTCCCGGGATGGCGGGACTATCATATGTTGAACGATTGAAGTGACTGGGCTTGTATACACTGGAATTTAGAAGAATGAGAGCGGATCTGATTGAAACATATAAGATTATTAAGGGATTGGACATGCTGGAGGCAGGAAGCATGTTCCCGCTGATGGGTCAGTCCAGAACCAGAGGCCACAGTTTAAGAATAAGGGGTAGGCCATTTACAACGGAGTTGAGGAAAAACTTTTTCACCCAGAGAGGGGTGGATATGTGGAATGCTGTGCTCCAGAAGGCAGTGGAGGCCATCTCTGGATGCTTTCAAGAAAGAGATGGATAGAGCTCTTAAAGATAGCGGAATCAAAGGTTATGGGGATAAAGCAGGAACTGGATACTGATTGTGGATGATCAGCCATGATCACAGTGAATGGCGGTGCTGGCTCGAAGGGCCAAATGGCCTACTCCTTCACCTATTGTCTATTGACTACGTCATAATAGGGATGCTGGGAACGGACCCAAGTGCAAGACACAGACACTGAAGTGCTAGGAACAAGGCTAGACTAGAGTTAGGGACAAGAACACAGACTTGGGCTAGGACATTGGCTAGTCAAGCGGGACCAGGAGAAGGAACTGGGAACTTGGAGCCTGGGCTTCGACTCCGAGCCGGAGACTGGACAAGGACCCAGAACTGGGTCTTGTCTTGGGCTCGGATCCCGGAACTAGGTGAGGACATGACGTGGATACTGGACTGGACATGGCTTGGGTTCTGCGAGGCGAGGATATGATGAGGCTTGGGTTCTGCAAGGCGAGGACATGATGAGGCTTGGGTTTGGACTCCAAGCAAGAGAATTGACAAGGACCCAGAACCTGGGTCTTGACTCGGGCTCAGACTCCGGGACTAGGTGACGCTACAGGACAGGATGAGGGAACTCTAGCACAGGACGAGAGAACTCCAACACAGGATGAGAACATGAAGCCTTGACTTGGTACTCAGGAACAGCCAAGCCTTAGACTTGGGACAACAGGAACCTCGGAACCTTGGACTTGGGACGACAGGAACGCAGAACACAGAGCCTTGGTCTTGGGGAGGACAGGAACACAGAGCCTTGATCTAGAGCATGGGAACACGGAGCTTTTGACTTGAGAGACAGGAACACAGGGACATGGAACACAGAGCCGGCACCCCTCCTTGGGAACAGGACTTGGGGCCAGGGCTCCACACAGGATGCTGAACACGACGAGATGGTTCCAAACACAAAGTAGCGGCAAACGGCCAGACCTACCTAGCAAAGGCATGGACACAGAGACGGTTCCCAACACTAGGTAGCGGCAAACAGCTAGACCTACCTAGCGAAGGCGTGGACACTGAGACAGTTCCAACTCAACAATAGACAGTACCTTATCTTAACACAGCAAGGCTCTGGTGGTTAAACTAGACACAGGTTGCAGGCAAAGGCTCCAGACACAGGTTGCAGGCAAGGCTTTGGGAGGGGGAGGGGAAAGTCCAGCCTCAGGGTAACAGCAAAGATAGCCTGACTTTCCCCACAGAGGCAAGGACAGGATACTGACAAGACAAACCAGCACCCACACTCCAACCCAGGGCCACTTATATTCCCAGCCCCAAGACGAGCATCAGGTGCCTATGATTAAGCCCAACTGAAAAAAGGGACAGCCGGAAGACCCGGAGTCCAGGGTTCATGGACCAGACCTTGAACTGGAATGCAGACTTCACGGACCGACCATGACAGGCTATCCTGATGTACGTAATATTTAGTATAAATTGTGCATTGCACATTTAGACAGAGACGTAACATGAAGCTTTTTACTCCTCATGTATATGAAGGATGTAATAAAGTCGATTCGATTCAATACTTGCATTAAAGGGCAGGTGTGCAGGTGCACCTCATAAAGCGGTCACTGAATGTAAATCCAACATGAGCACAGGACAACAGAATGACAGAACGATGGCCATGCATTCTGAAATGGTACTGAAAGCAATGCGAAAGGTACCGAGAGAGGTAGAGTGAAGAGTCCGAGCATGTGGTAGCATCACCGGGAAGGGTGTGTGAAAGAGGTGACTGGTTCAGGAATCAGATTGCAGTGGGGGAGAATCTGTTTTTGAGGCCAGAGTTCCGGGCTTTCAAGATCCTGTATCTCCTCCCAGAAGGTAGAAGAGAGAAAAGGGAATAGCAAAGGGTGGCAGGAATTCTTGACAAAGTCCCCACTTTATTGAGACAGCATTCCGTGAAGACGATCGAAGGAGATGATGTGCTCCTGGCTATTTTTACTCTCTTTTTGCAGTTAATTTAATTTATTCATATATAATATTTTGCACTGTACTTTTACCACAACTCAACAAATATCACAACATAAGTCTGATTGCAGAGACACACACACATTGCAAAGGAGATAAGGAGGTGATAGATTTAACTACTCGTGGTGTGATGTCTGCTGTCTCTGAGTCGTATTCTGATGTTTTTGCAATTCACCACTTCCGAGTTCAAGAATGAGGCATAAGACTTGTCACTTACGATCATTTGATTAATTGTTACAAGATCAAAGCAAATGAGGGGAAAGGACGATAGTGGAGAGCAAAAGCAAAGCCCAGTGGCCAAGGGAAGATGAGACAAAAGAGAACAAACCAACATGGTCTGGTCTTCTTATACCAGTACCACTCAAATTCCATTGCCTAGATTAATCAATAAGAAAGCCCCGATTCAAGTAATGTGATTCCCACCACCGAAACTGAGAAGTTTCTAGAATGATGCAAAGGCACTAAAAACACAAAGAGCAATTACATGTATATAGTTAATTATATAAAATACTAGCAAGCATAAGAAAATTAAACTACAAGGGAATAACAATTACTTTGTTTATTTTATGTAGAGATACAGTGTGGATGGAACAGGCCCTTCTGGCCAAACAAACTACTCTTCCCAGCAAACCACCGATTTAACCCGAGTCCAATCACAGGACAATTTACAATGACCAATTAACCCACCAATCAGTGCTTTTTTGGACTGTGGAGGCAACCAGAGCACCAGGAGGAAACCCACGGGGGGTATGTATGAACTCCTTACAGACAGCACTGGAATTGAACTCTGAACTCTTACACCCTGAGCTGTGATAGCGTTGCCCCAGTCCAACCCAACACTGCAAAAGTTACTGATCATTGCACTTCCTCACCATCAGGAAACAGCAGCAAGAATCAGTTCCTCACGGATCACATCTGATCTTATTTTAACTGGAACTCACAGGCAGCATAACTAGGGCAGAAAGTACAAAACCATTTCCCCATGGTGAAGCTGTCCACCACTATGGGACACACACTCAGTGGCCATTTTATTAGCTACACCTGTATACCTGCCCATTAAAGTGAGTATCACATCTGCCAATCATGTGGCAACTCAATGCATAAAAGCATGCAGACAGGGTCAAAAGGTTCAGACCGAACGTCAGAATGGGAATGAAAAATGATTTAAGTGACTGATTGCGGAATGATTTTTGTTGCCAAACGGGGTGGTTTGAGTTTCTCAGAAGGAGTTGATTTCCTGGTATTTTCACACACAACAGTCTCCAGGGTTGACAGAGAATGGTGTGAAAAACTAAAACCATTCAGTGAGTAACAGTTCTGTGGGTGAAAAACATCTTGTTACTGAGAGACGCCAGAGGAGAATGGCCAGACTGGTTCGAGATGACAGGAAGGTAACAGTAATTCAAATAACTATGCATTGCAACATTGCTGTACAGAAGAGCATCTCTGAATGCAGAACACATTTTATGTGAAGTGGGTGTGCTACAGCAGCAGAAAACCAAGAACATACATTTCATGGCCACCTTATTGTGTACAGGAGGTAACTCATAAAGTGGCCACTGAGTATAGGTTATTGGACAAAAATATAAACAAAATGGATTCAACACAACATCGCTCCTTGCCGTCTCCGGAGGCAAAATGCAGGCTGCAGATCTTCTCCCCCACACCCCTCCATACATGGATGTTGGTGCATGTTGGTGGTTTTCTGAGTGATAACAAACTTACAAACTTTTAGCAGCTAACAGTGTGAGAGTGGCACCTCCTGCCCTGGATGCAGTCATTTTCCAGCAAGCCCTCCCAGCAGCAGCTCTTTGAAGGGTAGGAGCAGTCAGCGGGAGATGTGGATGCTGTTAAAGTGGTTTTCACAGTGCTCTAATGTCCTCACTCCCCATTCACACCGTATCCTGTGTTTTCAGTGCCCAGAGCTGATCTAAACATCAGCCCAAGCCTTGAACCCAGATTCTGTAAATTTCTTGCTTATCTCTTCCACATCCTTCTCACAATGGTTTTAGAGTAGCAGGGACAAAATTAATCGCTTACTGTACGTTGTTTGGACTGGGTGGTGACCATAACCTTCATTTGTTGAAGGATGTTAATTATGTTTACACAATAACCCTCAATGTTATGGTCACTATAACTGCAGAAGTCCAAATATCAGTGAAACAAATAAAACTTATTCAGGACTTCCATTTTGAAGCTCCTCGCGCAGTTTGAATCATTCCAGCAGCTGGAACTCATTACTGAAACTCAACAGGTCATGTATCGTCTCTGGAGGAGAATAGAAAGTCGATATTTTGAGATGAGACTCTCTTCTGGACTGGAAAGAAAAGGGGCATTACCAAGAAGGTGGGGGAGGGGAGGGGATGGGAAACAAGCTGGTAGGTGATAGGTGAGACCAGGTGAAGGGGAAGGTGAGTAGGAGGGATGAAGTAGGAAAATGGGTGGGGAAATAGGTGGAAGAGATAAAGAGCTGAAGAAGAAGAAGGAATCTGATGAGGGAGGACAGTGGACCATGGAAGAAAGGGAAGGAGGGAGGGGGAATAGAGGGAGGAGATGGGAAGGTGTAACAGAGGGAGGAAAAGGGGTAAGAAGGTAACCACGGGAATGGAAAAAGAGATAAAGGGGAAGGGGGAATTATATGAAGTTACCTTTCTCCCTCCTCACTTTCCCTCCCTCCTTTTCTATTTTTCCATTCTGGTTACCCTCTTGCTCCTTCTCCTCACCTGCTCATCACTCTATTTTGGTTCCACTGTGGTTTTACTTTACCAGTCCTTTACCTCTTCCAATATCACTTCCCAGTTTGTGACGTCATCCCCCTCCCCCACACACTCACCTTCCCCTTCACCTGGTCTCACCTATCACCTGACAGCTTGTACTCCTTCCCCTCCCCCACCTTCTTATTCTGACTTCTTCCCCCTTCATTGATGAAGGATCCTGAGCTGATTGGGAGAGATTTTCAAACTCTCATTGCTGCAGTGAGAATTCCTAGTGCCCAAGACCAGGGTGAGCTGCCTTAAAGGCTATCATCCAGTAGCACGGACTTATTCGGTGATGAAGTGGTTTGAGAGGTTAGTTATGACTATAGGGGTTAACTCCCATCTCATCAACAACCTGGACCCAGTGCAATTTGCCCATCGCCACAATAGGTCTAGGGTGGATGTGATCTCATTGGCTCCTCATGCAGCCTTAGACCTACTGGACAATACAAATATCTATGCCAGAGTGCTGTCTTTTGACTGCAGCTCAACATTTAACATGTTCGTTCCCATACTTCTGATCGAAAATTTCCAGAATCTGGACCTCTATACCTCCCTCTGCAATTGGATCCTCAACTTCCTAACTGGAAGGCCACAATCTGTACAAATCAGAAATAACATCTCCAACTCACTAACAATCAACACTGGTGCACCTCATTGGATGAATGCTTAGCTCATGGTTTTACTGTCTCTACACCCATGGCTGTGTGGCCAGGCATTCCTCAAATGCCATCCATAAATTTGCTGATGATACAACCATCGTTGGCAGAATTCCAGATGGTGACAAAAAGGTGTAAAGGAGTGAGATTCGTCACCTACTTGTGCAGTGTCACAGCAACAGCCTTGCTCTCAAGATCAGTCAAACCAAAGAGCTGATTGTGGACTACAGAAAGGGTAAGATGAGGTAACACTCACAAGCTGTCATTGAGGGATCAGAAATGGGAAGTGTAAGCAATTCCAAGTTCCTGGGTGTCAGTGTCTCTGAGGATCTGTCCTGGACCCAACATACCAATGCAGCTACAAAGAAGGCAGGACAGCGGCTATATTCATTAAGAGTTAGAGGAAATTTGGTCTGTCACCAAAGACATCACAAATTTCTACTGATGTACCATGGAGAGCATTTTAACTGGGTTCATCACCATCCAGTATGGGGGTGGGGGAGCTATTGTGCAGGATCAAAATAACTGCAGAAAGTTGTAAACTCAGTCAGCTCCAACATGAGAAATGGCCTCCGTGGTATCCATCACATCTTCCAGGAGTGATGCCTCAAAAAGGTGGCATCCATCATAATGACCCCCAGGTCATGCCTTGTTCTCATTGCTACCATCAGGAAGGAGGTACAGAAGCCTGAAGGCAAACAGTCAACAATTCAGAAACAATTCCTCCCCTCTGACATCGCTTTCAGAATGGCCATTGAACCATGAACATAATCTCACTACTGTTTTTATTTTTAATTTTGCTCTACTTGTTTAATGTAACTATTCAATTAATTTGTTAAGTTCCTCCAGTGTGTATTGTGTGCTTTGCTCAAGATATTCTGCATTTGCACAAACTCTTGTGTTTATTTGTTCTCACTTGTTCTGTTATTGTGAACCACCACCCCTGAGTGACAGATACATTCCTGTGGCTGCTAATTAACAAGTCCACCCTGCTCACACTGATCTATTCACTGGGACAGAGAGTGTTGTATCTACCGTGCTTCCAGGTGCCAGACTGATGACTTGGTGTACTGATCCTGACCAGGTATTTTGTCCCCTATTGAATTGATGGTTGGGCCACAACCCCACGATGCCCAACTTCACACAAGAGATTGTGCAGATGCTGAAAATTCAGTCAAACACACTCAAAATGCAGGAGGAACTCAGCATTTATGGAGGGGAAGAAGGAGTTCATGTTTTGGGCTGAGACTTTCATCAGGACTCTTCCCTTTCGACGTCTTCAGGAAGAGGGTTTCATTTCCTTTTCCACTGTGTAGTCAGTGTGATGGTGAGATTATACAGAGTATAAAACCCAGAGCTCACGGTGACAGCTGACACTAGAAAGGGCGAGGTGTATAGAGATTGGGTCTCGGCAACATGAGCAGCTGCCTGCTTCTTCTGGGTAAGTGTCAATTCTGGAATATTTCTCTTTCTATCTCTGGTCCACTCTTTTTGCTCCCCTCTCCACTCCTCTCCCTCCCTTCCCCTCCCCCTCCCTGCTTCCTTTCCTCCCCCCCATTTCCAATTTTCCTAGACTCTCCCTCCCCTCCCCTCTTCATCCACTCTCCATTCTTTCCTCATCATATTCCTGTTGCTTGTCTATTCCTTTGCATTTTCAAGACTACAACAGTACTCCCTTTTTTCAGCAGTTTTTAAAATATTTTTATTGTTTTTTTAAATAAAGACAGCATAGTATAAAGGAGGTTTGTGCAGTTCATAACAAATGTATCAAACGTACAATTCACACCTATGTAAGAGATGCACCATAGTAAAATCATGCTTTGGTTGCCACCCTGCCCCGACCCACCCCTCCCAATCCCCAACTCCAAACCATCATTGAATTAGCAAAAAGGGTTAAACAGAACCTTTTTCCCCACAGAGCTGCATTGGTATAGAGAAGGTGTATTTTCCTAATATATAGACTGATGTATGTTTACGAGTCTGGTTCCGTAGAATTTTACCGGGAAATGCTGGAAGTCAGGGATTTATGTGCAGAGGAAAGGAAGAAAGGATGGACCTTTAGTTTGGCTGGGAGTTCTGAAAATATTCAAGAAAGGGTCCCCACACCATTTGGAACTTTATGTCCGAGTTGAGAATTGAATAATGGATCTTCTCAAGGTTTGGACTGGATATGATGTCCCTGAGCGACAGCGCGTGGGTGGGCGGGGCAGCATCCCTCCACCGGAGCAAGACTGCGCGCCTGGCCAACAGAGAGGCAAAAGACAGTGTGCAACGTTTGGTCGGACTTAGGTGCGTATCCCCCTCTCCGGAGGTGCCGAAAAGAGCAATCAAAGGGTCAGGTTCCACATTGTAATTAAGTATTTGGGATAGAGTTTGGAAAACATCTTTCCAGTATTTTTCCAAGCTGGGGCATGTCCAGTACATGTGAATAAGGGAAGTCTCGCCCCTTTTGCATTTGTCGCAGCAGGGATTAACATCTGGGTAAATACCAGTTAATTTAGTTTTAGACATATGGGACCTGTGTACGACCTTGAACTGTAACAAGCAGTGGCGGGCTCATAAAGAGGTTAGTTAACTAACTTAAGAACTGAATCCCATACATCGTCTGACAGTGAGAAATTTAAGTCTTGCTCCCAAGCAGTTTTAATTTTGTCGGGGGGGGGGGGGCTTGCCTCAGGACCGCTAGCTTGTTGCAAATAGCAGATTTTAGACCTTTGTGCAATGGATTCATGCAGAGAAACATATCAACGGCGTTTATGTCGGGTGCCTCAGGGAAGCTTGATAACAAAGGGCTGATAAAAGGTCTAATTTGCAAATTTCTGAAGAAATGAGTGTTGGGTACATTAAACTTTACAGACAGTTACTCAAATGATGCAAAGCAGTTGTCTATAAAAATATCTTTAAAGTGCCTGATGCCCTACCAGTCTCGAAATGTTGAAACATGTATAGAAGGTTGGAAGGGATGATTATGCAGAATAGGACTTGAAAGAGAGAAGCCACGGAGACCACTATGCTTTCTGAACTGAGCCCATACTCTCAGGGTGTGCCTGATAACAGGATTAACAATTGGTTTAGGCATAAGAAAAGGGAGTGCGGATCCAAGAAGTGTGAAGATGGAGAAATTCTTAATAGAGTTTAGCTCCATTGCCACCCATTTTGGGCAGTCAGATTGGTTGTAAGAATGAGACCAAAAGATGAGACAGCGTATGTTAGCTGCCCAGTAATATAAACAGAAACTGGGCAAAGCCATGCCCCCAACACTTTTAGATTTTTGAAGATAGACTTTATTCAGCTGGGGATGCTTGCCCTTCCATAGGTACGACAATATGACTGAGTCTAGCGAGTCAAAGAAGGCTTTAGGAATGAAAGTTGGTATAGATTGAAAAAGGTATAAGAATTTAGGAAGGATGTTCATTTTGACAACATTAATTCGGCCCATCCGGGATATGGACAGGGGTAACCACTGCGCTAGGCTCTGTTTTGTATGATTTAACAAATTAATGAAATTTTCTCCAAAAAGACGCTGATGTATCCTTGTTACTGTGATGCCAATGTAAGTAAATTGGTTACTCACTACCTTAAAAGGGAGGTTATGAAACTCTGATGCTTGCGCTTCTCCATTTATTGGAAAAAGTTTGCTCTTGTGTAAATTAAGTTTGTATCCTGAAAACTGGCTAAATTTGTTAAGGAGTGAGAACATGGGGAGGGGGGGGAGGTAAGGAGGTTATCGGGTTTGATATGAAAAGTAAAAGACGTCAGCATAAAGGGAGACTTTGTGCTTAACTCCCTCCTTCCAAATCTCCGTCAGATCCGCACAATTGCGGGACGCAATTGCCAGTGGCTCTACGGCCAGAACGAAAAGTAAAGGGCTTAAGGGGCATAGGTAGGACGATATGACCAAGGCAGGTTCCACGTTTGAGGTTGAAAGGTTGGGATTGCTGAGAGTTGGTCAAAACAGAGGTGGTGGGACGCGAATATAACAGTTTAATCCACGTGATAAAACATGGTCCAAAATCAAATTTTTCTAAAGCAGCAAAGAGGTACTCCCATTCCACACGGTCGAACACTTTCTCTGCGTTAAAGGAGATGACACATTCAGGGATCCCAAATGAAGGTGAGTATAATACATTCAAGAAGCGGCGTATGTTAAAAAAGGGGAGGCGATTTTTGACAAAACCGGTTTGGTCTTCGGAAATAATTGAGGGTAAGATGTTCTCCAGTCTACGGGCCAAAACTTTAGCTAAGATTTTGACATTGATATCTAACAGAGAGATTGGCCTCTATGAGGAGCACTCTGTTGGATCTTTGCCTCTCCTCGCTAGAAGAATGATGCATTCCCTCATTAAATGATGCTGGCAGTTTACCTTGTATAAACGAATCAGATAGAACCAAGGTTAGTTGAGGTAAGAGCAGTGACGAAAATGATTTAAAGAATTCTACAGGGAACCCGTCCGGTCCGGGAGATTTACCAGTCTGCTGTAACGAGGTGGCTGAGGATATTTCCTGGAATGATATTGGCTCATTCAGTCTCATTTTGAGATCAGGAGAAAGTGTGGGGATATTTAAGCTGTTTAAAAAATTCTCGACTGAAATGTTATCATTTGGGGATTCAGAAGTGTAAAGTTGGGTAAAAATTCCTGAATGTGTTGCTGATTTCAGAATGATTCGAGGTGATGCTTCCATTTTCCATTCGAATTTTTGTGATGTGCTGTTTGGCTTTGAGGCCCCTTAATTGGTTGCTAAAAATTTACCAGATTGGTCACCATGCATATAGAACTGGCTCTTGCTCTTCAAAAGTAGGCGTTCAATTGGGTGAGTGGAAATAAGATCAAATTTAGTTTGAAGTTTCACTCGTTTTTTGTACAGCTCCAGATTTTTAATTTGTGCATATTGTTGGTCTATTTCCTTAATTTGATTGGCCAGATCTAGTCGTTCTTTATGGGTCTTTCTTTTCATGTTCGCAGTGTAGGAAATTATTTGACCCCTGAGGTATGCTTTCAAAGCATCCCAAACAAGCAGGCCTGAGGTTTCAGGTGACGTATTGGTATTAAGAAAAAAGATTATCTGGTCCTTCATAAATTTTACAAAATCATTATCTGACAGTAAGGTCGAATTAAAATGCCAATGCTTATTTATTTGAGGAAGGCCAGGAAGAATTATAGACAGGACAACAGGAGCGTGGTCTGATATCACTATACTCAGATAAGCTCAGGAATGGACAGATGGAATCAGCTGGTTATCAATTAGAAAATTAGTCAATTCTAGAAAAAGTATGATGGACGTGTGAGAAGAAAGAATAATCTCTCTTATTTGGGTGGAGAAAGCGCCATACATCAGAGATGCCATAGTTGGAGAGGAAGGACTGAATTAATGAGGCAGATTTGCTTAGTACTCTAGGAATAGGAAACGATCAATCCAATACTGGATCTAACCAACAGTTGAAGTCTCCGCCTACTATAAGAGAGTATGAACTCAGATCAGGCTGTGCAGAAAAAAAATGTTCAAAGAAGTCCACATCATCCAAGTTAGGAGCATATATGTTAGCCAACACTACCAATATATTATATAATTTCCCCAAGACAATGACAAAATGGTCATTTGTATCTGATATTATGTTGTGGAGCTCAAAGGGAATGTTTTGATTTATGAGAATTAAGACACCCCCTCCCCCCCCCGCCCCCCCCGGCTTTAGCCTGAAAAATGGAGTGGAAGTACTGCCCCGCCCATCGTGACATAAGACGGGAATTGTCAGAACTGAGAATGGGTGATTCTTGTCGAAATGCAATTGCTGTATTAATCTGTTTGAGATGTGAGAACACCTTCCTTCTTTCAACAGGGTGATTCAGCCCCCTGACATTCCAGTTTACAAAATTTAACGGTCTAACCATTCTCCTTTAAAAGAGATACAGGTTGGTAGGCATAAGCGGTGTCAAGATTTCGGGTATCAGCTCTGAGGCAAAGAGAAACAGGGCAGAAATAAATCCAGTATAACAAGGACTTCTAAGGATTCTTAAAACAGTACTGGCATTGGAGTACCCCCCCTCCCCAACCCACAACAAGACAGCTGCCAGAGAGCACAGCAGCATTTTCTTAAGAATGATAACAATCCAACAGTACAATTTCCTGTCACCCGTAGCATCATCTTCAACTCCGTTATTGATATTTAAAGGAAACAGTAAGAATTCAACACTCCTAAACTGACATTGTGCTTAGTGAGAGACAGAACAATTCCCCCAAAGTTTATTAAACATGGCTCTGAAAAATGAACCATAGAACAGAAATATAAACTGATATTTGAAGAAAAAAATAAAAAATAAACAGACTTTACTCAGTGCTCTTCCCACAAAAGGTTGTAGAGTTCACTGAGTTGAAGGTAAAAGGAAATAGTCTCTCAGGAGAACAGTCTGAGTGATTATTGTTCCACCTATCATGGTAGTCAGTACCTAACCCGACCAAGTCAGACCAGACCTCGCTGTCCAAGCACTGCTAATATTACCTGGCAGAGGGTATGGGAGAAAAGTATTTTATGAATAATTTGGTGTCGTGGGGAGGCTGTCGATGCATTTCCGTGCTTCGTCTACCGAGCGTAGCCAGTTCTTGTCACCGCTGGGAAGTGTGATACAGAGCCATGCAGGGTATAGTAGGGAAGGCCTAAGTCCTGGGTTGTATAGTTCCATCATTACTTCTCTGTACTCGGCTCACAGGCTCAAAACTTCGGGAGAGTAGCCCTCCACAACCCGAATCTGCTGGCCGCGATATTCTAGCTTCCCTCTCCGCCAGGCCTCTCTAACCAGGAGATCTTCAATCTGGTAGCGGTGCAAGCGAAGAATGACCGGGCGTGGTCTCTGTCCTGGGGGCTGGTTTAGCTGCTAGTGAACGGTGGGGTCTATCAATCTCCGGTGGGGATGGGAGCATCTCCTTCCCAAAGATCTCACAAAGCAGACTGGAAAAAAAATTCAGTAGGACGTCCGCCTTCAGTAGATTCTGGCAGGCCCAGGAAGCGTTTCTGCCGTCTGCTCCGGCCATCCCAGTCAGTAACTTTAGCTTGATATTGTTTTCATGTAAGCTGGAGCAGATGTTTTCCAGCTCACTGACGCGCTGGCTCAGGTCGTACGTAGCGAGCTCGAAAGAGGGTAGGCGTTGCCCGTGGTCCTCCACTTTGCATTGGATTTGGTCAAGTTTCATTTCCAGCAGGCTGAAAGAAGATTTAAATTCGGCCGCTAATGCCTCAGGGTGTTGGTCCAGTAGCGTAGAGATAAGCCTCTACTGTCAAGCCAGCTGCCGAATCGTCTTTTTTCCTGCGTTTAGTACTCTTTGAGGTCATTGTGAAGTGAGCACAGTCGCAGGCAGGGGGAAGAACAAAAAGTCCAACAGTTTGGTATGAGCAAAGGGGGAAGAAGGAGTGTGGAGATAAAAAGCAGGACAGAGCGCCCATCATGCGGCTGCCAACCAGAAGTCCAAACTTTAATTTAAATGCTTCTTCAGCAGTTTTGATGGAAAGGTTGGGATTGGTGCGGAGAGACTGGAGGCCAGTACACTCAAAGGGCTCGAGGTTCAAATTTTACTTATTTATTTATGTATTTATTATTATTTGTTTTGTTTTGGATTTGCACAGTTTGTCTTCTTCCGCACATTGGTTGTTTGTCCGTCTTTGTGTGTAGCATTCATTGATTATATTGTGCTTCTTTGCATCTGCTGTGAATGCCCACGAGAAAATTAATCTCCGGGTAGTATATGGTAGCATCTATGTACTTTGATACAGTAAAATATTTACTCTGAACTTTGAAGAGCAGAGCAAGGTGTCCAGGAAGAAGAGGGTGGTTGAAGACGTGAGACGGGGTCATTGATGTGTGATGGGGAATTCTCACCATGCTCGTGTAAAGGTAACTTCTTTCCACGGAGGGTAGTGAGCACCTGGAGTGAGCTGTCAGAGAAAGTGGTCAAGGTGGGCACAATTGCAACATTAAAGAGGTATTTTGATAGGTACATGGGGGGAGGTGTGGAAGGGCTTGGAGGGTTAGGGGCCAGATGCAGGCAACTGGAACTAGCAGGGAGGATGCTGTATTCAGCATGGACCAGTTGGGCTGAAGGGCCTGTTTCCATGCTATAAACATAAAGGTTTATCACAAGATCACAAGATCACAAGACAAAGGAGCAGAAGAGGGCCATTCGGCCCATCAAGTCTGCTCCGCAGCTCCCCCATGAGCTAAACTATTCACCCATCTAGTTCCAATTTCCGGCTTTTTCCCCATATCCCTTGATACCCTGACTAATAAGTTACCTGTCAATCTCCTCCTTAAACTCCCTCAATGATTGGCCTCCACAGCCATATGTGGCAACGAATTCCACAAATCCACGACCCTCTGGCTAAAAAAATTTCTCCTCATCTCTGTTTTAACTGGGTACCCTCTAATTCTAAGACTATGGCCTCTAGTCCTGGACTCACCCACCAAGGGAAACAACCTTTCCACATCTACTCTGTCCAACCCTTTCAACATTCGAAACATTCCTATGAGATCCCCTCTCATTCTTCTATACTCTAATGAATACAATCCAAGAGCCGACAGACGCTCTTCATATGTTAGCCCCTGCATTCCAGGAATCATCCTCGTAAATCTTCTCTGAACTCTCTCCAACATCAGTATATCCTTTCTAAGATAGGGGACCCAAAACTGCACACAGTATTCCAAATGAGGTCTCACTAATGCCCCATAGAGCCTCATCAACACCTCCTTACTCTTATACACTATTCCTCTTGAAATGAATGCCAACATAGCATTCGCTTTCCTTACCGCCAATCCAACTTGGTGGTTAACCTTTAGGGTATCCTGCATGAGGACCCCCAAGTCCCTTTGCCCTTCCGATTTTTGAATTTTCTCCCCATCTAAATAATAATCTGCCCGATTATTTCTTTTTCCGAAATGTACAACCGTACATTTATAAGGTTACATTTATAACCTTAAGATTGCTGGGGTCTTGACAGAGACGTTTCTATCCTTTTTAGCTACAGGTGAGTTCGCAGAACACTGGAGAATAGCTAGGAGTTTGTCTTCTTTTCCACATTGGTTGTTTGTCAGTCTCTGTTCAAAGTTCAAAATAAATTGCTTGTCCAGGTATGTATATGTCACCAAATACTACCCTGAGATTCATTTACTTGCAAGCATTCACAGTACGACAAAGAAGTACAATAGAATCAATGAAAAACGCACACCAAGACTAACAAACAACCAATGTGCAAGAGAAGACAAACTGTGAAATACAAAATGTAAATAATTAAATGGATAAATAACAATAAATGTGTGTAGTTTTTCATTGACTCCATCGTCGTTCTCTGTTCTGAAAATGCTTGAAGAATATGAATCTCAAGGTAGTATATGGTGACATGTACGTACTTTGATACTAAATTTATTTTGAACTTCAGTGTTGTTCTGCTATTTCAGAAGGGCAATGAGGCAAATCATGAAATTCCAGGCTGGTGAACATTACATAAGTGGTAGGGAAACCACTGGAGAAAATGTTGAGGGACAGAGCAATTCACAACTGGAAAAGCATTGACATTAGGAAGAGTCAGCATGGATTTGTGAGGGAAGTCTTACAGACTTGCTTGAGATTTCCAGGAGATCATGAAGATAACTGTTAAGGGTAAGGCTATAGATCTTATAGACATGGAGTTTAGAAAGGTTTTGACAAGGTCTCTCATGGTCGGCTGATCCAGAAGATTAAGGCACATTAGATCGATGAAGAGCTGATACATAAGAACATAAGAACATTAGAAATAGGAGCAGGAGTAGGCCATCTGGCCTGTCGAGCCTGCTCCACCATTCAATAAGGTCATGGCTGATCTGACCATGGACTCATCTCCACCTACTTGCCTTTTCTCCATAACCCTTAATTTCACTACTGTGCAAAAATCTATCAAACCTTGTATTAAATATATTTACTGAGGTAGTTTCCGCTGCTTCATTGGGCAGAGAATTCCACAGATTCACCACCCTCTGGGAAAAGCAGTTCCTCCTCATCTCCATCCTAAATCTACTCCCCTGAATCTTAAGGCTACGTCCCCTAGTTCTAGTCCCACCTGTCAGTGGAAACAACTCTCCTTCCTCTGTCTTATCTATCCATTTCATAATTTTACATGTTTCTATAAGATCTCCTCTCATCCTTCTGAATTCCAGCGAGTGCAGACCCAGGCGATCTGATTGGATTCAAAGTTGACTTGATCATAGAAGACAGTAAGTAGTGGTAGAGGGGTGTTATTCTGACTGGAGGTCCGTAGCCAGTGGTATTCCACAGGGATCAAAGCTAAGACCTCAGTTTTTCATGATATATAGAAATAACTTTAATGAAAACACACACTGGTCAGTGATCAGTGGTGTGACTCAGGGATCTGTTCTGGGACCCTTACTCTTCATGATTTTTATCAATGACCTGGATGAGGAAGTGGAGGATTGGGTTAGTACATTTGCTGATGGCACAAAGGTTGGAGGTGTTGTGGATAGTGTGGAGGGCTGTCCGAGGTTACAGCGGGATATTGATAGGATGCAAAACTGGGCTGAGAAGTGGCAGATGGAGTTCAACCCAGATAAGTGTGAAGTGGTTCATTTTGGTAGGTCAAATATGATGGCAGAATATGGCATTAATTATAAGACTCTTGGCAGTGTGGAGGATCAGACGGATCTTGGGGTCCGAGTGCATCGGACGCTCAAAGCAGCTGCGCAGGTTGACTCTGTGTTTAAGAAGGTGTATGGTGCATTGGCCTTCGTTAATCATGGAATTGAATTTAGGAGCCGAGAGGTAATGTTGCAGCTATATAGGACCCTGGTCAGACCCCAATTGGAGTACTGTGCTCAGTTCTGGTCGCCACACTACAGGAGTGCAAGGAGTGGCGCCCCACACAGGCTTCCAATCTGCGCCTTATAAGGCATGAAAGTGCCCGACACTGGCCTCATAGTCTGAGTCGACGTTCCCCCCACTGCAGGAAGGATGTGGAAGCCATAGAAAGGGTACAGAGGAGATTTACAAGGATGTTGCCTGGATTGGGGAGCATGCCTTATGAAAACAGGTTGAGTGAACTCGGCCTTTTCTCCTTAGAATGACGGAGGATGAGAGATGACCTGACAGAGGTGTATAAGATGATGAGAGGCATTGATCGTGTGGATAGTCAGAGGCTTTTCCCAGGACTCAAATGGTTGCCACAAGAGGGCACAGGTTTAAGGTGTTGGGGAGTAGGTACAGAGGAGATGTCAGGGGTAAGTATTTTACTCAGAGAGTGGTGAGTGCATGGAATGGGCTGCCGGCAATAGTGGTGGAGGTGGTTACGATAGGGTCTTTTAAGAGACTTTAGGATACGTACATGGAGCTTAGAAAAATAGAGGGCTGTGGGTAAGCCTAGTAATTTCTAAGGTAGGAACATGTTCGGCACAATTTTGTGGGCCGAAGTGCCTGTATTGTGCTGTAGGTTTTCTATGTTTCTATGAAAATGTGGAGGGGGTGGGTTAGTAAGTTCACAGATCATTTTAAAAAATATTGGTGGTGTTATGTATAATATAAAAGATTGCCAAAGGATACAGCAGAATATAAATCAAAGTTCAAAGTTCAAATCCAAACTAATTTATTTTCAATGTACATATATGTCACCATAAACAACCCTGCAATTTATGTTCTTTATGGTCTATAAGGTCTCCCCTCATTTTTCTGAATTCCAGCGAGTACAGTCCCAGGTGACTCAATCTCTCCTCATAGTCTAACCCCCTCATCTCTGGAATCAACCGGGTGAACCTCCTCTGCACCGCCTCCAAAGCCAGTATATCCGTCCTCAAGAAAAGGAGACCAGAACAGCATAGAGTGCTCCAGATGCGACCTCACCAGTACCCTGTATAGTTGCAGCATAACCTCCTTGCTCTTAAATTCAATCCCTCTCGCAATGAAGGCCAACGTCCCATTTGCCTTCTTGATAGCCTGCTGCACCTGCAAACCAGTCTTTTGTGATCCATGCACAAGCATTCCCAAGTCCCTCTACACAGCAGCGTGCTGCAATTTGTTTTACCATTTATATGATAATCTGCTCTTTCATTTTCCCTTCCAAAGTAGATGATCTCGCATTTACCAACATTTACTCCATCTGCCAGACTCTTGCCCACTCACTTAATTGAATTGAAATGACTTTATTTCTTACATCCTTCACATACATGAGGAGTAAAAATCTTCACATTACACCTCCATCAAAATGTACGATGTCTGAATGTCTAAATAACTTATCTATATCTCTTTGCAGACTCGCCATATCTTCTACACGGTTTGATTTACCACTCAATTTAGTATCATCAGCGAACTTAGATACACCACACTCGGCCCCCTCTTCCAGATTGTTAATGTCTATCGTGAACAGTTGTGGGCCCAGTACTGACCCCTGCGGCACCCCTGCGCATTAGTCCAGTTTAATTACTAGTTTAATTAGTTTAGCAGAATACCGAAGGGCCTTGTTACATATCCCGTAACGGGTTAAAGAACCAGCAGAAATGGAAAAACACCTGGAGTCTGGTATTGCTGTTATCTAAAGCTACCTTATTACGTAAAGTTAAAGTTACCTAAAGTTACCCAAAGCTACCTATGCAATACAGTAATATAAAAATCAGATAAATCAAACAGGTTAGCAAAGTTCATGCATATATAAGTGTGGAAATATATAAAACCCAAGCTTCTTCAAGCTTAGGATGTAAATGGATACAGTCTTACGATGATGGGTAAATGAAGTCAGTTCAGTTCATGTTATTGAGTTGAGTAGTGTTGGAGAGATTCACACTCCAAATTATCTGCGGCCTTTGCACATTTTAGTGCTTTATGAGCTGCAGGTCTGTTAGTGGACTCTTCAAACCCTGGTACCTTTGTCCCGGGACTGGCTCCTTCACAGCTTGAGCCAGGCTGGACTCTCATATCCGTGTCCCTCTGAAGGAATTCCATCCCAGACCTCAGCCTCTGGTCTGCCCCCTCACATCTGTTTGACTGGATGTGGTAGAGGTAGCTTTACTCTGAATATAACTCATGTTGTCTCTGCCCATGATATATTTATGGGACAATGTGAAGGGAGCTTCATTCTGTACTTACCACATGATGTCCCTGCATCAGATGTGCTTGTGGTACATTGCAGAGGGAGATTTACCATGCATTTAACCCATGATACCCCTGCTCAGAATATGTTTGATGGGATGGCACAGAGGGAGTGTTACTCTGTATTTAACCCATGTTGTCACTGCTCTGGGAGTATTTGATGGGGTAGTGTTGAGCAGGGATTCCAGACCCTTTTTTATGCCATGGAGCCTGACCTTTTCCCGAGGAGTCCATGGACCCCAGGTTGTGAACACCTGGTATAGAGGGAGATTTAGATTGTGTTTAACCCTCTCCTGCCCTGTCTCCCTACATTTACTTTGTGACACTGAGTGGATGATCAAATCCCTGCCCTCATTTAGTTGCAGTTTCTGAGCATATCCATTTGATCCTTGATCTGAATAAATGTCGGGAATGAGTATTATTCCAACTCTAACAATTGCTGGGTGAGTGGAATATGTTGTTGGGGTGGTGGTTCAAAGTTCAAAGTACATTTATTATAAAAGTACGCACACATTATAGAACCTTGAGATTATCTCCCAACAGGACAAAAAAACCCAAAAACAAACCACATATATATAAATAAATAAAAGGACAGCTACCTAACACCCAACGTGCAGAGAATAAAAACCACATCATGCCCATAGAAGATAAAAGAGTAAAATCACCCATAAAAAGAAAACAATGTGCAATGAAAAGCAAACATCATGCCGACAGTAACCACAAATAGTGTTTCTGAACTGAAGTCCATAAAGCAAGTCCCAGAGTCCAGCACAGAGCCAAGGAAACGTTGTGCGGCAGCGATCAGAACCAGCTCATACTTCGTCCCAAGCCTCGACACCCTGACCTTTTCAATGTGGCCCAGTGCTGAACTTTCCATCCGAACACCGCGTACTGCCATATGGATACGCTGACTTTGCCGTCTCGATTCAGCCTGCAAACCTCCGTCTGCACATCGTGTTCAGTCGCGTTGATACCGTCTGGTGCCTGGACCCTGTGGCTTCGATTCCCTATTCCCGACCTTTCACACTCTCTCACTGTCTTGCTGACGGGTCCGCCACCTCACCTCTCCTCAGTTCTGTCACATCAAATTGCCACCAAATCCAAAGGGAAGTTATAGACAATTACTTGTGATGATTGTTTTCCAGAACAAGTGTGGTTAACAATATTTAGTTGCTATCCTTGTTTCGTTAACCCCCAGACAGAGGTCACTGAGGTTCACCAGCACCATCTTAAACTGGAAGATACACTAAGATACACTCAGGAACACACATGGATGAAAGAAAAGTGGATGGTTATGTGGAAGGGAGGAGTTAGATAGTCCTTAGAATAAGTTAAAATGTCGGCACAGCATTTTGGGCCGAAAGGCCTGTACTGTGCTATACGGTTCTTTATCAATGTCTAGCAATTCCTCGGTTAAGTTACCTTAGCATAAAAAGATTTTAAACTGTAAGGAGGGACTCAGAAACTCGGACAGCATCTTTGGAGGAAAGTAAACAGTCGATGTTTCAAGCCAAGACTCTTCATCAGGACTGTCTTGGCCCAAAATGTTGAGAGTTTGCTTCCTTCCATAGATGTGCCTGACTTGCTGAGTTCGTCCAGCATCTTGCGCGTGTTGCTCAATATTTCCAGCATCTCTTTTGTTTAATCTTTGAAGAGTTGAGCCAAGAACGTAAGAATTGGTGTTTGCAGTTTTCCTGATGATGAGTTTGTTTCCTCCAACATCCCAAAATCGTGCAGGTTGGAGGCTAATTGGCCGTTGTAATTTGCCCTGACTGTAGGTGTGTGGTAGGACAGAGTATGGGTGATTGGCCAATAGTTGGGGTTGCTCTGAGAGCCAGCAGAGACTCCTTCAACCCTATGCAAAAATAAGAGCTTTAAAGCTGCTGATTCTAGATATCTTCCCCACCCTTGTGAAACTCTCGGTCTGTCAGTAAACATTATTCATCAGCACATAGATAACAAACCACTTCTTCAAGTGAAGTTACTTGTAAAGGGGAACTACATATTTTTAAACTGAATATACTGTAATTATCTTATTTCATATTTTGAATGCAAGCATTCAAGCAAATTGTGTCCATGTACCCTCACTGATCTCCACCTCCTGTTAGACATTGGAGTATGAGATAGTACGAAGCAGACAACGTGGCCTTGGAATTACTCTGTGAGATATTGGGACTGATGGATTCCTCCTCAGCACTTGCGAGCACATCAGAAAGAAGCTGGTGTACAGTTCTACTAAAGTTACTGGCAAATTAGTTTACATTTACATTTCGTATTGATCAAAGCTTTATCACCTCACTGTCCCAACTCACTGCCTGTAATTCACCACTAAATGTCTCCAGCAGGAAGTGGAGATCAGGCATTGCCACAAGAATGGTTTCCATGGGATACAAGGAACCACAATTTGGCGCTGCAGGGATTAAATTGGGCTCTGATGGAATTTGGAAGGAAAGTCTGGGATTTCTTTTCGCCTGGAGAGTCAAGGGCAAAGAGATTTAGTTACAAGAGATCCTGTCCAGCAATCCCGAGAAAATTCAGAACCTGGATTCCACCGCTGTCAAAGCTGGTCCTAATGACCCCAGACACCTTCAAACTGCTAATTGCGCAACCTCTCTTTCCGACTCCAGCCTGGACCTGAACTGACAGCACAACCAGGCTGAGACTTTACACGCTGTCGTTAGAACCCCAGTCTCTCATCTGCCCCCTCCCCACCAACCACCACTTCTCCCCAACCCCGTGTCTCCTGGGTCCACGGCGCCTCCCTCTTCTTCCCTCTCACATCAGAATGCCTACTTTCTCCTTACTGCTAGAGACATTTAGTGGTGTCTTACAGGCCATGAGTTGGAACAGTGAGGTGATAATTGAACACCCCAACCCTCCTCCCTCCTCAGGTACTACCAAACTTCTTCCCTTCTCTGATCACAGTTCTCATCCATACCGGATATTCTTAATTCTGTCTGACCTTCCCCTCTCTGAGGCGGAACGTCCTGCCCTCAGTAAGAGCCTCACCTTTGTCCCCCTGCACCCGCCATGCCCGCAGTGAAGCCGAGCTCTTCTTCCATTGTCGCCATCACTGTCCCTACTTCTTTGGCAAGGACTCTTCAGCCTGCACCGATGACCCCTTCTCCTGTCTTCAACCCTCCTTCTCTTCCTGGACACTCTGCTCTGGGTCTTTTTATCACTAACTGCCAATGAGACATAAACCATAACGACTTCAACACTCATCTCTACAATTCTAACCTCAGTCCCTCTGAACGTGTAGCTCTCCACTCTCTCCGCACTGAACCCCACCTCACCATCAAGCCCGCAGATAAGTGGGGTGTTGTAGTAGTCTGGCAGATTGACCTCTACCTTGCTGAGGCCAGACAGCAACTCTCAGACACCTCCTCTTACTTGCCCGTTGAACAGGACCCCACTAAGGAGCACCAGGCCATTGTCTCGTGCACCATTGCTGACCTTATCGACTCTGAGGATCTCCGACCCACTGCCACCAATCTGAGAGTTTCTTTACCCCACTCCTCCCGTTTCTACCTCCTTCCCAAAGTCCATAAACCTGACTGTCCAGGTAGCCCTATTGTTTCTGCCTGTTCCTGTCCCACTGAACTTGTGGCTGCATACCTCAACTTTGTTTTGTGCCCCTGGTTCAGTCCCTTCCAACTTACGTCCATGACATTTCACACACCCCTGATCTTCTCAATGACTTTAAGTTCCCCGACCCTGATAGTCTCATTTTCACCATGAGTGTCCATTCCCAATACATCTCCATCACCCTTCAGGAGGACCTTAAGGCCCGCTGCTTCTTTCTGGACAACAGACCCAAACATTTCCCTTCCCACCACTCTCCTCTGTCTTCCAGAACTGGTTTTTGGCCTCAATAATTTATCTTTTGGTTAATTCTACGTCCCTCAAACTAAAGATGTAGCCATGGGCGCTCGCAGGTGACCCAGAAATGCCAGCCTTTTGATTGGCTACGTGGAACAGTCCATGTTCCAAGCCTACACTAACATTACTCTCCAAGTGCTTCCTACACTACATTGACGACTGCGTTGGTGCTGCATCCTGCACCCACTCTCAGGATGAGGCTTTTCGTTCCAGAACAACTGAGGTGTCCTCCTTCTTCAGAGAAAGGGACCTCCCTTCCTTTACCATTTATGCTGCCCGCACCCTCATCTCTTTCATTTTGCACACATCTGCCCTCACCCCACCCTCCTCCCGCTACACCTGGGATAGGGTTCCTCACCTACCACCTCATGAGCCTCCACTTCCAGCACATAATTCTCCGTAGCTTCTGCCATCCCCAATGGGATCCCACCACCAAGCACATCCTTCCCTCCCACCCCACCCTCTTTCCACAGGGATTACTCCCTACTTGACTCCCTTGTCCACTCATCCCCCTCCAATGATCTCCGTCCTGGTACTTATCCTTGTAAGTAGAACAAGTGTCACACCTTCCCCTACACCTCCTCTCTCACTATTATTCAGAGCCACAAACAGTCTTTCCAGGTGAGGTGATACTTCTCCTGTGAGTCTGCTGGGGCCATGTGCTCCCAGTGTGGCCTGCTGTATATTGGTGATACCCGATGTAGACTGGGAGAACGCTTCACCGGCACCTTTGATCCATTTGCCACAAAATGGGATCTTCCAGTGGCCACCCAATTCAATTCTGGATCGCATTCCCATTTCTATTCCGACATGTCAGTTCATGATCTCCTCTACTGCCACGATGAGGCCACATTCAGGTTGGAAGAGCAACATCTTATATTCCATCGGGGTAGCCTCCAACCTGATGGTGTGAACATTGATTTTTCAAACTTCTGGTAATTCTCCCCCACCCTCCCCACTTCCTTCACCATTCCCTATTCCCCATTCCCAGTTTCCCTCTCTCCCATTATCTCCTTACCTGCCCATCACCTCCCTCTGGTGTTCCTCCCCTTTCTTTTTCTTCCATGGTCTTCTGTCCTCTCCCGTCAGATTCCCCCTTCTGCAACCCTTTATCTCCTTCACCAATCAACTTCTCAGCTCTTTACTTCACCTCCTCCCCTTCTCACGGTTTCATCTATCACCTGCCACCTTGTACTTCTTTCTCCTCTTCCCCCAACTTCTCACTCTGACTTCTCCCCTTCCGTTCCAATCCTATTGAAGAGTCTTGGCTCAAAACATTGACTGTTTACTCTTTTCCACAGATGCTGTCTGGCCCACTGAGTTCCTCCAGCATTTTGTGTGTGTTGCTTGGATTTCCAGTATCTGCAGATTTTCTCGTGTTTTAGTTACAAGGGAAATGACTGACCATTGTTTTGCGACTCTAACCCCTTGTCTGTTTCTGTCCCGGGGAGAAGAATTCCAAATCTTTCTTTCCAAATTCCATGGTAACCTAATTTACCCCCCATGGTGGTATGTTGTGATGCACAAAAATTTCTTCCCTGACGACAATGAACCTCTGAAGCTCTGAATTCACCAAGGATGGTGAAGGCTGGATCATTAGGAATATTTAAGGTGCAAATAGATACCTTAAATATTTGCAAAATCAAGGCATGGAGTCCTTGGGAAATTGGCACAGAAGAATCAGAACCAATTATCACTGTCTTATATAGCATGAAATTCGTGCCTTATGTCAGCATTACAGAGCAGACATAAAATTTTGATAAATTATAAAATAGATGCATGGTACAAACAGAAGGACTAGTGAGGTAATGTTCATTGGTTCCTGGGCCACTCAGAAATCTGAAGATAGTGGAGAAGAGGCTGTTTGTAAAATGCTGAGTGTGCATCTTCACCATTTCTCTAATGGTAGTAATGAGAAGGGGGTGGGTCCCAAATGATGAATGCTGCCTTTTGAGGTGTTGTCTTTTGTAGATGTCCTTGATGATGGGAGGGTGGTGTCTGTGATGGAACTGGCTGAGTCTGCTGACTCTTTTGATCCTGGGTGGTGATGCAACCCGTCGCACCACTCTCCTCCACAGAAATTCCTAACAAGGTGTAGCGACTGATGTCCCTTCCTCATGACTGCATCAATGTATTGGGCCCAGGATATGTTGTGTTGATGTTGATGCTGTGGAACTTGCTGGGAATTCCAATGGTGCAGCACTCCAATCATTGGAGTTCATCTTTTGGAGGGATGGGATGGAAAATAATTTGTTCCTTTGTTGAGAGAAAATTACACTTAAACTGGAAATCTTAAGTTCAAAGTAAATTTATTATCAAATAAGTATATATCACCATATACTACCTTGGCAATCAATTTCTTGCAAGCATAAACTGGAACATAAATAAACACAATAGAATTTATGAAACATTATAAATAATAAAGACTGACAAACAAGCAATCTGCAAAAGAGTTCAAATCATGTCAATAAAAAAAGTAAATATATAATACAGAGAACATGAGACGTAGACTTCCTGAAAGTGAGTCCATAGGTTGTGGAATCAGTTCATCGTTGCGGAGACTGAAGTTACCCATGGTAGTTCAGGAGCCTGATGGTTGTTGGGTAATAACTGTTCCTGAACCTGGTGTTGTGGGACCTAAGGCTCCTGTATCTCACCATTCAGGACTTTTCCTCTTCTCAATAGTCCCATCAACAAAGCAGTACAGAGCCTGAAGACCCACACTCAATGTTTTCCAAACAGCTGCCATCAGCCCTGTCATCAGATTTCCGAAATGTCCATGAACTCACGAATACTATCTCATAACACCTTGTTTGGATATTAGTTAATATTTATCACTTCAAAGTTCAAAGTAAATTTATTATCATAGTATATGTAAGTTACCATGTACTATCCTGAAATTTATTTCTTGAAGACATTTACAAGAAAATAAAGCAATACAGTAAAATTTACATAAAACTCTATATAAACAAAGACTAACAAACAACCAAAGTACAAAAGAAGGCAAAACTTGGTTCTCACACCACTAGGTTCAGGAAGTTATTACCCTATAACCAGCAGCCTCCTGAACCAGTGTAGATAACTTCAACAGGTGATGTGGAGTCATGTGAGCTTTGGAGACCAGTGTCAGAAGTCAATACCGGTGGCTGGATTTTGGTCACTGAGAACAAAGCACAGACACTCCTGTGTTCAATGCCATCAATCCAAAGTCTGGTTTTGCCCATCTCAGGAGGTGGGGCTATTAACTCTCTCACCGTCCCACAGTTGTCATCATCTCTGGCTATGTTCAGTATTGGGGTGTCGTGTTCCAGGAGGGAAGGAGTAAAAATGACAGAACAAAAGTCTAACTGCTTCATTTTCATTCTTCTAGTTATCTTGTGCTGTGGTATGTTCCAAGACATTCTGTCCCAAAATCACAACTGTCAACCAGGTCATCGATTTGAACCATCACAAAACAAATGTTTCGGTGAGTTTTAAATTCCCTCAGGTGACTGAGTTTGGTTGAGGTTTAAATGGGTGATACAGTCCAATTAATGGTTTCAGTGAATATACATTTGGTGCCCCCTTTATTAGGTACACATGTACCCCTGCTCATTAATGCAAATGTCCAATCAGCCAATCATGTGCAGCAACTCAATGCACAAAAGCATGCAGACATGGTCAAAGGGTTCAATTGTTGTTCAGACCAAAGATCAGGATGGGGTAGAAATGTGATGTAAGTGAAATTGGCTGTGGAATGATTGCTGGTGCCAGGCAGGGTGGGTTGAGTATCTCAGAAAATGCTGATCTCCTGGGATTTTCACACACGACAGGCTCTAGAACAGCCAGTGAACAGCAGTTCTGTGAGTGAAAACACCTTGTAATGAGAAAGTGTTATGTTTTGTAACTCCAAAACATAAAATGAATTAAAAGCAAAACCACAGAGCCAGAGCTAGAGCCAGGGATAACTCATGTACAATTTGTTTAATTTACATGAACCAGAACACTTAATGAAAAAAAATATTTACAATATTACTCAAATTACTCTGAGCCAGGGATAACTCATGTACATTTAGTTTTGTTTAAATGAACCAGAACACTTACTCAAACAATATATTTACAATATTACACAAATATTTCTGAGATATTAAATACACAACAGAAAGGTCAAAGGAGAATGACCAGACTGGTTCAAGCTGATAGGAAGGTGACAGTAACTCAAATAACCATGTGTTACAACAATGGTGTGTAGAAGGGCATCTCTGAATGCACAGCACTGTATATTGATCCCTCTGAAGATCCCTCTGAGTTCCTCTCCGGTAAATAAATAAATTCCAGTATGGATAATTGTGAAGTATGGTGTAACTAGAGTTTTATAGAGCTGCAATATTTCCTCACAGCTCTTGAACACAAATTCTCAACTAATGAAGGCCAACACACCAGAGGCCTTTTTAACCAGTTGATTTAATGTGACGGTAGTGCTGCACAATATTCAGGGGGGTGTCCTTGGTGTGAAGATGGGATCGAAATGTATATGTCAAGCACATTGATGGGTCTGGACTTGACACATCGACCAGTGAGGACAGTCGGTGGCCTTCCATGAAGGGTATGTATGAACCAAATGGTTTTGAAGAAAATCTGGCACTTTTTAAAAATCATATCGCTACAAAAGTCAACTTTAATATTATTTATTTATTTAGTGATATAGTATGGAACAGGCCTTCTGATCCAATGAGCCACACTGCAGCAACCCACCTATTTAACTCTACCCTAATCACAGGACAGTTTACAATAACCAATTAGCCTACCAACCAGTACATTGTTGGGCATTGGGAGGAAACCACAACACTTGGAGGAAATCCACACACTCCTGGGGAGAATGTACAAGCCCCTCACAGACAGTGTCAGAATTGATCTCTGAACTTCGGAATAGCCTGAGTTGTAATAACGTTGTGCTGACCGCTACACTACTGGGGCACCCCTGATGTTATTTTCTAAATTCCATCAACTACAGTAGAATCCACTTGTAATGGAGAGCAAAATGTTTACGACTGTAAAGAATTTTTCCTCTTTACACAGATATCGATGAATGTGAAAATGTTGCTATATGTGGACCTCGCAAAAGTTGTTGGAACACAGCTGGTTCTTACAGGTGTCAATGCAAGCAAGGGTACAACGCAGTTAATCAGGACTGTGAAGGTGAGGACTTTAAATAACGATGAAATCAAGAATGATTTTTTAGATCTGAATTGTTGGTTGTGAATGTGTTAGGTCGCGATCGACTGGTTGGCGACCACTATGTTAGAGACTGTGAATGAAACAAAATTACGAGGGGTATATTGCAGATAGGG
Organism: Mobula birostris; assembly: GCF_030028105.1. Lineage (NCBI taxonomy): Eukaryota > Metazoa > Chordata > Chondrichthyes > Myliobatiformes > Myliobatidae > Mobula > Mobula birostris. The sequence continues at coordinate 22,823,519 of NC_092401.1, forward strand.
AAAATGCAAACAGGATTTTTCCACTGAGGCTGGATGGGACTACAAACAGAGAAAGATGAGGGGTTCTTCATCGCTCAGAGGGTTGTGAGAGTGTGGAAGGAGTTGTCAGCACCTGAAGTTTGGATAGGTACATGGATAGCAGGGGTATGGAGGGTTACCGGTGCAGGTTGATGGCAGTAGGCTGTTTAAATGGATCGGCATTGACGAGCTGGGCTGATGCTTCTTCTGTGCTGTACTTTTCCATGACTCTAGGGGGCGCTATGGTAGAGTAGCGGTTAGTGCAACGCTATTACAGTTCGCGGTTTCAGAGTTTGGAGTTCAATTCCAGTGCCATCTGTAAGGAGTTTGTACAGAAGTCTGGGCAGGGTAGTGGTCGATGAAAGTTAACTCTGATAAGTGTGAGGGTGGAGACCTTGAAGGTTGGGTATATACCATGAATGGTAGGACACTAGGGAATATTGAAGAACGAAGGGACCCTAATGTGTAGTTGAAAGATCCCTGAAATGTTTCTCCGTTTGCACAGATATCGATGAATGTACTTCCACTCTGTGTGCCCAGGAAGCAACTTGTCAGAACACAGATGGGTCTTTCAAGTGTATTTGCAGCACAGGTTTTCAGTCGACTGAGAAGGCTGGCTCCAGTGGAAGGAGGAGCTGTGAAGGTAATGACCATAAATAACTGTGACATAGAATAAAGATCAAATTGCCAATCTCCAGGATGGTCAAGGTCAAAGTCAAAGTTCAGTTTATTGTAATATGCACAAATAGATGTATGCTCTAGTACAATGTAAAACTTACCAGATGGGCCAAGTGGCCTAATTCTGCTCCTATGTCTTTTGATCTTACCGTCTTACCTGCAGCAGCATCACAGGCACATAGCATGATATAAAAGTCATTCACAAGAAAAACATACATTAAATACAGTGGATTCTGATTAATTGGGCCATCGGTTAATTGGGGCAGCCGCTTATTTGGGAGAGCACTGAAAAAACGAAAACTAATTGTGAACATTGCCAAGATTCCCTTCAGTTACTTTGGACACCATGCAGCTTATTTGGGGCAGGAGATGGTTGCTGAACAATTTCTAACTAGTGTCAATCATGCATACGTGTGTGTATATTAGATGCTATACTCTGCTGAGAGCAGAGTTTTTAGATACAATGGGTTCTTGATAATTGGGACGCATCAGGACCAGCACATTTTGGCCCAATCAGTGGTTGTCCCATTAGCCAAAGTTTCATGGAAATATTAAAACTTATTAAAAAGTCAAGTTGTCATTTAACTGAGTAACAATATACGTATTTAAATGAAATACCGATGAATTAGTACACCCACACACGAGGAATTCTGTAGATGCTGGAAATTCAAGCAACACACATCAAAGTTGATGGTGAAGGCAGCAGGCCAGGCAGCATCTCTAGGAAGAGGTACTGACGAAGGGTCTCGGCCCGAAACGTCGACTGTACCTCTTCCTAGAGATGCTGCCTGGCCTGCTGCGTTCACCAGCAACTTTGATGTGTGTTGCTTGAATTAGTACGCCGCCAGTACTACTAGAGTACTATAAAACTGTGTATTAATTCTTAACAGCTATCAACAGAGGAATTAATCTGCTGTGTACTTCTGATTGGCTGTAAATGAACAAAATCAGTGCAGACAGCTAGAACAGACAACAGACTGCCGTTACTGTGTACATACATCTATTGATGCTTCTGGACACATCTTCAGTGATGTTCCTGGAATCATCGGGTGTTTCGGGTCTTTCAACATCATACACCCTCCTGCAGGTGACCCAGCCGGGGCTGATCAGACCCCAGCTTGTGTCCAGATGGCTAGCTACTCATGACTCCATGGCTGCCCTCTTTTGAGCCACAGCCATCTTGAGGCCCTCTCTGCCACATCGGTGGTACTGCGGATGACTCTCCTCTGCCTCTCTCCTCGATGCCCAAAATGCTGAAGGCTCTAACTAAAGAACGGGCTATGAATCCCCTACAACCAACCTCCACTGGGAGACACCTCGCTCTCCATCCAGCCTGCTGACCAGTCCTGCGTACTTGGAGAGCTTCCTTTCAAAGGCCTCCTCCAAGCTACCTTCCCATGGGACGGTCAGCTCCAGCAGCACCACTTGCTTAGTAGACTCAGACACTAGGACAATGTCTGGTCGCAGGGTGGTGGCTGCGATATGGTTGGGGAATTTCAGCTGCCCTTCAAGGTCCACCAACAGCTGCCAGTCCCTTGCAGAGGTCAGAATACCTGCAGATGTTCTTTTGGCAGGTATTGGCTGCTCCCCAGCTCTGACAAAGGCAATGGTCTGCTTGGAGGGTCGGGACCACTTCGCCCACTCAACTCCTGCGCTGACGGCTTCAGCGATGGTCTTCAAGACCTGATCATGCCTCCACCTGTACCGTCCCTCCCCAAGTGCCCTTGCCGTTGAGGATGTGCTCCAGGGTTCCTCGATTGGAGCACAGTGGGCACGCAGATGACTCTGCTTTGCCCCATGTGTGCAGGTTTGATGGGCTTGGAAGCACATTGTACACTGCCTGGATGAGAAATTGGATGCAGTGTGGTTCGGCTTTCCAAAGATCAGCCCAGGTCACTTTCCTCTCAACCGCATTCTCCCATCTTGTCCAAGCTCCCTGTTGCTTCGTTCCCACCGCCTTGCAGGCTCTCGTCTCCTCCACTACTGCTCTCACCTCCTCCTGAACTAGGCAACGCCTTTCCTTCCCTCTGGTGTCCATTTGGGGAGTTGGAAAGGATCCTAGCCCAGCTTGGCCTCATGTGACCACTCCCACCAGCCTCCTGTGACGCAGCCTCGCCTCTGCCTCCTGAACAGCTTCCTCTGCCCTCTACTTCCTGCCAGTACTTACTTGGATCCCTGCTCTAGCCACCTTCGGGTCACTTGAGTCCCTATACTGTAGCACTTCTCTGGCTCTTGTTACCTTGAATTCCTCCTCCAAGGATTTGAAGGGCAGTTGCAGTTTGTTGTGGTGTCCATAGAGTGCGATACTGCTCAGGCTCTTTGGCAGCCCCAGCCATCTCCTGAGGTGGTTGCTAACCCTCCTCTCTAAGGTTTCGACTGTCGAGATCGGAACTGCATAGATGAGGAGGGGCCACAGGATTCTGAGAAGAATGCCATGCTGATACACCCAGGCTTTAAACTTCCCAGGTAGGCCAGACTTGTCCACAGATTTCAGCCAGCCATCCAACTCGGTGCAGGTTGCCTGAATGGATGTTGTGTCCCTTAAAGAGCTGTCAAAAACTTTGCCTAAGCTCTTGACTGGCTTTTCTGTGATGGTTGGGATGGCGGTGCCTGCGATGCTGAATCGGAATTTGTTCCCCACCTTCCCTTTCCTCAGCACCATCAATCTTGATTTGGCAGGTTTGAAACGCATCCGGGCCCACTCCACCGGCTTTTCAAGCCCTTGCAGAATCCACCGGCAGCCTGGGACTGATTCTGTGGTGACTGTGAGGTCATCCATGAATGCCCTGATAGGTGGTTGCCGTTGAGCGAAATTCATTCTGGGCCCTCTGCACTCTGGCTCAGCAGACTTAGTGAGCATGTTCATGGCTAGGGAGAACAGTGTCACTGAGATAGTGCACCCTGTGATGATGCTGATCTCCACCTTGTGCCAGGTTGATGTAATTGCTCCTGAAGAGACCCTCATCCTGAAGTTGCTGTAATAATCAGCGATAAGGTCTCTGATTCTGCTGGGGACGTGATATTTGGTCAGTGTGAGCTGCACCAGCTTGTGCGGAATGGAGCCATATGCATTTGCCAGGTCGAGCCACAACACTGACAGGTTGCCCTTGTTCTCTCTGGCCTCCCTGATGAGCTGTGTCACCACACCGATGTGCTCCAGACAGCCCGGCATCCCTGAAATGCCACCCTTCTGGACTGATGTATCAATATAGGTGTTCTTTGCTAGGCAGGTGCACAGCCGGTTAGAAACTGCACTGAAGATCATCTTTGCCTCGACACACAGCAGGGAGATGATGCAAAACTGATCTATCCGGGTGGCATTTTCCTCCTTCAGGATCCACACCCCTTCAGCCACTCTCCACTGTTCTGGGATCTTCCCCCTTCTCCAGAATATTCTCAGGATCTTCCACAGATGCAGCAGGAGTTTGGGGCAGTTCTTGTACACTTTGTACGAGGTGTTGCTTGGTCCTGGAGCCGAGCTTGCCCTTGCTTTGCGGACGACCTCTCTGACTTCCTTTAGTTGCAGCTCTGACATGTCGAACTGCACATCCGGTTCAGGTGGGTCTATTAGGATGTTGCACTCTCCCAACTCCTGCTCTCTTTCAGGATCATTATATATCTTCTTAAGATGTTGGTCTATGTCTTCCTGCGAACAGGCCAGTTTCCCACTGTGCTTCGCCCCCAGCAACTCCTTGGTGAACTTGAAGGGGTTGGCGATAAAGGCAGCACTTCGAGCCCTTTCACAACACCGCCTCCGATGCCACTCTGCCTGGCGGAGGACCCTAATCTTCTTTCGTAGTATGCACATCAGCTGGGCCAAGCCAATGCGGTCCTCTTCTCCTGCCTCCTTGTACTGGGACTTCAGCGCTTTCATCTTCTGCCTGATGTTGTGGATCCTCAATGCTCTTTGGTTCTTCAAGTAAGATGTTTTGGAGCCTTCCTTCTCTTCTTCTCCGAACCGTTCAGCTGCGATACTAACAATAATTGTTGTCATGGCTTGCAGCTTCCTATCAACCCCTCCCTTCGCCGTTGCCTCCAGAATTTGGTTAACATCTTCATCAAACTGCTTCCACAGTGAAGTCATGTTAGCTGCAGGCCATTTGATCTGCCTCTTGTTAGACTTCATGTTCGAGGGATTAGTTTGCAACACTTGGAGGTTCCGGGCACTATGTGGTGACTCCGGGCCTGGCCCCTCCTTCGTCTCACCAGGTTGGACACCTGTGCGTTGTGCTGCTCCTGCTCCCACCAAACACTTCATCCTCGCTTGGTGGATCTTCAAGCCGCGATCGTTCTTGCAGATTTTGCTACATGCACACTGCTTCCTCATCGTCATTTGTTCATTGCCTGGGTCTGATGTCGTTGTGTCCATCCGACTGGGGTGCTTACCCTCCCCCCCTCTCGGGCCCCCTGGGAGTATCTTTACCTTAGATTTTTTGTAGCTTTTGTTGGGGCCCTCCTCTCAGAGGACACAGATTGAGTTGCCAGCCCATTCTGCCCCGGTTGCCGTCTCTCCGGGCTGTCACTGACTCTCCAGTCGTCACCACTCTTTTCGCGGTTGTCACCCAGTCTTTCCTGGTTGTCACTGATTAACTCAGTTATAGATTACTTTGGAGAATTGCATCCTCCAATTCTTTATTTTCATTGATAACATTCAAGATGATTGTCTATACCTTTGTAATTCCTAACTTGTTGAAGTAGTGAGATGGTTTCAATTTCCCTCTTGGCCATGTCTGGTATCTTCAAGCCTGAACGGTTGAAACTCTGGTGAGCAAAACAGTTCCGAATTTTCTTGCTGCTAATTTTTTTCCAGCTTTCAACAACAAAAGTCACTGCTTTTTGAACACAAACACATGTAATTGGCGCTACTTAAAGACTGATTGCTTTGAGCGTAATGTAGTGTCTAACGGCCATGCAAGTGGATGTGAATCACACTAGTTAGAAACTGTTTGGAAAGGCTCCTGCCCCAATTTAGCGGCATAGTTGTCCCAAATGCTGAAGGGAAATGAGGCTATTTTCTCAATTTAGTTTTTGTTCTTTAAGAGTTGTCCCAAAAATGGCTTCCCTAATTAACCAGTTTCTGCTGAAGTGTCAGTTGTGTGTGTTTGTGTTCAAAAAACAGTGATTTTTTGTCACTGATAGCTGGCGACAAATATGTAGTAAGTCAAAGAGATTCACAGTGTTGGGGCATTTCCTAAAATTACAGAATAATCTCGTGGCTGCTGCTTTGAGAGGAAATATTAAAGATGGGATAAGGCAAAAAAAAAGTGGGGGTTTTAGATCTTTGGACAGCTCTGGTTATTAATGCTGAATAAAAGAGAGGACTAGAATATGAAAGCAAGAATGCAATGCTGAGGCTTGAGAAGGCATTGGTCAGAACGGATTTGGGCCCCTTATCTAAGAAAAGATGTTCTGGCAATAGAGGGGGTCCAGAGAATGATCCCATGAATGACACGATTAACATATGAGGAGCATTTGATGGTTCTAGGCCTGTAGTCGCTTGAATATTTTTTAGCAGAGGGTGGTGAATCTGTGGAATTTATTGCCTCAGGAGACGGCTCCAACAGAACCAGAAATCAGAATCAGGTTTATGATCACTGACATAATTTGTGAAATTTGTTGCTTTGCTGAAGCAGTACACTGCAATATAAGAAATGTACTATAAATTGGTCAGAAATATATATTCGAGGTTAACTGAGTAGTAAATAAAGAGAGCAAAAAAGTGTGGTAATATTCATGGGTTCATTGTCTGTTCTGAAAACTGATGGAGGAGGGGAAGATAGTCCTAAAAAGTTGAATGTTTGTCTTCAGGTTTCTGTACCTCGTGCATGATGGCAGTATTGAGAAGAGGGCATGTCCTGGGTGGCGGGGTTCCTTCATGATGGATGCCACCTGTTTGAATCAGTGTGTTTTCAAGATGCCCTAAATGGTGGTGAGACTAACGCCCATAGAATCCGGCTGAGTTTCCAACTCTCAGCATGTTTTTCTGGTGCTGTGCAGTGGCCCCTCCATACTTGACGGTGTGGCAGTCAGTCAGAATGCTCTCTGTTGTACATCTGTAGCAATTTGTTAGCTCCATCTACCTATATTGACCAGACAGATCCTTTGAAAACAGGAAACCACCATCAACACAACCTTTAGGACCACATCCAAGCTGGTTAACAGTTTTAGCTACCATGGTCATTACTGCTTAAGTCCGGAATCCTAAATTCCCACATTGATCAAAGTCAAAGTAAATTTATTATCAAAGTACATATATGCCAGCATATAGAACACTGTGATTCATCTACTGACAGAAATTATTGCCTTTGGTTCAAGAGCTGAATGGTTCTTCTTCTTCTTAAGCCCTTAGCACCAAGTCATTGTGTATATTTAAAGTGGAGTTTGAGAGGTTCTTAATGAGTAAGGGTGCCAATGGTTACAGGTAGAAGGCATGAGAATGGGGTGAAGAGGGATCGTAATTCAGCTATGATAGAATGGCAGAGTGGACTCTATGGGCTAAATGGCAGAATTCTGCTCCTAGATTTCATGGTCTTATGGTCTTAAATATTGCAAATGGTGAAATTTGAACAACAAATGTAGAGTGGAGAAGCTCAGAAGATCAGACAGCAGCTATGAGAGAGAAACTGGTTCAAAGAGCTGGAAAAAAAGAGAAGGAGGGGTCACTGATATGGTGGAGACCAGATTTGTGAAGGGGACACAAAGCATCCAGTTAGTAGGTGAATGAGCATGGTTAGAAAGAAATAGAAATAAAAATGTAGGAAACAGCGTAGAGCATGCTGGAAATTTTAAACAAAGAATGATGCTGGAAGCACCCAGTGTTGTGATTCTCACCCACAGATGCTGCCTGACCAGCTGAGTATTTCCAGTGCAGATTCAGGGTGGGATGAGGCAATGAACTAAGACTTGAATGTGACCAAACCTGGTCTTGGTGCAGTCACGTTAAAGATTAATGGAGCAATGAGAGTCATTTTTCCCTTTCCCACTCCCATCCCATGAAAAGCAGCAGTAGCAGAGAAAGTGGAGCCACTGCAAACCTTCCATATTGTTATTGATGGCCGCATGGGGCGGAGAACAGGGTAGCAAACGTCTCAGCTTCCAGCAGGCAACTGAATATTTGGTTCCTTGAGTCAATTCCAAAACTGCATTTCATAAAGCATTAACAATCTTCCATGGATGTTTAGAGGTGGGTAGATGAACTTGAGTCAATTTCATCTATTACCGAACTCCATTGCATAGAACCATTAACAAACATCTATAGATGAGTAGTGGAGAGTAGATTTACTTGCTGCATCACAGCCCGGTATGGAAACACTAAAGCCCTTGAACGGAAAATCTTACAAAAAATAGTGGATACAGACGAGGCCATAATGGGAAAAGCAGCGTACATTATCTGTGACCACCACCAACCAGGACATGCTCTCTTCTCACTGCTGCCATCAGAAAAAAGGTGTAAGAGCCTCTGGACTCACATCACTAGGTTCAGGAACAGCTACTACCGCTAAACCATTAGGCTCTTGAACCAAAGGAAATAACTTCACGAAATTTCACTTGCATCATCATTGACATGTTTCCAGAACCAGTTTCAAAGACTCTTCATCTCATGTTGTCGATAGTTATTGCTTATTTATTATTATTATCATTATTATTATTTCTGTTTCTGTTATCAGAGTTTGTTGTCTTCTACACTCTGGGTGACCGCCCTAGTTGGGCATCTTTCATTGATTCTGTTATGGTTATTATTCTATAAACTTATTGATTATGTCCACAAAGAAATGAATCTCTGGGTTGTATATGGTGATATATCTGTACTTTGATAATAAAACTTACTTTATAATTTGAACTGATTTTCTGCCTCAACCCTTAAATTCCCTCCCCAAGAACCATCACTCAGTCCTTTGTTCCAGCGGAGTTCTGCTCTCTGTTTAAGTAACAGGGAGGTGAGTTATCCATCCAGACCCGTGGATCACAGGGTAGCAGGGAAAAGTCCATGAAATAATCTCAGATGGCTGTGGAGGTCAAGTCATTTAGTCTATTTAAAGCACAAGTTGATAGATGGTAGATTAGGAAGTGCACCAACGGTAACAGGGCAATGGGGTTGAGAGGGATAATAAATCAGCCATGATGGAATGGTGGAGCAGACTCGATGGGTCTATGTCTTATGATCTTATGGCTTAAATACTGGAAATTGTGAAACTGGAGATCCCAAATGAGGGAGTGGAGAAGCTCAGAGGATCAGACAGCATCTGTGGAGAGAAGAACTGGAAAAATGAGAAAATAGTACTGAGACTGACCGTGAAGGCAACAAATATAAAGATACTACTTAAAAATATCTAGTCTGTCAGTTTGTCAGAAAGAAAGATTTATTTGTTTTCAAAAGGATTTGTTATTAAGTGTGGCACTAATGTAGTGCAGATCTTAATAGTCCAGAAGGTACCAGATTCAGCCCTTGACCTGTACTAACTAACTCCCATTGTTAAAACACTATGCCGACTCAGATGCGTAAATTCTTGGGCCTGGTCAATTTCCACTGCATGAGATATGAGGTCCTTCCCCTGCAGAACCCCCTTCTCCAAATTTTCCCTTGTACTACTGTGAACCCAGCCACCTGTTTTTTGAGAATGCCCACCTGAGCAACTAGATTCACCACCCCATGATTGTGCAACAATAAGTCACTAATTGATAGAAGCCCAGCCTGACATGACTGACATCCCCCCTCGGTAATCCAGACTTACTTTTCTATGTAGATGGGAGTCCCTTTATAGACAACCAAGGCCAGCGCCGTGCAGGCTATGCTGTTTTCACCAACGTAGAAACCGTAGCGTCCACTTGCTTTCTTTCTCCTGACTTGGCGCAGCAAGCTGAACTCTTTGCACTCACTGGAGCATGCATCCAAGCCACTGGGAAATTGGCCAATATTTTTACAGACTCTAGTTATGCCTTTGGAGTCGCTCATGACTTTGGCCAACTTTGGAAAGCTAGGGGTTATGTTACCTCCTCCAGTATGCCCATCACTAATAAAATTTACATCGACAACCACCTATCTTCCTTCACAATTGGCCATTATTAAATGCTCTGCACACACTAAAGGTACGACTGAGACTGACGGAGGAAACAACAGAGATGACTCAGCCGTGAAACGAGCTGCCCTCACCGGAGCACTGATTGTTCCCCAAATAATGAATCACCAGGGAAAAACTGACTGCCCTATTTCCAAATCAGCCAGTATGCCTGGAATTGAGGATGTGTATTTTTATATAGAGACGCCTCTGAAAAAGAGAAAGCCACCTGGGAATGGGTTAGATGTTTTTATTCACTGACCGAGAACCTCTGGCTTACTCCTGCCCGTCAGGTCTGCGTACCTGAAACTGTACTGGGCTATATTGTAGATTTTGTACGTACCAATACTCACTTTGGCAAGGAGGGAAAGGTAAGACAGTGTTTGGAATCATGGTGGGACCCGGACCTGGAGAAAGTAGCAGAGAATGTTGCCCGACAATGTCCAATATGCCAAGAACATAATCCAGGAAAAGGCATCCCATGCCCAAAGGGATATACCCGGTGCCAAGATACCCTTTCTGCCAACTACAACTCAATTTTATCGAATTACTGTGCGTGCACTGTTATAAGTATTGTCTTGTAATTCTTGATGTTTTAGGAGATGGATTGAAGCATTTCCCAGCACTGATAACAAAGCGATGATGATAGAGCCCAGGAGTAACAGGAAATAAGCCATGAAATACCCTCAGATAGGTGCGGAGTCCAAATCATTGGGTCTATTTAAAGAGCAAGTTGATAAATGATAGATTAGCAAGTACATCAAAAGTTACAGGGGGAGCCAGGAGAATGGGGTTGAGAGGGATAGTAAATCAGCCATGATGGAATGGTGGAGCTGACTCGATGAGCCGATGTTTTATGGTCGTATAGCTTAAATACTGTAAATTGTGAAACTGGAGATCCCAAATGACAGAGAGGACCAGACAGCATCTGTGGAAAGAGGAGCTGCAAAAGTGAGAAAAATGAGGCAGGAAAGTGTGTCCTTGATAGGGTGGGGAGACTTAGTTAGTAAAGGAAACACGATGCATCTAGTTAATGGATGAATGACCACAGTTAGAGAGAAAGTAAAATAAAATGCAGGATGCAGAGTAGAGCATGCTGGGGATCTGAAACCAGGGATGGTTCTGGAATCTCCCAGCATTCTCTTTCTCACCCACAGATGCTGCCTGACCTGCTCAGTATTTCCAATGCAGATTCAGGGAGGGAGTGGGCAATGAACTGAAATTTAAATGTGACTAAACCTGGTCTTGCCACAGTCATATTAAAGATGAATGGAGCACTGAGAGTCCTCTTTCCTCCCTGCTCCCGTCCAATGAAAAGCAGCTCCAGTACAGAAGTCAGGGCTGCTGCCGACCTTCCACACTGTTATCGATAGGCCCATGGGGTGGAGAGCAGGGTAGCAACCAGCCCCGATTCTAACACATTACCAACCATTTGGTCCCTTGAGTCAATTCCATCTGCTCCTTAACTCCATTCACCTGATTTTCTTTCTCAAACCATAAGTCCCCTTCCCAAGAATAGACACTCAATCCTTTGTTCCAGTAGAGGCCTTCTCTGGATTAAACAACACAGAGCTGAGTTACTCCATCCCGACTCACAGAGCCCAGGTATGAAAGGGAGCAATCTGTGTTTACTATTGAGAGAGATTTTCCCTGTTCACACAGATATCGACGAATGCAAGTCCACATCTTGTCACAAACATGCAACTTGCATCAACGTAATGGGATCCTACCAGTGCAACTGCAACACAGGGTTTCAGGCATCACCTGCAACCACAAACCTCACGCCAGGGAAAGTTTGTGAAGGTAAGGGCCTTGTCTCAACATGAAAATGGTGAATAAATCCCAACTAATTGTGGATATCAGTCCTCCACAATCCTCCTGCAGAGGCCTATAAATAAAGAAGAATTTAATGGACTCTGTACTGTGCAAATTACACAGGGGAGTCATTGTGGGGAGGTGGGATAGTTATCATTAGTTTTACTATTAATTTCTTTGATAAATCTGATGATTTGTTCAAATGAGCAGGGAAAAGGGATTCACAAGCAAATGGGAATAGTTCATTGTGGTCAGCATGGATGAGATGGGCCAAGGGTCTTTTTCTGTGTTTGACAAGTCTGTGACTCTATATTTTAGAGTTTGGGAAATGACTTTGTTGACCAGTGACATTTCATTAAGAACAGGAGACAGTGTACTGTATTGTCTAGGGAGAGGTGTGACTAAAAGTGGCAGCTGTTGCTGGCGTGGTGATTACTATTCTAGTCTTGGTTTCCAAACTCTTGCACAGTCTAATATCACCCTCTCGGAGGTGGTTCCGTGAAGGTCTGAGTTATCCATGGGGACAGGGATGTGATCCTGAGAGGTGGGGGGGAGTCAGCGATGGACCATATGAAGATGAGAGCATCTTGGAAAGAGTCATCTATACTGATAACATTTCGCAGTTCTGTATGATTGTAGGATGCAGTATCAATGCAATCATAACTAAGATTGAGCGAGATAGTCTGGACAGGATTGAAGCAAGGACTCGTATCCAACCAAAGACTGGCCCTAGCTTGCCTTATGTGAAATTGCATTCCATACCTTTGTCCCACAGAATGTGAGACATGTTTAACAGGGAGCAAACAATGTTTTTTTATTGTGAAGGATTTTGTCTGTTCATACAGATATTGATGAGTGTGAATCCTCTCCGTGTCACCAACTTGCAACTTGCAACAACACACTGGGTTCCTACCAGTGCAACTGTGTTGCAGGGTATCAGGCATCTACTGCGACTCTCAACCTCACTGCAGGGAAGGTTTGTGAAGGTAAGGGCTTCGTATCTTCATGAAAATGGAGTATTTATCTCAAGGCAGTTTTGGTGTCATCGATTCTCCAAGATTATCCCGAAGATATTCTTGGAAGTAACGAATAAGCAGACAGTGTCTGCACTGGGTAAATCCCTCTGATAAATTGTGAGTGTTGGATTTCGATGGGATTTTTAAAAATCAGTGCCTTTGAATATTTTGGACATGAATTTATTCATCATGCAGATCCCTTGGAAACAGGAGATCAGCAAGGTGGTCTGGAGAGGATTGAATTCCAACACAACTGCTAACATCAGCTATAGCTGCCGTGGTCATTAATATTCCAGTCCTGCATCCCAAATTCCCACTTGGGCAAAGTCATACTCGCAGAACCCATCCCATGGAGTGGCTGGGCAAAGCACTGGGATTGAAATGTGTTCAACCCCAGACTAGGCTCAGAGCTACGTTACTGTTCAATAGAGCCACGGACACCCTGTACACCTCCCCATTGACCACTTCTCCCCTGCAACACACAGTCATTAATACAAGGCTCCAACAGAATGAAAAATCAAATTCCAGTTGACTATCACTGACATCATCATCATCATCATCAGGTGCCATGCCAAGTTTGAGCTTCGACTGCCATGGCCCACACACTCCTGTTTTGGGTCAAGTGGATCAATTCATTGGTATTCATTTCCAGTTCTCTGGCTGCTGTCTCCATCATCATTTGTCTTTGTCTTCCTCTTGCTTTCTTCCCTTCAATCTTTCCCATAATTACCATGCATTCTAACTCCTCTTTCCTGATCACATGTCTAATGAAGTTACGTTGCCTTTTCACGATCTCATATATTATTTCTTTTTTTGTGTTTGCTCTGTTCATGACATCCTCGTTAGATATTCGTTTCGTCCGTGATATTCTTTGCATCCTCCTCAAAAACCGCATTTCTGCTGCTACAATTTGTTTCCTCATGTTACTAGATATTGTCCAACATTCTGAGCCATAGAACATAACTGGATATACGTAACATTTCAGTACTCTGAGGCGGGTTGTCATGCCTAGTTTAGTTTTGGTCAGTATACTCTTCATTCTCGTAAAGCTGTCTTTTGCCATCCCTATTCTTCTTTTGATGTCCATGTCGCACCTGCCATCTGATGTCACCCAGCTTCCTAAGTAGCAAAAGTTCTGCACTTGTTTTATGTATTCCCCATTTATTCTCAGCCTGCAGATAGGATTCTCCTTCTTTCTGGATATCACCATACATTCTGTCTTTTTGCAATTGATAGATAGACCCATTTTTGCACTTTCTTCAACAAATATATCAACTAAGTTTTGTAGTTCTTCCTCCGTACTTGCAATTAACACAGTGCCATCTGCATATCTGAAATTATTAATGTTTTCACCGCCAACTTTGATTCCCGAGATGTCTCTTATTTTTTGTAATATTGTTTCACTGTACACATTAATTAAATCAGGGGAGAAAACACACCCATGTCTAATGCCTCTCCTGATGATTTTTGGTAAAATGACTCACTTCTCCATCTGTTCTTACAGCGGCAGTTTGTTCCCAGTACAGATTTCTGATTAGGCAGAGGTCTTTCGAATCTAGATCTAGAGTTTTCTGTAATATTTCAAATAACTTATTGTGCTTCACTTTATCAAATGCTTTTGTATAGTCAATAAAACAAACAAAGAAATCTTTTTGCACTTGAATAGCTCGCTCCGATAGTATCCTAAACATCAATAGTGCGGTTCTTGTACCTTCGTCTTTCACAAAACCACATTGTTCTTTGCCTATTTCAGCTTGTATCTTACTTTTAGCTCTTGTCATCAAAATTCTTAGAAGTATCTTGGTGATATGACTCATTAAACTTATGGTCCTACGTAATTCACATTCTATTGCTCCAGCTTTCTTAGGAAGAGTGATAAATACTGATTTTTTCATCTCTTCTTGTATTATTCCAGTCTTATAAATGTCATTGATTAAATCAGTAAGTTTTTCAATTCCATAATCTTCAAGGGCAATAATTTGTTCTATTATTAATTCATCAGGACCTGCTGCCTTTCCTTACTTCATCTTATTTATTGCATTATGAAATTCAGATTTTAAAATACTTGGACCTTCAATGTTTTTCTTAATTACTGGTTTTTTGCCTTGATCGTCTTCAAACAATCCCTGAATATACTCAGTCCACCTGTTCATAATGTCATCTTTTTCCATGATAATGGTACCGTCCTTTGCTTTCAAACATCCACCTGAAGAACAGAGGAGCTTCTTACCAGTGATGTTCTTGATTTGTTGATGTAACCTTTTTGGATCAGCTACATCTGCTCTCAGGATGAGGCTTTTTATTCCAGGATGAAGGAGATGTTTTCCTTTTTTAAAGAAAGGGGCTTCCCTTCCTCCACTATCAACTCTGCTCTCAAACGCATCTCCCCCATTTCACGCACATCTGCTCTCATTCCATCCTCCCGCCACCCCACTAGGAATAGGATTCCCCTTGTCCTCACCTACCACCCCACCAGCCTCCGGGTCCAACATATTATTCTCCATAACTTCCACCACCTCCAATGGGATCCCACCACTAAGCACATCTTTCTCTCCCTACACCGCCCCCCCCGGCTTTCCACAGGGATCGCTCCCTATGCGACACCTTTGTCCATTCATCCCCTCCCATCTCTCCCCACTGATCTCCCTCCTGGCACTTATCCTTGTAAGCGGAACAAGTGCTACACATGCCCTTACACTTTCTCCCTTACCACCATTCAGGGTCCCAGACAGTCCTTCCAGGTGAGATGACACTTCACCTGTGTATCGGCTGGGGTGATATACTGTGTTCGGTGCTCCTAATGAGGCCTTCTACATATTGGCGAGACCCGACGCAGACTGGGAGACCGCTTTGCTGAACACCTACGCTCTGTCTGCCAGAGAAAGCAGGATCCCCCAGTGGCCACGCATTTTATTTCCACTTCCCATTCTCATTCTGATATGTCTGTCCACGGCCTCCTCTACTGTCACGATGAAGCCACACTCAGGTTGGAGGAACAACACCTTATATTCCATCCGGGTAGCCTCCAACCTGATGGCATGAACATTGACTTCTCAAACTTCCACTAATACCCCTCCTCCCCCTCGTACCCCATCCGTTATTTATTTATCTTTTATTATTATAAATATATATTTTTCCCTCTCTCTCCTTTTTCTCCCTCTGTCCTTCTCACTATACCCTTTGCCCATCCTCTGGGCTTTACCCCTCCCCCTTTCTTTCTCCCTAGGCCTCCCGTCCCATGATCCTCTCCCTTCTCTAGCCTCGCATCTCTTTTGCCAATCAACTGTCCAGCTCTTGGCTCCATCCCTCCCCCTCCTGTCTCCTCCTATCATTTTGGATCTCCTCCTCCCCCTCCCATTTTCAAATCTCTTACTAAATCTTCTTTCACTTAGTCCTGACGAAGGGTCTCGGCCCGAAACGTCGACTGTACCTCTTCCTAGAGATGCTGCCTGGCCTGCTGCGTTCACCAGCAATTTTTACGTGCGTTGCTTGAAATTCCAGCATCTGCAGATTTCCGCGTGTTTGTGGATTCTTTCTATTTGCTCACATTCTTGGTTTAACCATTCTTCTTTGGTTTTCTGACATAAGCTTTTAACTTTTTTATCTAAGCACTTATATTCTATAAGATTATTATTCACTGACATATGTCATGAAATCTGTTGGTCTGCTGCAGCAGTACAGTGCAATACATAAAATGTCCTATAGGGTGGAGTAATAAATATATATTAGAAAATTAAAAGCAAGCAGCAAATAAAGAGAGTAAACATGGCGAGGTAATATTCATGGGTTCATTATCTGTTCAGAAATCTGATGGCGGAGAAGATATTCTTAAAAAGTTGAATGTTTGTCTTCAGGCTCCTGTACCTCGTGCATGATGGCAGTAATGAGAAGAGGGCATGTCCTGGGTGGCGGGGTTCCTTCATGATGGATGCCACCTGTTTGAAGCAGTGTGTTTTCAAGATGCCCTAAATGGTGGTGAGGCTAACACCCATAGAAACCGGCTGAGTTTACAACCCTCAGCATGTTTTTCTGGTGCTGTGCAGTGGCTCCTCCATATTTGGTGGTGATGCAGTTAGACAGAATGCTCTCCATTGTATATCTGTATCAATTTAACAGTCAGCTCCATCCAGCTGCCTTTTCACCTCAATTCTGAAGGCCTTTTCCTGTTCCTTAACTCCGTTCAGCTGATTTTCTTTCTCAAACCATAAGGCCCCTTCCCAAGAATAGTCACTCAATCCTTTGTTCCAGCGGAGGTCTTCTCTGGATTAAACAACACAGTGCTGAGTTACTCCATGCCGACCCACAGAGCCCAGGTATGAAAGGGAGCAATCCATGTTTACTGTTGAGAGAGATTTTCCCTGTTCACACAGATATCGATGAATGCAAGTCCTCACCTTGTCACAAACATGCAACTTGCATCAACACAGTGGGATCCTACCAGTGCAACTGCAGCACAGGGTTTCAGGAATTACCTGCGACCAGCAACCTTGTGGCAGGGAAAGTTTGTGAAGGTAAGGACTTTGTCTCAACATGAAAGTGGTGAATAAATCTCTACTTATTGTAGATAAGACTTCCAATCTGCGCCTTGTAAGGCATGAAAAAAAATGCCCGACATAGGCCTCTCATGGTCTGAGTCGACGTTCCCCCTCCCCATTGTAGATATCAGTCCTCCACAATTCTCCTGCAAAGGCCTATAACTAAAGAAGAATTTATTGGACTCAGTACTGTAAAAATTACACAGGGGAGTCGTTGTGGGGAGGTGGGATAGTTATCAATAGTTTTTCTATTAATTTCTTTGATAAATCTGATGATTTGTTCAAATGAGAAGGGAAAAGGGACTCACAAGCAAATTGGAATAGCTCATTGTGGTCAGCATGGATCAGATGGGCCAAAGGGTCTTTCTCTGTGTTTGACAAGTCTGTGACTCTACATTTTAGAGTTTGGGAAATGAATTTGTTGACCAGTCATATTCCATTAGGAACAGGAGACAGAGTACTGCATTGTCCAGGGACCGCTGTGACTAGAAGTGGCAGCTGTAGCTGGCGTGTTGATTACTATTCTAGTCTTGGTTCCCAAGATCTCGGACAGTCTAATGTCACTCTCTCAGTGGTGGTTCAGTGAAGGTCTGAGTAATCCACGGGGACAGGGATGTGAACCTGAGAGGGAGGGCAAGAGTCAGTGATGGACCATATGAAGATGAGAGCATCTTGGAAAGAGTCATCTATACTGATAACATTTCGCAGTTCTGTATGTATGATTGTAGGAAGCAGTATCAATGCAATCATAACTAAGGGTTGAGCAAGATAGTCTGGACAGGATTGAAACAAGGACTCGTATCCCACCAACTATCGGCCCTAGCTTGCCTTATGTGAAACAGCATAGCCATACCTTTGTCCCACAGAATGTGAGACATGTTTAACAGGGAGCAAACAATGTATATGGTTGTGAAGGATTTTGTCTGTTCACACAGATATAGACGAGTGTGAATCCTCTCCGTGTCACCAACTTGCAACTTGCAACAACACACTGGGTTCCTACCAGTGCAACTGTGTTGCAGGGTATCAGGCATCTACTGTGACTGTCAGCCTCACTGCAGGGAAGGTTTGTGAAGGTAAGGGCTTCGTATCTTCATGAAAATGGAGAACTTAACTCAAGGCAGTTTTGGTGTCATCCATTCTCCAAGATTATCCCGAAGATATTCTTGGAAGTAAAGAATAAACAGACAGTGCTTGCACTGTCTAAATCCCTTCGATAAATTGTGTGTGTTGGATTACGATGGGATTTTTATTAATCAGTGCCTTCAAATATTTTGGACATGAATTTATTCATCAAGCAGATCCCTTGGAAACAGGAGACCAGCGAGGTAGTCTGGAGAGGATTGAATTCCAACACAACTGTTAACATCAGCTATAGCTGCCGTGCTCATTACTTTTCCAGTCCTGCATCCCAAATTTCCACTTGGGCAAAGTCTTACTCGCTGAACCCATTCAGTGGAGCGGCTGGGCAAAGCACTGGGATTGAAATGTGTCCAACCCCAGCCTAGGCTCAGAGCTATGTTACTGTTCAATAGAGCCACGGACACCCTGTACAACTCCCCATCGACCACTTCCCCCCTGCAACTCAAAGCCTTAATACACGGCTCCAACAGAATGAAAAATCAAATTCCAGTTGACTATCACTGACATATGTCATGAAATTTGTTGCTCCGCTGCAGCACTACAGTGCAATACATAAAATATCCTATAGGGTGGAGTAATAAATATATATTAGAAAATTAAACAAGTAGCAAATAAAGAGAGCAAACATAGCGAGGTACTATTCATGGGTTCATTGTCTGTACAGAAATCTGATGGTGGAGAAGATATTCCTAAAAAGTTGAATGTTTGTCTTCAGGTTTCTGTACCTCATGCATGATGGCAGTATTGAGAAGAGGCAGTGTCCTGGGTGGTGGGGTTCCTTCATGATGGATGCCACCTTTTTGAAGCAGTGTGTTTTCAAGATGCCCTAAATGGTGGTGAGGCTAACGCCCATAGAAACTGACTGAGTTTACAACCCTCGGCATGTTTTTCTGGTGCTGTGCACTGGCCCCTCCATACTTGATGGTGATGCAGTCAGTCAGAATGCTCTGTAGCAATCTAACTGTTAGCTCCATCCAGCTGCCTTTCTACCTCAATTCTTAAGGCCTTTTCCTGTTCCTTAACTCCACTCACCTGATTTTCTTTCTCAAACCATTAGGCTCCTTCCCAAGTATAGTCACTCAATCCTTTGTTCCAGCGGAGGTCTTCTCTGGATTAACCAACACAGTGCTGAGTTACTCCATGCCGACCCACAGAGCCCAGGTATGAAAGGGAGCAATCCATGTTTACTGTTGAGAAAGATTTTCCCTGTTTACACAGATATCGATGAATGCAAGTCCTCACCTTGTCACAAACATGCAACTTGCATCAACACAATGGGATCCTACCAGTGCAACTGCAGCACAGGGTTTCGGGAATTGCCTGCGACCAGCAACCTCATGGCCGGGAAAGTTTGTGAAGGTAAGGAATTTGTCTTAACATAAAAATGGAGAATAAATCCCAACTGATTGTGGATATCAGTCCTGCACAATTTTCCTGTAGAGTCCTACAACTAATGATTTTTAATGGGCACTGTTCTGTGAAAATTACACAGAGGAGTCATTGTGGGGAGGTGAACAAGTTATCACTGTTTTCTTTCCATTGTTTCCTTTGATAAATCCAATCTTTTGTTCACATGGGAAGGGAAAAAGGAACTGACAAGCAAATGGGAATAGCTCATTGTGGTCAGCATGGATGAGATGGGCCAAAGGGTCTTTTTCTGTATGGGATTACTCTATGAC
Source organism: Mobula birostris (assembly GCF_030028105.1). Taxonomy (NCBI): domain Eukaryota; kingdom Metazoa; phylum Chordata; class Chondrichthyes; order Myliobatiformes; family Myliobatidae; genus Mobula; species Mobula birostris. Next base: position 22,843,459 of record NC_092401.1, read on the forward strand.
TCTATATTTTAGAGTCTGAGAAATGAATTCATTGATCAGTCATGATCCATTAGGAACAGGAGAAGGATTACTGCATTGTCCAGAGACAGATGTGACTAGAAGTGGCAGCTGTAGCTGGCGTGGTGATTACTATTGTAGTCTTGGTTCCCAACTCTCACACAGTTAATGTCACCCTCTCGGAGCAGATTCATTGGGCGTCTGAGTCATCCATGGGGACATGTATGTGATCCTGAGAGGGAGGGGAAGAGTCAGCAATGGGCCACGTAACGTTCTGTGTAGGATGCTGCATCATTGCAATCATTGATCGACTGGAGAAAAGGAGAGGGGGATGTTCTGGACAGAATTGAAGCAAGGTGTCTTTATCGTGTTCCACCAACGTTCAGGGGTAGCTTAGTCCATGTGAACTGCTACAGCCACACTGTTGTCCACAAGAAAGAGAGACATGAGTAAGTGTTATCAATGAGTGTGAAGCCTCTCAACGTCTCCTTCTCACAACTTGTTACAACACATCGGGTTCCTATCTGTGGAACTGCATTGCGGGGTTTCAGGCATCTCCAGTGACAGTCAGCCTCACTGCAGGGATATTTTGTGAAGGTACAGACTTTATATCACTGTGAAAGTGAGAATTAATCACAAGCCTCTGTTGGTGACAATTTTCCAGGATTGCCCTGAAGATATTCTTGGAATTATAGAATTATCTCACAGGGTCTGCATTGTGTAAAACACATGGTTGGTAAACAATGGGGTTTTCTTTGTTTTATCATTTTTTCCAAATATTTTTGCATACCGGGACAAGAATATATCGACCAAGTAGGTGCTTTGGGAACAAGAGATCATGCAACACAACTTTGAGGACTGTGTCTGATCTGATTGATAGTTTTAGCTCCCGTGGTCATTACTACTCCAATCCTGCATCCCAAATTCCCACATGGAATGACCTCTTACTGTCCGAGCCCATTCAGTGGAGGGGCTGGGAAGCCTATTGGGACTAAGATGTGATCAACCCCAGCCCGGGATCAGGGCCACATTAAAGATGAGTAGAGTTACTGGCATCCAGTACACCTCCCCACTGCCCATTGTCACCCCAGCATCACTCAGTCATTAATGCACGACTTCATCAGACTCAGAATCAGATACCTGTTTGTTGTCACTGCCATCTATCGTGAAATGTCTTGTTTTGCAGCAGCAGTACAGTGCAATACATAAGATATACCATAAGACATATGACTAGAAATATATATTCAAAATTAAATACGTAATGAGAAATGAAAGCGAAAATAGTGAGGAAGTATTCATGGGCTCATTGTCTGTTCAGCAGTCTGATGAAACAGAGGAAGAAGCTGTGTTGTGTGAAAACCACCATGAATGCAACCTTGAGGACCACATCCAAACTGGTTGGCAGTTTTAGCTACCATGGTCATTGCTATTCAAGTCCTGGATCCTAAATACCCACATGGACCAATATCATAGTCGAAGTCAAAGTCAAAAATACATTTATTAGCAATGTACATATATGTTGTAATAAGGTGGATGAATTGAAAGTGCAGATTGTTATTAATGATTATGATATAGTTGGGATCACAGAGACATGGCTCCAGGGTGAACAAGGATGGGAGCTCAACATTCAGGGATATTCAATATTCAGGAGGGATAGACATGAAGGAAGGGGAGGTGGGGTGGCGTTGCTGGTTAAAGAAGAGATTAACGCAATAGAAAGGAAGGACATAAGCCAGGAAGATGTGGAATCGATATGGGTAGAGCTGCGTAACACTAAGGGGCAGAAGACGCTGGTGGGAGTTGTGTACAGGCCACCTAACAGTAGTAGTGAGGTCGAAGATGGTATTAAACAGGAAATTAGAAATATGTGCAATAAAGGAACAGCAGTTATAATGGGTGACTTCAATCTACATGTAGATTGGGTGAACCAAATTGGTAAAGGTGCTGAGGAAGAGGATTTCTTGGAATGTATGCGGGATGGTTTTTTGAACCAACATGTCGAGGAACCAACTAGAGAGCAGGCTATTCTGGACTGGGTTTTGAGCAATGGGGAAGGGTTAATTAGCAATCTTGTCGTGAGAGGCCCTTTGGGTAAGAGTGACCATAATATGGTGGAATTCTTCATTAAGATGGAGAGTGACATAGTTAATTCAGAAACAAAGGTTCTGAACTTAAAGAGGGGTAACTTTGAAGGTATGAGACGTGAATTAGCTAAGATAGACTGGCAAATGATACTTAAAGGGTTGACGGTGGATATGCAATGGCAAGCATTTAAAGATTGCATGGATGAACTACAACAATTGTTCATCCCAGTTTGGAAAAAGAATAAATCAAGGAAGATAGTGCACCCGTGGCTGACAAGAGAAATTAGGGATAGTATCAATTCCAAAGAAGAAGCATATAAATTAGCCAGAGAAAGTGGCTCACCTGAAGCGGGGAGAAATTCAGAGTTCAGCAGAGGAGGACAAAGGGCTTAATTAGGAGGGGAAAAAAAGATTATGAGAGAAAACTGGCAGGGAACATAAAAACTGACTGTAAAAGCTTTTATAGATATGTAAAAAGGAAAAGACTGGTAAAGACAAATGTAGGTCCCCTACAGACAGAAACAGGTGAATTGATTATGGGGAGCAAGGACATGGCAGACCAATTGAATAATTACTTTGGTTCTGTCTTCACTAAGGATGACATAAATAATCTTCCAGAAATAGTAGGGGACAGAGGGTCCAGTGAGATGGAGGAACTGAGCGAAATACATGTTAGTAGGGAAGTGGTGTTAGGTAAATTGAAGGGATTGAAGACAGATAAATCCCCAGGGCCAGATGGTCTGCATCCCAGGGTGCTTAAGGAAGTAGCCCAAGAAATAGTGGATGCATTAGTGATAATTTTTCAAAACTCGTTAGATTCTGGACTAGTTCCTGAGGATTGGAGGGTGGCTAATGTAACCTCACTTTTTCAAAAAGGAGGGAGAGAGAAACCGGGGAATTATAGACCGGTTAGCCTAACGTCGGTGGTGGGGAAACTGCTGGAGTCAGTTATCAAAGATGTGATAACAGCACATTTGGAAAGCGGTGAAATCATCGGACAAAGGCAGCATGGATTTGTGAAAGGAAAATCATGTCTGACAAATCTCATAGAATTTTTTGAGGATGTAACTAGTAGAGTGGATAGGGGAGAACCAGTGGACGTGGTATATTTGGATTTTCAAAAGGCTTTTGACAAGGTCCCACACAGGAGATTAGTGTGCAAACTTAAAGCACACGGTATTGGGGGTAAGGTATTGATGTGGATGGAGAGTTGGTTAGCAGACAGGAAGCAAAGAGTGGGAATAAACGGGACCTTTTCAGAATGGCAGGCGGTGACTAGTGGGGTACCGCAAGGCTCAGTGCTGGGACCCCAGTTGTTTACAATATATACTAATGACTTGGATGAGGGAATTAAATGCAGCATCTCCAAGTTTGCGGATGACACGAAGCTGGGTGGCAGTGTTAGTTGTGAGGAGGATGCTAAGAGGATGCAGAGTGACTTGGATAGGTTGGGTGAGTGGGCAAATTCATGGCAGATGCAATTTAATGTGGATAAATGTGAAGTTATCCACTTTGGTGGCAAAAATAGGAAAACAGATTATTATCTGAATGGTGGCCGATTAGGAAAAGGGGAGGTGCAATGAGACCTGGGTGTCATTATACACCAGTCATTGAAAGTGGGCATGCAGGTACAGCAGGCGGTGAAAAAGGCAAATGGTATGCTGGCATTTATAGCGAGAGGATTCGAGTACAGGATCAGGGAGATACTACTGCAGTTGTACAAGGCCTTGGTGAGACCACACCTGGAGTATTGTGTGCAGTTTTGGTCCCCTAATCTGAGGAAAGACATCCTTGCCATAGAGGGAGTACAAAGAAGGTTCACCACATTGATTCCTGGGATGGCAGGACTTTCATATGAAGAAAGACTGGATGAACTGGGCTTGTACTCGTTGGAATTTAGAAGATTGAGGGGGGATCTGATTGAAATGTATAAAATCCTAAAGGGATTGGACAGGCTAGATGCAGGAAGATTGTTCCCAATGTTGGGGAAGTCCAGAACAAGGGGTCATAGTTTGAGGATAAAGGGGAAGCCTTTTAGGACTGAGATGAGGAAAAACTTCTTCATGCAGAGAGTGGTGAATCTGTGGAATTCTCTGCCACAGGAAACAGTTGAGGCCAGTTCATTGGCTATATTTAAGAGGGAGTTAGATATGGCCCTTGTGGCTACGGGGATCAGGGGGTATGGAGGGAAGGCTGGTGCAGGTGTTATGTACCCCGTAACTGGGTTGCCAAACCAGCAGAAATGGATCACTCAGTTGGAGTCTGGATTACTAGAACTAAGAAAGTTTTATTAAAGAAACAAGCAACACAGTAATCGAAAGGATAATAAATGCAACAGTTCAGCAATGATAAACACACATGTGCACAGAATTAAGATAACAGCATCAATCAAGCTCTATCGTTGTCTAGGGGTAAATGACCAAATTTCAAAGTGACACAAAAGTTCAGTTCGCAGTAATCGTTGCCATGGCGATGGACAACGTGGGGGGAGGGACAGAGAGAACGGGAACAACTGATCATTCAGACACGGCTTCCACTCACAGACCGGCGATATGGCTCACAAGCAGCCTTTTTGGGCAGGTCCTTGGTGATATCACCTGAGGTCACCGACTGTGACCCCTCCTCCAGATGCGGTCGATCCTCTGCAGTGAACCCGGCACCCAAGCGAGGGTGGACACACACCGGGTTCCCGCTGATCGTACCTTTCCACCCTGTGCGTTGTCCGGTACTTCCCACCAACTCGTGAGAGGCGCACCGCTTCCAGGGTCTCGTTACCTCGGGTGTCGTGTGTGTCTGCCTTAGCGAACCGGTCCCTTTTTATCCCCCTGCTGGGGTATCGCCTGTCCATCACTTCAAACAGTTCAGGGTTCAAAGGGGGAGCAGCTCCAGACAGCTCTCTCGCCCATCCCTTCATTACACATCTCCAGACGCTGCTCCATTGTTCCTTATCTCTCCTTCCCCTGAGGACAGGTGGCAGACCAACTGCTGATGTCACTGATGCTAACCCAGGCCAGCAAACATCTTAATTTTATGTGTATTCTCGTCACACTTCCCCCCTTTAAGGATTTTTACCGGGAGGTAAAAATTACAAACATGAATACATTATTTGATACACACACAAATATACATCTTTATCAGCTATTTGGCTAATACAGAGAATTTGAAGTTGTCAGCACCTTGACAGACAGTCATCACATTTTCTGTTCCTTTTACATGTGTTATTAATAATCCCTTAGACCAGGCTCCAACTCAGCAAACTTCATAGTGGGCAAAAACACTGATGAATTTCGATCAATGTAACCTCGCATTTGGTTTTGTGCCGGACCACAATAACAAGGGTCGTCCCATTCCGACTCAGTTTTCTCTCGCAAGGGCTTAATAGGAGGGGGGAGGGGTAGTGACCGCAGAGTTATTGCAAAACTTCCTACAGTACCCCACCATCTCCAAGAGCCTTCTGAGGGCCCTCTTGTCTGTCGGGGTTGGGAGGTCAGCGATAGCCTGCACTGTAGCTTGCAGCGCTGCCAGCTGCCCCTGTGTCACCACAATTCCCAGGTAAGTGACCGTCGTGTGGCTGAATTCATTTTTTTCAAGGTTCACTATCAAGCTGGCTTCAGACAGCCGTATTAAATTGCCAATACACACCTGTGTTCATCAGCCCTTTAGTCACTGAATTACTCATTATATATGACTGTTGTTTGCTAGGCTGCCCTATTGTAACAGACACCACCCAACGTCCCAGTTCTCTGCATCGCCTCGGGACAATCAAGCACACGGGTGCGAGTAATTACTTCTGCTAAAGATTCGCTTTGTTCGGGGATTAAGGGAGAGACCTTATCAGTAGACCTGGCCAAAACAATAGCCTTCTCCCATCTGATCGATCCCATACTAATCATTTCAAAATGGTTTTTTCCTCTTATCAGGGGGCCCCTAGCTTCATTGATTTCCACGCTAACACCGACTAGGTTTGTTAGCATATCAAAAGCCTGTGACCGTCTCAGTTCGCGTCGGTCATGATCAATAACATCCTTCCCCCTGGGCAGCCGGTAAACCTCTTTCATGATTCCACCAACTGTTTCCTCCAGCACTGCAAAATGTCCACCGGGGGATACCTCGTGGGCCATGTTATCATCCCCATAACTCTTTTGCACCACCCCCCACTCCTCATCGGCGGGTACGGTACTTGGTCTCCCTTTCTTCCTTAGCACTTCCTCCTCCGCACAATAGCCTACTAGTTCCCGTGTTAAAACTGTGTCAGAGAGAGCTGTCTCTGCCAAAACCATCAGCCCCTCGTCTTGCTCCTGCGTCGGCACAAATTCTTTCCTGGCTACTGCTACGTCTGTCCCAGCTCCCTCACTACCTCTTGTCTCACTACACTCCTTCTTTTCATTTTCTACCCCCGTCTCGAACAAGGTTGGCAGAAACGTCTCAGCTAAATTTACCACCGCGGTCCCGTGATGAACCTGTGAGTCCATGGGCGGGGCCTCACTGCTGGCAGGCTGACCTGTCAATCTCACGACTGGGAACACGATTCCCCCGGCGATGTCATTACCGAGAACGACTTCCACGCCTTTCATTGGTATTTCGGACCTCACCCCGATCGTGACTAGTCCAGAGACCAGGTTGCTTTGTAAGTGTATCTGGTGCAAAGGGACTGACTCTGTCCCTTCCCCAACACCTTTGACCTCTACCTCCCCAGTCTGGGTCTCTGAGCTAAACTCTAATACATCTTCAGCATTAGTGACTGACACGCTCCTGTGTCTCTCCAGATCCGCACTGGAACTGGTTTTAACCCCTCCTTAACTGACACCAATCCGGCCGAGATAAACCTCTTGCGCCCTTCCTGAACTTTTTCAGACGTGTCCTTCCCTAGCGGTTCGCTTAACAGCTCGATACAGCCATTCAAAATCGCCGTTTTTCCTTTTCCCGTCTCCTTCTTTGGGGCAAAGCACCTGGACGCAAAGTGTCCGGCTTTCCCACAATTATAACAGACGACCCCAGGAGACTTCCTACCAGACTGCTCCCGGTCTACCTTATCCTTTTCACAAGTCCCCGGCTTACTTTCTGACTTTTCGGGCGGACTCTCCCCGCCATCCTGACTACCCTTCTGGTAGCCTTTACTTGGGGCAAACTTCATTTTATGCGTCAACGCATACTCATCCGCTAACTTAGCAGTTGCGGCTAACGTGGCTGCCTCTTTCTCATCGAGGTAGGGTCTCATACCCTCAGGGATACAACCTTTAAACTGCTCAATCAGGATCAGCTGTAGCAGTCTGTCATAATCCCCCTCAACCCCCTTCGAGGCACACCAACGCTCACAATATGTCTGCATCTCACGGGCAAACTCCAAATACGTGCGGTCCCACTGCTTCCTCGCATTCCGGAACCTCTGCCGGTATGCCTCCGGGACCAACTCATAAATCCTGAGGATGGCCTCTTTTACCACCTCATACCTCTGGGCATCTTCCGCGGACAAAGCGGAGTAAGCTTCTTGGGCTTTCCCTTTCAGTACACTCTGAAGTAAGACAACCCACTTATCCCTCGGCCAGTCCTGACTTATAGCCACTTTTTCGAAGTGGAGGAAGTACCGATCCACGTCGGTATCGTCAAATGGGGGAACCAGCCTAACCTCCTGGGTCACCCGGAACCCTCCACCTTGGTTCGGCACGAGCCCCTGCTCGGCCCTTATCCTTAACTTCTCCAGCTCAAATTCCCTTTCCCTCTGTTTCTCCTCTCTCTCCATCTGTCTGTCCCTCTCTTTCTCTTCTCTCTCCAACTGTCTGTCCCTCTCTTTCTCCTCTCTCTCCAACTGTCTGTCCCTCTCTTTCTCTTCTCTCTCCAACTGTCTGTCTCTCTCTCTCTCCTTCTCTTCTCGCTCCAACTGTCTTTCCCGTAACTCGTGCTCGAGTCTCAGTTTTTCAAGCTGTACCTGTACCGCGTCTCCAGCAGGTTTTTCAATAGACACCACTCCCAGCTCGCCTTGGGGAAACACACCTTTAGATACATAGTGCTCTACAATAGCTCTGTGTATCTCCTCTCTCCTCATTGTCGACTTCACCTTAGCAAGATTCAACCGTTTGGCCACAGCTACCAATTCCAATTTCCTGGCATCCTCTAATGCCTCCAAGGTTGGTGCCTTTATAAATTCCTCAGCCTCCATTTCTGCTGTTTGTCTTTTCTTTCTTTCGGGAATTTTAACCCAACCAATTTACTCCGTCCCAAATTTAGCGTTCAAAATCCCGGACGAGAACCCCACTTATGTTACGTACCCCGTAACTGGGTTGCCAAACCAGCAGAAATGGATCACTCAGTTGGAGTCTGGATTACTAGAACTAAGAAAGTTTTATTAAAGAAACAAGCAACACTGTAATCGAAAGGATAATAAATGCAACAGTTCAGCAATGATAAACACACATGTGCACAGAATTAAGATAACAGCATCAATCAAGCTTTATCGTTGTCTAGGGGTAAATGACCAAATTTCAAAGTAACACAAAAGTTCAGTCCAATTTAGTTCAGTTCGCAGTAATTGTTGCCATGGCGATGGACAACGTTGGGGGAGAGAGAGAGAGAACGGGAACAACTGATCATTCAGACACGGCTTCTACTCACAGACCGGCGATATGGCTCACAAGCAGCTTTTTTGGGCAGGTCCTTGGTGATGTCACCTGAGGTCACCGACTGTGACCCCTCCTCCAGATGCAGTCGATCCACTGCAGTGAACCCGGCACCCAAGCGAGGGTGGACACACACCGGGTTCCCGCTGATCGTACCTTTCCACCCTGTGCGTTGTCCGGTACTTCCCACCGACTCGTGAGAGGCGCACCGCTTCCAAGGTCTCGTTACCTCGGGTGTCGTGTGTGTCTGCCTTAGCGAACCGGTCCCTTTTTATCCCCCTGCTGGGGTATCGCCTGTCCATCACTTCAAACAGTTCAGGATTCAAAGGGGGAGCAGCTCCAGACAGCTCTCTCGCCCATCCCTTCATTACACATCTCCAGACGCTGCTCCATTGTTCCTTATCTCTCCTTCCCCTGAGGACAGGTGGCAGACCAACTGCTGATGTCACTGATGCTAACCCAGGCCAGCAAACATCTTAATTTTATGTGTATTCTTGTCACACAGGGTTCTGAGTTGGATGATCAGCCATGATCATAATAAATGGCGGTGCAGGCTCGAAGGGCCGAATGGCCTACTCCCGCACCTATTTTCTATGTTTCTATGTCACCATAAACAACCCTGAGATTAATTTTTTTGGGGCATACTCAGTAAAGACATAGAATAACAACCATAACAAAACTCAGTTAGTGACTACTCCAACTTGGGCATTCAACCAGTGTGCAAAAGGCAACAAACTGTCCAAATAAAAAAATAAATAATAATAAATAAGTAAGCAATAAATATCAGGAACATGAGATGAAGACTCCTTGAAATTGAGTCCATTGGTTGTGGGAACATTTCAATGATGGGGCAAGTTAAGTTGAGTGAATGTATCACTTTTGGTTCAAGAGCCTGATGGTTCTTCTTGAACCCTTAGCTCCTAGTGGAGCATAGGCCATCGATGACCTCACAAAGTCAATGGAATGGTTGGAGTTCATCAATGTTTCTGTAATCCACTGCATCACTGGAATAGGCAGGGCTACTGCTGACCTTCCCCATTGGGGCCTTGAGGTGATGACAGACAACTTCTGGATCCAATGAGATCCCAACAATCTCAGCCTCAAGCAGGTGGGAAGCCAGTGGTTTCCTGTTGCTTAATCCCATTCACCTGTTTTACTGCATCAACTTTTAAGGCCTTTTGCAAGAAAACCAATAAATTCTTCCAAAAAGGGCATGGTCTATGTTTAAGCAACATGCCTATGTTTTGTCCCATTCAGACCCACAGTTCACATGTAACAGGGCACAACTAGTGTTTATCATTGTGAAGGAATTTATCTGTTCAGACAGTAGATATTGATGAGTATGAATCCTTGGCCTGTAATAAACACACAACTTCTAACAACATAGTGGGCTCCTTCCATTGCAGGTTTCAGGCATTGCCTGTGACCACCTGCCTCACTGCAGGAAAGGTTTGTGAAGGTAAGGGCTTAATATAACCATGGAGAATCAATCCTGAGGAGAGGTTATCACTGACAATCCGACAGGTTTGTCCTGCAGATTCCTGGGAGTAAAGAAGAATGTCACAGGCAGTGCTCTGTGCGCGTCCCACAGGAGAATCACTGTGTTAGCTGTCAAGTTTATAACCTGCTAAGTTCCTCCAGCATTTTGTATTTTTATTTTGTTTGTTTTGACACAACTAATGATTAGCTCTGAATATTTTAGTTTGTTAAATGAATGTAATGACCAATCATGTTTCTTTGTGAACAGCTGACAGTGTAATACGATGGTTAGGAACAGGTCTGACCAGAGCTGACATCTGTTGCTGGCATGGTGGTTAATATTCCAATCCTGATCCCAAACTCCTCACGGTCCAACATCACCATATGGGAGCTGCTTTAGTGAGGGTCTGGGAAATCCATGGGGAGACCGGTGTGATCCAGAAAGGGAAATGCAAGAGTGAGAGATGGACCATGTAAAAATGAGGGCAGCTTGTGATGATAGGCAGCTAAAATGATAACCGTGGAATCCAGGCCATTGTGTATATTTAAAGTAAAGTTTGATTGTTTTCTTAATTAGTAAGGGTGTCAATGGTTTGAAGCAGAAGGTAGGAGAATGAGGTTGAGAGGGATAGTAAATCAGCTATGATGGAATGGCACAGTGGACTCTGGGGGCTAAATGAACTAATTCTGCTCCTATATTTCATGGTCTTAAATACTGCAAATGGTGGGGTTTGAACTAGAAATGGAGAGTGCGGAGACGAGGAAGACCAGACAGCAGCTGTGGAGAGAGAAACTGGTTCAAGGATCTGGAAAAGTGAGAAGGAGCGGGGTCCCTGAAATGGTGGAGACCAAATTTATAAAGGGGACACAATGATTCCAGGAAATAGATGAATCAGTGCGGTTAGAAAGAAATAGAAATAAAAATGTAGGGTACAGTGTAGAGCATGCTGGAGATCTGAAACAAGAAATGATGCTGGAAGCACCCAGCATTCGGATTTTCACCCACAGATCCTACCTGACCTGCTGAGTATTTTCACTGCAGATTCAGGGATGGACAAGGCAATTAACTAAGATTCGAATGTGACCAAACTTGGTCTTGGAGCAGACAGATTAAAAATCAATGGGTCAATGAGAGTGCTTTTAACTCCCCTGCTCCCATCCCATGAAAAGCAGTGGCAGTAGAGAAAGTGGAGCCACTGCAAACCTTCCACATTGTTATTGACAGACCCATAGATAGGAGAGCAGGGTACCAACCATCTCAGCTTCCAGCAGAGAACTGAATATTTGGTTCCTTGAGTCAATTCAATTTATTCCTAAATTCCATTTCATAGAAACATTCACAAACATCTACAGATGTGTAGTGGAGAGTAGATGGACTGGCTACATCACAGCCTGATATGGAAACACCAATGCCCTCGAATAGCAAATCCTACAAAAAGTACTGGATATATGCCCTCCCTTCCATTGAGTGCATCTCATAAAACGTTGTCGCAGAAAAGCAGCTTCTATTATCAGCAACCTCCACCAAGCAGGACATGCACTTTTTTCTCCGCTGCCATCAGGAGGAAGATAAAAGAGCCTGAGGACTCACACCACCAGGTTAAGGAATGGCTAATACACATCAACCATCAAGCTCTTTAACCAAAGGAGCTAACTTCACTCAAATTCATTTGCCCCATCATTGACATGTTCCCAAAACCAGAAGACTCACTTGCACAATTCTTCATCTCATGGTCTCCATATTTATTGCTTATTTATTATTATTTGGTTTTGTATTTGTACAGTTTGTTGTCTTCTACACTTTAGTTACCTACCCAAGTTGGGCATCTTTTATTGATTCTGTTTTGGTTTATTATTCTATAAACTTATTGAGTATGCCCACAAGGAAGTGAATCTCAGGGTTGTATATGGCTACATATATGGACGTTGATAATAAAACTTACTTTGTGATTTGAACAGATTTCAATCCTTAAGTCCCCCCCCAAAGTACAATCTCTCAGTCCTTTGTTCCAGTGGAGTTCTGCTCTCTGTTTAAGTAACAAGGAGGTGAATTATACATGCAGACCCAGAAAGCCGAGGTGTAACAAGGAACAGTCCTTGAACTATCCTCAAATGGCCAAGTCATTGGGTGTATTTCAAGCGCAAGTTGATAGATGATAGATTTGGAAGAGCGTCAATGGTTACATGGAGAGTTAGGATAATGGGGTTGAGAAGGATAGTAAATCAGCCATAATAGAATAGTGGAGCAGACTCAATGGGCCTATGTCTTATGGCTTAAATACTGCAAATTGTGAAGTTGGAGATCCCAAATGAGGAAGTGGGGAGGCTCAGAGGATCCAACAGCATCTGTGGAATGAGAAACTGGAAAAATGAGAATATGAGATGAGACAGTGTGTCCCTGATAGAGTGGTGAGCTCAAGCTGTTAATGGAGACATAATGCATCCAGTTAATGGATGAATGACCGCAGTTAGAAAGTAAAACAAAATGTAGGATGCAGAGTAGAACATGCTGAGGAACTGAAACCAGGGATGGTGCTGGAATCTCCCAGCATTCTCTTTCTCACCCACAGATGCTGCCTGACCTGCTCAGTATTTCCAATGCAGATTCAGGGAGGGAGTGGGCAATGAACTGAAATTTAAATGTGACTAAACCTGGTCTTGCCACAGCCATATTAAAGATGAATGGAGCACTGAGAGTCCTCTTTCCTCCCTGCTCCCGTCCAATGAAAAGCAGCTCCAGTACAGAAGGCAGGGTTGCTGCCGACCTTCTGCACTGTTTATCGATAAGCCCATGGAATGGAGAGCAGGGTAGTAACCATCTCCACTTCTAACAGGTGACCAGCCATTTGGCCCCTTGAGTCAATTCCATCTGCTCCTTAACTGCATTCACCTGATTTTCTTTCTCAAACCATAAGGCCCCTTCCCAAGAATACTCACTCAATCCTTTGTTGCAGCGGAGTTCTTCTCTGGATTAAACAACACAGAGCTGAGTTACTCCATCCCGACCCACAGAGCCCAGGTATAAAAGGGAGCAATCTATGTTTACTGTTGAGAGAGATTTTCCTGTTCACACAGATATCGATGAATGCAAGTCTTCACCTTGTCACGAACATGCAACTTGTAACAACGTAATGGGATCCTACCAGTGCAACTGCAACACAGGGTTACAGGCATTACCTGCAACTGCCAACCTCACAGCAGGGAAAATTTGTAAAGGTAAGGACTTTGTCTCAACATGAAAATGGAGAATAAATCGTAACTGATTGAGGATATCAGTCCTGCACAATTTTCCTGCAGAGTCCCACAACTAAAGGAGAACTTAATAGACACTCTACTGTGCAAATTACACAGAGGAGTCATTGTGGGAAGGTGGGAAAGTCATCATTGTTTTTTCTATTTTGCCCTTTGATAAATCTGATTGGTTCAAGTTGGAAGGGAAAAGGGACTCACAAGCAAATAAAAATAGCTCATTGTGGTCAGCATGGATGAGATGGGCCAAAGGGTCTTTTTCTGTGCTGTAATACTCCACGATTCTATATTTTACCCTTTGGAAAATGAATTCATTGAACAGTCATGTTCCTTTCAGAACAGGAGCCAGAGTACTGCATCATCTAGGGCAGGGGTCCCCAACCTTTTTTGCACTGCGGACCGGTTTCATATTGACAATAATCCTGCGGACCGGCCGATCCGGGGGGGTAGGGTTACCAACGGACAAGAGTAGTAGTCAAATACGTTGTGTTTACTCCGAAAAGACTACAATGACCATGAAGCCTTGCGTGGGCACTAGTGCGCATGCGTGCACCGCCGATTTCTTTTCTGCAAGCTGTTTTTGGCGATTCTGTTCGGGAGGGGGGGTGTTAATCACGACCGGAATGTCGGTGATACGTGGCTAATACACTCAATTTCGTTTCTAAAAGGGTTTATCTAACGAATTTAATATTAAACACACAGCGCATATTTTCCTCGCATGAATATAGTGATAAGTCAATTATCAGAGGAGCTTGAAGTAAGTATTGAACGAACTTCCAGTAGCAGGTTCGATATTATCATTTAAAGTTAAACTGGACAGCTATATGGACAGGAAAGGAATGGAGGGTTATGGGCTGAGTGCAGGTCGGTGGGACGAGGTGAGAGTAGCATTCGACACGGACTAGAAGGGCAGAGATGTCCTGTATCCATGCTATAATTGTTATATAATTATATAAGTCACTTATAAGTCAATAGCATAATAACATTTTAGGTAATGTTCGAACATTAAACACACAGCGCATATTTTCCTCGTATGAACATATAAAATCACTGCAACGCACCAATATCGCTGAATCAGTGGGAGCCCTTGTCTGAGTACTTGTTTTCCTGCAACAAGACGGTCCTATCGAAGGGTGATGGGAGACAACGATACTCGAATGGATTCCTTATGTCCAGTCTACTCCGCAATTTAGTTTTCGTTGCATTCATTAGAGATATGTTGGAAATGGAAGCAACGTTTTCAGTGCTTCCATGTCTATCTCAGGATATTTAGCCCTGACTTTGATCCAGAATGCCGGCAGAGATGTTATGCCAAACATACTTTTCAGCCCGCCGTCACTTGCAAGCTCGAAGAGTCGATCTCCTTCCCGCGCCGACATGGATGACGCGCGGATAATGACCTCGCGTGTGTTCAAGCTTAATAGTGGGCGTGACAGGGAATGAGGAGAGGTGCAGCTGACTCATATCGTTTTCTCACGGCCCGGTAGCGCATGCCTTGCGGCCCGATGGTTGGGGACCGCTGGTCTAGGGACTGGTGTGACTTGAGCTGGCATGGTGATTACTACTCCAATCTTGGTTCCCAAACTCTCACACAGTCTAGTGTCAGTGTCTCAGAACAGGTACAGTGAGGGTCTGAGTAATCCATGAGGACATGGGTGTGATCCTGAGAGGGAGGGGAAGAGTCAGTGATGGACCATGTAAAGATGAGAGCAGCTTGGAAACAGGCATCTAAAATGATAACGTTTCTCAGTTCTATATGACTGTAGGAAGCAGCATCAATGCAATTGTTGATGGACTGGAGAAAGGCTGAGGGAGATGGTCTGGACAGGATTGAAGTAAGGTCTCTTCACCGCGTCCAACGAAGTTCGGGGGTAGCTCGGCTCATGTGAATTCCTACAGCCACACCAATGTCCATGAGAAAGTGAGACACGAGTAAGAGATATCAATGAGTGTGAAGCCTCTCCGTGTCACTCTCTCACAACTTGTTACAACACATCGGGTTTCTACCTGTGGAACTGCATTGCAGGGTTTCAGGCATCTCCAGTGACAGTCAGCCTCACTGCAGGAAGGTTTTGTGAAGGTACAGACTTTATATCACCGTGAAAGTGAGAACAAATCACAAGGCTGGGTTGGTGTTGTCAATTTTCCAGGATTGCCTTGAAGGTATTCTTGGAATTAAAGAATTACTGTATCTCACAGGGTCTGCCTTGTGCAAATCGCGTGGTTGGTAAACAACTGGGTTTTCTTTGTTTTATCATTGATTCCAAATATTTTTAGATATCGGGACAGGAATTTATTGACCAGACAGCATCTTTGGAAACAGAAGATCATGTAACATAACTTTTAGGACCATGTCTGGTTGATAGTTTTACTTGCCGGGGTCATCAATACTCCAGTCCTACATCCCAAATTCCCACATGGAATGACATCTTACTGTCAGAGCACATTCAGTGGAGAGGATGGGAAATCTACTGGGAGGTGATCAACCCCAACCCATTCTCAGGGCCACATTAAAGATGAGTAGAGTTACTGACATCCAGGACACCTCCCCACTGCCCATTGTCACTCCAGTAACACTCAGTCATTAATACATGACTCCTTCAGAATCAGAATCAGATACCTGTTTATTATCACATCTGTTGTGAAATGTCTTGTTTCGCAGCAACAGTACAGTGCAATACATAAAATATATGATACATTGCAATTAGTGGGAATGCTACTACCCATAGTGGTGTGGGCTATATTTACAACTCTGCAGGTTTTTCTAATCCTGTGTGGTGGCCCCTCAAAACCAGATGGAAATACAACCAGTCAGAATGTTCTCCATGACACATTTTTAACATCCTAATGAGTCACATCACCAGAGAAGGTGGGGCTACTCTTGATTCCTCCACTGGGATCTGTAGGTGTTGATAGGCAGCTTCCAGATCCAATGAGCAGGAGAGCAGGCTAGTAACCATCTGGGGCTCCAGCAGGTGGGAAGCTATTGATTCCCTCCTTCAATTCAATCTAGAGTGGTCTGTGCCTTAACTCCACGCACCTGTCTTTCTGCCTCAACTCTGAAGGCCTTTGCCAAGAAAATCACTGAATTGTTTGTTCCAAGGAAGGTCTTGTCTATGTTTAAACAACTTGCCAATGTTTTGCTCCATCCAGACCCACAGAGTGCACCTGTAATCAGGAGCAAACAGTGTTTATCATTGTGAAAGATTTTGTCCTTTCTCACAGATATTGACAATTGTGAATACTTGGCCTGTGACAAATATGCAACTTGTAACAACACAGTGGGTTCCCACCAGTGTAACTGCATCATAGGGTCTCTGGCATTTTCTGCGACTGCCAGCCTCACTGCAGGGAAGATCTGTGAATGTAAGGATTTAATATAACCATGATGTGGAGAATCAATTCAATGTAGGGGTTGCCATTATCAACCCTACAGCATTGTCCTTCAGATCCCAGAAGGCACTGTACTGTGCAAGTCCCACAGAAGAGTTATTGTGATGGGCATGGACTTCATGACCTGCTGAACTTCTCCGGGAACGAGTCTGTCCAGAATTGCTATCTGTAGTGGTTACTATTCCAATCCAAGATCACCAACTCTCACACAATCCAATGTCACCATCTGGGAGCAGACTGAGTGAGGGGCTGGAAAATCCATGGGGATACCAGTGTGATCCAGGGAGGGAAGGGGACGAGTTAGAGATAGACCATGTAACTGAAACCCTCTCACTGTAGGCTCGTAATGAGTTAGCTATTACTGTGAATTTAATCTCCGCTGGTGCTAAACCGTGAGATCTCTCTTGGAAAGGTGTGTCATCTGTTACTCTGACAGTGTGGTGAGTACTTGTGGAACAAGCAACATGAAACTTTTCAGTAGAAAAGATATCTTTGTGCTCCAACATCTTATCAGTTATTCTTTTGTTCCATTCCTCTGCTATTGGTGAGTCATCAAAGTTGACTAACTTCAATGTCAACTTTCTCGATAGAGGACTCTGTTCCTCTTCCTTTTTCTCTATTGGGAAACTAGAAACTGCCGACACAGGAAAAAGATATGCAATCTGCATACCAAGTCTGAGAGTAACTTCTCTTCCTGAGGTGTTGCTGACAATCACTGTTCTCCTGTTAGAATAGACAGCCAAAGATTTCTGTAGTTAGGTCTCACCAGCATTCCTGCAGGCAGCAGTGGATTTTCTTCCTGATTGTCAGGAGCATCCACAAAAATGGCTGGGGTACTGGGCTCTCCTGAAAATCTGGGTGTTCCAGTCACTCTAATTCCTCCAGCAGAAGGTACAGTGTCTGGTTTAGACTGAGTATACCACACAGTTCCTCTTTCATTCTCATCACCCTGCACAGGAGAAACTTGCACATTCACAAAAGCAGCTCTGAATACAGGGCAAACAGATGAAGTTCTCAGAAAGTTCTCTCCTTTCTCTCTTTACATGCTCCCATTAGCCTTCTCACAGTGGAAGTGTTTGTTCCCACAAGAATGGCAACTTTACCTTTGACAACTGGATCTGGGCAAACCAACACAAGTGTATCAATAGTCTCAGCTACTGCAATATCTGCTCCTGAATACACTAGTGTCAACGACAAATAACCATCATGAGGGCAATCATCAGCATTAAGCCCCCAAACCCCAAGGGTACTGACAGGAGCCAACAGTAAATGTGTCAAATCCCTGTTGAAAAGGATCTGTAGAGCAAAGTAACTTGAGAACCCATGTCAAGTATGACTCTCGCATAAATACCTTGAATTTGTCTGGAGACATCAGAACTTGGCCCCTCTAACCCTTCAGGAATAATATTTTGCACCTTAGTTTTGCTGTTGATACATTGCTTGGAACAAATTTGCTCCAGGACTTCAGCCTGTTCCTTTGCTGGGTCCCTCTGTTGTTTCCCATCTTATAACCACTGGTTTACTTTTAGAAGATTTCCCTGTCTCTCACAATCTCATTTGAAATGTCCATCTTCTCCACATTTGTAACAGAAAATACCAGTCCTATCCTTTGCCCTATGCAGCAGCATTGCTCTGCTTTGTGATTTTCATAGATGGGTTGGGCTTTCCCATGGACAATAAACAATAGACAATAGGTGCAGGAGTAGGCCATTCAGCCCTTCGAGCCAGCACCACCATTCACTGTGATCATGGCTGATCATCCACAGTCAGTACCCTGTTCCTACCTTCTCATATTCCTTGACTCCGCTATCTTTAAGAGCTCTATCTAACTCTTTCTTGAAAGCATCCAGAGAATTGGCCTTCCCTGCCTTCTGAGGCAGAACATTCCATAGATCCACAACTCTCGGTGAAAAAGTTTTTCCTCAACTCCATTCTAAATGGCCTACCCCTTATTCTTAAACTGTGGCCTCTGGTTCTGGACTCCCTCAACATCGGGAACATGTTTCCTGCCTCTAGCGTGTCCAATCCCTTAATAATCTTATATGTTTTAATCAGATCCCCTCTCATCCTTCTAAATTCCAGTGTATGCAAACCCAGTCGTTCCAATCTTTCAACATATGACAGTCCCGCCATCCCAGGAATTAACCTTGTGAACCTATGCTGCACTCCCTCAATAGCAAGAATGTCCTTCCTCAAATTTGGAGATGAAAACTGCACACAATACTCCAGGTGCGGTCTCACCAGGACCCTGTACACTGCAGAAGGACTTCTTTGCTGCTATACTCAACTCCCCTTGTTATGAAGGCTGTCACGTGACCGGCAACAATGAATATAGAAATGAGTCAGGTTTTATAAAGAAATAAACATTTATTAAACTCTGCTTAAAATTAGTAAAAAGATAAACAAATGAAAACCTTAACCAGAGGTAAACTGCTATGCGGCCATTTAACAAACCGCTAAACTCAGTACTAGTTCTTAAAGTGGTAAATGTGAACACAGTATTAAAGTGGTAAATTGGAACACAGTTCTTAGAATGGTAAATTTAAAATCCAAGAAATTTATACAGTCAATTAGGAGAGACTTTCCTGAAGTAAAGAATTCCTCGAAGATACGACGTTACGCTGATCCCAGCCGGAACCTGCCTTGTCCGCAGGATTCACGACGACAGAAATAAAACGGTTTAAATGCACTGACCTTTTTCCTCTGTAGACTAGATACTACACAATCTTTTCTGCTGCTTTTAGAAGAGGTTATCTCATGCAGATCACTCTTAATTGAACACATTCAATAATGGTCGATTCTCTCCAAAACTGCCGAACGACTCGTTCAGGTTCCCGTCTTCACTCTCCAATATTACTGAAAAGGTACATCGACAAATCTGGCAGCTACTGGTGAAACTGCCGGTCCAACACTTCTGTACCTTACAATAGACAGTAAAACTCCATTTTAAAATTAAACTGTGTCATAAGGCAAATATGCAGCATAGTGGAGTATCTCACTGACAATCTAACTGAAAACTCAACTGGGAAAGAAACTAACTGCGTCACCAGGGGTCTACCCTTATATATACCTGTTGAGAACAGGTCATCATGTGACCTCACTTTGGCGGGAAAATTACATCATGTGACCTCCGCAAGACCATTACATCATCCTCATAAGACAGTCACAAGATATCCATGAGGTGTGTAACAAGGCCAACATGCCATTAGCTTTCTTCACTGCCTGCTGTATCTGCATGCTTACTTTCAGTGGCTGATGAACAAGGACACTAAGATCTTGTTGTACTTCTCCTTTTCCTAACTTGACACCATTCAGATAGTAATCTGCCTTCCTGTTCATGCCACCAAAGTGGAGAACCTCACAATTATCCACACTAAATTGCATCTGCCCACTCACCCAACCTGTCCAAGTCACCCTGCACTCTCATAACATCCTACAATTCACACTGCCACCCAGCTTTGTGCCATCTGCAAAATTGCTAATGTTACTTTTAATCCCTTCATCTAAATCATTAATGTATATTGTAAATAGCTGCGGTCCCAGCACCGAGCCTTGCGGTACCCCAGTAGTCACTGCCTGCCATTCTGAAAGGGACCCATTAATCCCTACTCTTTGTTTCCTGTCTGCTAACCAATTTTCTATCCATGTCAATATCCTACCTCCAATACCATGTGCTCCAATTTTGCCCACTAATCTCCTATGTGGGACCTTATCAAAGGCTTTCTGAAAGTCCAGGTACACTACGTCCACTGGCTCTCCCTTGTCCATTTTCATAGTTACATCCTCAAAAAATTCCAGAAGGTTAGTCAAGCATGATTTCCCCTTCGTAAATCCATGCTGACTCGGACTGATCCTGTTACTGCTATCCAAATGTGCCGCTATTTCATCTTTTATAATTGACTCCAACATCTTCCCCACCACTGATGTCAGGCTAACTGGTCAAAATTCCCTGTTTTCTCTCTCCCTCCTTTTTTAAAAAGTGGGATAACATTAGCTACCCTGCAATCCACAGGAACTGATCCTGAATCTATAGAACATTGGAAAATGATTGCCAATGCATCCACGATTTCTAGAGCCACCTTCTTAAGTACCCTGGGATGCAGACCATCAGGCCCCGGGGATTTATCAGCCTTCAGTCCCATCAGTATCCAACACCATTTTCTGCCTAATGTGAAATAAATGTCATGTTTATCTGCAACATTAACAGACATGTACTGAGAAATATCAACTTGAATGTTTCTCACCTCATTTCTCAAAAATTATACTTCTGTGGTATCAATGGTTATTTTAGCAACAGGGCCTACATCTGAAGACATTACTTGGCTTTGGAAACATTTCACTCCTCAATCCTATTTTCTTAGTGACTCAGCAAAAGATGGTGGATCACACATCTTGTGGGTCATTGGAATACGTCGAGCAACCATAACTTGTGACAGTGTACCCTTCACAACTTGCTCCACCCTCAAGCAGTTTATCTCAGAAAGTTGAATGCGTTCTTTGCGGCACAAGCAATGCGACAGTTTATCCAGCTGCAGGTGGGAAGCAGAGAGCTTCTCTCCTTCCTCTCGGAATGTGTATCTGAATCTCACCAGGGGTTCCGCTGAACTTTCAGTGGTGCCAAAAGCGTTTTTCAGATCTTGCATAGAGCTAACAGATGTGGCAAAAGGATATTCTGCCTTTCAAAACCTCACTATAATCAGCAGCAGGACCCTCTAAACTCTCTAACAGTCTCTGTGTCTTTATCTTGTCTGAGCACTGCCACTCATCCAGCTCAGCTCAAGTCTGATCCTTCTTCTCTACGCTTGACTGCAGAGAACATTCTCAGCTTATGGTAACCTTGGATATCAGCAGGTACACTTTGGCATTTCTCGACCAGTGATGCGATAGCAGAAACCAGCTTAGAACCTAGATCAACAACTGAAGGAGTTAGTAGATTCTTAAAATCAGTCAGAGTTTTCCCTTCGTTCTTCAGAAAAGAGAGCAACTTGAACTGAAAATCTTCACCCTCAGCAGCATCTGGAGTTGTTTCCTGAGCAACTCTAAACACATGAACTGGCCCTGTCACTGTTCCCCTGGTATTCCTATCACATCAGGCAGAGTGAGTTCAGACACATCACTTGAGGTCTGGACTAGCACAAAGTATTTGCCAAATGATTTGTTGAAATGTCGATCATTCAGTGTAACTTTTCCCAGAGCTTTCAGAAGACCCAAGGCTTTAACTAAAGTGTCATTATTAACATCAACAGAAACATTGCTAGTTACACAAGCACTGTGAGCAAATCACACTAAACACAAATCTGTTTGGTATTTATATCACCTTAATTTTGACACACTTTAAGTTGCACAGAAAATAACACTGGTGTAACGCTGACTTGAACACAAGTAAACAGGCTATCCAATCCTTACACAGACACAGTCGCACATTCATCACGGTTGATGCTCCCAAAATGAAACCCTCTCACCATTGGCTTCAATTTGGGATGCCGTACTGGAGTAGTAATGACCACGGCAGCTAAAACCGCCAACTATTTTGGATGTGGTACTAAAGGTTGTGTGATTTCCTGTTTACAAAGTACTCTTGACAAATAATCAGAATCTTGAAACCCTGAATCTTGAGGGTGGAAATATGGTGATCTTGCTTAGACAAGCCTGTGTGATGAGAAACACCAATGTGGTAACTCACAAATTCCCCATGAAAGGATCTGGAACTCAAGCAACGAATGCCTTTTTTCTGATCAAACTGAACCTTATAAACCTGTGAGGTTTTTCATCACAGAAAAGGGCATCAAGCAGATGAAAAACACATCATCTTCAATGTTCATCTCCCTGAATTTGGAATTCTTTCCCCATTACACAGTCTGGCAATTCCCACCCTCAGCACTTCAGAGCATTTTTACCAGAACAACTGCACCAATACAAGTAGTCAGCTCTTAAGCAAACTCTTCAGAGTGAAATACAAATCAAGTCTGCAAAAAGTGCTGAGCAGATCAAGTTGTGTCAGAGGTCAAGAAGTGTGAAGTGGGTAACAGTCAGGAGAGGGAAGGGCAGGAGTCAAGTACTAGAGAGTACCCCTGTGGCTGTCCCTCTTAACAATAAGTAACTCCGGTTTGAGTACTGTTGGAGGGATGGCCTACCTGGGGGAAGCAACAGTGGCCATGCCTCTGGCACAGAGTCTGGCCCTGTGGCTCAGAAGGGTAGGGAAAGGAAGAGGATGGCATCAGAGACAGGGTACTCTATAGTTAGGGGGTCAGACAGGCAATCTGTAGACGCAGGAAAGAAACACAGATGATAGTTTGCCTCCCAGTTTCCAGGGGGTGGGAACAAAATTGAAGAGACGGAGGAAGGGACGGTTGGCTCACAAATAGAGAATGCTTGTAGACAGTGTGATAGGCAGGTGATAGAGAAGGGATGCGCTAAGACTGATGGTTTGAGATGTGTCTATTTTAACGCAAGAAATATTATGAACAAAGTGGATGAGCTTAGAGTATGGATCAGTATTTGGAGCTGAGATGTTGTGGCCATTACAGAGACTTGGACGGTTCAGGGGCAGGAATGGTTACTTAGAGTTCCAGGCTTTAGATGTTTCGAAAAGAGCAGGGAGGGAGGCAAAAGAGGTAGGGGCATGGCACTGCTGATCAGAGATCGTGTCAAGGCTGTAGAAAAGGAGGAAGTCATTGAGGGTTTGTCTACTGAGTCCATGTGGGAGGAAGTTAGGAACAAGAAGTGGTCAAAAACTCTACTGGGTTTTTTTTATAGATCAATAGTAAAAGAGACATCGAGTAGCAGATAGGGAGACAGATCCTGGAAAGGTGTAATAATAACAGAGTTGTCATGGTGGAGATGTTAGATTTCCCAAATATCGATTGGCATCTCCGTAGAGCAAGGGGTTTAGATGGGGTGGAGTTTGTTAGGTGTGTTCAGGAAGTTTTCTTGACAAAATATGTAGATAAGCCTACAAGAGGAGAGAATGTACTTGATCTGGTATTGGGAAATGAACTTGGTCAGGTGTGAGATCTCTCAGTGGGAGAGCATTTTGGAGAGAGTGATCACAATCCTATCTCCTTTACCATAGCATTGGAGAGGGATAGGAACAGACAAGTTAGGAAAGTGTTTAATTGGAGTAAGGGGAAATATGAGGCAATCAAACAGGAACTTGGAAGCATAAATTGGGAACAAATGTTCTCAGGGAAATGTACGGCAGAAATGTGGCAAATGTTCAGGGGATATTTGTGTGGCGCTCTGCATAGGTACATTCCATTGAGACAAGGAAAGGATGGTAGGGTACAGGAACCGTGGTGTCCAAAGGCTGTTGTAAATCTAGTCAAAAAGAAAAGAAAAGCTTATGAAAGGTTCAAAAACCTAGGTAACAATAGTCACAGTCATAGTCATACTTTATTGATCCCGGGGGACATTGGCTTTTGTTACAGTTGTACTATAAATAATAAATAGTAATAAAACCATAAATAGTTAAATAGTAATATGTAAATTATGCCAGGAAATAAGTCCAGGACCAGCCTATTAGCTCAGGGTGTCTGACCCTCCAAGGGAGGAGTTGTAAAGTTTGATGGCCACAGGCAGGAATGACTTCCTATGACGCTCTGTGTTGCATCTTGGTGGAATGAGTCTCTGGCTGAATGTACTCCTGTGTCCAACCAGTATGTTATGTAGTGGATGGGAGGCATTGTCCAAGATGGCATGCAACTTGGGCAGCATCCTCTTTTCAGACACCACCGTCAGAGAGTCCAGTTCCATCCCCACAACATCACTGGCCTTACGAATGAGTTTGTTGATTCTGTTGATGTCTGCTACCCTCAGCCTGCTGCCCCAGCACACAACAGCAAACATGATAGCACTGGCTACCACAGACTCGTAGAACATCCTCAGCATCGTCTGGCAGATTTTAAAGGACCTCAGTCTCCTCAGGAAATAGAGACGGCTCTGACCCTTCTTGTAGACTGCCTCAGTGTTCTTTGACCAGTCCAGTTTATTGTCAATTCGTATCCCTAACAATAGCGATCTGGAAGATTAAAAAGCTAGCAGGAACGAGCTTAAGAATGAAATTAGGAGAGCCAGAAGGGGCCATGAGAAGGCCTTGGCAGACAGGATTAAGGAAAACCCCAAGGCATTCTACAAGTATGTGAAGAGCACAAGGATAAGATGTGAGAGAATAGGACCAATCAAGTGTGACAGTGGAAAAGTGTGTATGGAACCGGAGGAGATAGCAGAGGTACTTAATGAATACTTTGGTTCAGTATTCACTACGGAAAAGGATCTTGGCGATTGTAGGGATGACTTACAGCGGACTGAAAAGCTTGAGCATATAGATATTAAGGAAGAGGATATGCTGGAGATTTTGGAAAGCGTCAAGCTGGATAAGTCACAGGGACTTGACGAGAAGTACCCCAGGCTACGATGGGAGGCAAGGAAGGAGATTGCTGAGCCTCTGGCGATGATCTTACAATCAATGGGGACGGGAGTGGTTCCAGAGGATTGGAGAGTTGTTCCATTATTCAAGAAAGGGAGTAGAGATAACCCAGGAAATGATAGACCAGTGAGTCTTAATTCAGTGGTGGGTAAGTTGATGGAAAAGATTCTGATTGAATTTTTTGAGGATGTGACTAAACACATTGATGGAGGTAGAACAGTAGATGTAGTGTATATGGATTTCCGCAAGGCATTTGATAAGGTACCCCGTGCAAGGCCAATGGTGTGCCTCAGGAATCTGTTCTGGGACCACTTCTCATTGTGATTTTTATAAATGACCTGGATGAGGAAGTGGAGGGATGGATTAGTAAATTTGCTGATGACACAAAGGTTGCATGTCTTGCATGTTGCATGCGAGACATGAACCCTCACAGCAGAGCTACAGAAGAAGATACAGGCATTGGAAATGAGATGCTATCGCAACATCTTGGGCATCTCATACTTGGACCACGTCACAAGCGAACAGGTCCGCAAGACCATCCAGCACCACATTGGCCCCCATGAAGACCTTCTCACAAAGGTGAAGAAAAGAAAGCTGAGATGGTATGGCCACGTAACAAGATCCAGTGGCCTTGCAAAGACCGTTCCACGAGGAAGTATGGAGGGGAAAAGAAGGAGAGGCAGATAAAGGAAAAGATGGATGGAGAACATTAAAGAATGGACAGGGATAACATTTGCGGAGACGCAGGTTCTGGCACACAACCGTGACAGATGGAATAGACTGGTGCAAAGCTTGTCATGATGGCACCCCGATGACTCTAGCAGGAGTTAAGGGCGCAAGCCTAGGCAAGACAAAGGTTGTGGGTGTTGTGAATAGTGTGGAGGGTTGTCAGAGGTTACAGTGGGACATTGATAGGATACAAAACTGGGCTGAGAAGTGGCAGATGGAGTTCAACCCAGATAAGTGTGAGATGGTTCATTTTGGTAGGTCAAATATGATGGCAGAATATAGTATTAATGGTAAGGCTCTTGGCATTGTGGAGGATCAGAGAGATCTTGGGGTCTGAGTCCATAGGACACTCAAAGCTGTTGTACAGGTTGACGCTGTGATTAAGAAGGCATAGGTGCATTGGCCTTTATCAATCGTGGGATTGAGTTTAAGAGCTAAGAGGTAATGTTGCAGCTATATAGGACCCTGGTCAGACCCCACTTGGAGCACTGTGCTCAGTTCTAGTCAGCTCACTACAGAAAGGATGTGGAAACTATAGAAAGTGTGCAGAGCAGATTTATGAGGACGTTGCCTGGATTGGGGAGCATGCCTTATGAGAATAGGTTGAGTGAACACGGCCTTTTCTCCTTGGAGCTATGGAGGATGGGAGGTGACCTGATAGAGGTGTATAAAATGATGAGAGGCATTGATCATATGGATAGTCAGAGGGTTTTTCCCAGGGCTGAAATGGCTAGCATGAGAGGGCGCAACTTTAAGGTGCTTAGAAGTAGGTACAGAGGAGATGTCAAGGGTAAGTTTTTTACACAGAGAGTGATGAGTGCGTGGAATGGGCTGCCGGTGGTGGCGGTGGAGGCAGATAGGATAGGGTCTTTTAAGAGATTCCTGGCTAAGTGAATGGAGCTTAGAAAAATAGATGGCTCTGGGTAACCCGAGGTAATTTCTGAAGTAAGGACATGTTCAGCACAGCATTGTGGGCTGAAGGGCCTGCATTGTGCTGTAGGTTTTCTACGCTTCTATGTTTCTAACTGCACAAAGATGAATTACAGTAGAACAAGCCAATTCTGGAAACAGCAAAGCCAAGTTGCCTATACTCGTAGACTTCAGTATCAAAATGCTGATGAAAGCAGCTGCACTGTAGAGTGCTCACCCTTCACACTAACTGTTCTCTGATGCAACTTGATCTGCTAAGCACTTACTGCAGACTTGATTTGTATTTGCCAAAAATGCTCTCATTGCATGACTTCCAGGCTCAGGGGAATTTGAGAGTTATACATTAGTGGTTCTCACCACGCAGAATAGACTTAACAAGCTCACCATATTTCCATTCCCAAGATTCAGGTTTCAAGATTCTCGATGGTAGATAAAACGGAGAGTGAAATGTGTCATTTGTGCTAACAATCAGTGTACCCGAGGTTGTGTTAGGGGCAGCCCACGAGTGTCACCACACACTCCAGTGCCAACATAGCAGGCCCACAATGCTCAGAAGAACAACACAGAACACAAAAAGTAACAAAGCCACAACAGCAAAACCAAGCCCAGTTCTTCCCTCCCACCAACACACATACACAGTCCTTTAATCGCAGACAGACCTTGAACGGACCAGACTTGGGCCTACAGACTCCAGGTTTCTTCCTCCCCCGTGGACTCATGGAGATCTGCAGATCTGGCTCCAGCCAATGGGCCTTGACTTCTGGACTTCAGATTGGACCATCAGACCTCAATCATCAGCATCGATTCCAGGGCACACTGATCACCAAACACCCGGCCTTGAACATTGAACACCTCTCGTGAATCCAGGGGCTCATTCCAGGAGGATATTACAGATGACCTTTTGAGACAACTTGTTCATTTTAGTGAGAAATGTCCCAATGACAAATCATTTCCTAAATTGCAGCTGCTGTGGAGGAATTTGAATTACGATTGGACCCGGGGTGCTGGGCCTGTGGAGGAGCATCTGTAGTAGATGCAGCACTGTGCCTCCCTGATGCTAGATCCAGGGAAATCCATGCACGAATTGGTGTTGACTTCAGAAGGAGTAGCGGACCGCACGACCCAATTTACATTGGTGGTGCGCAAGTGGAACAGATCAAAAGCTTTAAGTTCCGCGGGGTCAATATCACAAATGACCCGACTTGGTCCAACCAAGCAGAGTTCACTGCCAAGAAGGCCCACCAACGCCTTTACTTCCTGAGAAAACTAAAGAAATTTGGCCTGTCCCCTAAAACCCTCACTAATTTTTATAGATGCACCGTGGAAAGCATTCTTCTAGGGTGCATCACAACCTGGTATGGAAGTCGTCCTGTCAAAGACCGGTAGAAGCTGTAGAAGATTGTGAACACGGCCCAGCACATCACACAAACCAATCTTCCGTCCTTGTACTCACTTTACACTGCACACTGTCGGAGCAGTGCTGCCAGGATAATCAAGGACACGACCCAAGCAGCCAACACACTTTTCGTCCCTCTTCCCTCCGGGAGAAGGCTCAGGAGCTTGAAGACTCATACAGCCAGATTTGGGAACAGCTTCTTTCCAACTGTGATAAGACTGCTGAACGGATCCTGACCCAGATCTGGGCCGTACCCTCCAAATATCCGGACCTGCCTCTTGGCTTTTTTTGCACTACCTTACTTTCCATTTTTCTATTTTCTATTTATGATTTATAATTTAAGTATTTAATATTTACTATTTTTTACTATTTTTAATATTTAATATTTGTAATCCAGGGAGCAGGAAGCGCAGAATCAAATATCACTGTGATGATTGTATGTTCTAGTATAAATTGTTTGGCGACAATAAAGTATAAAGTATAAGAAAATGGTTAATAATATGTGATGTAGGGTACGAGGAACAAAGATTTGAGTGAATCTCCTGTGGGACTCCATACACCATTCATTTTCCAGTCAAGACCTGTCATTGTCATTTTCATCATCTTCACTCAGAGGGTAGAGTGAGAGTGGAACGAGCTGCCAGTGGAAGTATTAGAAGCTGGTTCAATTTCAACATTTAACAGAAATTTGAATAATACATAGATGGGAGGGGTATGGAGGGCTATGTTCTGGGTGCAGGTCAATGGGGCTAGTCAGAATAACAGTTCAGCACAGACTCGATGGGCAGCAAGGCCTGTTTCTGTCCTATAGTCCTCTATGACTCTATGACTACATCTGTGTTGGTAACATGTGTACCTCTGTTCCTCTCTACAACAGATGTGGATGAATGCCAGGATAAAAATGCGTGCGGAGTGAACATGACCTGTCGCAACTCCTTTGGGTCTTTTTACTGCGTCTGCAAAGCAGGATATCACCAGAAACAGGGAGACACTCAGCTGGCCTGTGCAGGTGAAAATAGAGTGATTACTGAGAGCTGAGAATCAAAACAAACAATGCTGGAAACAGTACACAAGTCAAGGAGAACCCATGCAAGAAAAAAAGAATTTGTGTTTCAAAGATTGGCTCGTATGGAGTTCTATCATAGAAACTCCAGCTATTCCTGCAGTATTAATACTTATACTGCATTTAAGTAATGCCACACAAGGGAGTACAGATGATATTGTAGCGCCGGAATCGATCAGGACTTGTAGTCTTCTTGTCTAACATGGGGTCCTCTCGGGGGTTTCTTGAAAGCCTGTATCACCCGCCCTTTGTTGTTGGTTAAAGGGGTTAAGATTAAAGTGTTCACGCATGGTAAAGGAAGCTTCTCTTGTCTTTATCAGGGTCTTTTCCCTTTTTACATGCTGCCTGGATACATCCCAACTCTTGTCCCTATGTTGGCCCTTCTCTCAAATCCCCTCCTCTTCTTCGCTGCACATTTTTTGATGACATGATCAATTGTTAATACAGAGAAGACAGTCCCCACGATTCTGCCGACTCCCAATCCTCAAGCCCTTTGCTCCACTGGAGGGCCATTGTTCATCTTCCCACAACCTACCCCAAACTCCATGACACTGTCCGATCCCCGGCACCTTTGGTGTCCAAAGGACTACAAAGTTCAGCCTTGAATTTACATAGCATTTTGGGAAGCCACGGCTCACTGAACTCCAAAGGTCTGCAGCCCTCTGATGAGGAATTCCTCATGACCCCAGAGCCCCAATCCAGAGACTGATCTCAGACACAGCCAGCTCACCCCAGATGCTCAGACCACTGGCTCCAGTCCTCAGGTCAGTTGCTGGAGCAACAGGTTAGACTGGTCTCTGTGAGTGGTGGGAAGGTGATGAGTGAGCAGAGAATGGGATTGTAGAGATGGGGGAGTGTGGACAAAATTATTTAACGTATAAAGAAGATAATTAAATTCAGCACCTTGTCACTTGGTGCTGAATGGTCTCACCCCAGCCCATTGAAACAACTTTACATCAAACATGGGTCCTGATGTCTCACACAGAAAATGTTGGAGGAACTCGTCGGTCAGGTAGCATCTAATAAGAGAAATAAACAGTTGTCATTTTGGGCTGAGACCCTTAATCAGGACTGGAGAGGAAGTGTGAAGAAGCCAGAATAAGAAGATGGGAAAGGGAAGGGGACAAGCTGACAGGTGATCGGTAAAGTCAGGTGAGGGACAATGTAGGTGGGACGGGGAGGGGTATGAAGTAAGAAGCTGGGAGGTGAGAGGTGGAGAGAGTAAAACGGGCCGAAGAAGAGGAAAGCTTATAGGAGAGGAGAGTGAACTGAGGGAGAAAGGGGAGGAGGAGGGACACTAGAGGGAGATGATAGGTTGCTGAGGAGAACAGAAGGGATAAGAAGAGAGCCAGAGTGGGGAATGGAAAAAGAGAGAAGGGGGAGGGTGAGAAATTACTGGAAGTTTGAGAATTTAATCTTTATGCTGTCAGGTTGGAGGCTAACCAGACAGAATATGAGGTGTTGCTCCTCCAACCTGAGAGGGCTGATCACTTACACATTTAACTGGTTTCATGGCTGTGGAGATGTTGACAAATTGTCCCTCCCAAACCAGCAATGAGGCCCATACTAACAGTTCCACGTTAGTGTGGCTTGTGCCAACATTACAAGTACAATGCCAGCTAGGGGTATCAGTTCCTTTGGGTGCCAGTGGGCATAGGCTTGGGCGAGGCATTCAGTTTCTCTTGGGGTCAGGAAGATCTGGCATCAAGTCACAGTACGGTGTATCTGGGTCTGATGCTGCTCATTGTGGGAGTACATCAGCCTGGTGTTACAGAGATCAGCGCTTCCCTGCCTGATCCGTGAACACCAGGAAGGCAGTGGTAGAGTTGCCAGGTGGACGCACAGATCTCTAAAATGCCGTTTTCATTCCAGTGGATCCACTTTCCTGTCCTGACTCTGAGAAGCAGAACTCTACGCTGTCGCAGTGCAACCTGGATTATTCAGCAAACTCCCAGCAGGTATGAGAACTCACTCCGTTTCTCCAAGATTCAAACTTAACTTCCATTAACCCCAGACGTGGATCTATTGGAATGTTTTCCTCACTGGATGTATCACTCTCCCTGTTTCTGTCCATCACCCTTTTCTACATATGCCTCTTTTCCTCACCCATCAGATTAAACACTGTTCCTCAGTCTTTGTGAGAACTTTCTGTATAATTCCAGCTTGCTACTTTTCCATTTGACCAGTGACCACATGTTTAAATTCACTCTCTTGATATGGGTGTTGGTGCCACGGCAAACGTTTGTTGCCCATCCCAATTTACACTAGTCCAACACTCATTCCTTTTCATTCCATCTGCTTTCCCTTAAATTCAACCCCTTGCCGAGGGCAATTCGCAGCAGGCAATTAACCGACTGACCTGCACTTCTTTGGGATATGGGAGGTAAACTGAGTACTCTACTGATTAGTGAAGCCACACCAGAGACCCAGGTTCCACCCTGACATTGGGTGGAGTTTGCATCTTCTCCCTGTGTTTGTGTGAGTTTCTTCCACTTGTTCCAGTTTCCTCCCACATCCCAAACATGTTGAGTTCTGCTGCATAGTTGGCCACTGTAAAATGTCCCCGGTGTTGTGAATGAAAGCTACTGTTTGAGGGCAGTGGTTGGGAATATGGAGTGGATAAGAAACGGGATGAATGCAGGATTAGTGTAAATAGGTGGTTGATGGGGGCATGGATTCAATGGGCCTCCAGGTCCAACATATAATTCACTGTAATTTCTGCCACCTCCAGCGGGATCCCACCACTAAGCACATCCTTCCCTCCTCTCCTCTCTCTGCTTTCCGCAGAGATCGCTCCCTACGTGACTCCCTTGTCCATTCTCGCCCCGCCCCCCATCCCTTCCCACAGATCTCCCTTCCGGCAATTATCCTTGCAAGCGGAACAAGTGCTACACATGCCCTTACATTTCCTCCCTTACCACCATTCAGGGCCCCAGACAGTCCTTTCAGGTGAGGCGAAACTTCACCTGTGAGTCGGCTGGGGTGATATACTGCGTCCAGTGCTCCGGATGTGGACTTCTAAATATTGGCGAGACCCGACGCAGGCTGGGAGACCGTTTCGCTGAACACCTACCCTCTGTCTGCCAGAGAAAGCAGGATATCCCAGTGGCCACACATTTTAATTCCATGTCCTATTCCCATTCCGATATGTCTATCCACGGCCTCCTCTACTGACAAGATGAAGTCACACTCAGGTTGAAGGAACAACACCTTATATTCCGTCTGGGAAGCCTCCAACCTGATGGCATGAACATTGACTTCTCAAACTTCCGTTAATGCCCCATCCTCCCTTCGTACCCCATCCGTTATTTATTTATTTATTATTATTATTATTAATTTTTTTCTCTCTCTCTCTCTTTTTTGTGCCTCTCACTATACTCCTTGCCCATCTTCTGGGCTTCCCCTCCTTCCCCTCTCTTTCTCCCTGGGCCTCCTTCCCCATGATTCTTTCATATCCCTTTTGCCAATCAACTGTCCAGCTCTTGGCTCCATCCCTCCCCCTCCTGTCTTCTCCTATCATTTTGGATCTCCCCCCTCCCCCTCCCACTTTCAAATCTCTTACTATCTCTTCTTTCAGTTAGTCCTGACGAAGGGTCTCGGCCCGAAACGTCGACTGTACCGCTTCCTATGGATGCTGCCTGGCCTGCTGCATTCACCAGCAATTTTTATGTGTGTTGCTTGAAATTCCAGCATCTGCAGATTTCCTCATGTTTGAGTTTTAGAGGCTTCATTTTCAGACATTTTTTTCAGATTGCTTGTTACTCTTGATTATTTCTCTGTTTGGTTGTTGCATTATATTTAACTGTTGTCTTCTTCCACTGCCCAGTTAAACTCTGCAAATGATGTGCTGAAGTTAGCTGATTGCTACCGTGATAAAATCTGTCAGAATTTCAGTAGGAAAAACGATACCAAGGTAAGGAACTAAAAGCCCAAGGGGTAAGAATGGTGTGTTCCTGAGGTGGAGAGAGTAAAGAGGATATTTACAAGGATATAGTCAGGAGGATTTTGATGAGGAATGATTGAAAAAGTTGGCTTTCTTGAAGCAGAGAGCACTGAGGATATATAAAGGTCTGTTCACCTCTCCAGAAACATCAGTAACAATGGACAAGAAGTATTTGGAAGAAAGTTGGGAAGGAAATTGAACAGATACTTTCTTCAGCCAGAGGATCTTGAATACATTGTCAGAAAGAGAGGCAAAGATACTGTATCTAAAAAGTACACTACCTGGGGGAGGGAGGGGATTTTTTCTGCCAAAACTGGCAAGGTGATTTGTTATTTTCACATTACAATCTATAAGAAGACGTTGGGCAAACTTGGGTCATTTTCTCTGGAGCATCTGAGGCAGAGGGTGACAGAGGCATAGATAGAGTAAACAGTCAGAATCTTCCTCCCAGGGTAGAAATGTCAAATACTGTAGGACATGCATTCAAGGTGAGAGTGGGGAAGTTTAAAACAGATGTGTGGGACAGGTTTCCACACAGAGTGTTGGATGTCAGGAACAGGCTGCCAAACGTAATGGTGGGAATAGTGGTGTTTTTGCACTATTCAATAAACACATGAAGTTTCAGGGAATGGAGGGATATAGATCATGTGGATACAGAAGAGACTTTGTTTTAATTTGGCAACATGTTCAGCACAGATATTGTGGGCTGAATGACCTGTTCCTGTGCTGTACTGCGCTATGATCTGTGTATTAAGGGAAACAGAGCTAGAAAGGACCAGGTGTGAAGGGAGGGAGTGTGGGGTGTGGATGGGGTAGGGAGAGCAGAGGAAGGTCCAGAACAAGAGGGCAGAGTCTGAAAGTTAGAGCCATGTCTTTCAAGAGTGAAATTTGAAAAGACTTGTACACTCGGATGGTGGTGGAAACTCAGAACACTCCTCAGTGACCCATCAGTTCTGGGTCAAAGATTGATTCTAAACCTGAGATGTTTACTGAAGGTCGTAACGGGATGGGGGAATTGTCACCAGATGGAGTTAGGTCACATGGGTGTTACAGAATGGTGGTATGTCCTTACAGCACCTTTCTCTCGGAATCATAGGATATTCACAACACAACTGGAAGCCATTCTGCCCATTGTATCTGTGCGATTCAACCCAATCCCATCTCAATGTTGACATCGTACTTTCTAAATGTGGTGAGGGTTTCTTCATCTGCCAGCCTGATGTGCCTTGTATTTCTGCCACTCTGTAATATGGGCAGTTGAGCAGATGTACTGGAGATACAGGTGTCCTAAGTAGACATTGAATCTGGGTAGAATGAGGTGACACAAGAAAACGCATTTGCATCCCAGAATCGCAGAAGCCCAGCTCCGATGAAAGGGCTTGACCTGAAATGTTGACTCTCCATTTCCCTCCATAGATGCTGCCTGACAGCCACTGAGTTCCTCCAGCTTGTAGTGTGTGTTGCTGCAGAAGATGCACCAACATCCAGAGCAGCACAGGATTGGAAATGACAGCTTTATGGGACAATGTTCATTGCTCTTGCCCACACAGTGTCTGCACTGGGATGGTTACCCGAGTATAACGGAAAAGTCAAAGGGAGTCATGAAGAGCTAGAGAAAGAGTAAGGGTTGAGGAAGTGGGAGCAGAGGAACAGAAGGCAATGGAGAAAAAAAGGAAGTCAAAGATGGAAAGCAAAGGGAGAGAAAAAGGGAGTGGAGTAGAAGGGGAGAAAAAAGGTGGAGAAAGATTCAACAATTAGTGCAGTAGGAATAAAAACAGGAAGGGATACAAATCCTTCCATAAAGAACAGAACTTCTGAAAGGTAGGCTTTCAGTAGTCCCAGGGAAATCAATAGTCTTGGAAAGCTAATAGAATTGCCAATGTTCAAAGTAAGTTTATTATCAAAGTACATATATGTCACCATATACAACACTGAGGTTTATTTCCTTGCAGACATTCACTGGAAAATAAAAAAAATACAATAGAATTTATTAAAAACTATAAATAACAAAGGGTGACATATGACCAATGTGCAAAAGAAAAGAAATTATATAAATAATGAAAAATGTAATTAAATAATACTGAGTAGTAGAGTCCTTGAAAGAGAGTCTATTGGTTGTGGAGTCAGTTCAGTGTTGAGAATCACAGAATCACTGACATGTCATGAAATCTGTTGTTTTGAGTAGTAGTACAGTACAAGACATAACTAATTATTATAATAATTTGACAGTCTTCATTTTGAATGAGTTCTATTGGGTTTCTTTGTTTTGTGACTGCCTGTAAGGAAACTAATCTTAAGGTTGTATAATATATATATATATATATTGATATTAAATGTACTTTGAACTTTGAACTTTAAAATTATGATAAATAAATAGGGCAAGAGAGGAATATCGAAGTAGTGTTCATGAGTTCACAGACCATTCAGAAATCTGATGGTATTGAAAGAAGCTGTTCCTGAAATGTTGAGTGAGCATCTTTCAGCTTCTCTGCCTCCTTGATGGTAGTTATGAGAAGAGAGCATGTCCTGGTGGCGATGGTCCTGAATGATGGATGCTGCATTCCTGAGGCACTACTTTTTGAAGATGTGCTCAGTGGTGGGGAGGGTTGTACCATGATAAGTCTGGCGGAGTGTACAACCCTTTTCAGTCTCTTTCAGTCCTGTTATTTGAGCCTCCATTTAAGGCAGTACTGCAACTAGTTAGAATTCATTGAATAAATCTGCTGGAACCTTTAGTGACATACCAAATCTCTCAAACTTCAAATGAAGTACAGCTACTGATGTGCCTTTATTAATGTATTGGGCCCAGAATAGAATGTCTAAGATGCTGACACCCAGGAACATGAAGGTACTCACTCTTTCCACCACTACTCCCTACTAAAGTAGAGCATGCTGGAAAAACTCAGCCAGTCTGGCAGCATCGGTGGAAAGAGAGACCAGTCAACATTTTGTGTCTGTCACCCTTCCACAGAACTGGGGGAACGGCAAATGGAGTTTGCTGGACTCTGCATGTCAGCCAGCATCTGTGGAGAGGGAAACAGAATTAATGTTCTTGCTGAATGATCCTTCATTGGAAGACCATTATTTTCCTTTTTTTTTTGACATCCAGCATCTGTAGTATGTTGCTTCTCCATTTATTAAGTGTTCCTTTTCATCTCTAGGATTTGACGACGTTTGTAAACAATGTTCTTAATAGTTCGTGGCTGGATAGCATGGACAACACTCAAAAGCTAAAGGTGGCATCGGCCACAGTGGACCTCTTGGAGAACATGGCAATGGCCATTGCTCTGAAACAAAACACTTCAAAACCACATACCATAGAAACAAGCTCTTTTGGTAAAGTATTGGACACTGGAAACATTGACTACTGGAGCAAAGGTCCTGTTTGCTAGTTATCAAGTTTGTGAAACTAGTTTCAGGTTAAGGGAAGGAAATGTGGAGATTATTTTCTCAATAATCATCTGGTTTTGAAAATAATTAACATGTTGGCTCTTAATAGAAATCTTTGTTTAATATGTCTAAAGTTTAAAATTCAACCAAACGACTGGAAATATGGAAGAAAGGAAAATGTTGGAAATAGTTGACTGGTCAGACAGCGTCCATGGAAAGAGAAACAGTTAATGTTCATGTTGAAGAAGTTAACTGTTTCACATTCTAGTGTTTCTGCCTGACCTGCTGAATTTACCAACATTTTCTGCTTTTATTTCTGATTTCATGAGGTTGCTTTGGAAGGCTGTGCTGAAACATGCTGTGTCACTGATAGTGAGTGTCAGTTCTCATGTGTTGCACCTGTTATGACATCATCCCAGGAAGTCTGATAAAGAGATCACTGTCAGCCAGGTTTCCTGTTTCCCAGAACTCTGCAGAAATGGTCGATGAAAGAGGCTGTTTCTTGCTTGTATGGTGCTGACTTTGTCAGCAACTAAGTGTAGTCCCATTCTCTCTGTTCTCACCGTCACTGCTGTCTGTTGAGCACAATGTCTAGGCTCCTATCCAGTGCAGAACTGAGGGGGTGCCGCACTGTCAGAGGTGCCTCATTTTGTATGGGACATTCTGTGATTTGCTCTGTTGGTGGGAATACAAAGCACTATATCATAGAAGACCAGGAGAATTATACCAAATGTTCCAGATAAGATTATCCCCAAACACTCATTCACATTATATAATGGGTTATTTTATCTCTTTGTGTCCTCACTGTCTGCAACACTCCAAGGTATTCACCAATACAGTACTATCGTACTGTGCAGAAGGCCATTCTATTGAACACATGCTAGGTCTCGACAAGGGCATTACAGTCCAGTCATCCTCTGTTTGTCGATAGCCCTGTAATTATTTTCTCTCCAACATTGAATGTTTTTTTCCAATTGAAAGCTCATGATGAAACAGTTCCACTTCCTATCCATGCAGTGAGTTCTGTGACCACTCATTGTGTGGAAAGAGTTTCTCCCCTGGCACCCCTTGTTCTACAATAGTCACTCTTAAAACTCTGGTTGTTGGTTCTCCACATTTCTTCAATGGAAGAACTTTCTCTTCAGACACTCTTCCCAAACCAATGTCATTCTTGAAGGTTCTTATCAAATTATCTCTCAACCTTCACTGCTAAAGAAGAACAATGCCACATTCTCTGGTCTGGCAATGGATCTGATGTTCCTCATCGACTGCATCTTCCTGCTCTATCTTCACTGCACTCCCTCTAAGCATGGTAACCAAATATAAAGTAACTCAATCATCCTTTATAGAAGTTCCACCACTCTTCAAAAATAACATCTTGGAGGCCATTCTAAAGTTGAGAAAAAAACTGAAGTCATGAAAAGTCAGTGTAATTTCTGTGCTCACGATATGGGAGTGGGAGATCACTGCCTGTGTCACAGATAACAAGTGCTGGTAAGATATTAGACCTGGGGATCTAACACACTTGAGTCAGAATTTATCATTTTACCTGCTTTTGATCAGTGCCACCAGACAGTGAAGAACATGCATGAGTATTTTCCCTCAGTTCTGTGGGAACTGAGACTAATTGTTCTCTTGTTACAATAAGCTAACTCAGCCCAAGAAAGCCCAATCGCAAATTATATCCATCAGGTGGGATTCTCAGAAAGCCCGATCAAGAATTTGCAGAGAAATATTGTTCACAGAGGTAGAGGGGTAGAGGTAGAGAGAGAGAGAGAAAGAAAAAAGTCCTTTTTGCCTCTGAATGCTTCACCTTACTTTACCTTTACTCATAGTTCTTAAGGTCATGGTGCCTGAAAGGAACACTGCGAGTGTAGACCAACTGGTGAAATTGGAAACTCAGAATAATTCCTTTGAGATTGACTGGAGAACCATTGCTGGAGGAAATAACACTGGTAAATTTTCTGTCTCTTTCCCATGCTTGCGTACATGGTATAAGGATGAGTTTGGCCAGGAATTTACAGACTCATTCACAGGGGATGTTCTACCTTGCCCAAGTTGTTGACTGAACTATTACTCTGTGGGATCAGTCTGTGTTCCCCTACATCAAAATATGCTGCTGTGTTTGGCCTTATTGTGTAATCCTCAGTGAAGACAATTCTGCCTTGAGTAGAAACCAAACACAGTTCAGAATGAGCAGTGCTTGGCCACTGTTTTTAATCCATGTGTAATTTGACATTAAGATCCAATTTATGGTATCAAACTCTGTATTAGTCTGAGAGACCTCGGTATGTAGTTTACAGACAGACAGATATTTGCTAAATTTAGGATATCTGCTTATCTGATCATGTAGAGGGTCAGCAGAAGGTTCAAGCTCATTACAGTGTACTGATGCTGCAAAACAACAAATTTCACAACATATGCCAGTGATATTAAACCTGATTCTGGTTCTGGTTAGGAAGGCATCAATGTTTAAGAGGAGAAGGAAGGAGAATGGGGTTGAGAGGGATAATAAATCAGCCATAATGGAATGGTGGAGCAAACCCAATGGGCTGAATGGCCTAATTCTGCAACTATGTCTGATGGTCTAATCTCCTTTCCCAGAAATGCACCATTTTCTGTGGATCTCCAGATTTTGAACCATCCACAAGACACAGGTCAGGAATGTGATAGACTCCCACTTACCTAGAAGAGAGTATAGCTTAACCAACACAAATTAACTTAACACCATCCATGATAAAGCAGTCCACATGATGATCTCCTTGTCCATCCCCATTGAGAGCTGATTTTAATACTCAAAGACTTACAAAGCGCGACTGCAATGGGTGTGTTTTGTGTTGACCTGCCTTTATATCCAGTTGCTGGTGTGTTTCAGTGATGTTTCTCCACATTCACCAAAGGCTGATCTATTATCTCCACAGAGTTTCAGGCCATTTCCTTTATTGTATTCAAAGACTTGGAATCCCAGCTGAATCAAGAAATTCGTCCATCTCAGAACCAAGGCGGCCGTCCATCTCAGAACTATGTCTCATTAAACTCCAAGGTGATAGCCGCCACCATCAGCAACAAAGCCACCAGCTCTAATCTGACGGAGAAGTTCAATTTGACTCTGAACCTCAAACAGGTTTGTAAGTACGATCTGTGATGTTCCCCAACTGAAAATGAGCTTCCTACTAAAATGCAAAATGGGAGGTTGAACAGGTGCTGATCCTGGGTTTAGGTATAACATTTCCATGGAGACTGGGTTTGGGCATTTCAGGTCAGTTTATGGCGGCCGTTCCAGTCCCCATTACTCAGGGACAGTACAGTGGGGCCTGATAGAGGAAGTGGAGATCCCTCATCTGAGAGAGACGGGGGATTGTTTAGAGACTGGTGGTGAGACACAGAGGAGGAGAAGCCCCTTGCTGTCATTTCTCAGGTCATTGAGTAACTGGTTACAAAGTACAACCACCATTTCACTGAAAGGAAAATACCCATTACTGCAATTACTCATTCAGTCATTGAGTTTGCAAAGTAGCAGAGTGGTTGACATAACACTGTACAGTGCCAGCAATAAGACAGGGGTTCAATTCCTGCCAGTGTCTGAAAGGAGTTTGTACTTTCTCTTCATGACCACATGGGTTTCATCAAAGACTCTGTTGGTCTTTGACACAAATGATGCATTTCACTGTAGGTTTCAAAGGTTTTATGTTCATGAGGCAAATAAAGGCAATCTTTTCTAATTTTATGACCCTGCACTTCACAAATTTGATGGGATATTCTGGGAGTTCCATTTTCCATTTACCTTGTCTCTCCCTCCGCAAGTCGATGTCATGGGACAATGTAGATGGAGCTTCGCTCTGTTTCTATCCAGTGTCTCCTGCCCTGGGGCTGTTTGATGGAACAGTGTCATGGGATTGGTTAGAATAATATTCCATCTTTTGTGTTAAGTGCAATGTGACTTGTTTCCTACTAACAGGAGATAATTCTGTTTGCTGTGTCTATGGGATTACGGCGTACCTAACAATTTCTGCCTTTGTACTACTTTGGGACGTGAATATTTAACTTGTTATGAGAATGTTTTCAATAATTGTTGAAATAATTTCTCCTTATCTGGAAACAGGAAAAGGAAGTCGGTAAAGAGCCAGAATGTGTCTATTGGAGTAATACCAAAGAGAAAAGTGTCTGGTTATCTGATGGTTGTGAACGGATTCATTCCAATCAGACCCATGTAACCTGCCAGTGTAACCATCTGACAAGCTTTGCTATTTTAATGGCACCAGTTAAGATTGAGGTAAGAGATCATTCAATAGAAAAATCCATAGTCGGATAAAAAGGGGTGAAAGAAGAGAGTCAGATTGAAAGAGACACAAACACAGAAACAGACCATTCAGCCCACATTCTCCATGCTGACCATTAAAGGTCATCTACATTAAAATTTGTTCTGTAGCTTTCTATATATTGGTGATACAAATCCTCCTCTAGATGTCGTTGAAATGTGGTGATGCACCTGCCTCTGCCACCCCCGCAAGGCAGTGTGTTCCCAGTGGGTGAAACAATCCTTCCACAAATCCCTTCGAAATCCATACCCCTTCCTCTCAACCTCTGCTGTCTGCATTTTGACACTTCTGCTATGGTGTAAATTTTCCCAGTATCTATTCGTTCTGTGCTCCGCCAGCATCCTCTGCTCCAAGAAAAAGAAAACAATGATGCCATGCAAGTCAAAAGAGTGGTCGAGAAGGCATATAGTGTGTTGGCCTTCCTTAGTCAGATGTGGTTAGATTGCTGTCAGAGTACTGTGTTCAGTTCTGTTTGCCTCACTACAGGAATGATGTGGAAGATTTAGAGAGGCTTCAGGGGGGATTTACGATTGGAAAGCATGTCTTATGAGGATAGGTTGGGTGAGCTAAGGCTTCGTGAATCACCTCTTCACCCTCTCCACTGATATTTTTCATGACACTTTCCCACAGTGCAGAGGGAGACAGGAAACCGCCAAATGTTGGCAGGAGGCTTGTAACAGAAGGAGTCCCTCTGTCACCATTTCTCAGGAAATTATGTAGCCTCAGTTACAGAGAACAAGTCAGCAGCTCACTCAGCTGCACTCTAGCTGTGGTCTAGACAATGTTGCTTAAAGTTTTACCATTTCCTGCCTGTACTGTATTTATATTTTATTCCCTGACTAATGCAGGAAGTAACCGATGCCTTCTTTACAGCCTTAGCAACCTCTATTTCCACCTTCAGGAACACATTGACTTTACACACTGTTCCTCCACACACCAGGTCCTCACCATTCACTCTGTAAGACCTACCCTCATTACAGATACTCGAGAAACCACAGACGCTGGACTGAGGAGCAACAAACAATCTGCTAGAGGAACTTAAGGGGTCGAGCAGCGTCTGTAGGGGGAAAGGAATTGTCAAAATTTCAGGTCCGAACCCTGTATCAGGACTGAGGTGACATTCTGGTTCTGATTCAGGATTTCAAACCAAAACACCGACAGTCCCTTTCCTCCCACAGACACTGCTCGACCCGCTGAGTTCCTCCAGAGATCAATTAATGCTCCGACCTTTATTAGTTGTGCCAAGGATACAGTACGGTATTAGATGTGGATGACATGGTAGTGTAGCGGTGAGCACAATTGCTTTGTACCACCAGTGATCACCATGTCTAATGCTGTCCCTGGAGACTCTGTCATAGTAACTCTGTCCCTGGAGACTCTATCACAGCCGATTCCTGAACGTGGTTCCCCACTTTGTGTTTGCAGACTGACGACTGGCACTTGGAGATGATCACTTACGTCGGCCTCATCATCTCCCTTTTCTGCCTCGCCGCCTCCATTGCCATATTTGTCAACTGCAAATCCATCCAGAATGCTAACACCAATCTTCACAAGCACCTGAGTATCACCCTCTTCCTGGCACAGTTCGTCTTTCTGATCGGAATGCGGATTAAACAGCCGGTAAGAAATCCGAATTCCCTCCTCTAATTCTCATAGAGCTTCTGAATGTGCAGTTGGTCAAATTCTGCAGCAAAGCCAGACTTAACGTGGGTGTATTAGGATCTCAGCCCCTGCCCTCCTACCACTATCCTCTGGTGTCCTCTCCTTCCGTTAGCTCATCATGATCAGCGTGCCATCCCTTTAATCAGATCCTCATTGCAACGGTAGCCAAAGCCTCCGAGCATTGGAGACCCACCCCTTCCCCACGGTCTTGTCACCACAGAACGTTGCCCTTTCCCTCCCTCTGCCCTCCTGCCCAATGACCTCATGGGGCACTCCAAACCTTCTCATTCACATTCACCCTGGGGTGCAGTGGATTACCCCTGTCACTGAGTTTACGGGTCACTGAAGAATGAGTGACATCAGCACACTTTGCAGATCTGGAGCTGCAACAAGATATTTTGTAAAAAGTACCAAAGATGTTCTAAGTTTATGGACTCACAAGAGTTTGCAAACACTGGAAATTTGGAGCAAATCACAAGGGAGCTGGAGGAACAGAGGAGGTCAGGCAATGTGAAACGTCTAATGTCCGTGTCCCTTCATAGATACCTACTGACCCTTGGAGTTCCTCCATCTCCTTTGTGTATTATTCTAATTTTATTACTAAATTACTACTAATTAATAAATCTTTGGTGTATATCACCACCGTGTTCTTTATATGTTTGCAGATTATCTCTTCCATTGTGTACAGGTGTTTGTGTACTGATTTATGTCAGAGTCTCTGTGTTTGTATCTCTGAGTTACACACACAAAACGCTGGAGTCAGTGGGTCAGGCAGCATCTATGGAGGGGAATAAACTGTTGAGATTTCAGGCTAAGACCCTTGGAGAGGAAGGGAGCAGAAGTCAGAATCAGAGGGAGAGGAGAGAGGAAGGATTACAATCTGACAGGTGATAGGTGAGATGAGGTGAGGCGGAAGGACTGTGTGTGACGGGGGGAGGTGTATGAATAAAGAGCTGGGAGATGATAGCTGAAGAAGTTAAAGGGCTGAAGAAACAGTAATCTGATCAGACCGGAACGTGGAGCAGGGGAGAAAGGGAAGGATGGGAACCAGAGGGAGGTATTAGGCAGGTGAGGAGAAGAGAAGAGGTAAGAGGGAGCTGGAATAGGTTGTCAGTCCATTTCTGATGCCATATGTTTTTCTCTGTGTCCATGTGAATGTCTTTAGCCATGTTTTTCTCTCTCTGTTTCTTTCCACTTGTGTGTCTCTGACCCGTCTCAGCATGTTCCTGCCTGCATCCCTGTCTCTGACTGCCCTCTGCTTTTGCCCCGAGTTGCCCACTATCCACTGTGTTGCCTCTTTCTTTAGGTTGTGTGCGCCCTGATTGCCGGGTGTCTGCATTACCTCTTCCTTGCCGTCTTCGTCTGGATGTTCCTGGACAGTTTGCAGCTTTTCATCATGTCCAGAAACCTGAAAGTCACCAATTTCACTCGCACACATATCATCAAACGAAGATACCTGTACGTTTCTGCTT
Source organism: Mobula birostris (assembly GCF_030028105.1). Classification (NCBI taxonomy): domain Eukaryota; kingdom Metazoa; phylum Chordata; class Chondrichthyes; order Myliobatiformes; family Myliobatidae; genus Mobula; species Mobula birostris. The sequence continues at coordinate 22,887,604 of NC_092401.1, forward strand.
ATGCTGTTCCTGCTGTGATAGTCACTATCTCAGCGGCAATAAACCCCGGAGGCTATGGAACAGAAACCACGTGAGTATTAAATGATAAGGAAATGTGGTAGAGTGATACAACTGACTGTGACGCAGGAAGAGGCCATTTGGTCCATCAGGTCCATGCTAGCTTCCTGTGGAGATCCCATCAGTCCCATTGCCCCTCCTTATCTCCCTCTACCCCTGCACCTTATCCTCTCACACATGACCATCAACTCCCCTTTGATGCTTCTCCACCCACCCACAGCAAGGGATAATTTACTGTCAATAACACACCATTGGGATGTGGGATCAAACTGGAGCTCTAAGGGAAAGCCCAACACGGTCTTGGAGACAACATACAAACTCCACTTGGATGGCAACCAAGGTTAGGATTGAAGCCACTGCCCGAACACAGGACGTGAGCTGAGTCCTGTACCAGCTCTGAGAACAAAGCATAAAATTCATCAAGAACCCTTCATCTGAAACCTTGATAATATTGCATTCAATATTCCCCAAATGGTGATTGCATGGAGAAGCTGCCTTGAAACTAGTAAAAAGGAAAAGACTCATGAGGGTTATTGTGGGTATTGTCTGAGTTGCTCCCGGGGACTGGGGAGGGTTTGAATTCACCCGCTGACAGATCCTGTCCCAACTGATCTCAGCTGCTGAACCACTGAGAGGTCTGAGATTGGCCATGGGCCGGAGGGGAATCCTAGGAATCATAGGGACATCAGGAGAAGACCATTTGGCATCTCCAAGTGTTTACCAATCAACTCTGACTGAACCAATTACCCTAGTTTAATTCCAGGGCTCTTTACACCCTGATCCAACAAGTGTCCACCTACTTCAGCAGCCTGTTGACATGTGATCAAAGGGAAGAGTTTGCAGTGATCGAATATACCACTGATCTCCATCCAGGGACCTGCAGAAGTGAGTCTGGCTGAGATCCCAGCATCACAGAACATTGCTGAGCTGGTCAGCTAATGACTAATCATTCCCTCAACTTCTTCTGGGATTGACCACAATGAGAGAGGCAAACAAGGTTTCTGTTGAAACGCCAGCTGCCTGATGCTGTTGGACTTGGTCACTATCAACCCCAGTCTCTGCATGTGGGGCAGGGAGGGAGACGGGGTGATGCCCCTCCCCGTCCTTCTCAATTCTCTCCTGTGCTAGGTGGCTCTGCCCTCCCAGTTTAATGACAGATGCCCAACTCTGTGGACAGAGATTGAGTTCCAGTGTAGAGCTGAGAAAGAGTCACATTGTCACTGGTGCTGTCATTGGAGGACATATCAGAGCCAAGTCTGGTCTGTAGTTTTGAACAGACAGAACTTATCCCAACAAACTATAAAAAAGGAGAGCACAGGCCATTTTCCTCCACATTCAGGACAACATTCCTTAACCAATGGCATTGATTGGTCATCAGCGCACTGTTATTGTTTGGGATCTTGCCATGCAGAGATTGGCTGCCGCTTTCCTGCACTGTTGATCCGCTGATGTTCTCAATGTATTTCACAAACTGACTGCCACTCAGTGACGAAACTCTTCCATCCTCACAGCTGTTGGCTGAAGCACGAGTCGGGGTTTAACTGGAGTTTCCAGGGCCCGGTCTGTTTCGTGATTTTGGTAAGCTTCCTGTTTCTCTCTGCACTGCAGCTGTTCCAGACCAGGGTTCTCCAAAAGCTCAGTGGGGAAGGATCACAGTCAGGGATGGTGCCTCTGCTGAGGGGCTGTGTCCAGTGTCACAACCCCTCACGAATAACTCATGGACTGTGAGAAGCATCGGTGTCCTCTCAATGTTAATGTGTCTGACACTCAGTGTGGTCAGCACATTTGATAACTGAAGAAATATCAGAGAACCTGGCCCTCAGGTGTGTGTGTCAATTGCACCTCTGACCTAGGGGCTGGCCTTTGACCTCTGATCTGTTGCTTTCACTCTTAACCCTGAGCCACTGACTCCATCAACCCCAACATGGTGTTATCCTGAACCCCAGCCACTGAGTTACACAAAGGATGCACCCAGCCTGCACGTCCTGGGTAGTTTTCGCCATCATTCTCCCCCTCCCCCCAGACCCTCTCTGAGTCGTGGGTGCACTGGGCCCAGTGATAACGGACTCTTCATGGTTGCTTTCATCCCTTTGAACATTGGCACATTTGCAGATTAGGTACCGCTTTAACCCAAGTGTTGGGACAGTTCGTAAAATGCTTCACATTTTGGACTTAATGAAAGATTTTGATCTAAAAGCAAGTTCCTGTTGTTAAACTGTGTTAAGGTATGGTATCGCTTTCCACCATCTTCATTGTCCTATTATTTATCACTGAGTAGGGTGGGCCTAGGTTTGGGTTTGGTTGTGTCCATCTGCATAATTAAAAGGAGCAGCAAGGAGGAATAGGCAGGTTGAGGGGCACCGGCTCTTTGATTCAGGGCAGGATGGAGGAAAGAAGCAGAGAAACTGGGGGCCTGCTTCCCAATCTTCTGGCCTGGAATTCCCAGCTGACAGATCCCACTGACTCATCATAGTGGTGAGTGGTGAACAATTCCCAGTTAATTCCTCTCCTGGGTTTCCTAGTCATCCCAATGCATCCGGATTCTGTGGAAAATCCCATCCCTTGGGTTACAGCTCGAAGAATTTTGGTTTTCCAAAATATATAAGTGGAGAGTTTGGGGGCAAGCAGAATTTTAGATGAGAGAGTGTCATGATGAAATCCACGGAAAGTGTGAATGTCAGTGAGTGAGACAGTAAACTGGGAGGGATGAATTGAGTGTGGGATTTGGAGAATGTGTTCTGTCTTCCTCATGAAACTCACTGTTTCTCTCTCTCACCCTCTTTTACTCTTCCCTCTATCATTCCTCACTCTCTCTCTGTCACACAAACCCTCCCTCTATCTCGCACTCTCTGTTTCTCTCTCGCCAGGTCAATACAGTCCTTTTATTTGCGACTCTCTACTTACTGAGACGCCATTTGAACTCGCGCAACAAGGAGGTGTCGAAGCTGAAGGAAACCAAGTAAGTGACTTGATGGATGTATGTAAGATGATATGAGGCATGAAGTGGACAGCCAGCATCTTTCTCCCAGATCAACAATGGCGAATACGAGATGGCATAATTTAATGTGATTGGAGGAAAAGTACGGGGGGGGGTGTTGGGGGGGTGGGGCGTGATCATGGAGGTAAGTTGTTCACACAGGGAGTGGTGGGAGTGTGGAGCACACTACCAGGGGTGGTGGGAGAGGCAGGTACATTTAGGACATTTGAAAGACTATTAGATAGGCACATGGATGAAAGTAGAATGAAGCCCTATGTGGGAGGGAAGGGTTACCTTAATCTTGGAGTAAGTTAAAAGTTTTGCACAACATCATGGACTGTGGGGTCTGTACTGTGCCATGTTCACTGTTCTATGTTCCACTATGTGTCCATCACTAGCCTGGCCTCTCAGGACCCTGACATGGGGCAGAGTCCTGGCATGGAAGCTGCTGTTGTTCATGACCTGGCAAAACACAGAGACACTCCTACTGAGAGCCAACAGCACATGACCCATGTGGCTAGGTCCCAAATGTCTCAGGCATCCTTGATGTTACAAAGTAAATATACGCACTTGCTTCCTCTTTGGATTATTATAGGGAGGGGACACCAAGATCTCCTTGCACATACCTCATCTTTCAGAATCAGAATCAGGTTTGTTTTCACCGAAAAACTTCATTATCACTGACATACTGATGGTCACTATATTAGGCACCTCTGTTAGATACACCAACATCTTCTGCTGCTGTAGCCCATCTGCTTCAAGGTTTGACGTGTTGTGTGTTCAAAGAATCTTTCCTGAACACCACTGTTGTAATGCATGGTTACTTGAATTACCGTTACCTTGCTTTCAGCTTAAATCACTCTGGCCATTCTCCTCTGGCCTCTCTCATTAACACGGTGCTTTTTCCCCCAGAACTGCCATTCACTGGATTTTTTTTTTTGTTCTTGCACCATCCTCTGTATTTTCTAGGTGCTGTGTGTGAAAATGCCAGGACATCGGCAGTTTTTGAGATACTCAAGCCACCCCATCTGTCACCACAATTATTCCACAGATAAAGTTCTTAGATCACATTTCTTCCCCCTTCTGATTAACAACTGAACCTCTTGACCATGTCTGCATGCTTTTATGTATTGAATTGCTGCCACATGATTGGCTAATTAGGTATTTCCATTAATGAACAGGTTTACAGGTGTGTCTAATAAAGTGACCACTGAGTGCATATCATGATATTTGTTGTTTTGTAACATCAAATCAACTCTGTCTTTTATATTAGTATATTGTTTTACAATTGATCCCTGGTGAGCGAGTGGGGTGAGAGTCAGCAGCTTCCCAAGAAGTGTCTCTGTCCTTGGAGCTGATCTCCATCGACGGTGACATTGGAAGTGGGGAAGTTGTCATTGGACAGAGGTGCCTGGGGGAAACGTATTTGTGTACATACCATGTGAGAACAGTGTCAGGACTGACACGATTGCTGCCACTTACCCTCAAGCCCAATGACCAAAAATGGTTGAAGGTGTCACCAAAAGATGGGACACATCACTAAGATCTAATTCGGAAGGCACTTCAACAATCTGAGCGTAATCAAGCAGAGCTAACATTGTATCATGAAGGGAAACTCATGTTTCCTATCGTCAATCTAATAATAAATAATGTAGAGAAGGAGGAGTCATTGGGTTTTCAGAAGGCATTTGGAATTTTGTTTATGACAGAAGTACTCCTTCTGGGAACAGATATGCATGGAGAGGTGAAGTGATTCTGAGGGCCCCGAAGGTCACTTGCCACTCAACAGGCTCCATTCTTGGTTGTAGGGTGGATAAGTGGCAGCTTCACAGCCAAATCCATCAGCCACCCTAAACACTAGTGAAGCATCTCTAGCCCTGTCTCCCCAAACTCCTTTTGCAAGGGGCCCTAATATTCAGTCGATTTAATTCTCTCTACTAACACGAAACAGGCCAAAGACCTGCTGGCCTATCCTGAGTGTCTGACACATCAGGCATGCTAAACCTAACTCTTGGCCTCTGGGTTCTTCATGAAAAGAAGAGGCAAGCTTACTCAACATCAACATGACCTGATAATCTTATATTGTTGTGTTACTGTTTATGGACAAATTGAACGGTGAGCACTGCAGAGAAGGTTTACCAGGCTGATTCCTAGGCTGGATTGATGTTCGAGAGACATGTAAGCAGAATGGATCTTCACTCATGATAGTTTAGAAGGGTGAGAAGGGCCTACTTTGCAAGTTAGAAGATTGTGAAGGGGATAGAGAGAGTGTGAGAGGATGATGGAGGTACTTACAGCAAAGAACAGCTTCTGGATGGGGGTGAAATATTTCAAAATCAAATCGGGAGGGGCTTCTTACCTTGAAACATGGTGAATCTCTACCCCCAGAGTGATGCAGAATTGGAGTTATTGAATATTTTTTAGACAGCAATTGACAAATGTCTGAGCAATGAGAGAGACAGTGGGCTTGTGGAGAGCAGGAAGGTACTGTGGAAGCCAAGATTAGAGCAACCATGATCGTAACAAATCACAGGGAAGGTTCAAAGGGGCAATCCTGCTCCTGTTTCATGTCTTATGTAACACAGCATCCTGAATTGGCAACATTTCACTGCTCCTCTGCCATGACTGGGTCTAAATCCTGGGACTCATTTTCCCACCATTTCATGGGAGCACCTGCACCAGAAGGAAAGCAGCACTTCTAGGCAGTGGCACACCATCACCTTCTCAAGGGCAGTTTTGATGCAATAAGCAATATCCTGTCCAGTGATGCCTGGATCCCATCAATGTGTCCAATAAACACAAGAGTATGCTGTTGGCTGCTGAGAAAACCCTGAGGGTATGAAAGATCCCACTTGAAAGGAATTTTATCATTCCTGTGTTTTTCGTTCAGCTGGTCTCCTTTTTCTTCTTCTCTACAGATCCCTAACCATTAAGGCTGCAGCACGGATGTTTGTTTTGGGATGCACATGGAGCTTTGGAATATTTCAAGTTGATAAGAGCACTGCAGTGTTCTCCCACTTATTCACAGTCATCAACAGTCTCCAGGGTCTGTTCGTTTTCCTTATTTACTGCGTTTTCAATCACCGGGTAAGAATCTCTTCCCTACAGACACATACTGTGAATCGTTGGGCACTCGGGGTGTAAAGGAACAGAGGAACCCAGGAGTATGAGTTTGAAAGCAGGGTCAGAGGTGGACAGGGTGGTGAGAAAGGCATCTGGCACACTGGCCTTAATTAGTCAGGACAATGAGCATTGGAGATCGGACATTATTTTGCAGTTTCATAAGTTGTTGGTGAGGATGCACTTGGAATATTGTGTATAGTTTTGGTCACCCTGTTGTAGGAAAGTTGTTTTTAAACTGGAAAGAGCACAGAAAATACTTGAGGATGTTTCCAGGATTAGAGGTTGACTAGCTTAGGTCTCTATTCCTTAGAATGTAGGAGAATGAGAGTCAACCTTGTAGAAATGTTTAAACGAATGAGAAACATATATAAGATGGGTGAAAAGTCTTTTCCATATGGTTGGGGAGACCAGAACTAGGGGGCATAGATTTAGGATGAGAGGGGAAACATTTAAAAGGGACCTGAGAGGTAGAGGGTGGTGAGTATATGGAATGAGCTGCCAGAAGAAGTGGTTGAGGCAGGTACAGTGGTATAATTTAAGAAATATTTGGTTATGTACATGGAGGGTTGGGGATTTGAGGGTCGTGGGTTGAAAGGAGCAGACTCAATGGGTCGAATGGACTAATTCTGCTTCAATGCCTCATGGTGTAACACAGGAATTTGGATCTAACGGGGTGGGCACCATGACTAGCATGAGCTTGTTGGGTTGAAGGGCCTCTATCCAAACTGTATTGCTCTATAACTCCACAACTCAATGAATTTCTCCTCCTGATCTTACTCTCCACATATAATCATCATAGTGATGAATGGTTAGAGAGTCTTTTACTGAACTATGAATTGAAGCAAAAGTCAGCCACATGGTCCGTTAGGTTTTCATTGCCATTTAATAAGATCAAGCTGATATGATCGTGACCTCTAAAGTTCATTTTCTTCTCCCCCTGATAAACTTTCACCTCCTTATCCAGAAGCTCTCCACCTCTCTGTAAATTTTTTTCAAAGATCGTGATTTAATTCCTCTTTGATAAAAGAAATGTGGTGGTGTTGCTGATAGTGAGGAGGACAGTCTCAGGCTACAGACAGACCTTGATTAGTCAGCAAAATGGGCAGAACATTGGCAGATGAAATTTGATGATGGTAAGTGTGAAGTGATGAGAACAAGTAAGGGTAGGACGTACACAATGAATGATACGTTCTGAGGGAATTTTGAGGGACAAGGAGCCCTTGACATGCAGTTTCAGAAATCCTTGAAGATGATAGCATGTACTAGTTATGCCTCTGTACATTCATTTAGTCTTTTGATATATGAATTTATCCTCTTCTTTTGATGTTGGTGGTTTGGCAAGAGGACCTGAACAATTTGTTTCTTGTAAGCCCCAAGGCACTTTCCAGTCCCAGTATTAGTTCCATGAACTACTTCCATGGGAGGCAATGTGGAAAGTCTAACCCTATCTGACCAAGTATCTTGGAGATTTCCCTCTGTCTGTGTGATCCACTGAAGATGCCAATGGGACACAGTGACTATATAAATTTTAATTCTTACTTGGCCTTGGGATTCAGAAGGGTGATTGAAAGATAGTTTTATTCTACTAGGTAGGAATTAACAAATTCTTTAAAGCATGCTCCAAAATAATAGTTAGTGTGTAAAGGTTTCTCTCACCATTCATAACCATGTTATGACATTTGCATAATCATTACAAAAAGTAGAGATAACCATTACAAAAATAAATAAATGAAATTGAACAAAGGTGCAAAGTTCATTATTAGTGTGAAGGAGCAACCAATTTAATTGTGCATAAATTAAATTAGTTAAAATTGGGTATGACTAATGTATCATTCTTATTACATTGAAGGTGGTTAATGAATTTCGGAAATGGTTGACTAGTAAACAGAAGAGCATCACCACCGAGTCCTCACAGATGGAGATGAACATGTCTGAGGTGAGAAGCTTTCTCCAGAAGGGCAAAAACATTCAGAAGGTCAGGCTGTGTCTGTGGGAGGCTGAAATAAACTGAGTGATTTGGGTCGATGATCCTCCATCAACACTACTCGAAAGAAAGATCCAAAACGTTAATGGTTCTCTTTTGACATCTGTCGAAGGAGAAAGAGTGAATGTCTCAGGAACCTACGTTCCTACAATCAACCTGAAATACCTCAGAGTTGGCATTTGAAATAATGGGCAATTGATTAAAAACTGATGCACTCTGTGTTTTGCTTGTATGGTGGGAGGAAGGAGGGGGTCAGTACTAATTAGTTAATGGTGACAGCTCCAGGATGTTGATGGAAGGGGACTAGACAACATCATTGAAGCTCAGGAGTAAGTCGATAGATGTGCTTTTGATGGAAGTAGTCATTGTCTGTGAATTATTTCCCTCTTCTCAGACCATGCCTGAGATCTGATGATTGAATAACCAGTCAGTTTGCTCCCCTTGCTGGGAGTGGTGTCTGCAGTGTCTCGGCAAGGTATCCTGACCTTGCCCCATCCTCTGCCCACCACACACAAGAAGGCACTAGCTTTCCAACAGACTATTGTGGGCCAACACAGGTGATGAACACACTGTGGTTCTCATTCCCATTCAAGTCCTTCTGCTGACCATGAATCCCAAGGAGCTTTGACTCTCCTGGCAGAACCCTCAGGGCAGTGAATAGAAGAATTTTATCTCCTTGAAGTTGTTTTAACTAGATTTTGTCTGGAGCAAAATAGATAGCAATCTCCAGCAACACACATCAAAGTTGCTGGTGAATGCAGCAGGCCAGGCAGCATCTCTAGGAAGAGGTACAGTCGACGTTTCAGGCTGAGACCTTTCGTCAGGACTAACTGAAGGAAGAGTTAGTAAGAGATTTGAAAGTGGGAGGGGGAGGGGGAGATCCAAAATAATAGGAGAAGACAGGAGTGGTGGGGTGGATCTAAGAGCGGACAAGTGATTGGCAAAGGGGATATGAGAGGATCATGGGACAGGAGGCCCGGGGAGAAATACAGGAGGGGGGGGGACCTAGAGGATGGGCAAGGGGTATAGTCAGAGGGACAGAGGGAGAAAAAGGAGAGTGAGAGAAAGAATGTGTGTGTAAAAATAAATAAAGGATGGGGTATGAGGGGGAGGTGGGTCATTAGCGGAAGTTAGAGAAGTCAATGTTCATGCCATCAGGTTGGAGGCTACCCAGACGGAATATAAGGTGTTGTTCCTCCAACCTGAGTGTGGCTTCATCTTTACAGTAGAGGAGGCTGTGGATAGACATGTCAGAATGGGAATGGGATGTGGAATTAAAATGTGTGGCCACTGGGAGATCCTGCTTTCTCTGGCAGACAGAGTGTAGGTGTTCAGCAAAGCCGTCTCCCAATCTGCGTCGGGTCTCGCCAATGTATAGAAGGCCACATCGGGAGCACCGGACGCAGTATATCACCCCAGTCGACTCACAGGTGAAGTGTTGCCTCACCTGGAAGGACTGCCTGGGGCCCTGAATGGTGGTAAGGGAGGAAGTGTAAAGGCATGTGTAGCACTTGTTTCGAATCTCAGATGGCAATCTCATTTTGTTTTATCCAGACTTATAGAACAACCCAATCAGAGGGATCCAAGACCCAATGACAAGATTCTTCTCAGCGGAGTTTCTTTATTTCATTCTCTTTCGCTCTCGCTGTGCGTCTGGCTCCGAAGTTCGTGGGTTCAAGACCCACTCCCAAGCACGGAGAGCTCTGTTGGAGGATTGGTCATACCTGCAGAATTATTTGACTTGTAAAAGTCTGAAAGTGTGTGTATGAAAGTGAGTCTGTATAAGAATATGTGTGAGATCTGATGTTATAATGAATGTGATTGTAAATAAATTTCAGGATTTTTGCTGAATTTCCAAATTTTGCTCAGTTATCCTGTTATTTTGATTGTTATTCCTTATGAGATATATGACTCTGGTGTCAACATAGTTGAGATCTTACCTAAAGTTAATGTGAGATACCAGATCTGAACTTGACCTTGTCCTATCATGTTGTATCTTTACAACTTCAGCATAAAGTTGAGGTACAGAATGCACACCATGTAGCAGATAGGTACAGAACTTGGATATGTGCACAGTTCATGTTCACACATAGGCACTCACTGCACAGACCTGAAGCACATGTATAGCGGAAACATACACACAAATGCACATGTGCACACATGCGCACACACAGAACTCAAAAATGTGCAGCAGAGAAACACATACACACACACACACACACACACACACACACACACACACACACACACACACATACTGTATGTGCTTGCACAGATGCACACAGACAGACATATGCAGATATGCAGGCACACACTCACACACACAGACACAGACATACACCACTTAGTGTGCTGATTTTAGCCTGTGATTGAGCATCCCAGCATGAGAGAACCATCATGCCTTCCCCTCTTCTGTCTTTATAAATGGAAACTGTTGCCAGACTTGTTTGCTATATCCTTTTTAAAACCATCTGCACAAGAAATATCTGTTTTTTGGAGTAAGAATAAAGCTGTTTATTTACTACTTTATTCATGTTTTAAAATCACTGTACTGTTGATAAAAATTCATAAAATAAAAGTATCTTAAATAAATAAATCTTATTGCACTAATAGTGCAATGTGTAATAATTAAAAGCGAATGAGATTTTGAACTGTGGAAAGAGAGTTCTACATGGACTATCACTTGCTGAGGGGAATGACCCCCTGTCGTACCAAATAGATAAATGTGGCAACAAGAGCCAGAGGTGTCACCTCAGGGTCTGTCTTCGACTGACCTGAAGACCCACGAGATGTGTTCTTTGTACAGCTCATTAGAGCAGCTGTCACCTTCATCGCCCACAGGGACCAGATCCCTGTCTCCAAACACAGCCACCTTTCAGCCCAAATATTCCCAACAACCAGCTGGGGCTGCAGGGATCAATGTTTCCGAATGGATGACCCTGGAATGATTCCCAGATTTCACCACAAATCTCCTCTCCCCTCTCCCCTATCATTCCTCCAACATCTCATGAAGGAGGCCCAGTAGAACTGGGAACTCAGGCAATCAGAGAAGGAGTCTCTCTCTGTTGGTTCATAGATCTTGTTTTGGGCCATGTCAATGGCTCCTGGCCCTAAGGATACTCCCTCTGTTCTGTGAGTGGAAGTTCACCTACAAGGAATTATAGGAACAATCATTATTGTCCACTAGCTCCTTCCATTGTGGACCTCCTGCTGAAGATGAAGGTGTCTTATTGAGGACATTGCTACTGGCTCATTTCTACTGAAATTGCTCTACTCTGCTGAGGTACACACCCATTCTTGACCTCTCCTAAGACCCTACTTCCCCCTACTTAACTCTCCTTTCAACCCCCATCCTCCTGACCTTCTCACTCCAATTAACATATCTTAACTTCACCTCTGGTGGTTTCCCCCAACCTCATCTTTCATAGATTCCTCCTCCAACCACGGTCCCCCTCCATCCTCTCTGCTCTGGTGGAGTGGGAAACGGTGGAGACCACAAAGTGAAAATCTACCTCCTTTGGCACTTGGATCTTGGTGAGTTTATTGTTGTTCTCTGGGCCTTCAGTTATAATAAATGCATAAATCAGCAGTACAGAGGAATAGTGAGGTACTGTTCATGGATTCATAGACCATTCAGAAATCAGATGGTGGAGAAGAAGAAACATTTCCTGAAATATTAGATGTGGGTCTTCATCTTCAAGATGTGGTGCTTTAATAAGGGAGAGTCCATCATTAAGGACTCTCACCATCTGGGACATGCTCTTTTCTCATTTCTACCATCAGGAAGGAGGTACAGGAGCCTGAAGCCCTTCACCCATCATTTTAGAAAGCCTTTTCTCCTCCACTATCAGATTTTTGAGTGGTCCATGAATTCTACCTCACTATTCATCTCCTGTTCTATTTATTTATTTTTATAACGTAGAGTCACTTTTATGTTTTGCATTGTACTGCTGTCACAAAACAATTCATTTCATGAAATACTGTATATCAGTGTAATAAGCCTGATTCTGACCTTGCTGAGTTCATTGTCAAGTCTCTGGTCCTCGAGTCTATGTTTGGGGTAGGTCTCCCTGCCCGTCTAATTCTCACAGGCCTTCCTCCTCTCTAAACTCAGACACCTTCTGGATTACAGACTCTCCAGCTGAGAGCTGCGTCCATATGATCTTTCCTTCCTCTCCAGAGGATCCGCTCTGCGTCGGTCTATTCGTTTTGGTGCAGAGAGCGGTCACATTCCTGCAGCTCCCAATGTCTCCTCCCATTCTCCCCCCCCACATGTGACAGCCCAGGCACTGCAGACACACACACTCCTGCAATTTGCCTATCGCCACAAAAGGTCAACGGCAGACGTAATCTCAATGGCTCTTCACATGGCCTTAGACTACCTGGACAATACAAACACCTACGTCAGGATGCTGTTCATCGACTATAGCTCAGCATTTAATACCATCATTCCCACAATCCTGATTGAGAAGTTACAGAACCTGGGCCACTCGACCTCCCTCTGCAATTGGATCCTCGACTTCCTAATCGGAAGACCACAGCCTGTGCGGATTGGTGATAATATCTCCTCCTCGCTGACGATCAGCACCAGCGCAGTTTAGGGGTGTGTGCTTAGCCCACTGCTCTACTCTCTCTATACCCAAGACTGTGTGGCTAGGCATAACTCAATTGCCATCTATAAATTTGCTGATGATACAACCATAGTTGGTAGAATCACAGATGGAGATGAAAGGGCATACAAGAGTGAGATATACCAACTAGTGGAGTGGTGTCATAGCAACAACTTATTCATCTCCTGCTCTATGTCAGTAAGATGAAAGTGCTGATTGTGCACTTCAGGAAGGGTAAGACGAAGGAGCACATACCAATCCTCACAGAGGGATCAGAAGTGGAGAGAGTGAGCAGTATCAAGTTCCTAGGTAACAAGATCTCTGAGGGCCTAACCTGGTCCCGACATTTCAATGCAGCTATAAAGAAGTCTAGACAGTGACTGTACTTCATTAGGAGTTTGGAGAAATTTGATATGTCAACAAATACACTCAAAAACTTCTATAGATGTACCGTGGAGAGCATTCTGACAGGCTGCATCATTGTCTGGTATTGGGGTGGGCTACTGCACCGGACTGAAAGAAGATGCAGAGGGTTGTAAATCTAGTCAGCTCCATCTTGAGTACTAGCCTACAAAGTACCCAGGACATCTTCAAGGAGCAGAGTCTTAGAAAGGCAGCTACCACTATTAAGGACACCCAGCACCCAGAGCACTCTTTGGCTTCAGATCAGTATTGTACTGTACCGGCAATGCTTTGTCAGATGCTGGTAACAAAGGGAGATGGGTCTGGGAGCTTTCCTTATGACTTCTTGTATCTTTGCCACATTGGAATCAAATTCTGTTCTCTCTTGCTCTTTCATCAAGTCACTGTATCTTTGTGTCTCTGTGTCACTGTCCAGGACTAAATCTATTTTCACTAAATTTAGTCTCTCACAGGCAGATAAACCCAGTATTGACTGCACATTTTTTGGCATGACCACAAATGAAAGCATGTGCACACTAATTTTGTGTGATATTTTTGCCACACATGTTTCTTTAACTGGAATGTCTGCACCTGAATACCTAGTCACTTTTATATTTGTCTGATGTAACTTTGGTCTTGGCTTTAATGCATTAAACTCAGATTCTGCAAGAACATTTACTTGTGCTCCAGTATCAAGTTTAAACAGAATATTGTTTTGGTTCACTTGCAATGGAATAGTCCAGTCACTCTTACTTTGTTTGTTTTCACAAAGCACATCTGTATCAAACTCCTCAGGTCAATTTTCAAGCACTGCTTTTACTTGTTTTATTTCCCTCCTACTTCTGCAACAGCGTGAAAACTGTCGTTGCACATTTTCCCATACACTGGACACTGTTTTGCCTGATGTTGCCGCCCACAGCGATCACACAACTTTTTTCTCTCAGATGACGTCTGCTCTCTGTCGGTTTCATTGTCACTTAATCATTTTTTCTAATATGTTCGCGCACAGTGTGTAAGTTGCAGTTCTCAATAAAAAGCTCTTTAGCCTGCAACATCACAGTTTCCGAAGCTTTGCAGAGCGCCAAAGCTTTTTCCAATTCTGAATGCTGTTCTAAGAGTCTTTCTCTCAGACCATTGTCCAAAATGCCACAAACAATTCTGTCTTTAATAAGAGAGTCCGTCAGTTCTCCAAACTCATATGTTTTACTGTGGTTTCTCAACTCTGTAACAAATTGATCAATTGTTTGACCAGCTCTCTGCTGACATTTGAAAAATTTGTACTGTTCATACGTCACATTGCGTTTCAGTACACAAAATGTGTCAAGTTTGTCCATTATTGCTTTGAAATTTAAATTATCTCCATCTTCAAAAGTAAAATGGTTATATACCTCAGTTGTGTCGTCACCCATTATGTGGAGCAGAATTGCAGCTTTCATTTCTTCCCGTTTTTTATCAGCTCTGATCGCCGATAAATAAATTTCAAAACACTGTTTAAATCTTTTCCAGTTTTCAGCTATGTTTCCAGTCAGCTGAACTGTCGATGGGTGTTTCAAACCTTCCATTTTTAAAACTGTTAGCACACAAAAACAGTTCATGCTCTTTTTTTCCCGATTATCATTGCTTCTCCCATGTTAGTGAAACGTATTATTCTTCTAGACCAACTTCTGAAACCATGTTGTGTTCTTTATACGTACCGTGGGTTACTAAGAACAAACCATATTCTGGAAGAATTAAAACTAGAACTTTTATTTACAACAGCAAAACCAAACCATGTTTCTTACAGAGACATGTTCTAGATCATTCTCTCATCTCTGTGCATGCTCCGAACTCTATCCAATCATGTTCTGACACATGATATCACCACAAGTCCATGGTCAGATCAGCCGTGATCTTATTGAATGGAGGGACAGGCTCGATGGATCAGATGGCCTACTCCTGCTCTTATTTCTCATATTCTTCTGTTTATGCAGCAAATGCCTGATCAAGTTCGCATAACTCTCGCTAATCCAACCGTGAAGGACTATAGGGAGTTTGATAACATGTCTGATAGTCTACACTCAGTTAGGCAGCAGTGCATCATTTCTTCTCCTTTCTCTACCTTAATAAGCCCTGTCAGCAAGGACCAGAACTCAAGGACGCCCGCAGCTGCAAAATAGACCTTTGAATTGACTTTATTTCTTACATCCTTCATGCACATGAGGAGTAAAACTCTTTATATTATGTCTCTGTCTGAATGTGCAATGTGCAAATTACAGTAACGTAATAAATAGTATGTACAGTAAGATATACAACAGAACAGTCAATATAGCATAGAAATGAAATTGTGTCAGCGTGAATTAATTAGTCTGACGGCCTGGTGGAAGAAGCTGTCCCGGAGCCTGTTGGTCCTGGCTTTTACGCTGCGGTACCGCTTCCCGGATGGTAGCAGCTGGAACAGTTTGTGGTTGGGGTGACTCGGGTCCCCAACGATCACTCGGGCCCCTTTTACTCACTTGTCGCTGTAAATGTCCTGAATAGTGGGAAGTTCACATCTACAGATGCGCTGGGCTGTCCACACTACTCTCTGCAGAGTCCTGCGATTGAGGGAAGTACAGTTCCCACACTAGGCAGTGATACAGCCAGTCAGGATGTGCCCCTGTAGAAAGTCCTGAGGATCAGACGACGCCGGGTCTGTGTTTTAACCACGCTCGCTTAGGTACAAACTCCAAGAGGTGCTGATGGCCTTGCAGCTTCGAAAGTGCCAGGGGATCAGGACATCAGAGATCTGTGAACACCATGGGATCCTGCTGCCAGGATTGTCTCCTGTTCATTACGGTCGCCCTTTTAGGGCGACGATTCACACGTGACACTGGCGCTCAAGCGAGTGTGCTGCCGGCATCGCCTATTGCTTGTCAGGCAAAGAGTGACAAAACCTCGCTGGGGGCTGCCAATGGCCGCAGGATCCGGACACGACGGGTGACGCTCTGCTTCAGAGGGTGACGTTACAATGTGACCTCGTCCTGGCTGAATTGGGTAGACTTCTGCTCGGTGCAGATTTCCTGTGTGCCCAAGGACTGTTGGTCGATCTTAAGAACTGCCGGCTTGTGGATGCCAAGGACGCTGGGTCATTACCCTGCTCCCATAGTAAGTTCCCGCAACGTCTCTGTCAAGCACATTCACCACTACATATGAGTTTACTCGACTGCTGGGTGAATTCCAAAACTCTACCCAGCACCCATTCTTCACTACCATCACAAAAGATGGGGGTCAAGCGCTACATTTCTACAACTGGCCTGCCACTCCATGCCAGCGCTCCTCGGCTAAACCCTATGTAGGGTAATGTACCGTGAAGGCTGAGTTTGCCAACATGGAAATACTTGGCATTGTATGCTTGTCAAGTACCCCAGACTTCGCCCCTCCATATGGTCCCTAATTCTGATGGTGGTTGCTGCCTATGTGGCTATTACCACTGCTTTAATGGGGCCACCAACTCCGATTGTTACCTGGTCCCACACATCCAGGACTTTTCGGCAAGTTTAGCAGGAAAGTTAATTATTTTTCTAAGTCAGTCAGGTTAGGAGCTACTGTCAGGTGCCTGTGAGCTCAGAGGACATTCCAATAACATCTCTGATAACCCCATTTGGCCTCTTTGAGTTTCTGCGCATGTCGGTTGAGCTGAAAAATGCAGCACAGACTTTCCAATGGCTGACAGACTCTGTATTAAAAGACTTAGATTTTCTTTTTGCTCACCTGAATGACAGACTTGTCGCCAGTGCATCCAAATTCCGAACGCTTATCTCATCTCTGCACATTTTTCAATCGTATAGCCAGTTTGGGTTGACAACCACTGACAACCAGGCATCTCTGCAGAAGGTGCAAACCCCCTCCTATCAAAATTAGCAGCTATTATGGATGGCTATTTTGCACCGCCCCACGTTAGTAATAAACGACAGGAGTTTTTAAGTATGATAAATTTCTGTCTCCGCCTCATTCTGTGAACTGCTGTAGTTTAGTTATGCACCCCCTGTATAGTGTGCTTAAAGACAATACCTCAAATCGCATGCTTGACTGGTCAGCGGACGTGACCAGGGAATTTGATGATACCAGACAAGCTGTTTCCAACGCGACCCTACTGGCACACCCGCTCCCCAATGCACCTATAGCCATTACTGTGCTGTGGATGCTGTGCACAAACAGTTGGTTGGAAGCGTGTAGCATTAGGCTGCATCACACCGGGGCCTATCACACACAGTCCAATGGACTTTGCAAGTGATTTCATCACTCCTTAAAATCTGCTCTGAGGGTTTCCCTGATGGATGGATATTGGCATGATTGTTTCCCGTGGGTCCTGCTGTGGCTCAGAATAGCTCCAAAAGAGGATCCGCAGCTGACCGTGGCTGAACTGGTATATGGGCAGCCATTATGCGTACCAGTTGACTTTATTCCTTACGCCATGACCCCCTGGTCGGCCTCCCAACAGTGTTCCACCTTCCTCAGCAAATTCAATTCCTTTGCACATATTCCTACCTCTCATCATGGTGGACAGCCATTGGTCTGTTGACTTAAATTCCGCTTTGCTTGTTTTCATCCGGCATGACACACACCAGTGTCCCCTTAGGACCCCTTATGATGGCCTGCTCCACATCTTGGAACTGAGAGAAGAGAATTTTATCAAAGATAAGAGAGGTAAACAGGCATGTATTTCGATAGATCACCTTAAGCTGGCCCACTAAGATTTGGAGGATTCTGCTACCATGCCCTAGCTGCTATGAAGTGACCATGAACGTGTCAACACATCTCTGGATGAGCCGAGGCCTCTGGTGTTCCTCCATCCATGTAACATGGGACCTGTGTCAGGCGGCTCGCCCGAGCTCCTGTCAGGCTGACAATTCCGGCTTTAGTGAATTCTGGGGTGGGGGTGGGGGTGCTATGTAAGGTAACGTAATTGATGGATGCATAAATAATTCACAACCACTGACATTGAATGGGGTTCATTTTAAGAGCCTGTTCTGACATTATGATGTAAATATTGAAAGGAATTTTACCACGCTTTGTGTTCAGTTTTTGGTGTTCAATAACTGAGTTGCTGTGGTTTTTCTTTGTGAAAACCTATATGGTTATATGTTGAGGGAGTGTCCATCATTGTCAGTAGTATGGTTATACGTTGGGCACGTGTCCATCATTTGTCAAGGGTGTGGTTATATGTTGAGGGAGTGTCAGTCATTATCAGTAGTGCAGTTATAGGATAAAGATCCTGCTCAATGCGCATCTTATAGACCAATATCCTTATTAAATGTTGATTCTAAAATCTTTTCTAAATTATTAGCAAACAAATTAGAAAAAGCACTTCCTTATATTATTTCGGAAGACCAAACGGGTTTTATTAAAGGTCGTTACTCTTTTTATAACATTCGCACACTTTTAAACATTGTTTATACCCCCTCACAAGATGATCCTGAGTGCGTCATTTCCTTAGATGTTGAAAAAGCCTTCGACAGAGTCGAATGGCCTTACTTATTTAAGGTGCTTGAAATGTTCAATTTCAGCCCGAAATTTATACCCTGGATCAAATTGTTATATCATTCTCCTACGGCCTCAGTCCGTACTAGCTCTTTAAGCTCACTTTTTTCCCCTGTTTTTCGAGGTACTCGACAAGGTTGTCCTCTTAGTCCTTTATTATCTGATATTGCATTAGAACCTCTTGCAATTGCTATTCGAGAATCTCCAAATATTATTGGGATAACTCAGGGTTTAAAGTCCCATAAAGTATCACTCTGTGCTGATGACTTACTTTTATATATTTCTAATCCTCAAAAATCTATCCCTGCTGCATTAGATTTATTAGCACAATTTAGTCTTTTTTCAGGTTATAAGTTAAATCTTGGTAAGAGTGAACTCTTTCAAATTAATAAGCAAGTTCCCTTATATCAGAATCTTCCGTTTAAATTGGTTAATAATCATTTTTCATATCTTGGGATTAAAATTACCTGTAAGCATAAAGATTTATTTAAGACTAATTTCCTACCCTTAATCGATCACATTACTCAACTCTCATTTAAATGGTCTCCATTTTATTTAACTTTGATTGGTCGTATTAATGCTGTTAAGATGTTTATTCTTCCAAAATTTTTATATGTATTTCAGGCACTACGGATTTTTGTTCCCAAATCCTTTTTTGATAAAGTTGACTCTAAAATTTCTTCATTTATTTGGCAAAATAAAAACCCGGGATTGGGTAAAATACATCTACAGAAAGCTAAGAGAGATGGAGGTTTCGCATTACCTAACTTTAGATTCTATTATTGGTCAATTAACATTCGACACATGAAATTTTGGTTACTTGATCAAGATACACTATCCATTCCTCAATGGGTAGTATTGGAATTACAATCTGCTCAAGGTTATGCACTTGGCTCCATTTTAGGTTCTTCTCTTCCTTTTGATTTGAAACACTGTAAACTGGTTTGTAACCCGATAGTTAAATATACCTTACGTATTTGGTTTCAATTCCGAAAATTTTTCGATTTTCATCAATTTGGGCTTGCGATTCCTATTTTAGGTAACATATTCTTCCCTCCTTCTTCCACAGACCGTGCCTTTCAAATTTGGAAGACTAATGGTATTTCACGGTTTTTGGATTTATTTTTAGATGGTTCCCTTATGTCTGTTGAGCAATTATCTAACAAATGTAACTTACCAAGAATACATTTTTTTAGATATCTCCAAGTTAGAAATTTCCTAAGGACTATACTCTCTTCCTTTCCGACACTTCCTCCTACATATATTTTAGACACTATAATTAACCTTAATCCATGTCAGAAGGGCGTAACGGCTATTATTTATAATACTATTATGAAACTTAGGAAAGCTCCATTTGATAAGATTAGGTCAGATTGGGAAAAGGAATTGGGTCTTATTATTCCGGTGGATGACTGGGTGCATATTTTACAACTAGTCAATACTTCCTCTATCTGTTCTAAACACTCCCTAATTCAATTTAAAGTTGTCCATAGAGCAGATATGTCTAAAGATAAATTAGCTCATTTTTATTCTTATGTTAACCCTTTGTGTGACAGATGTCACGGGGAGATAGCTTCCTTAACTCATATGTTTTGGGCCTGTCCTTCTTTGGAATCTTTTTGGAAAGATATTTTTAATATTATTTCAAAGGTATTGAATATAGATATTTCTCGCCATCCTATTACTGCTATCTTTGGATTACCTAAAATTTCCAGTAATCTTTCCTCTTCAGCCCGTAGATTGATTGCATTTCTTACTTTAATGGCGAAAAGATGTATTTTACAACATTGGAAGGAGATTAATGCTCCAACTACATTCTTTTGGTTTTCCCAGACGACACTATGTTTAAATCTGGAGAAAATTAGAAGTAATCTTTATGATTCTTCTGTTAAATTTGATCAGACTTGGAGATCTTTTATTCAACATTTTCATTTAATGTAACTTTTTTTTCTTTCTCTGGCCATATTTACATTCCCTTCTTGCTTTTTAACTGTTTTTAGTGGAGGTCGGGTTTGAGGATGTGATTGTTTTAAGTTGTTTAACTCTACTTGATACCAAGTTAGCCCATTGCTTTGCTTTGCTTTTTAGTTTAGTTGCACGGTGGGGTTATTTTTTTGGATTTTTTGGGGGTTTTTTTCCTTTTCCTTATTGGTATGTTTGAAAATTAGTATACTATTATATTACCTGGTTATTTTATATCTAAACTGCACTGTTTGTACTAACTTTTTTTGTGTATTAATATCTTTTGTAAAGTTATATTTCAACTGTGTATCAATGCCTATATGGTTTACCTTTTGTGTACTAATTTAATAAAAAGATTTAAAAAGAAAGAAAGATGAACCAGAGTGCAGAAGATAACAAACTGTGTAAATGCAAATATAAATAAATAGCAATAAAGTAGTGCAGTTATATGTTGGGAATAGGTCTATAATTGGTCAGTGATTGTATGTTTGGGGTGTGTCCTTCATAGGTCAACGGTGCACTTATGTGTTGGGGGCCTATTACGGGTGACATTATATGTTCAAGGCATATGCTGGGGATGTGTCCATCACTGGTCTGATGCGTGTGTGTCCAGCATTTGTCAAGATGTGGTTTTATGTTGGGGACGAGTCCATAATTGATCAGGGAGTTGTGTGTTGTGTGTGACTCCATCATTTGGGTAGATATGGTTATATGTTGCAGTGGGTCTATCATTAATCAAGTTAGTTAAGTTTGGTGAGTGTCCATCATTGTTTTGTGTATGGTTATTTATTGTGTTTCCATCAATGGTCAGTGTCTGCTGATATGTGGGAGTGGATCTATCATTAGTCAGGGTGTGTTTATCAATTGCAGTCATTAATATATTGGCCAGGGTGTGGTTATGTGTTGAGGTGTGCCCGTTATTGGTCAGCATGTGGTTATATTTTGCAATTTCTCCACTATTGGCCAGGTGTGTTGTTACACACTTCGTGGTGACTTTATTAGGTACAAGAGTGCTACATGGTGTGGTTTCCTGCTGTGTAGCCCATCCACTTCAAGCTTCGATGTGATGTGTATTCAGGGACGCTCTTCTGCACACCACTGTTGTAACATATGGTTATTTGAGTTCCTATTGCCTTCCTGTCAGCTTCAACCAGTCCAGTCATTCTCCTCTGACCTCTCTCATTAACAAGGCATTTTCACCCACAGAACTACCGCTCACTGGATTTTTTTTTGTTTGCTCATTGCGTCATTTTCTGTAAACTCTACAGACTGCTGTGTATGAAAATCCCAGGACATCATCACTTTCTGACATATTCACACTGCCTCATCTGTACCAACAATCATTCAACAGTCAAGGTAACTTAGGTTACATTTCTTCCACATTCTAATGTTTGGTCTGAATAAAAACTGAACCTCTTGATCATGTATGCATGTTTTAATGCATTGATTTGCTGCAACATGATTGGCTGATTAGATGTGTATTAAGTAGTGAGTGCACAGGTGTACCGAACAAAGTGGTCATGAGTGTATGTTGAGCATGTGCCCAACATTGGTTAGGCTCTGGTTTACAAGTCCTGAAGAAGGGTCTCGGTTTGAAACTTCAACTGTTTATTAATTTCCATAGACCTGCCTGAACTGCTGAGTTCCTCTAGCAGTTTGTATGTGTTACTTTGGATTTCCAGCATCCGCAGACTCTCGTGTTTATGTGGTATATGTTACAATGTAGCCATCATTGGTCAGCCTGTGGTAACAATTTGAAGTATTTCAATTATTGGTCAAGTTGTAGTTGTATGTTGGCATGTTTCCATCAAGTGTCAGGGTGCTGTTATATTTTTGGGGTGGAGTTATCATTGGTCACGCGTGTGGTTATATGTTAGCATGTTTCCATCAAGTGTCAGAGTGTCATTATATTTTCAGGGTGGAGTTATGATTGGACAGGCCTGTGATTATATGTTATTGTGTTTCCATCAATAGCCAGGGTGTTGTTATATTTTCGGGATTGGTCAGAGGTGTGTAATATATTGGAAGTGGGACCATCATTGTTCAGTGTGTGGTTATATTTTGGTTTGTTTTCTACATTGCTCTGCGTTTGATTATGTGTCGAGGTGATTCCATCACTGAGGTTATCATTCTGTGGCTCTCTTTTGTCAAACTCCACACTGACCAAGTTCTGAGGTTAGGATTGAACCTGGGACAGTGGCACCTTGAGACAGACGCTCTGTACCACGCACATTTGACAGAATGTTTTACACATTTTCAGCACCTCCTGAGTGCCAATGTTGCAATATTTCAGACCTGTTTCCATAGCTGGATCTGAGTGAATTTCACTGACACTGAGATGAACTGAGATCGGAGCATCGGCACGGGAGGTCAGTAGGTGACTAGGTCTGAAGAAGGTAGAGGAAGAGAAAGGTGGAGGTGGAGGCATCCTCCAACTAATTATCATCATTGATGATTGTTATCACTGACAATCACAGGTATCCTATAGTTACAGGACTCTTGGACAGCCCCTCAGTACAATGTGGATCGAATCGTTCTCATAATCTATCTCTCTCTCTGCTCTGCATTCCCTCCTTAACTGTAAAATGTTGTTCTACACTCTGCTATGGTTTTCACATGTGGCACCTCAATGCACTGATGGGATTAAATAATCTCTATGGATGGCACGCAAATGTTTTTTCCTGTGGCAATGATGAACTAACTTACCAATTTATCTTGAAATACTCAGCAGTTCAGACAGAATCTGTGGAGAGAGTTTCTAGTATCAATTTCTCCATCTCTCTGCCTTCTTCTCTGGAGACAAACTGCCAACTTACATCTTTTATAAGCCTTCTGATTCCCACAGTTATCTTGACTATACCCCTTCCTATCCTGTCTCCTGTAAAAATGCTATTCCCATTTCTCAGTTCCTATACTTCTGCTACATCTGTTCCCAGGAAGCAGAAATCCATTGCACATCATCAGAGATATCCTTCTTCAAAGAACGGGGTTTCCCTCCCTCCATTATTGATGCTGTCTTCACCCGCATCTCCTCCATTTCCTGAACATGTGCTCACTCCATCTTCCTGCGCGCCTTAACAGTGATGGAGTTCCTTTTGTCCTTACCTACCACCCCATCAGCCTTCATATCCAACAGGTCATCTCCAAAGGGATTCCACCACACAACATATCTTCACCTTCATTCATCCCTCCTCACTAATCTCCCTCCTGCCGCTTATCCCTGCAAGCGGTCTAAGTGCTACACCTGCCCATACACCTCCCCCCTCAGCTCCATCCAGGGCCCCAGACAGTCCTTCCAGGTGAGGCAACACTCCACCTGCAAACCTGCAAGGGTTGTCTATTGTGTCCGGTGCTCTTGGTGCAGCCTCCTTTACATTGGGGAAACCAGTTGTAAACTGGGGGACTGCTTTGTCGAGCACCAATGTCCATCCACCACAGGCAGAACTTCCCAATGGCTACACAGTTAAACTCCAATTCCCATTCCCATTCCCATTCTGACATATTGGGCTATGGCCTCCTCTTGTGACACCTTATATTCCTTCTGGGTAGCCTCCAACCTGATGGTATGAATATTGATTTCTCCTTCTTGTGAAAAAAAATCCACCCCACCTTCCTCTATTCCCCACTCTGACTTTTACCTTGCCTCACCTGCCTATCACTTCCCCCTGAGTCCCCTCCTCTTTCCCTTTCTCCTGTGGTCTACTCTCCTCTCCTTTCAGATTCCTTCGTCTCCAGCCATTAATCTTTCCCACCCATTTGGCTTCACCTATCACTTTCCAGATAACCTCCTTCCCGTGCTCCACCTTTTTTATTCTGGTGTCTTCCTCCCTCCCTCTCAGTCTTGAAGAAGGGCCTAGTTCCGAATGGTCAACTGTTTATTAATTTCCATAGATGTTGCTTGACCTGCTGTGTTCCTCCAGCATTTTGCAGGTCTTTCATTATCATTCCCAAATCTCCTTTCAAATAAGCACGGTGCCTGTGTCAGACAATGAGTCAGAGACACACTGGGACTCACAGCATAGTCATGTTAATCAGAGTCCAGTTGATCCATGGAGGGCTTTGCTCAAATCCAGACACCAGCAGATGTTTTAAGACTGGTAACTCCACCCATCCTTTCTCCATCTGCCTATCACACCTCCTCATCTGGATCCACCTTGTTAGGAATTATTCTGGGGTTTTGAAGTTATGGACAGCATAATTATGGTTTAGCTAAAATGAGAACCAGTCTTCAGGAAATAAAACCTGTACACAATTTAACAAGTCCTGGGTATGACTCTAAACTGCAACCAGTGATGAGGGTCTGATTGAGGACCTTCAGAGCTTTGGGAAAGTGGAGTTACCCCTCAGTCATTCATTGCTCCCAGGGCCGCTCTGACCTGGAATGGTAGCACCTGCAAGGGTTCCTGCTCAGGATACGAGCGAAAGCCAATGGCATATCCGGCAGGTTCAGTAACTGAACTTGTGACGGAGAAGGCGGATGAGATAGGACCTCAAATGACAATGGCTATAGTACAGGCGGATGAACATTTGGGAAGAGAAATGGCGATTTCTTCAGTTCACCCAACGGAAGGCAATAGCAAACCACCGTTGCTAGATACTAGGTTTCCTAGAATCTATTTGCTAAGAAAACCACGGTCAAACTCACAAAATGTATCGCACAACAACAGCGTCAAGAGGATCTTCAAGACAATTCTGAAGATGCTTCGCTCAGTAAGGTTGATTTTGGGCAGCAGGGGATCCCCGACCGTCATCAAGCTACTGCTCATAAAATTCAAGTAACACAAAAGAAAATTATTGCCACTTGGAATGTAAGAACCCTATATCAAGCAGGAAGATTGGAGGAATGTGATAAATGAAATGGAAAGACTAAACATTAACATCATGGGCATTAGCGAAGTTCGTTGGACAGGTGCTGGAACATGTCAAAGTAAAAATAAAACACTAATTTATTCTTGTAGAACATCCTATACTAATGGTGTAGGAATTCTTATGGATGAAACCATGGAAAAAGTATTTTAGGACATTGGGCAATATTAGAAAGCATTCTCCTTGTTAGATTCAGGAGACAACCATTTGATTTAGCAATTATACAGGTATATGCATGAGCAACAGATGGAACAAATAAAGATACAGTTGAATTCTATGAAGAGCTTGAACAAGCAAAGAATGGATGCAAATCTCAAGATATTGTTATTGTCATGGGAGATCCAAATGCTAAAGTAGGACAAGGTGCGGATGGAAATACCATTGGTAAATTTGGACTGGGGAAAGAAATGAAAGAGGCGAGAAATGGGTAGAATGGTGCAAGATGAATAATCAGGTCATTATGAACACCTACTTTAAAACCATCCAAGATGCTTGTGGATCTGGAAAAGTCCAGGTGATAACACCAGAAATCAAATTGACTTTATTACTATAAACCAAAGATTTTGAAACTCAGTGACTCAATGCAAAACATATCCAGGTGCAGACTGTAATAGTGACCATAACCCAGTAATATGTCACTAAAACTAAAGAAGCAAATACCTGAACAATCACCTGACTACCCGCAATTAATTAAAGAAGAAAACTTAAGACAAAAATTTACAATTGAAGTAAGGAATAGATTTCAAAGTCTAGAAATAGAATCTGTTGAAGATGATAGCAATCATGTAGAAATGAAGTTTAACTCTCCAAAGGATACCTTGGCAGAATCAGCAAAGTCAGTGATTCCTAAAAAAAGAAAAAAGCACAAAGAATAAATGGATGACAGATGAAATCAAAAATCTAATGGAAGAAAGAAGATGGAAGAAAGCAAATCTTATAGAATATAAGTCCTTAGATAAAAAAGTTAAAAGCTTCTGTCAAAAAGCCAAAGAAGAATGGTTAAACCAGGAATGTGAGCAAATAGAAAGAATCCCTATTACTGATCCAAAAAGGTTACATCAACAAATCAAGAATATCACTGGTAAAAAGCTCCTGTTCTTCAGGTGGGTGTTTGAAAGCAAAGGATGGTACCATTAACATGGAAAAAAGATGAGATTATGAACAGATGGACTGAGTATATTGAGGAATTGTTTGAAGATGATCGAGGCAAAAAGCCAGAAATTAAGAAGAACTTTGAAGGTCCAAGTATTTTAAAATCTGAAGTTCGTAATGCAATAAATAAGATGAAGTATGGAAAGGCAGCAGGCCCTGATGAATCAGTCATAGAACAAATTATTGCCCTTGAAGATTATGGAATTGAAATACTTACTGATTTAATCAATGACATTTATGAGACTGGAATACTACCAGAAGAGATGAAAAAATCAGTATTTATCACTCTTCCTAAAAAACCTGGAGCAATAGAATGTGAATTATATAGGACCATAAGTTTAATGAGTCATATCACCAAGATACTTCTAAGAACTTTGATGACAAGAGCTAAAAGTAAGATACAAGCTGAAGTAGGAGAAGAACAATGTGGATTTGTGAAAGACAAAGGTACAACAAACAAGATATTGATGTTAAGGATACTATCAGAACGAGCTATTCAAATGCAAAAAGATTTCTTTGTTTGTTTTATTGACTATACAAAAGCATTTGATAAAGTGAAGCACAATAAGTTATTTGAAATATTATGGGAAACTTTAGATCTAGGTTCGAAAGACCTTCGCCTAATCAGAAATCTGTACTGGGCACAAACTGCCGCTATAAGAACAGATGGAGAAGTAAGTCAGTTTACAAAAATCAAGAGGGGCGTTAGACAAGGATGTGTTTTCTCCCCTGATTTATTTAATGTGTACAGTGAAACAATATTACAAAAAATAAGAGACATCTTGGGAATCAAAGTTGGTGGTGAAAACATCAATAATTTCAGATATGCGGATGACACTGTGTTAATTGCAAGTATGGAGGAAGAACTACAAAACTTAATTGATATAGTTGTTGAAGAAAGTGAAAAAATGGGTCTATCTATCAATTGCAAAAAGACGGAATGTATGGTGATATCCAAAAAGAAGGAGAATCCTATCTGCAGGCTGAGAATAAATGGGGAAGACATAAAACAAGTAAAGAACTTTTGCTACTTAGGAAGCTGGGTGACATCAGATGGCAGGTGCGACATGGACATCAAAAGAAGAATAGGGATGGCAAAAGACACCTTTATGAGAATGAAGAGTATACTGACTAACACTAAACTAGGCATGACAACCCGCCTCAGAGTACTGAAATGTTACTTTTATCCAGTTATGTTCTATGGCTCAGAATGTTGGACAATATCTAGTAACATGAGGAAACGAATTGTAGCAGCAGAGATGTGGTTTTTGAGGAGGATGCAAAGAATAGCATGGATGAAACGAATATCTAATGAGGATGTCATGAACAGAGCAAGCACAAAAAGAGAAATAATGTATGAGATCATGAAAAGGAAACGTAACTTCATTGGACATGTGATTAGGAAAGAGGAGTTAGAAGGCACGTTAATTATGGGAAAGATTAAAGGGATAAAGCAAGAGGAAGGCAAAGACAAATGACGATGGAGACAGCAGCCAGAGAACTGGAAATGAAAACCAATGAATTGATCCACTTGACCCGAAACAGGAGAGTGTGGGCCGTGGCCATCAAAGCTTGAACTAGGCATGGCACCTGATGATGATGATGATGATGACACAACCTAACTTCTAACAGAATGGATGTGCTGGGAAAGTTGTACAATATCATCCGCTCTCTGGATGGTCTCATCATAACTGCAGGAGACTTGAATTGTTTTATTAATTTTACTTGGAGATACAGCGTAGAACAGGCCCTTCTGGTCCTTTGAACTACACCGCCTGGTATTCCAACGATTTAATCCTAGCCTAATGACCTATTAACCTACTAACTGGTAAGTTTTTGGACTGTTGGAGGAAAGTGGCCCTTCAGCCCAACTAGTCCATGCCAAACTATTTATGTGCCTAGTCCCATCATCCTGTGCCCAGATCAGAGCCCTCCATTTCCTTCCCATTCATGCACCTATCCAAATTCCTCTTAAATGTTGAAATCAAACCTGGATCTACTACTTCCACTTGCAGCTTGTTCCACACTCTCACCAACCCTCTGTGAAGATGTTTGCTGTCATTCTCTCCTTCAGCATTTCAACTTTCACCCTTAACCCATGACCTCCAGTTCTAGTCTCACCCAACCTCAGTGGAAAAAGTCTATCAAGTCCTCCCTCCTTCATCTATGCTGTAGGGAATAGTGTTCTAACCTCTTCAAACTTTTCCTATAACTCAGGTCCTCAAGAGCTGGCAACATCCTTGTAAATTATCTCTGCACTTATTCAACCTTAGTGATATTTTTCCTGTAGGAAGGTGAGCAGAACTCACTCCTCCATTCCTCTTCAATTGAGGCCTCTCTAACGTCTTAGACATCTTCACCATAACATCTCAACTCCTGTACTCAGTATTAAGATTTATGAAGGTTATGTGGCAAAGGCTCTCTTTATGACTCTTATTACTTGTGTCACAACTTTCAAGGGATTAGATAGATTAACTTGCAGCACAGTTGCAGGTTGGCAGGTATGATATTGTAGGCATCACTGAATCATTGCTGAAAGAAGATTATAGCTAGGATCGTAATGTCCAAGGATGCACATTGACTGGCAGGAACCCAAGAAGGTGGCAGTGGTCTATTGGTAAAGAAATGAAATCAAAACATTAGAAAGAGGTGGCATAGGGTTGGAAGGCGTTAAATCATTGTGGATAGAGCTAAGGAACTGCAAGGGTAAAAAGACCTTGATGGGAGTTGTATCCATGAGATCCCCAAACAATACTAAGGATGTGGTTTACAAATTAAATGGGAGATAGAAAATGCATGCCAAAAGGGTAATCCTACAATAGTCATGGGAATTTCAATATGCAAGTAGATTGGGAAAATCAGGTTGGTGCTGGATTCCAGGAGGAGGATTTGAGTGCCCATAGAGTGCTTATGAGATGGCTTTTTAGAGCAGCGCGTGATTGAGCCCTCTGGAGGATCCGCTATTCTGGACTACATGCTGTGCAACGAACCAGAATTGGTTAGGGACCTTAAGGTAAAAGAACCCTTAAGGGCAAGTGATCATAATATGATCGAATTCACCCTGAAATTTGAGAAGGAGAAACTAAAGTCAGATGTATCAGTATTACGGTGGAGTAAAGGGTATTACAGAGGCATGAGAGAGGAGTTGGCCAAAATTGATTGAAAAAGATCACTGGCAAGGAGAACAGCAGAGCAGCAATGGCTGGAACTTCTGGGAGCAACTCAGAAGGCACAGGAGATATAGATCCCAACGAGGAGTAAGTATTTTAAAGGCAAGATGAAACAACCATGGCTAACAAGACAAGTCAAAGCCAACATAAAAGCTAAAGAGAAGGCATATAACAAGCAAAAATTAGTGGGAAGTTAGAATATTGGGAAGCTTTTAAAAGCCAACAGAAGACAACAGAAATAGTCATTAAGAAGGTAAAGATGGAATATGAAAGTAGGCCAGCCAATAATATTAAAGAGGATACCAGAAGTTTCTTCAGATACAGAAAGTGCATATCAGAGGTAAGAGAGGATATTGAGCTGCTGGAGAAGTAGAAATGACGGATGAGCTGAATGTGTATTTTGCATCAGTCTTCTCTGTGGAAGACACTAGCAGTATGGTGGAAGTTCCAAGTGTCAGGGGTCACGAAATGTGTGAAGTTATCATAACTAGAGAGAAGGTTCTTGGGAAACTGAAAGGTCTGAATATAGATAAGTCACCTGGACCAGATGATGTACACCTCAAGGTTCTGAAAGAGGTAGGTGAAGAGATTGTAGAGGCATTAGTAATGATCTTTCAAGAATCACTAGCTTCTGGAATGGTTCCGGAGATTGGAAAATTGCAAATGTCACCCAACCTGCAAGAAGGGAAAGAGTTAGAAGTTAGAAAACTATAGGCCAGTTAGCCTGGCCTCAGTGGTTGGGAAGATGTTGGAGTTGATTGCTAAGGATGTGATTTCAGGGTACTTAGAGGTACATGATAAAATAGGACATAGTCAGCATGGTTTCCTCAAAGGAAAACCTTGCCTGACAAAACTGTTGGAATACTTTGAAGAAATAACAAGCTGGATAGACAAATTAGAATCAGTTGATGTTGTCTACTTGGATTTTCAGAAGGCCTTTAACTAAGTGCCAAACATGAGGCTACTTAACAAGATACGAGCCCATGGTATTACAGGAAAGATTTCAGCATGGATAAAACTGGCTGGCTGGCAGGAGGCAAAGAGTGGGAATATAGAAAGTTCTGGTTGGCTGCCGGTTACTAGTGATGTTCCACAGGGTCTGTGCTAGGACCAATTCTTTTTACTTGATATGTCAATGATTTGGATGATGGAATTGATGGTTTTGTTGCAAAGTTTCCGGATGATATTAAGGTAGGGGTAGGGGCAGGTAGTCTTGAGGAAGTAGACAGGCTACAGAAGGACAGACAGTTTAGGAGAATGGACAAAGAAACGACAGGTGGAATACAGTGTTGGGAAGTGTAGGAAGAAATGAAAAGGTTGACTATTTTCTAAATGGAGAGAAAATACAAAAAAACTGAGCCACAAAGAGACTTGTGAGTCCTTGCCTAAAATTTAATGTGCAGGTTGAGTCTGTGGTGAGGAAGGCAAATGCAATGTTAGCATTCATTTCAAGAGGACTAGAATATAAAAGCATGGATGTAATGTTAAGACTTTATAAAGCATTTCTGACACCTCACTTGGAATATTGTGAGCAGTTTTGGGCTCCTTATCCTGGAAAGGATGAACTGAAACTGGAGAGTGTTCAAAAAAGGTTCACAAATGATTCCAGGATTGAACAGCTTGTCATATGGAGAGCATTTGATGGCTCTAGGGCCTGTATTCACAGGAATTCAGAAGAATGAGAAGTGACGTCATTTAAACCTATCGAATGGTGAAAGGCCTTGATAGAGTGGATGTGAAGAGGATGTTTCCCATGGTGTGGAAGTCTAAGACCAGAGATCACAGCCTCAAAGTAGAGGGGCATCCTTTTAAACCAGAGATGAGGGGAAATTTCTTTAGCTAGAGAGTGGTGAATCTGTGGAATTCTTTGCCGCATGCAGCTGTGCAGGCCAAGTCTTTATGTATATTTAAGGCAGAGGTTGACAGGGCATGATTGGATTTGGGGAGAAGGCAGGAGATGCTGGCTGAGAGGAAAATTGGAACAGCCATGATGAAATGGTGGAGCAGACTCGATTTTCCAGATGGCCTAATTCTGCCCTATATGATCTTATGAAATTACGGATCTATACTTCCAGATCTCCCTGCTCTCCTGTACTCAGTGTAAGCCCTTCACTGTGTAAATCTTACCCTGATTTGTTCTACAGAATTGTAACATCTCACACTGATACTTGTCTGCATTAAATTCCATCTGCCATCTTTCCAGCTGGTCCAGATCCTGCTGTATGCTTCGATAGTCTTCCTCACTATTAACTACACCCCCAATCGTGGTGTCATCTGCAAATTTACTGATCTGGTTTTCTCCATTGTCATCCAGACTGTTGATATGGATGACAAACAACAATGGACCCCGCACCGATCCCTGCAGCTCACCACTTGTCACAAGCCTGTAGTCAGAGAGGCAACTATCAACTACCAGTCTCTGGCTTCTCCCACAGAGCCAATGTCCAATCCAATTTACTACCTTGTCCTGAATACCAAGTGACTGAGTCCTCTCGATTAGCCTCCCATGCGGGACCTTGTCAGAGGCCTTGCTAAAGTTCATGTAGACAATGTTCACTCTCTTGTATTCATCAACGTTCCTGGTAATTTCCTGAAAAAAACTCTGTAAGGTTGGTTGGACATAACCTACCACACCTACCACGCACAATGTCATGCTGACTATCCCGAATCAGTCTCTGTCTTTCCAAATACAATACTTATATATCCAGTCGCTTTGAATACCTTCCAATAACTTACCCACTACTGATGTCATACTCATTGGCCTCTAGATTCCAGGCTTACTTCTAAAGTCTTTCTTAAACAGAGGAACAACATTAGCAGCCTTACCAGTTGCTGGGAACATTTTAAATATCTGTGCTAGGGTCCCTGCAATTTTTGCACTGGCCTCCCACAAGGTCTGGCAAAACCCTTTCTCAGTTCCTTGGATTTACCCACTCTAGTTTGCCTCAAAACTGCAAACCTCTCCTCCTCTGTAATCTGTATATGGTCGATGAATTCCTCGCTGTTTTGCCTCGTTACTAGACTCTATGTCCATCTCCCAGGTAAATGCGGATGTAAAAAATCTATTTAAGATCTTCCCTTCTCTTTTGGCTCCATAACCACTCTGATCTTCAGGAGGACCAATTTTGTCCCTTGCTATCCTTTTGCCCTTAATATAACTGTAGAAGCCCTTGGGATTTTCCGTCACCTTGTCTGCTAGAGCAGCGGTCCCCAACCACCGGGCCGCAAAGCATGTGCTACCGGGCCGTAAGGAAACTATATGATTTGGCGATATAAGTCAGCTGCATCTTTCCTCATTCCCTGTCACACACTGTTGAGCTTGAGTGCACGCGACGTCATTATGCACGCGTCATCCATATCAGCGCGGGAAGAAGATCAACTTCTCGAGCTTGTAAATGACGATGGGCTGAAAAGTATGTTTGACATAACATCTCTGCCGGCATTCTGGATCAAAGTCAAGGCTAAATATCCTGAGATAGCCACGAAAGCACTGAAAACGTTGCTTCCATTTCCAACATATCTCTGCAATGAATGCAACAAAAACTAAATTGTGGAATAGACGGGACATAAGGAACCCCCTTCGAGTATCGCTGTCTCCCATCACGCCTCGATGGCACCGTCTTGTTCCAGGGAAACAAGTATTCAGCCCAGGTCTCCCACTGATTCAGCCATATTGGTGTGTTGCAATGATTTTATATGTTCATACGGGGAAAATATGTGCTGTGTGTTTAATATCCAAATGTTACTTAAAATATTATGATGCCATTGACTTATGTGACTTATATAACCATATAACAATTACAGCACGGAAACAGGCCATCTCGGCCCTTCTAGTCCGTGCCGAACGCTACTCTCACCTAGTCCCACCGACCTGCACTCAGCCCATAACCCTCCATTCCTTTCCTGTCCATATATCTATCCAATTTTTCTTTAAATGATAATATCGAACCTGCCTCTACCACTTCTACTGGAAGTTCGTTCAACACTTACTTCAAGCTCCCCTGTCCTCCCCTGATAATTGACTTATCACTATATTCATGCGAGGAAAATAATGCGCTGTGTGTTTAATATTAAATTAATTGGATAAACCCTTTTAGAAATGAAATTGAGTGTATTAGCCACTTATCACCTATATTCCGGTCATGATTAACACCCTCCCCCCCACCCCCCGAACAGAATCGCCAGAAACAATTTGTGGAAAAAAACCGGCACACACAGGTGCCCGCGCAAGGCTTCATGGTCATGGTAGTCTTTCTCGGGGTAAACACAACGTATTTGACTGCTACTCTTGTCCGTTGGTAACCCTACCCCTCCCCTCGGGGGAAAACTAATGCTACAAACTGACTGAAATGGAGACTGTTGTCTCCCCTGTTGACAGTAAGACATAGGAGCAGAATTAGGCCATTTTGCCCATCGAGTCTGCTCCACCATTCAATCATGGCTGATACATTTTCTCCCTGGCCTTTTTCCCGTAAGCTTTGATGCCTCATCCAATCAAGACCCTACCAAGCTCTGCCTTAAATACACTCAACCACCTGGTATCCATAGCTGCCTGTGGTAACAAACTCAATAAATTCACCACCCTCTAGCTAAAGGAATTTCCTCGCACCTCTGTTTTAAATGGATGCCCTTCTCTCCTGAGGCTGTGCCCTCTTGTCCTAAACTCTCCCATCACAGGAAACGTCCTTTCCACATCTACTCTGCCTAGGACTTTCAACATTAGGAAGGTTTCAATGAGATCCCCTCATTCTTCTAAATTCCAGAAAGTACAGACCCAGAGCTATCAAATGTTCCTCGTATGATAACCCTTTCATTCCCAGAATCATCCCAGTGAACCTCCTCTGAACCCTCTCCAATGCCAGTACATCTTTTCTTAGATGAAGAGCCCGAAACCATTCACAATACTCAAGGTGAGATCTCACCAGTGCCTTATAAAGCCTCTGCATCACATCCCTGCTCTTGGATTCTAGACCTCTTGAAATGAATGCTAACATTGCATTTGCCTTCCTCACCACCGACTCTACCTGCGGGACCTATCAGCAACGGCAACTGAGCTCGATGGAGGAGTGCTTCTCGCAGGTGAGAGGTGGTTATTTAAAATGAGAGCTTCGCGGACGTTAACCCTTTGTGCGGATATCAGAGGTGGCAACTGAGCTCGGCAAACTGAATAAAAGGGATAAGCGGAGCGGCCGTTGTCGGGAGTACGCCAGCGGTGAGGGTAGAAGCGACAGGCTTTGGGTCTCCGGATTCAGCAAAAGCGGACTTCTGCGAAGTAAGTGGGTAGGTGGACTTCGTTTTTGGTTTCTCTTTGCATTTTTTTTGAGGAATAGAGAGCATGTCAGTAGGGTTGGTGATTTTGCTCTGGGTGTCGGATGTGGGAATCTTGGGAATGTTCCAGTCTCTCAGATTGCCACATCTGCGCCAAGTGCATGAGAGACCATGTCAGGGTTCCGGAGCTGCGGCTCGATGACCTACAGATTATTAGGGAGAGTGAACAAGAGATAGGAAGGAGTTAGTCATCCCCAGGCTGCAGGAGTTAGATAGGTGGGTGACGGTCAGGGAAGCGAAGGGAAGAGCTCAGATAGTAGAGAGCGTCCCTGTGGCCATCCCACTCAATAATCATTATCTCCGTTTGGATGCATTTGAGGGGCATGACCTGATAGAGAACGACCACAGAAATTGGGTCTCTGCACTGAGCCTGGTTCTGTGGTGCAGAAGGGAAAGAGGAAGATGAGGAATGCAGTAGTCATAGGGGATTCCATAGTGAGGGGAACTAACTGGAGGTTCTGTCAGCCTGACAGAGATATCCGCATGGTGTGCTGCCTCCCAGGTGCCAGGGATGCCTCGGATTGGGTGCAGGGTATTCTGAAGGGAGAGGTTGAACAGCCAGAAGCCTTGGTACACCTTGGTACCAATGACATAGGTAAAAAAGGGAGGAGGTCCTGAAGAGAGAATTCAGCGAGTTAGGTAGGAAGCTGAAAAGCAGGACCTCCAGGGTAGTAATCTCAGGATTGCTGACTGTGCCATGTGCTACGGAGTGCAAGAATAGCATGATCAGATGTATTAATGTGTGGCTGAGAGTCTGGTGTAGGGGGCAGGGCTTCAGATTCCTGGATCACTGGGTCCTCTTCTGGGGGAGGTACGACCTGTACAAAAAGGACAGGTTACACCTGAACCCAAAGGGGTCCAATATCCTAGTAGGCACATTTAATAGAGCTATTAGGGAGGATTTAAACTAATGTGACAGGGGGATGGGAACTGGAGTGATAGAGTTGAGGAAGGGGAAAACAGAAATAAATCAAAGATAGCGTGCAACAGAGATTTTATAAAGAACAAGCAGGATGTGAGGCTTAATCACAGCCAGTGGTATGAGTTACAGGGCAATAGCAGTGTGGTGCAGTTAAAACAGAAAGCTACAAATACTGGACTGAAAGTGTTATATTTGATTGCATGCAACATAAGATATAAAATGGATGATCTTGAAATTCAACTACAGATTGGCAAGTATGACATCGTAGCCATCTCTGAAACTTGGCTAAAGAATGGCTGCCATTGGGATCTGAATGTGCAAGGATATATGGTGTATTGGAAAGATAGGTTAGTAGGCAGAGGGGGTGGTGTGTCTCTGTGTATAAGAAATAATATTAAATCGTTAGAAAGAGATGACATAGGATTGGAAGGTGTAGAGTCTCTATGGGTTGAGTTAAGAAATGGCAAGGGTAGAAGGACCCTAATGGCCTCCAAACAGCAGCCGGGATGTGGATTACAAATTACAGCAGGAGATAGAAAAGGCGTGTCAGAAGGGCAATGTCATGATAATCATTGGGGATTTTAACATGAAAGAGGATTGGGAAAATTAGGTTAGTAATAGACCTCGATAGAGAATTTGTAGAATATCTAAGGGATGGCTTTTTAGATCAGCTTGTCGTTGAGCCCACTAGGGGATTGGCTATGCTGGATTGGGTATTGTGCAATGATCTGGAGGTGATAAAAGAACTTAAGGTTAAGGTAGGGAACAGTGATCACAATATTTTCGTGTCCACATTGAAATGTGAGAGGGAATAGATAAAATCCAATGTGTTGGTATTTCAGTGGAATAAAGGAAATTACAATGGCATGAGAGGGGAACTGACCAAAGTTGACTGGAAAGGGACATTTGCAGGAAGGACAGCAGAGCAGCAATGGTTGGAGTTTCTGCGAAAAATGAGGGAAGTGTAAGACAGATATATTCCAAATAAGAAGAATTTTTCAGAGGGAAGAAGGGTACTACCGTGGCTGACAAGTGAAGTCAGAGCCAAGGTAAAAGAAAAAGAGAGGGCATACAAGGAAGCCAAAGCTAGTGGGAAGATTGAGGGTTAGGGAGCTTTTAAAAACTTGCAGAAGGAAACTAAGAAGGTCACTAGGAAGGAAAAGATGAATTATGAAAAGAAGCTGATGAGTAATATCAAAGAAGATACTAAAAGCTTTTTTAAGTACATAAAGGGTAAAAGAGAATTGAGGGCAGATATAGGACCAATACAAAATGACACTGGAGATATTGTAATGAGAGATGCAGAGATGGCAGAGGAACTGAATGTGTATTTTGCATCAATCTTCACAGTGGAAGACATATACAGTATACCAGACATTCGAGAGTGACAGGGAAGTGAAGTTTGTGCAGTGAAAATTACGACTGAGAAGGTGCTCAGAAAGCTTAATGGTCTGAGGGTGGATAAATCTCCTGGACCGGATAGAATGCACCCACGGGTTCTGAAGGAAGTAGCTGGAGAGATTACGGAGGAATTAACTATGATCTTTCAAGAATCAATAGATTCTAGCATTGCACCAGATGACTGGAAAATTGCAAATGTTACTCCGCTATTTAAGAAGGTTGGGAGGAGGCAGAAAGGAAACTATAGACCTGTTAGCCTGACATTGGTGGTTAGGAAGTTGTTGAATGGGACTACGGAGTACCTGGAGGTACATGACAAGATAGGCCAAAGCCAGCATGGTTTCCTGGAAGGAAAATCCTGCCTAACAAACCTACTGCAATTCTTTGAGGAAATTACAAGCAGGGTAGACAAAGGAGATGCAGTAAACATGATGTACTTGGATTTTCAGAAGGCCTTTGACAAGATGCCACACATGAGGCTGCTTAGCAAGATGAGCCCCTGGAATTACAAGGAAGTTACAAGCATGGGTGGAGTATTGGCTGGTCGGCAGAAAACAGAGTGGGAATAAAGGGATCCTATTCTGGCTGGCTGCTGGTTGCCAGTGAAGTTCCACAGGGGTCGGTGTTGGGACCGCTGCTTTTTACGATGTATGTCAATGATTTGGACTATGGTATTAATGGATTTGTGGCTAGATTTGCCGATGATCCAAAGGTAGGTGGAGGAGCTGGTAGTGTTGAGGAAACAGAGAGCCTGCAAACAGTCTGAGATAGTTTAGGGAAATGGGCAAAGAAGTGGCAAATGAAATACAATTTTGGAAAGTGTATGGTCATGTACTTTGGTGGAAGAAATAAAGGGGCAGACTATTATTTAGATGGGGAGGGAATTCAAAATGCAGAGATTTACAGGGACTTTGGAGTCCTTGTGCAAGATACCCTAAAGGTTAACTTCCAGGTTGAGTTGGTTGTGAAGAAGGCGAATGCAATGGTGGCATTCATTTCTAGAGGAATAGAATATATGAAAAGGGATGTGATGCTGAGGCTCTATAAGGAACTCATGAGACCACACTTGGAGTATTGTGTACAGTTTTGGGCTCCTTATTTTAGAAAGGATATACTGATATTGGAGAGGGTTCAGAGAAGATTCACAAGAAAGATTCCAATAATGAAAGGGTTACCATATGAGAAATGTCTGGCAGCTCTTGGGCTGTATTCCCTGGAGTTCAGGAGAATGAGGGAGGATATCATAGAAATATTCTGAATGTTAAAAGGCCTGAACAGATCAGATATGGCAAAATTATTTCCCATGGTAGGGGAGTATAGGACAAGAGAGCACAACCTCAGGATTGAAGGATGTTCATTTAGGACTGAGAAGTGAAGAAATTACTTTAGTCAGAGGGTGGTAAATCTGTGGAATTTGTTGCCATGAGTGACTGTAGAGGCCAAGTCATTGGATATATTTAAGGCAGAGACAGATAGGTTCTTGATTAGCCAGTGCATTAGGGGGTATGGGGTGAAGGCAGGAGAATGGGGATAACTGGAAGAATTGGTTCAGCTCATGGTTGAATGATGGAGTAGTCCCAATGGGCTGAATGGCCTACCTCTGCTCCTATATCTTATGGTCTTATCGTCTTAAGTTAATCTTTAGGGTGTTCTGCACAAGGACACCCATGTCTCCTTGCATCTCAGATTTTTAGATTTTCTCCCTGTTTAGAAAATAGTTTTCACATTTATTTCTACTATCAAAGTACATGACCATGCATTTTCCAACATTGTATTTTATTTGCCCCTTTCTTACCCATTCTCCTAATCTGTCTAAGTCCTTCTGCAGCCTACTTGTTTCCTCAACACACCTGCTCCTCTATCAACCTTCTTATGATTTGCAAACTTGACAATAAAACCATCTATTCCATCATCTAAATCATTGATATTCATCATAAAAAGAAGTGATTCCCACACTGACCTCTGTGGACACCACTAGTCTCTGGTAGCCAACAAGAGAAGGGTCCTTTTATAAAAATTGCTGGTGAATGCAGCCATTTTTTTTGTATGTGTTGTTTGAAATTCCAGCATCTGCAGATTTCCTCATGTTTAAGGATCCTTTTATTCCCACTTGCTGTCTCTGACCAATCAGCCAATGTTCTAACCATGCCAGTAACTTTCCTGCAATACCATGGGCTCTTAACTTGGTAAGCAGCCTCATGTGTGGCACCTTGTCAAAGGCCTTCTGAAAATCCAAATATATAACATCCACTGCATTCCCTTTATCTATCCTACTTTTAATCTCCTCAAAGAATTCCAAAAGACCTGTCAGGCAAGATTTTCCCTTAAGGAAACCATGCTGACTTTGTCCTATCTTGTCCTGTGTCACCAAGTACTCCATAGCCTCATCCTTAACAATTGACTGCAACATCGTCCCAAACATTGAAGTCAGGATAATGGGTCCATAATTTCCTTTCTGCTACCTTCCTCCTTTCTTAAAGAATAGAGTGACATTTGCAGTTTTCCAGTCATCTGGCGCTATGCCAAAGTCCGATGATTTTTGAAAGATCATTACTAGTGACTCCACAATCTCTACCGCTACCTCTTTCAGAACCCTAGGGTGCCATTCATCTAGTCCGGCTGACTTATGTATGCTTAGGTCTTTCAGCTTTTTGAGCACCTTCTCTCTTGTAATAGCAACTGCACTCACTTCTCTTCCCCCACACCCTTCAACATCTGGCACACTGCTCGTGTCTTCCACAGTGACGACTGATGCAAAATACTCACTTAGCTCATCTACCATTTCCTTGTATCCCGTTATTATTACTCTGTCCTCATTTTCTGGTGGTCCTATATCTACTCACACCCCTCTTTTATTTTTTTACATA
Organism: Mobula birostris; assembly: GCF_030028105.1. Classification (NCBI taxonomy): domain Eukaryota; kingdom Metazoa; phylum Chordata; class Chondrichthyes; order Myliobatiformes; family Myliobatidae; genus Mobula; species Mobula birostris. Next base: position 22,927,924 of record NC_092401.1, read on the forward strand.
TATTGAAAAAGCTTTTACTATCCACTTGTGATATTGTTTGCTAGCTTGCTTTCATATTTTATCTTTTCCCTTCTAATGATTTTTTTAGTTTCCCCCTGGAGGTTTTTAAAAGTTTCCCAATCCACTACCTTTTGCCTTATTGTATGTCCTCTCTTTTGCTTTGTTGTAGGCCGTCTCTCTTGCTTTTACATTTGCTTTGACTTCTCTTGTCAGCCACAGACGTAATATTCTGCCATTTGAGTATTTTCTGTGTTTGGAATACATCTATCGTGTACTTTCCTCATTTTCCTAGAAAGTCACATCATTGCTGCTCTGCTGTCATCCGTGTCAGCATCTCCTTCCAATTTACTTTGGCCAACTCCTCTCTCATACCACTGTAATTTTCTTTACTCCACTGAAATGCTGCTATGTCAGACTTTACTTTCCCCCTATCAACTTTCAAATTGTGCTCAATCATATTGTGATCACTGTCTCCTAAGGGTTCTTTTACCTTAAGCTTGCTAATCACCTCCAGTTCATCACATAACACCCAATCCAGTTTAGCTGATCCCCTAGTAGGCTCATTAACAAACTGCTCTAAAAATCCATCTTGTAGGCATTCAACAAACTCACTCTCTTGAGATCCATTAGCAACCTGATGTTCCCAATTGACCTACATGTTGAAATCTCCCATGATTATCATAACATTGCCCTTTTGACTCGCCTTTTCTATTTCCTGTTGTAACCTGTAGTCCACATCCCAGCTACTTTTGGGTGGCCTGTATATAACTGCAATCAGGCTCCTTTTGTCCTTGTAGTTTCTTAACTCAACCTACAAGAATTCAACATCTTTTCACTGATTTGATTCCATTCTTTACTAGCAGAGCCACACCATCCCTTCTGCCTAAATTCCTATCCCTCCAATACATGTGAAATCTTGGATATTCAGCTCCAAACTACAACTGCACTTCAGCCACGATTCAGTGATGACCACAGCATTGTACCTGACATTCTGTAATAGTGCAACAATATAATCCACCTAATTTCTTATGCTCCGTGCATTGAGATATAACACTTTGAGTACTGTCCTTTCTGTCCTTTCGATTCTGCATCCCTAATGCACCAATACTACTCAACCTGCTGGCTGCAATTTTGTCCTATCATCTGACCGCCCTTCCTGACAGTCTGGCTGCATGTTATCTTTGCTTTTTTATCATCCATCCTAACCCGAGTCCCTTCACTCTGGTTCCCATCCCATCCTGCCAAATTAGCTTAAACCCTCTCTTAAAAACCTGCCCATGAGAATATTGGTCCCCCTTGCGTTCAGGTGCAACCCGTCACTTTTGAACAGGTCATACCTCCTCCAGAAGAGAGCACAATGATCCAAGAACCTGAAGCTCTGCCCTCTGCACCAGCTTCCCAGCCACGCATTTATCTGCTAAACCACCCTGTTTCTAACCTCACTGAGGCATGGCAAAGGCAGCAATCCAGAAATTACTGCCCTGGAGGTCCGACTTCTCAGGTTTCTGCCGAGCTCTCTGAGTTCTCTTTTCACGACCTTTTTGCTTTTCCTTCCTATGTTATTGGTACTGTACCAATGTGTACCAAGACATCTGGCTGCTCTCCCTCTCCCTCCAAAATACTGTGGACGTGATCTGAGATGTCCCTGACCCTGGCACTTGGAAAGCAGCATGCCATCTGGGTGACCCATTCAGATCTGCAGAACCTCCTGTCTGTTGCCCTGACTTGAGTCCCCTATCACTGCCGCTCCTGTGTTCTCCCTCTTTCCCTTCAGCACCCATGTTCAATTCCAGTAACCTGGTCTCCGTGACATTCCTCTGGGAGGGCACCTCCTCCCCCCACAACAGTATCCAAAATGGGATACTTGTTTTTGAGGGGAATGGCCACAGGAGCACTCTGCGCTAACTGCCTATTCACGTTTCCATTTCCTCTGCCAGTCACACAACTACTCGCCTCCTGCAACTTTCGGATGACTACTTCCTGTAACTCTGATCGATGATCTCCTCCCTCTCCCGTACAAGCCGATGGTCATCCAGCTGCTGCTCCCGATCCCTAACATGGTCTTCAAGGAGCTGCAGCTGGGTGTGCTTCATGTAGATGTAGTTCCCTGGGTGACTCTGGGACTCCCAGAACTCCAGCATCCTGCATGAAGAACATACAACAGCTATTTAGTACACTAGGTACTCTAAGAAAAAAAAAGGGGAACCATAACAGGAACTCACCCGGAGCCAATGCCTCTTCTGAGCTGAGGCCTCCTTTGAGCCAAAGCCTGACATGCCTACTCCCAACAATGGCTTCCCCACTTGTCCATTTTGTATTTTTACACAAGCATCGCCAGCCTGTGAGAAACCTCATCACTGTGGCATGCTCCTGCCACTGACTGGGCCGCCGGAATGAGCCCGAACACCCGCGAAGGTCTCCTTTCACACACGTGCCACCGATCTGTGAGAAATCTCAACACTGTGGCCTGCTCCTGCCACTGATTACTGTGGAAGGAGCAATTTCTGGAGAGATGTCGAAATGCTGGAGTGAACAGTTAATTTTTCATGGACTGTCAATCACGATCTACAAAGTTGGGGGCTTTGCTTTTGCTTGCATGGTGACTGGTGGGAATGCTGCTGCCTTATGCTAGAATAAGTGAGGGGGGAGGGGAGGGGGAGGGTCGATGCAGCTCGCTTGTGGGAGGAGGGCAGGGGGCTTTGGGGTTCTTGTGCTTTTTCTGTCATTCATTCTTTTGGGGGGGTTCTTCTGTTTCGTGGATGTCTGCAGAGAGTAAAAATTTCAGGTTAGGTATTGTATATATTCTCTGATATTAAATGGAACCATTGAACTATTGAAGAAGCATAAATCCATTTTTTTCTTGGATTACTTTCCTGAAAGTTTGCTGTAAGAATAAAGACATTTATATTACCCACTTACAGCTTCTGTGTTGCTTAGTTTTAGTCAGTCACAATACACCTATCTGCTTCGCCCCCTTCCCCTGACCCATAACACTGTCTATGTCCCCTTTATCTTTCAGTCTCAGTGAAGGGTCTTGATCCAAAACATTGACTGTCTATTTTCCTTCATAGATGAAGATTGACTTGCTGAACGTCTCCCCACCCCCCACAGCAGTGTTTTGTGCCCCATTCCAGCGTCTGAGTCAGAATCAGAATCAGATTTATTATCACTGGTATACGTTGTGAAATTTGTTGTTTTGTGGCAGCATTACAGTGCAAGATATAAAATAGACAACAAGAAATATGTATAAAAAAACAAGCGGTGCAAAAAGAGAACAAAAATAGTAAGATAATGTCCACGGGCTCATTTGCTGTCTCTTTTGACTCTATTTAAAATCAAGGATTAGTTCTACAGCAAGCAGATCTGTTGCCTCCATTCTCTCTGGGACATGGTGTCTGCATCTACATCAATGAAAGACCAGTTGTGTTGTACAAATTCTGAACTTAAAATCAACCCCCTCAGACTCGGCAGAGCTGGATCTGAGTCTGAGTGACAGGAGAATTATCCAATCATCTCTATTCTTTCTACAATTCACTCTGAATAATGACACATTGCAGTTGACAATGTTGCTATGATATTTATTTATTAAGATACTTTGATTAAATGAATTTTGATCAACGTACAGTGATTTTCAAGCATGCACAACTTTGTAAATAAACAACTTTACTTCAATTAAAATATCACACAAGCATGTTCTTATACACATAGTTTTTACACTATAGTAGCAAGCATCTTCTACATGTTGGTTCATTGCATAAAGGAAGAAGAGAAGGTGTGGTATTTGTTCTATTGGTGCATAAGTTAGCCAATCACAGCCTGGCTAAATTGCCCTCAGTACCCTGAGTGGTGTGTGTGTGTGTGTGTGTGTGTGTGTGTGTGTATGTGGCCATTGCGCATGTGCTTTAGGTCTGTGTACGTGCTTGTCTTTGTGTGAACGCGGACTGTGTATATATCCAAGTTGTGTATCAATCTACTACGTGGGTTTGGTATCTGTCAGAGTCAGGTCTACATGTGTATGCCTGATCTGTATGTGTCTGAGCTGTATAGATGCACCAGTCTGGACTTTGTATGGACGTCCCTTTAGAAAAGAGATGACGAAGAATTTCTTTAGCCAGAAGGTGGTTCGTTGCCACAGATGGCTGTGGAGGTCAAATCGTTGGCATATTTAAAGCAGAGGTTGATGGGTTCTTGATTAGTAAGGCTGTCAATGGTTATGGAAAGAAGCTAGGAGAACGGATGCTAGAGGCATAATAAATCAGCAATGATCGAATGGCAGAGCAGACTCAGATGGCCTAATACTGCTCATGTTCTCAACCTTGTTAGCACTGCAGTCATAAGGAACAACAAGCAAAATAACAGAGGATGGCTTTGCAAAAGTTAGTAAATGTCCAGAAGTAAATTTATAATCACGTATACAAAAATACCATCTCTCACACACATTCCTATACAGACTCAATTTCATACATACACTTAAAGACTAAATTAAAAATGCGCATTTTCAACAAATTCAGGACAAGTTAACTAACTCTGGAGGTGTAACCAGACCTGAAATGTAACTTCTGTCATTGGGAGTGGAACTTAAACCCGCAATCCTCAGAGCCAGGAACAACAAGAGTGAGACACCATTAAAGAAAGAATCTCCACTGAGACAAGTCTTGTCATTGGGTCTTGAACCATCCCTCTGATTACATTGTTTTATAAGTCTGATGAAACAAAACAGAGATTGCCATTATTTGTGTTGATCCAGTCCACATACAGTTAAGACCATCTTTACAGAGGTGAAAATTCCCTGTTCTTTGCCCTGGTCGCCTTGCCAGGAGAGACAGAGCCCTGAGGTTTCTCTGTCAGCAGGAAGGACTCAGGGGTGCCACTATCACAGTTTGGACTTTCCAGAATTTGGAATTCCAACTCTGTCTGTAAGGAGTTTCTATGTTCTCCCCGTGACTGCTAGAGTTTCCTCCGGGAGTGCCGGTTTCCTGCCACGGTCCAAAGACATACTGGTTAGTAGATTAATTGGTTACTGTAAATTGTCCTGTGATTAGGCTGGTGTTAAATAGATGGGTTGCTGAGCGATGCAGCTCGTAGGCTTGTTCCACGCTAATATCCAAATGAAACTAAATTTTAAAAATGGGAACAAAAGCCACAGTGTGGTCATCACCTACAGTGGCCCATAATAGTCTGTTGGACTGGCGCCCACTTATGTGGGGTGTGGAGAGGATGGGGCAAGGCTGAGGTATCTTACCATGACCCTGCACATACCACTCCCAGCAAGGGGAGCAAACTGCCTTGTTATTCAATCATTGGGTCTCAGCCAGCAGCAGAGAGACAAGTGGAGGCAGCAACATTCCCACCATCTCCATGGTTCTGAACTTCAGTTCTACTACCGTAGAACTCTAACTGGCTGGTTGCAGGGGCTCTGCTTGTCTGGAGCTGAGATCATGAGAGAAGACTGCTGGAATCCAAAAGTGTGTTGGATCAGCTATTTTCACCATGTAATTCATAGTCATAGAGTTCCTTACCAGGAGACCATTGTCATTGCAGACTGGTAATACTATTCCCTCCTTGCTGACAATCAACATAGATGCACCTCAGAGATGTGTGCTTATCCTACTGCTCTACTCTGTTATACAGTGTAGAAACAGGCTTTTGGCTAACTGGTCCATGCTGACTAAGATGTCTCCATCCAAGCTAGTCCCATTTGCCCATGTTTGCCCCATATCTCTCTAAAAATTTTCAATCCATATACCCATTCATCTATCTCTTAAAAGCTATCATAATGCATAACTCAACCACTTCCTCCAGCAGCTCCTGTCACACACTTATCACCATTTGAATGAAATGATTCCCTTAAGCTCCTATTAAATCTTTTCCCTCTTACCTTAAACCTTTTCACTCCAGTTCTTGAGATCCTAACCTGGGAAAAGGACAAGGCATTCACCCTTTCTATGCCCTTCTATTTTGCGCATCCCTGTAAGATCACCTCTCAGTCTCCTGTACTCCAAGGAGCAAAGTCCTAGCTGAACCAACCTCGTCCAATAACTCAGTTCCTTCAGTCCTAGCAACATCCTTGTAGATATTTTTTGTACTTTCTCCAGTTTAATAACATCTTTCCTCTCTCAGGGCAACCAAAACTGAACACTTTACTCCAAAGTGGCCTTACCAGTGCCCTGTACAACTGCGCTATTAGCTCCCAACTTTTGCACCCAGCACTCTGACTTATAAAGGCCAGCATGCCAAAAGTCCTCTTCGCAACCCTCTCTACCCATGACTCCACCATCAGAGAATCATTCAATATTCAAGTTTATTACCACATGTTCAGTATATCAAATAGTACGCTGAAATTCATTGTTTGCATTAACAACCAACACACCTGAAGTTGTGCTGGGGGCAGCCTGCAAGTGTTGTCACACATTCCAGTGCCAACATTGCATTGAACTGCCGCTGCTAAGTTAACAAATTTCATGTCACATGCCCGTGATAATAAACCTGATTCTGATTCTGACATAACATGTCCACAAGGACTCGGCAGAATAAAACAGAACACAACAAATAAAAGAGCTGCAATACCCTCTGACCCTTGCACATACACACTCCTTTAACTCCATGACAGGTCTCCAGTCTCCAGCTTCCAATGGACTTGGACTCGTCTACTTGCAGTCCAGGATCTCCCTGTTCTTCAACACTTCCCAGGGCCCCAGGGCCCTGCATACTCTGTAAAAATCCTACCTGGATTTGACTTTCCAAATTTCACTCCTCCAAATTCATCTCCATTTGCCATTCTGTGGTCTATTTACTCAGCTGGTCAAGATCCCCTTGTGATTTTTGACTATCTGCTTTATTGTCCACTATTTCACCTATTTTAGTATTATTTGCAAACTTACCAAATATGTCTTGTACATTCTTATCCAGATTGGGATCTAGATGACAAATAACAATGGGCCCAGTACCAGCCCTTTCTTTCTCCTTCACCAGGTGTGTAAAGAGAAACAGGTAACTTTTCGGATAGATGGCTTTCCACAGGAACAGTTCAGGTGCAAGATCATCAACCTGAATATTTCTCCTACAGATACAGCCTTTAGCATAAAAACTCCTTACCTCGTTTGTGTTCACCTCAGACTGTACGGTTTCAGTGGTGTAACTCTTGTGCTTACTGGTCACCCATTTCCGGAATTCACTAACCACCTTCAATGAGATGAGAGTAATTCAGCCAATTATTGCCTTTGAGAACACTTTCATCTGTTCAACATGCTGTGTCCAAAAGTCAGGAAAGAATTTAAATTTATGTAATAACCTCTTCTACAGGCATCTTCACTGATACTTCCTATTCAGTCGGTCAATTAGGGTTGGACTTTCTACCCTCAGCCTGCATGTGAACTATGCAAAGTCCCTTGGGGCTGTTGGATTGGGGTGTAGAATTGTTAACACAAGAAGTTCTGCAGATGCTGAAAATCAAGAACAATACACACACACACACACACACACACACACACACACACACACACAATGCTGGAGGAACTCAGCAGGTCAGGCGGCATCCACAGAAAAAATGCAGTCGACCTTTCTGGCCGACACCCTTCATCAGGACATCCCAACTGTAGAATTGTTAATTTTCTTGTAGTTTAATTTGTCTATTCTTACTTTTTTTTATTTAATCACCTAGGTACGTACATATATTTTTTCAGTGAAATTTCCAATAATCACTATACAGCTGATTTTGTATTTTTCTAGAAACTTCTTAGTTTTTAGCAGCAGGTGTTATGCCATACAAATCTGGATTATTTTAATAGATAATTCTTCTAATGGGGTTTAGAAAAATGAAGAGGGACATCAATGAAATCTACTGAATATTGGAAGACCCTGATAGAATGGACATGGAGAGGATGTTTTCAATAGTAGGAGAGCCTAGGACCAGAGGGCACAGTCTCAGAAAAGAAGGTCATCACTTTAGTACAGAGACAAGGAGGAATTTTTTAGCCAGAGGGTGGTGAATCTATGGAATTCTGTGCTACTGGCGACTGTCGAGGCCAAGTCATTTGGTATATTTAAAGAAGAGACTGATAGGTTCTTGATTAGTAAGGGTGTCAAAGGTCACATGGAGAAGGCAGGAGAATGGGGTTGAGATGGAAAATATATCAGCAATGATGGAATGAAGGAGCAGGTACGATGGGCCAGATAACCCAATTCTGCTCCTAACTCTGGTCTTATGGCATTATGCCGATGAACCTCCTCTGTACCCACTCCAGAGGAATCATACCCTTTCTAGATAGAGGTGACCAATACTGCACTCAGTATTCCTCATGCAACCTCACCAAAGATTTATACAGCTGTACGATAACTTCCATGCTTTTCTATTCTATGTCCTAAGGCTCGCATCCCATATATCTTCTTTACAACTTGTGTCATTACCTTCAAGGATCTATGGAGTTGTACACCAAGGTATCCCTGTCCCTCAATACTCCCTTAAAACCTGACATTCATTGTCAACGTCAAAGTCAAAGTAAATTTATAATCAAAGTATGTATATGTCACCACATGAGATTCATTTTCTTACCGATATTTACAGGAAATTAAAGAAATACCACAGAATTTATGAAAAAAGATGACGCATAAACACCAACAAACAACCAATGTGCAAAAGAAGACAAATTGTGCAGATAAAAAAATACTGAGAAACTGAGTTGTAGGGTCCTTGAAAGTGAGTCTGTAGGTTGTGGAATCGATTCAGAGTTGAGACGAGTGAAGCTATTTAGAAGCCTGATGATTGTAGAGTAGAGCTCTACACTTGACCTCATCTCTTCACACTCATCATCATTAAATTCTAACTTCCATGGCTCTGTGCATCTTACCTGTTGATCAAGGTCTGTCTGTAGCCCGAGACTGCCCTCCACTCTAACTACAATGCCAGATGGCAGTGGATTCTGAGTCTTTGAAAAACTTTAGGAAGATGTAGAGAGCTCTTGGATAGGAAAGGGGTTGAAAGGTCATCATGAGGAATAAAGATTTGAGGTCACATTCAGATCAGCCTGACCTTATTAAATAGCAGTGGAAACATGAAGGTCCACGTGCTGGATTCTTGCTCCCAATTCACAGTTCATTAAAAGATTATGTAAGCCTTCATTACAATGACAAGTGTGCAGAGAGTAGGACCAGAGGAGAATATGTTTCCGTAGGGAAGAGGTCCTTACCTGGCGATTGAAAACACAGTAAATAAGGAAAATGAATAGACCCTGGAAGCTGGCAAAAACAATAAATAAGTGGGCGAACACCGCAGTGCTCTCATCAACATAAAATATTCCAAAGATCCATGTGCATCCCAAAACAAATATCCGTGCGCCCGCCTTAATGGTTAGGGTTCTGTAGAAAAGAAGAAAAACAGACCATGTGAATGAAAGGCACGGGAATGAAGAAATGCATTTCATAGGGGATCTTTCATACCCTCAGCGTTTTCCCAGCAGCCAAAAGCATATTCTTAATGTGTTTATTGGATACATTGCTGGTCCCCCAGGCATCACTAGAAAGGACGTTGTTTATTGCATCAAAATTGCCCTTGAGAAGGTTGGTGGTGAACTGCCTCCTTGAAGTCCTGCTTCCCTTCTGGGTCAGGTACTCCCACAGGGAGGTGGATGAGTGAGTCCCAGAACTTAGACCCAGTTATGATAGAGGAATCAGAATCAGGTTTATTATCACCAGCATTTGTCGTGAAATTTGTTAACTTGTTCAATACAATATATGATAATAGAGAAAGAAAAAAAGTAAATATATATATGTATGTATATTAAATAGTTTAAAAATAGTATATAAAAAACATGAGGTAGTGTTCACGCGTTCAATGCCTATTTAAGAACTGTATGGCATATCAGAAAAAGCTGTTCCTGAATCGCAGAGTGTGAGCCTTGGGGCTTCTGTACCTCCTGCCTGATGGTAACAATGAGAAAAGGGCATGACCTGGGTAATGGGGGTCCTTAATAATGGACGTTGCCTTTCTGAGGCACTGCTCCTTGAAGATAGAAACATAGAAACATAGAAAATAGGTGCAGGAGTAGGCCATTCGGCCCTTCGAGCCTGCACCGCCATTCAGTACGATCATGGCTGATCATCCAACTCAGAACCCTGTACCTCCCTTCTCTCCATACCCCCTGATTCCTTTAGCCACAAGGGCCTTATCTAACTCCCTCTTAAATATAGCCAATGAACTGGCCTCCACTGTTTTCTGTGGTAGAGAATTCCACAGATTCACCGCTCTCTGTGTGAAGAAGTTTTTCCTAATCTTGGTCCTAAAAGGCTTCCCCTGTATCCTCAAACTGTGACCCCTCATTCTGGACTTCCCCAACATCGGAAACAATCTTCCTGCATCTAGCCTTTAGCATTTTATATGTTTCAATAAGATCCCCCCTCAATCTTCTAAATTCCAATGAGTATAAGCCTAGTCAATCCAGTCTTTCATCATATGAACATCTTGCCATCCCAGGAATCAATCTGGTGAACCTTCTTTGTACTCCCTCTATGGCAAGGATGTCTTTCCTCAGATTAGGGGACCAAAACTGCACACAATACTCCAGGTGTGGTCTCACCAAGGCCTTGTACAACTGCAGTAGTACCTCCCTGCTCCTGTACTCGAATCCTCTCGCTATAAATGCCAGCATACCATTCGCCTTTTTCACCGCCTGCTGTACTTGCATGCCCACTTTCAATGACTGGTGTATAATGACACCGAGGTCTCGTTGCACCTCCCCTTTTCCTAATCGGCCACCATTCAGATAATAATCTGTTTTCCTGTTTTTGCCACCAAAGTGGATAACCTCACATTTATCCACATTAAATTGCATCTTCCATGAATTTGCCCACTCACCCAACCTATCCAAGTCACCCTGCATCCTCTTAGCATCCTCTTAGCATCCTCCTCACAGCTAACACTGCCGCCCAGCTTCATGTCATCCGCAAACTTGGAGATGCTGCATTTAATTCCCTCATCCAAGTCATTAATATATATTGTAAACAACTGGGGTCCCAGCACTGAGCCTCGCGGTACCCCACTAGTCACTGCCTGCCATTCTGAAAAGGTCCCGTTTATTCCCACTCTTTGCTTCCTGTCTGCTAACCAATTCTCTATCCACATCAATACCATTCCCCCAATACTGTGTGCTTTAAGTTTGCACACTAATCTCCTGTGTGGGACTTTGTCAAAAGCCTTTTGAAAATCCAAATATACCACATCCACTGGTTCTCTCCTATCCACTCTCCTAGTTACATCCTCAAAAAATTCTATGAGATTCGTCAGACATGATTTTCCGTTCACAAATCCATGCTGACTTTGTCCGATGATTTCACCGCTTTCCAAATGTGCTGTTATCGCATCTTTGATAACTGACTCTAGCATTTTCCCCACCACCGATGTTAGGCTAACCGGTCTATAATTCCCCGGTTTCTCTCTCCCTCCTTTTTTAAAAAGATATCTGGGATACTACAGAGGCTAGTACCCAAGATGGAGCTAACTAATTTTATGACTTTCTATAGCTTCTTTCAGTCCTGTGCAGTAGATCCCCCCCCACCGCCCCCCGTACCAGACAGTGATGTAGTCTGTCAGAATGCTCTCCATGGTACATAGTATATTGCATAAAACAGAAGAAACAGAAATAGGTGTTGCTATTTAGCCCCTTAAGATCATAAGACATAGGAACAGAATTAGGCCATTCAGCCCATTGAGCCTGCTCTGTCATTCCATCATGGCTGACCCTGGATACCACTCAACCCCAAACACCTGCCTTCTCGCTATATCCTTTGATGCCCTGACCGATCGGGAAATGATCAACTTCCTCCTAAATCTATGCACCAACTTGGCCTCCACCGCAGTCTGTGGTAGAACATTCCACAGACTTACTACTGTCTGGCTACAAAGTTCCACCTTATCTCTGTTCTAAAGGGTCACCCCTCAATTTTGAGGCTGTGCCCTCTAGTTCTGGATACCCCCACCATTGGAAACATCCTCTCCACATCCACCCTATCTAATTCTTTCAACATTGAGTAGGTTTCAATGAAATCCCCACGCATTCTTATGAATTCCAGTGAGTACAGGCCCAAAGCTGCCAAATGCTGCTGATATGTTAACACCATTCCTGGTATCATCCTCATGAACCTCCTTTGGACTCTGTCCAAAGACAACACATCCATCTGCGAAATGGGGCCCAAAACTGTTGACAATATTTTAAATGTTGCCTGACTAGTGTCTTATAAAGGCTCAGCGTTATTTCCTTGCTTTTGTATTCTATTCCTCTTGAAATAAATGCCTACATTGCATTTGCCTTCTTTACCACAAACTCAACCTGTAAATTATCCTTCTGGGAGTCTTGCACAAGGACTCCTAAATCCCTCTGCACCTCTGATGTTTGAAGCTTCTCCCCATTTAGGTAATAGTCCACACTATTGTTCCTTTTACCAAAATGTATTATCATACATTTCCCAACACCGTATTCCATCTGCCACTTTTTGCCCATTCTTCCAATTTGTCTAAGCCCTACCATAATCGCATTGCTTCCTCAGCACTACCTACCCCTCCACCTATCTTCACCTAACTTTTCCACAAAACCATCAATTCCATTATCTAAATCATTGACAAACAATGTGAAAAGTAGCAGTCCCAATACTGACCCCTGAGGAACACCACTAGTCACTGGCAGCCAACCAGAAAAGGCCCCTTTTATTCCCACTCACTGCCTCCTGCCTGCCAGCCATTCCTCTATCTATGCCAGTAATTTTCCTGTAACGCCATAGAATTTTATCCTGTTAAGCAGTCTCATGTGTGGCACCTTATCAAATGCCTTCTAAAAATCCAAGTAATTGACATCCACTTTGCCAATTCTGCTTGTTACTTCCTCGAAGAATTCTAACAGATTTGTCAGGCAAGATTTCCCTTTGGAGAAACCATGTTGACTTTAACTTATTTTATCATTAGTCTCCAAGTATCTCAAAACCTTATCCTTAATAATAGACTCCAAAACTTTCCTAACCACTGAGGATAGGCTACTACTACTACGTCGACTCAGGCCTAGGGGGCCGGCATCAGGCACGATGACAGACTCTCTACTTCACCCTCTCCCTCATCGGTGTGTTCAGTTCATCTACATTAGTTGCGCCGCTGTCTTCTAGGAGCCTGTTAACCATAGTCTTGGGAGGGCGCGCAGGGTTCATCCTCTCGTGCTTGGGCTCCCATATGATGACTAGGCTGGCAGGTAACTCGGGGTGGCGTAGACAGTGCCCCGCTAGTTGCAGTCTTCTCGCCTCGATTTTAGTAGTGAGCATCGGTAGGTCGTCATAGAGCTCGACTTTCGTCATGTGCTGTTGCCAACTCACGTCAAGAGCCAACCGGAGCATTAGTGTATAGCAACAGTCTTGGTGAGTGTCCATGTCTCACATCCGTACGTGAGAATGGACTCTATGACTGCTATGAAGATCCTCTTTTTAAGCCTTCTGGTCGGGTTTGACTTCCAAATTTCCTTCATGTCGTTCATAGCCCTCCACGCCAGCACCTTCCATATGTTTATGTCCTTCTCCGAACTCATCATTCTTGACCCGAGGTATTTGAAGTCAAAGACTTTCTTAATGGTATCATTCTTTACAGTCTTGAGAGTACCTTTGTCGCAGTTAAATGCCATGTACTCTGTCTTTTTAGCATTTAGGTAAAGTCCAATTTTATTGCACTCAATTTCCACTTTCGTCAGTAGCTGCTGTGCTTCCTCCATCTGGTCAGAGAGCAGGACTATGTCATCTGCAAAATCGAGATCTGTAAGCGTAACTGGTCTGACCCTTCTGGTTCGCCCTGGTTTTATGGCAAAACCAAGCTTGTCATGATCTTTGGTAGTTTGACGCAGAGCGTAATCAAGGACGATTATAAAGATGTCGGGTGCCAGAGTGTCTTCTTGCAGCTCACCAGCTAGGAGCTCGAACACTGCTGTTTCTCCGTCTGCTGATACAACTTTTGCCATGGTTTTGGTATAGCTGGACTCTATTGCTCTCAGTAGACGGTCTGGCACTCCATAAGCTTTCAGGATCTTCAGCATTTTACCTCGGTGAATGGAGTCAAAAGCTTTGCGAAAATCAATGAAAGTAAGCACGGCTGGTCGGTTGTTCTTCTTGACTTCCTCGATGATTCTACAGACAGCAAGTATTTGCATTACTGTTGTGCGCTTCTGCCAAAAAGCATTCTGATTGAATCTTAGCTTAGGGTCAATGGTGGTGTGAACCCCGTTCAAGATCATCCGATTGTATAACTTTGCTAAGATGCAAGTCAAGCTGATACCATGGTAGTTATCTGTCTTCGTGAGGGATCCAGACTTGGGGACTGGGATAATATTTGAGAGGGACCACTATTCTGGTTTATCGCCTTCTGGTTTGCCGTATTACATATGTCCAGCAAGATGTCGTCCAGGTCGCAGTTCTTCAAGGCATCTGGTGGTATCCCATCTGGTCCAGCTCTCCTGCCCTGGTTGAGTGCATGTTTGGCTTTCTTCAGTTCCTCAATTGTGAAGGCCGTCACCGATGTCGACTTGCATTAGTATCGTGGGTATGTCCTCTTCTTCTTCCGTGATCATTGGAGGGCTTCCCAGCAGGTTCTAAAAGTGGGTAAACCATGTTTGGACACAGTCCTCTGCTGTTTTACCATTTATTTGACCTGATGGGGTCTTCTTCCGTCTGCTGATCTCGTTGACTAGGCGCCATGCTTCTCCATGCTGCTTGTCTTCATTAGCAGCCTCTACCTCTCTAATCCTCTCAGCTAGTTCCTCTTCCTTCAGTTGTTCATAGGTGGCAAAGAGATTCTTCTTTGCTGACTTGAACTTGTCTCTTAGCTCTTCTGTTTTGCTCCTTCTAAGTTCGGCATGAGGAGGTTAGGCTAACTGGCCTATTATTTTGCCTTCCTCCCTTCTTAAAAGCAGCAGTAACATTGGCAATCTTCCTGTCCTCCAGGATCATGCCAGAATCAAGTGATCCTTTAAAGTTCATGACCAATGTATCTATGTATCTTCAGTAACCTCTCTTAGATCTCTGGCATATAGTCCATCTGGCCCAGGTGACTTATCCACCTTAAGATCTTTGAGTTTGCCTAGCACTTTTCCCTTTGTAATAGCAATGGCACTCACTCCTGCACCATGATGCTCAAGAGCATCCTTTGTCTTCACTGCTGTCTACCAAAGTGAAGATAAATGCAAAATACCCATTAGGTTCATCTGCCATTTCTTTGTCCCCCATTACTACCTCACCAGCATCATTTTTGCAGTGATCAAATGTCAACTCACACCTTCCTTTTCCTCTTTATATAACTGAAAAAACTTTGGGTATTCTGCTTTATATTATTGGCTAGTTTGCACTCATATTTCATCTTTTCCCTTCTTATAGTTTTTTTTGTTGCCTTTTGTTGGATTTTAAAAGCTTCCCAATCATCCAACTTTCCACTCACTTTTGCTACCTTATATGCCCTTTCCTTGGCTTTTATGTAGTCCTTAACCTCTTTTGTCAGCCACGGTTGCCTACCCCTGCGATTTGGATTCTTCCTCTGTGGGACATATCTATTCTGCACCTTGTGAACTATTGCCAGAAACTTCAGCTACCTCTGCTCTGTCATCATTCCAGCCAGTATCCCCCTCCATCCACCGGGGAAGCTTCTCCCTCATGCCTCTGTAATTCCCTGTATTCCACTGCGATATAGATACATGTAAATTATGCTGTTCCCTCTTAAACTGCAGAATGAATTCAATCATAGTATGATCACTGTCTCCTAGGCGTTTCTTTATGTGAAGCTCCCTAATAAGATCTGGGTTATTACTCAACACCCAATATAAGATGGCCTTTCCTCAAGTAGGCTCAAGCACAAGCTGCTCTAAAAAGCCATCTCATAGGCATTCAACAAATTCCATCACTTGCGATCCAACACCAACCTGATTTTCCCAATCCCCTTGCATATTGAAGTCCCCCATTACAATTGTGACATTACCCTTATTACGTGTCTTTTTCAGTTCCCTTTGCAATCTGAACCCCACATCTTGGCTACTATCCGGAGGCCTATATACGATCCCCATAATGGTTTTTTTTAGCATACAATCTTTTAACTCCACCCACAAAGATTCAACATTCTTTGACCCTATGTCTCCTCTTTCTAAAGATGTAATTACATGTCTTACCAACAGAGCCACATCACCGCTGCCTTCCTGCCTGTCCTTCCAACAAAAAGTATATCCTTTGATATTAAGCTCCCAATTATGGCCTTCTTTCAGCCAGGACTCAGTGATGCCCACAACATCATACCAACCAATCTCTAATTGCGTCATGAGTTCGTCCACCTTATTCTGAATTCTATGTGCATTTAAGTATAGCACCTTCAGTCCTGCATTCCTCACCCTTTTGAATTTTGCCTCTGTGGTACAATTTAACTCTTTGCTCTGTCTGAATTTGTACCCAATCATTGGCTTGTCCTTCGTTACATTCATGTTACATCCATTATCTAACTGTAAACCTACCAGCTCATCCTCAGCTCTGTCATCCTGGTTCCCATCCCACTGTTATATTAGTTTAAACCACTCCCTTGATCCAGCTCAGTCATTTGTAAAGATCATGCACAGTCCAATCTTGCCTTTCGTACTCCCCCAAACCCCTCGACTCTTTCATAATTCAAACGTCTGTCAACTTCTGTCTTGAAATATTTAATATCTCCACCTCCACACTGTTCTGGGGAATAGATTCACACTTTACCAAGTGAAGAAGTCCCTCCTCATTCCATTCTGAAAGGGGTCACCACTTACGCTGAAACTAGATGGCCCCAGTGGGAGAGCGTCATCTTAACACCTACCTTCTCAATCTCCTTCAGAATGTTTTACGTTACAAAGAGCCCCCTCTCACCCTATAAACTCAAGTGACCGAATATCGAAACTACTCAAACATCCTTCAAACATCGCCCCATCCTGCCTAGGAATTAACTTGATGAACCTGTTCTGCAGGGCACAGCAATCAATTTGCTTCCTGCAAGCTCCCACAAACAGTAACACAAGAAGGGTTCAGATCATCAGGTCATATTGATGTTTGATTAAGCTGACTTTTTATTTTCTTGAAGAATCCAGAGGCCAGGAGTTGGGTTTGGCTTGCCTGGTGTGTCAGACACTTAGGATAGGCCAATAGTCCTTAACCTGTGAAATTCCTTCAATGGTGGTTAACAGGTTTAAACGCACTGACTGATAGGATCCCATGTTCATGGAGCTTGGGGAGACAGGGTTAGAGATGCATCAATGGTATTCAGGGTGACTGATGGATTTGGCTGTGAGGCTGCCATTCACCCTCAGGCCCCATGACCTAGACCAGGCTGCTCAGAATCACCTCCTCCGTCCATGCAGCTCTGTCCCCAGAATGAGTACTTCTGTTGGAGAGCAATGTTCAAGTGCCTTCTGAAAACCCTCTGCCCCCCGCTTCTTTACTTTACTTGAGATTCCCTTCATAACACCATATTGCCTCTGCTTGCTCTCTCTCAGAATTTAGAAGTACCATCTTAATGGGACCTTAGTGATGGATCCCAGCTTTTGGTGAGACTGTCAGACTTATATTGTCTGTGAATCTGTTCCTGGCAGTGGGACCAGAGGAAGAGTGGCATTATTACAGCCAATCCTGATGATACCCTTACTCAGCATGGACACAAGTACATTCCTCTTGGGCAGCCTTTGGCCCAAGCTCTGGCCAGCTCCCTCCCCACTTCCACTGTTAACACCAGCAGAGAGCAGCACCATGGACAGAGACACTCCCTGGGACCCAGCTCACTCTCAGCCCACTCACTCACCAGGGATCCATTGCAAAAAAAAAGTTCTAATATAAAATACAGAGCTCATTTGCTCCAATAGAACAGCAAATATGGTATATGTCAGTGATAATAAACCTTGATTCTGAGATGTGGGGTACGTACATGGATAGGGTGACAGGGGCATCCCCTCCCTATAATTATCTCGAGCAGGGGTTCCCAGCCCAAGGACCGCTCGAGGTTCTAGAGTGATGTGTGTAAAGTGAGGTTGTTGATGCAAGTGCATATATTTACCCTGGAGTGTCAGATACACCCGACAGAATTGGCACCTTCCGGCATGGGTCGAGCACCATGGGCTGGAAGTCAGAGTGTCTCTGTGTTCTGCCAGGTCATGAACAACAGCACCTTCTGGGAAAGAATTGTGCCCCATGTGAAGGACCAGAGAGGCTGGATGGTGCCGGACACTTAAAACATAGGCCAGAGAACAGCACAGCGCAGTCTGGGCCCCTCTGCCCACAGTGTTGTGCTGACTTTTTAACGAAATCCAAGATTACTGTAAGTTAAACTTCCCTTCAACTTTCCTTTCATCCATGATTCATAAGAGTCTCTTCCTGTAAATATCCTTATTGCACCTGCCTCCACCACCAAACCCTGTAATGTATGCCAGGCACTTACTATCTGTGTTAAAAAAAAACCTACCTCTGAAATCCCCCCCATCTTACTCCAGTCACCTCAAAATTGTGTCCTCTCATATCAGCGATTGTGGCCCTGGGAGAAAGGAGCTGGCTGTCCATTCTATCTACAGGTACAGTATGTCTCTCATCATCTTTACAACCCATCAAGTCACTTACTTGGTTTCTTTCAGCTTCGATATTTCCTTGTTGCGTGAGTCAAAATGGTATTTCAGTAGGTAGAGGGTCCAGAATAATAGGGAAGAGTTGACCTGGAAAGAGAAAGAGAGAGACAGAGAGAGAGAGATGGTGAGAAAGAGGGAGAGATGGGGAGAAGGGGAGAGGGGGAGAGAAAGGAGAGAGAGTGGAAGAATGGGAGAGAGACAGAGAGAAGGAGAGAGAGGGAGAGAGGTAGTGGGAGAAAGGGAGCGAGGGAGGAAGGGAGAGGGAGAGAGAGACAGAGAAAGAAGAGAGCGGCAGAGAGAGACAGAAAGGAGAGAGAGGGAGAGGGAGGAAGAGGGAGAGATGGAGTGTGGGAGCAAGACAGGGAAAGAGAGGAGGGGAGAGTGCGAGGGAGAGGGAGAGTGAGGGGAGGGAGGGAGAGAGGGAATGGGAGAGTGCGAGGGAGAGAGTGTGAGGGAAAGAGAGGGAGAGAGAGAATGGGAGAGAAAGGAGAGAAGTAGTGAGAGAGAGTGAGAGGGAGAATGGGAGGTGGAGAGGGAGGGAAGAAAGAGGGAGGGAGAATGAGGTAGAAAGGGAGAAAAGAAAGGTGGGGGGGCGAGAAAAGCAGAGAAAGGGAGAGCGACAGAGAGAGAGGGAGAGAGAGGGTGGAACAGGGGGAGATAGGGAAAGAGAGAGGGAAGGAGGGGGAGAGAGAGGGGAAAAAGAAAGACAAAGAAGGGGAGAGGATGAGAGAGGGAGAGAGGAGAGACAAGGAGAGAGTAGGGGAGAGAAAGGGAGGGAAGAGAGTGGCAGAGAGAGAGAGAGAGTGAGATAGAATGGGAGAGGAAGTGAGACCGGGAGGAAGAGAGGGACAGAGAAAGCGAGAGAGGGTGTGAAGGAGAGAGACAGAGGGAGAAGGGGAGAGAGGAAGTGAGAAAAGGAGAAAGAGACGGAGAGAGAGAGAGAGCGAGATGGAGAGAGGGAGAGAGTGTGAGAGCGAGGAAGGAGAGGGAGAGGGAAAATGGGAGGGGAGAGAGAGACAGAAAGGGAGTGGGTGAGAGAGGGGAGGAAGATAGAGATAGAGGGAGAGAGAGAGAGAGGGACAGAGAGAGGGAGAGAGTGTGCAAGGGTGGAGGAGAGTGAGTGAAGGAGAGGGAGAGAGAGTACGAGGGAGCAGGAGACCGAGAGACAGAAAGGGCAAGAGATGGATGGAGACAGAGGGAGAGAGGGAGAGAGAGGAACAGAGAGAGGGGGAGCAAGGGAGAGAGAGTGAAAGAAAGGGAAAGAAGGGAGAGAGTGAGGGAAAGGGAGAGAGAGGAAGAGAGAGAGGAGAAAGAGTGAGAGATAGGGAGGGATAGGGAGGGAGAGAGGGAGGTAGAGGGAGACAGAGAGAGGGGTGGAGAGAGAGAGGGATAGAGATCAAGACAGAGAGGGAGAGAGAGTGCGCGAGAGAGGGAATGAGAGGGAGATAGAGTAAGAGAGAAAGATGAAGAGCGAAGTATAGAGAGAGGGAAAGTGAGATCAGAAAGGTGAGAGAGGGAGAGTGAGGATGAGAAGGAGGGAGAGCGAGAGAGGGAGAGAGAGGAGGAGAAGAGAAACAGAAATGGATAGGGGAATAGTGGGGTAGGGAAAGTGGGAATCAAAGGAAGAGAAGGAGATAGACAGGGAGAGAGGGAGAAAGAGGGAGAGGGAGAGAGTGAGAGAGCAAAAGGGAGCGAGGGAGGAAGAGAGAGAGAGTGAGAGAGAGACAGAGAGGGAGACAGAAGGAGAGAGAGAGTGCCAGACAGAGATAGAGAGATGGAAAGATAGGAAGCAAGGGAGAGGAAAAGAGAGTGGGAGCGAGAGGTAGAAGGGAGGGGGGAGAGAGAAGAAGAGAGGCAGAGTGAGAGGGAGAGAGAGCAAAGAGAGGAACAGAGAGGGGGAGAGAGAGAGGGAGGGAGAGATAGAGAGAGAGAGGGCGAGGTAGAGAAGGACAGAGGGAGAAAGTGAGGGAGATAGATATGGAGAGTGGATTGGAGATAGAGAGAGAGACAGAGAGACGGTGAGCAAGGGAGATAGAGAGGAAGTGAGAGGGAGAGAGAGGGAGACAGTGAGGTAGAGAGGAGACAGAGAGAGAGATAGAAAGGGAGAGGGAGAGATGGGATAGAGTGAGAGAGATTGACAGTGCGGGACAGAGGGGGAGAGAGGGAGAGTGAGAGAAATTGAAGATGAGGGACAGAGAGAGAGAGGGAGAGGGAGA